>NC_068931.1:61009944-61651180 GCF_023091745.1 Budorcas taxicolor
TTGAACTTTCATAAGGCAAATAATGTGTATTTTAAACTGAATATCATAAATGAAATAATATAAACTATACAAAAGTAATACACAGAAATAGCAATGTCACAAATAACAAAATGAAAGCTATAATTTGAAGTCATTTTTAAAAATTAAACTTTGATTTTAAAATGTCACATTCATAAAAACAATAAAGGTAAGCATTCCTACCTTGCAAATATGAGTCATCAAATTTCTGAGCCGACACTTTTTGGGGAAGCCTGATTCCAGCTCCCCAAGCGATAAAAGGAGTACAAGTCTCTAAAGGATGACCGGCTCCATGGGAGCCTACAAATAAGACACAACGAGCAATGTGAGTAACAAAGACGAACTTATACCTGATTAACCTATCCCTGAAAATCTTTTAATATTTCGTTGTAAAGAGTTGACCCATAAAGAGCTAATTTCCACCACCACACTCCCAAAAGTTTGCATCTCTATTTAACAATTAGTTTTAAAATACTCTCCAGGCAAATCAGAGCATCAACAACAAACAGGCAGAAAGAAAAACCAGAACATCCGTGGAGTGGCTCTGGTTGAAAGAAGATTAAGGATAACAACGACTAAGGCTTGGAGGAGGCTTGGAGGAGACGCCACCAGAGTGGCCGCGAAGGCAGCAACCGCAGGCGAGGCTCCTCTGGGGAGGAAGCGCCCAGGTTTGGGGCGGGCGGTCGAGGCCAGGTCTGCTCTGAAGAGGGCAGCAGTCTTGGTCTGCTTTTCCTCCCGGCCACCCTAGCTGGTGTAGCCCAAACCCCCTTATAAAGTGGGACCCGCTCATCAGAACTCTACACTGTGATTCGGGGACTCAAGTCTCCGCTTTGCCTTGACTTGCTCTCTGGGCACACTGTGTCTGCCTTTGGAGTCTGGCAGACTGGACAGCCTCCTCTAGTGGACAAGGTCAGTAGCCCTAGGTGCCCCAGTGACACCACCTTAAACTCAGCCCTATGCCATCACATAGAGTTACTTCTAGGGAGATAAACGTGAGTTTGGAGGGGGGTTCCTCTGTGTGTTGTGTGTGCACGTGTGCACACACTCAGTTGTGTCCGACTCTGCAACCCTGTGGACCGTAGCCCTCCAGGCTCTGCCCATGGAACTTTTCTGGCAAGTATGCTGGAGTGGGTTGCCATTTCCTACCCCAGGGGATCTTCTCAAGCCAGGGATCGAACCCGTGTCTCTTGTCTCCTGCACTGGCAGGGGGATTCTTTATCAACTGTGCCACCTGGGAAGTCAAATGAGAATATATTCCTTTCATAGTTAAAAGAAAGACTGTGTAAGATTAGTCTTTTTTACACTAACATTTTATGCATACTATTATATGCTAGACACTTCGTATATACTAAGACATCTAATCCTCTGCAATACCCTAAAATATCTACAAGCTACATTCACCACGACTTTAATCATAAAGTATACATCACTTAGAGACAGACTAACCCCAGTCTGTCATCCCATGGTCAGCGGTAAAGATAAATGCTGTTTTCCCATCATTTCCATAAAAGTCTTTAACAGTAGACTCAATTTCTTTCAATTCTTTATCAACTAATTTAATATTGTCTGAATATTCCCTGTTTAAAAAGAAAAAGAAGAGCAAATTATATTAATTACATTAATTTGGCAAAATCAAATTTATTCAACACGAATTTATGATAAAGTCAATAACTGCTAAAATACTTCTAGATTTCAACCTTAATGTTTTTAAATCAGAGCTCTGTAGATTGTTAAAAACTTTTTCCTCTCTTAAAGAAGTAAAACAATCTGAAATCATTTTCAGAAAAATTTTTTTAAAGCATCGATTAGCAAATAGGTCTCCATGAGCGCTTTCTAAGTCTCAAATGCAACAATGATGACTTTTAAACTCATGTCTCTAATAATGTCTATGTTGCTTTTGACACATTTATCAAACAGGTTAAGTATCACTGTTTCAACTATAGAATTTCATTCTTTAGTGTGTTTATGATACGATAGAACACATTTTGGACAAACTATATTTAAGCTTTCCATGCAGTTGCACAAGGGGTGGTTTAGTATAAGTTTTATTACTTAAGACAATGCATTGTGTTACAGATGAGAAGCATGAGGTATTCATTACTGGAAGTTAAGACTAATCTAAATCTAATCCAAAATGAAAAATAAAAGCATAATATGAATTCTTCCTATCTTATGCTCTGCCAAAGTGAGAAAGACAGTTGCTGTTTTCTATAAGGACTGCTGCTGAAATACGGTGTACAAAACTTCATACTGTTATCTGCTCGATACAGCACCGATTAAATGGAACGTAAGGAACAGCTAGTTACATCTTTTTGTGATACAAACATTAACATAATAAAAATGCTTTTCGTTTTAAAATTTATTAAAATCCTTCTAAAATATAATCTTTTTCTCTCTGCTTTGATAAGTGAGTAATATGGAACACACGTACAGAACATATTTTACTTATATTAATGTGTAGTGTGGTCACAGCACATGTGATTTTAGCCACAATATCATACTACATATCATATAAATTAGAATATATTCTAATTTAGAGTTATTTAAAATATAAGTTCTGTTGTGATCATTACAAAGAAAGTACATTATAGTACTTTAAAAGTTCAAACGGAACAGGTATTTCCCTCAAAACCATGAAATTAAACACAGCATTAAAATTACCTTGATGTTGGTCGATGAGCATGTCCATTTGTGTCTATTCCTAATAAATGCAAGAAAAAAACTATTTTGTCTTCGTTTACTTTAGAAAGCAAAGATTGGTTGTTTCTGGCAGCGTGAAAGAACTCCTATATGTAACAAATCAGTTAAAAATTTTTAGTTCATTAATTTTATTTAAAAAGTAATTCTGATGAAAACATTTAATTAAACTTATACAGAACTAAAAAATTAAATTGTCCTGTTTTATTTAAATTTGCCCTCAGGACCTACCAACACAAAGTAGTTGTCAGTTCAGACATCTACATTCAAAACACAAGTGAGCTATTTTCCGTGTTATAATTAGGCTGAAAAGATTATAGAAACAGGATCTCAGTTTCATGAAGTTCTAATAATACTGGAGAACTATTTTGACATGAGCCAACAATAAAACAGCACTCATGGCAGCAATTTAGGAACGCTTTATGAGTGTTAAACGTTTTCCTGCTTCTTGTCCTGTGTTGGTGCCCTAGTTCAACCATAATCTCTCACTTGGAACATTGCAAATAGCTTATTTCTACTGTCCCAAGACTCGAATCTGTGCTTCACAAGGTATGATGGAAAAATGGCCACATAATGAATGGAAATACAGTTCAAAAATGATTAATTTCACAATGATAAACTGGATTCATAAAGCCCTCTAAGAAAAGGGTTCATCCTGAACTTACATACACATGAATGTGTAAGCAAGTACCTATGGAAAGTACTTTTAAATTATTTTGAATAAGTCAACTGACTGCCAAGATATATAATTATTATTCACATAAATGTCTTTAACTATCAGTTCAGTTCAGTCGCTCAGTCGTGTCTGACTCTTTGCGACCCCATGAAAGACCCCATAGTCTTTAACTATATAAGATGTTAATTTTAACAAGGTATTTAACTTTCCAATAAAAGCCTGAAGTATTCCTTCGACTAACTCTTCATTATTACAAACATTAAAAAATATAAGTGGTGCCATTAGAGAAACTACCAATTTCCAAATAAGAAAAAAAAAGGAATACAAATGAAATTAAACATAAATAAACATAAATATAAATAAACATAATCATCCTTAAAAGCATTAAATGGCCCCCTAGCTTTCATATACATTCTAATTAGCCCCTAAGAAACTTTAAATCTAGATGGAAACAGGAAGTTTTTCAAGAGAAAGGACTTATATTCTAAAGATGTAATTGAAAAGCTGACGAGAAACAACAAAACTTAGCAATTGAATTGGAGTCGAATTTACAATCTGTTTCATGACTGATATTATTCAGCTTTGTAAAAAGTGCGGTTCATTCAAAAGTGGACACACGATCTGGGAAACCATGAAATACTAATCTTGCAGAGCTCAACCTGATAAGATTCCCATTGCCTTTTAAAAAATTGGTCTTTTGCACACAAGATGTGAAATACACTCTTAACTTCTTCCCCACTCCCAATATTTAGTATAATTACGCCCACCAACTCCATTTTGTTCTTAGCTCAAAGGCACTTGTTCCTTTTTGTATTTAAATATTTATTATGCACTGGGGGAGAGTGCATGCATTCTCCCTTGTTCTCTAAGTAAAGCTTCTGATTTTATGGGACCATGTTAGTGCGCCAAACTTAAAACCTACGTGTTTCTTATTCTCTCCCACGGTACCTGTTTGGTTATGGCCAATGAGACAGAAATCAAACACTTCAGTCAAAAGACAATGTGTCTTTTGAAATAAATTTAACTATTTATTAAGGTCTTTTTGAAATAAATTTAGTTTAGTAGAAGACAAAGTCCTTTTCAATTCTGTGTACTGTTGACCTAAAACACTGAAATAATGGCTGGAACTCCAGCATCTCCTGTCGTAAGACGACTCAGAAGCTAAGGCCACACTCTGAGGACTGAAGAGACACTTCAGAGGCCGGGTCTTAATGGCACTGGGGAGCCACCATGCCAATCCTGGGCTGCCTCAGTCCTGGGCTGCCTCAGTCCCGGGCTGCCTACTGGCGTTATCATTCACTGAGAGACAAGCTAGCTTTAAAGCAGTATTTTCACTCTATTACAGGGTTCCTTCGGAGCCCAAGCTATCATTACGCTGTTGGCCTGAGACACCCTGCTCTATGTGCAATCCAGGCCCAACCATTTCTATGTTTCCTAGGCTTTTCCAGGAAAGTCTTCCTCTAACCGTTCGGCTCAGATTGGACTTTTCTAAAGACGTCTTCTCAGTCCCTATATGTCTCCTCCACACCACTCTTTATTGTGGATGATTTTATATTTTTGTTGTTACCTGATTCATGTACATACCTCTATCATATCTTATGAAATTATAGGGAATTTTTTTTTTCTGGTCAATAGCAGTGTTGAAATAAGGTAAAAAAAGGCATAGAATCAAGCCAGCCCCTAACTATATCTGCCTAGTTATACAAAGCTATAGCCACTAACTATATCTGCCTAGTTATACAAAGCTATAACTGCCTAACTACATCTGCCTAATTATACAAAGCTGTAACTGCCCAACCATATCTGCCTAGTTATACAAAGCTATAGCCACTAACTACATCTGCCTAGTTATTCAAAGCTATAGCCACTAACTACATCTGCCTAGTTATTCAAAGCTATAGCCACTAACCATATCTGCCTAGTTACACAAAGCTATAGCCACTAACCATATCTGCCTAGTTATACAAAGCTATAGCCACTAACTATATCTGCCTAGTTACACAAAGCTATAGCCACTAACTACATCTGCCTAGTTATACAAAGCTATAGCCACTAACTACATCTGCCTAGTTATTCAAAGCTATAGCCACTAACCATATCTGCCTAGTTACACAAAGCTATAGCCACTAACTATATCTGCCTAGTTACACAAAGCTATAGCCACTAACCATATCTGCCTAGTTATACAAAGCTATAACCACTAACCATATCTGCCTAGTTATACAAAGCTATAACCACTAACTATATCTGCCTAGTTATACAAAGCTATAGCCACTAACTACATCTGCCTAGTTATTCAAAGCTATAGCCACTAACCATATCTGCCTAGTTATACAAAGCTATAGCCACTAACTATATCTGCCTGTCCACAAGGAATCAAACTCATGATGCTGGACATCTTTGGCTATGTTTATGAAGTTAGAAGGCAAGGGCGTTGAAACAAATACTAATGTAAATTGATTATATTAAGAAGTGATACTTAGCAAAATCATTTGCTATTTTTGTAAAGAGATTTTATTTAACTTGAAGATTTTCACTTTCACTTTAAGTAAGAAAACAAAATCTTAAGGAAAAAAATTCTAAGGAAAGAAATATGGTTTATCAAAACATATTGAGCACTTAATTCCTGATAAATATGCAGACACCTACTGCCTATTTACAAACAAACAATAAAAAATGACTGTGTTATGGAGAAGCCCACAGTGTCAGTCCAGAGACACTACTGGTAAAAATAAGAATCACTAAAGGTCAGTCAGTGAATGCCTCCTACAATAGATGAATTATGAGTTCCAATTTGGAGATGAGAAAGAAGAGAATGATAGATAGGAGTCAGCCAATATCCAGAGTTTAGATTTTGTCACAATTTTTGAAAACATAAATTCTATTGGATTCCTGGTGAAACTCTGAGGATTGTCACTAAAAAATAGTCCAAAAAACCCTCTATTTCTTAAAGAGACTCAAATGTTTTACTAGGATTAACTTATGAACTTGGTTTTTGCTTATCTAATTTTTCTTTGCAAATATTCGAAACATCTACCGTATTCTATAAGAAATGCCTTAGATTTGAAACTTCAGAAGACTTCCACATACATCACTGCTTGTCAGAGACTGACTCTGTAGTTAACGAAAGACCAGCAAGGTTATTCTGGGGTGATTCAGCAAATGAGGAAGGAAATGTGGGGTTCCTGAATCCCATCCAGGGCCCACTTCACTGTAGAAGCGTGGAATTGAAAAGGGTTTACTTTTTCAAATTATTTTTTAAAAATCTGTATGGTTATTGTAGAATGTGCAATTCCTTAGAATCCAGTCTTTTCAAAATTGTATGCTACAATAAGGAACTTTCAAATTCATCCAAGCAGAAAAAACTATAGATGCATGTATTAACAAATCAGTTTCCAGCACATTAGGTATAGCTACTAGACAACTGCATGAGGCAAATACCTACATCTAGTGTGTGGCAGGCCAGCCACCAACAGCACATACCTTCACATGATCAAAAACCCACGTGTCCAGTTTTGTTACATCGTGGGCACCAAAATCCTCACTGGATGCATCGTAACTGTCTGTAAAAATATGGTTTCCAGAGTCACCTGAAGAGGAAATTTTAGGGAAAAATTTTAATGATCTGCCATGGACCATGGTGTATGCTTGAACGTATGCTGTTGCTTCTGTTCTCCCAATAACATTTTCCAGTTTTATAGATACAGGTCAGTTCAGTTCAGTCGCTCAGTCGTGTCTGACTCTTTGCAACCCCATGAATCGCAGCACGCCAGGCCTCCCTGGCCATCACCAACTCCCAGAATTTACTCAAACTCATGTCCATCGAGTCGGTGATGCCATCCAGCCATCTCATCCTCGGTCGTCCCCTTCTCCTCCTGCCCCCAATCCCTCCCAGCATCAGGGTCTCTTCCAATGAGTCAACTCTTCGCATGAGGTGGCCAAAGTATTGGAGTTTCAGCTTTAGCATCAGTCCTTCCAATGAACACTCAGGACTGATGTCCTTTAGAATGGACTGGTTGATCTCTTTGCAGTCCAAGGGACTCTCAAGAGTCTTATCCAATAACAGTTCAAAAGCATCAATTCTTCGGCGCTCAGTTTTCTTCACAGTCCAACTCTCACATCCATACATGACCACTGGAAAAACCATAGCATTGACTAGACAGACCTTTGTTGGCAGATACAAATAAGCTGTAATTTAAAATGCTAAGAAAAAAAATCACAGCGCTAGTTAGTATACAATAGCATAAAAGTAAACAACGGAGTTTGCCTTCAAGTAAGGATGAAACTACTCAAAGAATTTGGGCATCTAGGGATGGTACAATCAGATTAAATCACCTGTTTTACAAAATTCCCTAACCAAGAAGAAAATTCAAATATTTCAATTCTTTCATTCATAAAATACATGCATTCTTCTCAATATATGAGAAAAAATATTGATAATTGCCAAACAGTTTGAAAGGGTCAACAAATACATTAATCACTTATAAGATTTTATTAAGGATCTAATCAACTTAGTGAATTTCTGAGTTAGATAGCCTCTTAAAGGTCATAAGGAAGAGAGATAACAAAATAATGACAATCTCTTATAATAGTGACAAGCTAAGCTCTAATGATACTGGTTCCACTCCTCAACCATCCTATTCTTCAAATCCCAAGTAAAGATCCGAGTGGGGCTGTAAATTACTGTAAGAAATGGAACAGTCCCATTGGATTGTCTCCAGTTAAGGCACTGATCCTGTCCTACGAACTGAAGTCAGAAGCAGGGAGGTGAGTTTGGTAAACCATAGCAACTTCATCCTCACCACTACCAGTCCCCAAAAAAGCTTAACTCCTTGCTCCTTGGAAGAAAAGCTATGACCAACCTAGACAGAATATTAAAAAGCAGAGACATTACTTTGCTAACTAAGCTCAATCTAGTCAAAGCTATGTTTTTTCCAGGAGTCATGTGTGGATATGAGAGTTGGACTATAAAGAAAACTGAGCACCGAAGAACTGATGCTTTTGAACTGTGGTGTTGCAGAAGATTCTTAAGAGTCCCTTGGACTGCAAGGAGATCCAACCAGTCCATCTTAAAGGAAATCAGTCCTGAATATTCATTGGAAGGACTGATGCTGAAGCTGAAGCACCAGTACTTTGGCCACCTGATGCAAAGAACTGACTCATTAGAAAAGACCCTGATGCTGGGAAAGACTGAAGGCGGGAGGAGAAGGGGATGACAGAGGATAATATGATTGGATGGCATCACCGACTCAACAGACACGAGTTTGAGCAAACTCCGGAAATTGGTGGTAGACAGGGAGGCCCGGCGTACTGCAGTCCATGGGGTTGCAAAGAGTCAGACACAACTGAGCGACTGAACTGAGCCTCAAGCAGTATGAGTTTGTGGACCTGCTCTACATAATAACGCTCTGTGACTATCACACAGAAAACTCTGAATATCTGATTTGCTTTTGAGATATAGAACAATCTTTAATAATTCCGATTGTTATAATTTATAGTATAATTATACCCATGACTAAAGGTCCAAATCTTTTCATTGGGTGAAATGACCTCAATGTTCCCACTAAAAAGCACTTAATAGCATAAAATTTAAGTGGAATCCAGCTGATTCTAGAAAATGATGCAAATGAATTTTCTCATTAAGAGATGTTCTCACACTTGCAGATTCAGGCACAGAAACACCACAAATACAACAAATCTCGATGGCATGATCTTGAACACATGAAAACAGAAGCTATAAATATAAATTTTACCATTTAAATCTTTATGTGATTATGTACTAACTTCTTAATAGTCAAAGTAAGTGACCATCAACAACATAATGAGATCACTGTAATAAGCCTTTTGGTCAATATTTCACATGAATTAATTTTTTTAACACCCAAAACAAACCTATAAGATAGAAATTATTATTATCACATTTTACAAAAAGGAAAACTAAAATTTAGAGAAGTTATCTAACTTACCCAAGATTAAAAAGCTGTTAGATGTTAGAATCATATACCATTTCACTGAATCCAAGGTATTTAAACTGTATAATCCAACATTTTAAGTACAACTAAGATGAAAAAAAATCAAACTCACACATCTATTATAATATACACTCATTTCAGAGATGTTAAATATGTCAAAACATGTATCTCATTAATCAGTAAAATGTAGTATATATTTTAAATTACCAGATTGATTCATTGCCTACTTAGTATTTGGGGAAATATAATCAGTGACTCCTACCTTTGGCAAACATAGCCAGGATGTCTGGGCTTCCCCAGGACCATGTGTACCTGGTTTCATTAAGAAGAGAATCAAATTCTACAGGATTTTCCTTCCATCCTTCAGGTAATTGAGAAAAAAACAATGACAATAGTAATATTTAGATGGTGATGTATTGGTATGGCTCCTGAAGAAGTTTTTTTCAAATAATAACAAAGAGGATTAACTGCAGAACAAATGCAAAACTAACAACAGATTTTGTTACCTGTATTATAGTACAAATCTTTTTTTAAAAAGCTTACAACAGTTAACTGACTTCTTACTAAAATACAGAATCACTTTTGAACTTTTGAGAGTTAACATCTAGGAAAATCAGCAATCCATCCAATCATATTCTATCAACAGGACATGATGATACAAGATTAAAGGTTTACTCCTGAGTCAGTCCCAGTGTGTGTGTGAGTGAGTGAGGCTAAACGACTTGTCAAAAGCATCTCAGAACATCCTTCGCTTTGTGTCACGGTGCAGTATTAAAGAAGCAGTATCTGTGCAAGCAGTCTCTTCATGTGATAAAATCATCTAAAGAGACAGTACCTTTGGCAACTGCGCTGACATCTTCATAAAACCCTGCAATCATGGCCACATGCCCGGGCCGAGACTCGGTAGGCACATGCGTATGAGAGATCCCCCAGCTGCCTTCATTCATTATGACATTCCTGAAAGGTGTCACAGACAAAGAGTCAGCATACACTATGATCACGGGCTCTGTTAAGGTTTTAGAAAAACAAGATCACCACAGAAGAAATCCAATCAAGAGAAGGAGTCAAAATTTAAGAAGGAATCTTTCTGATCCCAACTGGGCTTGGTCGAGTTCCTCCCACCAGACGGATTCCACCAGACGGATTCCGTAGCATAAGAAAGCCCAGGTAAGACAAGGAACCTCCCAAGCACCGTACAGAATCACAAAATGAAATACACGCTAGAGCTCTAAGTCACAAAGTATCAAAACGCTGTGTTACATAAGAAATCACTGATACACAAAGTATTACTTTGTCAATGTTAAATTTTGTTAGGTGTGATGATGGTGTTGTGATCACGTTGAAGTCCTTGTTCTTAGGAGATACACACTGAAGTGTTTAGGGGTAAAGTGTGAAAATATTTTGCTTTCAAATTATTCAGGAAAAAATAATTAAAGTTTAAGTGTGTATGTGTGTGTGTGTGTGTGTGTACTGAGACAGACAATGCAAATATGAAAAATGTTTAAAATGGTCATATCTAGATTAAGGATATACAGATGAATATTCATGATATAATCCCTTTCAACATTTCTGTAGTTAAAAGTTTTTCAAAATAAAAAATTAAGAGAGGAAACAGCTATACTCTCAATTAGGAGTTAAATTATCTTTCTAAATTTGAGATTAAAACAAGTCAAAAGTTTCTTTTGCTAAATGTATCACCATTCTTTAAGCTGTCTAAGGGTGATTTGCAAAATCTGGAGAAAAATGCAAAATGAACAGTAATGCCAACAGGTAAAAGGCCAGCAGAGCAACAAGTTATGAAACACAAATTCATTTGTAACAGTTTTCAAGCTAAACTAAAGTGCTGATTTAGATACTTTTAATTGACTTATAACCAAATAGACTTTGGTAAAATACATATATAAAAAGTAAAAGGCTTGAAAAACCATTAAACCACATGCTAAGGGAGAAATGTTTTTTAACTTCTTCAGTTCTATAATGGAAACTGAACTCAAGCAAAAACAGGGAGGTATAAAGCAATGTGGATACCTCTCATGAGAAACATTTTGATCAGATCGTATTTTTAAAAAAACGAAGTGAGAAACAAAGAAAACCTGTCAAAAAGGCTTCAGAAGCAGCTGGAAAGGCAGGCAGCACGCAGCACAGCCCCTGGGAGCCCCTGGTCCCCACTGAACACCCCAGGGAGAAGCAGGCACTGTTGGAAAAGCTCATCTTCGTCTCAACAACCAGTAGAGTTTACAGTCATTAACTTTGCAATGAACTACATTTCTCTCCTCTCTATGACAACTAAGAAATTCAATCAAGTATATCACCCCGATTTTTAAACCAGTCATAGGAATTCATGTTACATATTTCTGTGCACTGAACCTAACCCTCACAACCTTATTTTCCTACTTGTATTTTCCTATTGCCCTGAGTTGCTTGTTTCTTTGTATCCTTTAATATATTATGCATTTCTTTGATGCACCATAAATTTATTCCTGGAAATCTGACATAGAATTCAGGTTCATTCACTCTTCTAGCAGTCAACAAATATTTATTAACTGCCTACTATGGCATCTGGTCCCATCACTTTATGGGAAATAGATGGGGAAACAGTGGAAACAGTGTCAGGCTTTATTTTTTTTTGGGGGGGGGGGGTCCAAAATCACTGCATATGGTGATTGCACCCATGAAATTAAAAGACATTTACTTCTTGGAAGGAAAGTTATGACCAACCTAGACAGTATATTAAAAAGCAAAGATATTGCTTTGCCAACAAAGGTCAGTCTAGTCAAGGCTATGGTTTTTCCAGTGGTCATATATGGATGTGAGAGTTGGACTGTGAAGAAAGCTGAGCACCGAAGAATTAATGCTCCAACTGTGGTGTTGGAGAAGACTCTTGAGAGTCCCTTGGACTGCAAGGAGGTCCAATCAGTCCATCCTAAAGGAGATCAGTCCTGAGTGTTCACTGGAAGGACTGATGCTGAAGCTGAAACTCCAATACTTTGGCCACCTCATGCGAAGAGTTGACTCATTGGAAAAGACCCTGATGCTGGGAGGGATTAGGGGCAGGAGGAGAAGGGGACGACAGAGGATGAGATGGCTGGATGGCATCACCGACTCGATAGACATGAGTTTGAGTCAACTCCGGGAGTTGGTGATGGACAGGGAAGCCTGGCGTGCTGCGATTCATGTGATCGTAAAAAGTCAGACACGACTGAGCGACTGAACTGAATTGAACTATGTTCTAGGAACCAGAAATAACGTCGTGTATAAAACCAAGTCCCTGCCTTAGTGGAAGTTGTACATGCTGAGTAGTACTATAAAGAAAATCAAAATAGGGTAGAGGGATAAGAAGCAATGATGACAGGTAGGGACAGGGGAAAGAGACAATTTTAGACAAATTTCCCTTGAACTGGAGTTTTAATCTCTCCGCAGTAGCATTAGGAAGGGCTTTTGAGAGGCTTGCTATGAATGAAAAAAAAAAAAAAGAATAGTTGATTGCAAGAACCCCACAGGTCCAAAAAATTAAATATTTCTTTTCAAAGCCGCTTCAGTTCAGTTCAGTCGCTCAGTCGTGTCCGACTCTTTGTGACCCCATGAATCGCAGCACGCCAGGCCTCCCTGTCCATCACCAACTCCCAGAGTTCACTCAGACTCACGTCCATCAAGTCAGTGATGCCATCCAGCCATCTCATCCTCTGTTGTCCCCTTCTCCTCCTGCCCTCAATCCCTCCCAGCATCAGGGTCTCTTCCAATGAGTCAACTCTTCGCATGAGGTGGCCAAAGTACTAGAATTTCAGCTTTAGCATCATTCCTTCCAAAGAAATCCCAGGGCTGATCTCCGGAATGGACAGAATCCAAAATTATCATATTACATAGTGATATAAATTTGGAAGGCTTTATTTTATAGAAAACGTATTTTGAATTAAAATTTATATTTTTTAGATAAATACCTTTGTAATTGGCAATTCACTGAAATTTATGCTTGTCATTACTTGAAAATTGAACAGTCTTACTTTACAAAAAAAGAAAGAAAGATAATATACTGAGTTGTAAGCCAGCATTCAGAATTAGGACAAGCGAGGCCAGGCAGCTAAGGTCATGCATTTTGACCACCTGGTATCAACTTCCACAATAACAGAAGTAACTGTGGAAGGAAGCACACTTGCTAATTTCTAAGACAAAGGCAGAGGCATACGTGCCCTACTCTCTTTTTCATCATCACCCCTCTACCCAATGTGAGATAAACAGTCTCAGTCTAACAATTCCAGAGATGTCCTTGTACCAGTTGACACGCTTACCTAACAAATGGCGCCCTAGAATTCCCATCTTCATCTAATTCATAAAGCTTATCTGCTCGCAGGCCGTCAGCAACAAACAGCATCAATCTTCTTGCTGGGGGAGGCAGGGGCGTAAACCGAGGAGTCATTCCATGAACCAAAGGAGAGGTGAAATAAATGTCGAAGATGGAGGCGAAGAACACGAAGTGCACGAGCAATCCCAAAGTGATGTACAGCAGCATGTCCAGAGGAACTAATCTCCAAGGCAAACTGGAGAGAGGGAACAAGACCAAATCTGGGTAAGCCTTAGTGCAAGCAAGTATGTTTCCAACTTATTTGATGACTAGAGCTGCCTGCACTGAGCGACTTCACTTCCCCTTTTCACTTTCGTGCACTGGAGAAGGAAATGGCCACCCACTCCAGTGTTCTTGCCTGGAGAATCCCAGGGACGCGGGAGCCTGGCGGGCTGCCGTCTGTGGGGTCACACAGAGTCGGACACGACTGAAGTGACTTAGCAGCAGCAGCAGCAGCAGCCTCATTTTTCAGTCTCAAAAAACTTCTTAGTTTGGTGGACACTTTTTATTTCCTCCATCTTTCAATTAGCGTCATTGCTCTGCGGCTCCTTCCCTATCTACACTGGTAACTGTTTTCAAGCTGTGGTAAGAGGGCTTCCCTGGTGGCTCAAACGGTAAACAATTTGCTGGCAATGTGGGAGACCTGGGTTCGATCCCTGGGTTGGGAAGATCCCCTGGAGATGTGGGATGGCAACCCACTCCAGCATTCTGGCCTGGAGAATTCTATGGACAGAGGAGCCTGGGGGGCTCTAGTGCACGGGGTCGTGAAGAGTTGGACACGACTGAGCAACTTAAAAAAAAAAGAGAGCTCTTAACATAAGATCTACCCTCTTAAATTTTTATGTGTAAAACTGTTATACATTAGATCTCGACAGCTTATTCACTTTGCATAAGTGAGATTTCACAGCCACTGAACAAGCACTTTCTTTCCGCGCCCCACCCCCCACTCACCCGCCATGAGTGTGACTCTCTTGGACTGTCTCAGACCCGCAGAAGTGCGCACGCTCATCCTTCTGGGCCGACCTGCTTCGCTGAGCATTGTGTCCTCAGTGCGTAACCATGACACTGGCCAGGACTTGTACTGTGACCCGTTTGGTTTTGTCCCGTCTGTTACCTTACTGTGGTTCTAATTTACGTCTCCCTGGTGGTCAATGATGTTGAGCTACTTTACTTGCATGTAATGGACATTTTAAAATCCTCTTTCATCCCCTTTTCATTTTTTTAACCGTGTTTTTCAAAGAGCAGTCAGTACTTATGAATTCTGAAAGTTCTGAATTAACTGTTCTTTTGGCGATTGTATTTTGTGTTCCACCTAGGGAATTTTTGTAGATGACAACACTTTCTTTAGTATAGACTTTTACTATTTTTATTTTAAAACAATTTCAAGTTCAGAGAAAAGCCGCAATAATGGTACAAACACCCATACACCCCTTAGCCATATATCTCTAACGTTATCCTTTTTCTCTCGTCCTTGCCTCGTCTCTTTAACTTACTTCTCTCGTGTGTGTGTGTGTGGGGGGGGGGGGGGGTGTATACTTCGGTGCTTATTTTCTGACAATAATGATACTCCCTTAGGTACCTACGGTGGTTACCGACTTCAGTAAACTCAATGTCAGTATTTTACCTAATCTACCATCTATACTTCAACTTTTTGAAGTGTCCCAGTAATATTCTTCACAGCATTTTTATAGCTTTATTGAGGTATAACTGGCCTATAATAAGCTGTGTACATATTTAAAGTGTATAATAATCACAGGAGAGAACATACTCATAACCCTCAAAACTTTCCTCATGCCCCTGTGGTTCATCCCTATATATTTCACTTTTTAATGTTATTGTAAACGGTATTTTCAATTTCAGTTTCCCCTCATTAGCTTTTAAATCACTGCTGATTTTTATTATTCACCTTGTATTCTGAAACACTAGAAACCTGTTTGTTCTGGTACATTCTATGCAGGCGCCTTTCGGTCTTCCCTGCACACTTTCTCTTGTGTCTCAACCTTGCGCGGTCTAGGACTAGCGTGACGTTGGGCACAACAGAGGCCCCGCCTTGTTTCCAGTCTTAGGGTGAAAGCTGTCAGGTTTTCAGGTTTTCTTCACAGATTCCTTTTGTTGCTTTAAAGAAGTTCTCTTTTACTCTCAATATGCAGTTTTAAAGTTGTGAATGAAAAATGCTGGATTTTGTCAAGTGCTTTTGACAAAAGCAAAAGTGAGAGGGGAGGATCACATGAGATCCTCTTGCTTGAGGGACCGAGACCATCTGGTTTTGCTCTTTTGGTTTCTCCCAGAGTGGGGTCTCCCCCGGTGTGGGGTCTCCCCTGGTGTAGGGTCTCTCCTGCTGTGGGGTCTCTCTCCCCTGGTGTAGGGTCTCCCCTGGTGTGGGGTCTCCCCCAGTGTGGGGTCTCTCTCCTGGTGTGGGGTCTCTCTCCCGGTGTGGTGTCTTTCTCTCCTGGTGTGGTGTCTCTCTCTCCTGGTGTGGTGTCTCCCCTGGTGTGGGGTCTCCCCCAGTGTGGGGTCTCTCCCCTGGTGTGGGGTCTCTCTCTCCTGGTGTGGTGTCTCTCACCCCTGGTGTGGGGTCTCCCCTGCTGTGGGGTCTATCTCTCCCGGAGTGGGGTCTCTCCCAGTGTGGGGTCTCTCTCCCCTGGTGTGGGGTCTCCCCTGCTGTGGGGTCTATCTCTCCCGGAGTGGGGTCTCTCCCGGTGTGGGGTCTCTCTCCCCTGGTGTGGGGTCTCCCCTGCTGTGGGGTCTCTCCCCTGGTGTGGGGTCTCTCTCCCCTGGTGTGGGGTCTCCCCTGCTGTGGGGTCTATCTCTCCCGGAGTGGGGTCTCTCCCGGTGTGGGGTCTCCCCTGGTGTGGGGTCTCCCCCGGAGTGTGGGGTCTCTCCTGGTGTGGTGTCTCTCTCTTCAGGTGTGGGGTCTCCCCCGGAGTGGGGTCTCCTAGTGTGGTGAACTACAGTGATGGCGTTTCAAATGTTAAACCTAGCTAGGGTTCCCAGAATAAACTGAACTTAATCATTAAGTATTATCCTTCCTATATACTCTTGGATTTTATTTGCTAAAATATTTAGCATTTTAAATTAATATTTATTAGCAATATTAGACTATAATTTTTTTTGTAATATCTTTCTCTGGTTTTGGTGTCAGACAATGCAATGGGAAGTGTTATTACATTTTATATTTTGGAAGAGTTTGTGTAGAATTAGTACTATTTCTTCCTTTATTGTGTAACAGGATATCAATGGCTCAGAGTTTCCTTTGTTGGAAAGTTTTTAACTATAAATTCAATTTCTTCATATCCAGAGAGATACTAAGATTTTTTACTACTTGCTGAGTAAGTTTTGGTAGTTGTATCTTTTGTCCATTTGTCCATTTCATCCAAATTGTCAAATTTATTATCCCCAAAACTGTCCCTAATATTCTGGTCTCCCGCTCTTTCTTCTGTCCTTTAGCTCAGAACTCTTCTATCAGGTATCATAGTTAGTTATGCAAAGTAACTCATTTTTCAACTCATTTTAATTCATTTCTGTAAGATCTTTAACTCTATTCACAACTGAAGTACATATGGTGTCTACCTAGATGCAGAGAAGCTCCCATTGACTGAAATGCTCAACCATGGAACCTGAGTACTCTCCTTATCATGCTCACTAATAAGGAAACATCTCTATCGTTTCTCACTTTCTTTTGCATTTACAAACAACTCCCTGGACTTACGTTCTTTCTTTTCCCCACTGTTGTTACACAACTTTTCTGTAAAAAGCATCAAAGTGTCTGTGTTAGAGGATAATACAAATCCTCCCCTACCCTAAGGCTTACTGAAGTAGTAAAACAAGCATTTTATTTGAGAACTTTGACCCTGAAGCTGTAATAGCTAACATAAAAACCTAGCTCTCTCGTATAGTAACAGTGGGATTTAGGTCCCTCCTGGGCACCTTCCAGCATCACTCCTTCATGGACCACTCAGTCCAGATCAGAAGCTCAGGCCTTTCCTTCCGTTTAAAAGTGCACAGTACAACTCTGACTGTAGTAATGTCTGCCTCTATAACCTCATGCTAATTCCAGAACAGCAAGACAGGCTTTCTCCAGCACTCAGCCCAGTCCTGGGCTCTTACTACGACTGCTGCCAAGTCGCTTCAGTCGTGTCCGACTCTGTGCGACCCCATAGACAGCAGCCCACCAGGCTCCCCCGTCCCTGGGATTCTCCAGGCAAGAACACTGGGGTGGGGTGCCATTTCCTTCTCCAATGCATGAAAGTGAAAAGTGAAAGTGAAGTCGATCAGTCATGTCCGACTCTTAGCGACCCTATGGACTGCGGCCCACCAGGCTCCTCCGTCCATGGGATTTTCCAGGCAAGAGTGCTGGAGTGGGGTGCCATTGTGGTCTATTAAATTACCTAGGATTATCCTTTCAACGGATGTGTAATACGCACTGTAGCCACTAGAGGCTACCTTGCTTCTCTGTTTATTTCTCCAGAACAGAAACAAGAGCTGTGAAGACTGAGGATAAATACAACCACAGTAACTTTCATACTTGTCATTTACTATACACAAAATTTCAGTGATTCCAAATATCATCCTTCACATATTACTTACTTTATTATACCTAAGCACATGTAAATAAGCACTATTATCATTTAATCTTTCTCTTTTTTTTAAATCACTTTTTATTCATATTTAGTGCCTGGAGAATCCCAGGGATGGGGGAGCCTGGTGGGCTGCCATCTATGGGGTCGCCCAGAGTTGGACACAACTGAAGCGACTTAGCAGCAGTAGCAGCAGCAGTGAAAAAGAAAACATTTTCATGGATGAATCATTTGGAAATCACCTAAACAAATGAATAACTACTAAACTTTTTAAAATACACATAACCATGTATCAATAAAAGTCATTTAGCTTATACCGCTGGGATGTTTACCACACACTGAAAAACAATGTCAAAAATTACAATATGTAAAAATGTATAAAAAATTAGATATTTATAAAGGTTTACATCAATGAAAAACTTGCACTGAAAATATTGCTTGTGGTTGAGAGTACTAAAACAAAAAACATAATTTTTTAATCAAGAAAACAATTGAAGTGCTTGGAAAAGAGCAATCTTTTATATTTTTATCACTAACATACAAGCATCAATGACTATCCAGATTATTCAGTGAAACATTGGCTGTAAAGACCCAGATTAATGCAAATTTTGGTAAGTAGAAAGAAAATTCCTCAACAATGTTAATCGTAAATTATTATTAAATAGAAATCAGCAATTGTTAATAATATCCTAGTATGCACTGTTAATATTTCTTTGACATTTTTAATTGATAAGCAAATTTCTCTGCACTAGTGGAAGAGAAAAGTACTTACTGAGACGACTGGCCAGGTGATTTGCTAGGGGCTTGGAAGGTCACATTCCCAGGTCCATGATTACAGGATGTGAGGCAGAGCCAGGAGATCACAGCTGTGCCACAGGAAGCTGCTGATCGAGGAAGAACTCCCACATGCAACTTCTTACAGCTCTCTGAGGAAACATATTTTAAATCTTTCAATTTTCAATTTAGAAATCAGACCCTAAAGATATTCCCTTTGGAGCCTACTACCTTTATTGCTTTTTCTGGCTAATGCTACTAAATGACTGACATCAGGTTTGTTTTGCTTTACTTTTAAAAATCTGTCAAATATTCTCAATATGCACTACTACTACTACTACTAAGTCGCTCAGTCGTGTCCGGCCCTTAGCGCCCCATGGGCAGCAGCCCGCCAGGCTCCCCCGTCCCGGGGACTCTCCAGGCGAGGACGCTGGCACGGGCTGCCGTTTCCCTCTCCACTAGGAGTACATTAACTGATAAATGATTATAACATTTGTTGTGTGCTAAGTACCAGGTACTGTGACAAGCACATACCTAATTCTGTGTACTTTAAGTATCTCCTTGACAGAGGAGGCTGAGAGAAGTCAAGTAACTTTTTAAAAGTCTCATGGCAAATAATTGGCAGGATGGAGATATGAACCTAATAAGCACAATCCTTGACAGGAAGCCCCTAAATGTGGGGACCTTAAGTACAACAGATGTGTAGAATTCCCAACACACAGGCAGAAACATTGCATGTAAATGACCCATCTCTAAACATGCCCTTTCCATGCCACTCCCTAACCCTTCCCATTCTCCATGCCAGACATTGTTTCCATTTTCAATCTCTCTGGCAACTCAATTACAATAAAGATCAGCAATCCTTTAGCTAAGGACTATGAAACAACAAGAATACACAGAAGAATTGTACAAAACAGACCTTCACGACCCAGATGATCATGATGGTGTGATCACTCACCTAGAGCCAGGCATCCTGGAATGCAAAGTCAAGTGGGCCATAGAAAGCATCACTATGAACAAAGCTAGTGGAGGTGATGGAATTCCAGTTGAGCTGTTTCAAATACTGAAAGATGATGCTGTGAAAGCGCTGCACTCAATATGCCAGCACATTTGGAAAACTCAGCAGTGGCCACAGGATTGGAAAAGGTCAGTTTTCATTCCAATCCCTAAGAAAGGCAATGCCAAAAAATGCTCAAACTACCATGCAATTGCAGTCATCTCACATGCTAGTAAAGTAATGCTCAAAATTCTTCAAACCACCTTCAGCAATACGTGAACCATGAACTTCCAGATGTTCAAGCTGGTTTTAGAAAAGGCAGAGGAACCAGAGATCAAATTGCCAACATCCACTGGATCATCGAAAAAGCAAGAGAGTTCCAGAAAAACATCTATTTCTGTTGTATTGACTATGCCAAAGCCTTTGACTGTGTGGATCACAATAAACTGTGGAAAATTCTGAAAGAGATAGGAATACCAGACCACCTGACCTGCCTCTTGAGAAACCTACATGCAGGTCAGGAAGCAACAGTTAGAACTGGACATGGAACAATAGACTGGTTCCAAATAGGAAAAGGAGTATGTCAAGGCTGTATATTGTCACCCTGCTTATTTAACTTATATGCAGAGTACATCATGAGAAACGCTAGGCTGGAAGAAGCACAAGCTGGAATCAAGCAAGATTGCCGGTAGAAATATCAATAACCTCTGATATGCAGATGACACCACCCTTATGGCAGAAAGTGAAGAGGAGCTAAAAAGCCTCTTGATGAAAGTAAAACAAGAGAGTGAAAAAGTTGGCTTAAAGCTCAACATTCAGAAAACGAAGATCATGGCATCTGGTCCCATCACTTCATGGCAAATAGATGCGGAAACAATGGAAACAGTGACAGACTTTATTTTGGGGGGCTCCAAAATCACTGCAGATGGTGATTGCAGCCATGATATTAAAAGACGCTTACTCCTTGGAAGGAAAGTTATGACCAACCTAGATAGAATATTCAAAAGCAGAGACATTACTTTGCCAACAAAGGTCCATCTAGTCAAGGCTATGGTTTTTCCAGTGGTCATGTATGGATATGAGAGTTGGACTGTGAAGAAAGCTGAGCGCCAAAGAATTGATGGTTTTGAACTGTGGTGTTGGAGAAGACTCTTGAGAGTCCCTTGGACTGCAAGGAGATCCAACCAGTCCATCCTAAAGGAGATCAGTCCTGGGTGTTCTTTGGAAGGACTGATGCTGAAGCTGAAACTCCAATACCTTGGCCACCTCATGCGAAGAGTTGACTCACTGGGAAAGACCGTGATGCTAGGAGGGGTTGGGGGCAGGAGGAGAAGGGGATGACAGAGGATGAGATGGCTGGATGGCATCACCAACTCGATGGACATGAGTTTGAGTGAACTCAGGGAGTTGGTGATGGACAGGGAGGCCTGGCGTGCTGTCACTCACCGGGTCGCAAAGAGTTGGACAGGACTTAGCAACTGAACTGAACTGATGAAACAACACCGGTGGCTCTTTTGATACTATTTTCCTAAGATCTGGGATTTTTTTCCATGCTTTTCTTCAATACATGGCATGCAGGCACACACACATAAATTTAGAATTAAACACTAGGAGCTAATGCTCTGTAAAAAAAAAAAAAAAGCTTCCAATTCTTAGTATTAAAAGCATCAAAAAAACTTCTACCGAAAACAAAACAAAATCCCCAAGTTCGGTTGTGTCTGACTGTTTGAGACACCATGTACTGCAGCATGCCAGGCTTCCCTGTCCATCACCAACTCCCGGAGCTTGCTCAAACTCATGTCCATTGAGTCGGTGATGCCATCCAACCATCTCATCCTCTGTCGTCCCCTTCTCCTCCCTCCTTCAATCTTTCTCAGCATCAGGGGCTTTTCCAATGAGTCAGTTCTTCGCATCAGGTGGCCAAAGTATTGGAGTTTCAGCTTCAGCATCAGTCCCTCCAATGAATATTCAGGACTGATTTCCTTTAGGATGGACTGGTTGGATCTCCTTGCTCTGCAAGGGACCCTCTGAGAGACAGCATTTGACGTTTTGAAGCGTCCCCATTGTGCAAGCTGTGTATTAAATCACAAGTGCTTGCTGCGCTCCTAATAGTTCGTTACCGAAGTCAAGAGTATCGGGATATTCCCAGATTCAAGCAGATCCCAACGTCCCCGGTGCATTTTCCATTGGCTCTGTCCCTGTGCCGCACCCAAGCCCCCGGGGCCCGCCTGCACGAGGCTGGGACGGCGAGGAAGACGAAGCAAGCCCCCTTCTGACCACCGGCCCTGCCTTGCACGGGCCACCGGCCACCCCTGGGGGGAAAACAGCAGCAGCCGGAAGGAAGAGGGGGCAGCGCACCCCGGCGAGCGCCAGTGTCGGGGCCCGGCCCGTGCCCCCACTTCTCCCGGACTCTACCTCGGCTTGAGCAGGTCAGGCCTGACCTCGGGAACGAGCCCTCGTCAGCGCGAAGGCAGGGCCCGGCTGCGAGTCAGAGCGCCCCTCCGGCACAGAAGAAAAGGTTCCTAAGCCACCGTCACAACCGCCCCCCAACTACGAAACGCGCCTGACGCTTACCTGGCCAGAAGCTACTCTCGCGTTAATTCCCGGGTTAGTCGTCCGTGACTCCAATCCCCGCCCCTACCCCTGCGGCCAATCAAAAAGGAGTGGGGCGGGGCTTTGCCTTTGATTAGGGCGCGGGGCCCCTCAGTCTCTGGTCACAGGCGTTGGGGAGCAGGCGGGGCGGGGCGGGGCGGGGCGGGGCGAGGGGCGGGGCACGCGCCATTTCTCGCGAGACCGGGGACCAGGAAGACGCCCGCAGAGCCGGGCTGCTGGTGCAGCTGCGGCTGAGGCAGTGGCTGCTGCTGCCGCTGCAGCCTCCTGACGGTTCGCCTCCGAGCCTGCGCCTGGTCTCCGGGTGAGGAGGCGGGACGTGGCAAGGCCGGGGCTGCGGAAGCGAGCGGTGCCCGCTGAGGCTGAGCGGAGCCTCAGGCCGCGGCCTGTCAGAGCCAGACAGGGAGGCGCCCACACTCCTGACAGTGTAAGATGGCGGCGATGGCGCCTGGAGGTGGCGGCGGCGGCGTGAACCCTTTCCTCAGCGATTCGGACGAGGACGAGGACGAGGTCTCGGCGACCGACGAGCGGCGGGCAGGACTTCGGCTGGGTGCCGGAGGCGGCCTAGACCCGGGCTCTGCGGACTCGCTGTCGCCCCAGGACCCCGTGGCCTTGGGGAGCAGTGCCCGAGCGGGGCTCCCCGGGGAGGCGGCGGCGGCGGCCCTGGGGGGCCCTGGGGAGACCCCGGCCCGCCTGTCAATTGATGCGATCGCGGCCCAGCTGCTGCGCGATCAGTACCTGCTGACCGCCTTGGAGCTGCACACCGAGCTGTTAGAGAGCGGCCGGGAGCTCCCTCGGCTGCGCGACTACTTCTCCAACCCTGGCAACTTCGAGAGGCAGAGCGGAACCCCGCCGGGGACGGGGGCGCCGGGGATCCCCGGGGCAGCCGGCCTTGGAGGCGCAGGAGGTCGGGAGCCGAGTACAACGTCGGGTGGGGGACAGCTCAGTAAGTGAACGACGGCGCTGTCGCTCCGGCTGGGCTGTTGGGGTTGTGGCGGGTTATTGTGGGGAGGGAGTGCTTGTGGGCTGGTGCTGAGTACTGGGAGCGTTTCAGCTAGAGGGTTGGAGCTGCCGGGGGTGGGGGGGGGGGGCGGGGCGGGGGGTGGTGATCTCGTACGGTGGAGGCCAAAGTATCTGGCAGCGACTGTTCTCTCCCCGCTTGCCTCCAGCCCTTGGCTGGACTTGCACCACCTCCTGGTCCCACTATTGGTGTCGATATCTGTTAAATATCCAGTTTCTAGTTCACTGGCCACTACATGACTCCAGAAGACTCCCTTGCAACCTTGGTTTATCGCTTTAATCGTTTTTCCATTCTCTCCCATCTCCTGAATCGCCACTACCCGGAAACAGTGTTCCTTATGTTGTTCGCAGTAATTATTTGACTCCAAGTCAAGAGAGAAAATAGGAAATGGTGTTGCTCTCTCCCCAAAGCCAGATCCACTTGAAGAACCTTTGTCTCTGGGTTGAGTTGACTACTCAAAAGTTGCATCTTCTGCTGCATAAAATTTGTTCAGTTTAAATAAACTCAGTTTCATTCACTTTCGGTTCCTTAATTTCAGTGGGTGTCCAGAATTATAGAAAGTCTAAGGAGCAGAGCTATGGTTTTTCCAGTGGTCATGTATGGCTGTGAGAGTTGGACTATGAAGAAAGCTGAGCGCGGAAGAATTGATGCTTTTGAACTGTGGTGTTGGAGAAGACTCTTGAGAGTCCCTTGGACTGCAAGGAGATCCAACCAGTCCATTCTAAAGGAGATCAGCCCTGGGTGTTCTTTGAAAGGAATGATGCTAAAGCTGAAACTCCAGTACTTTGGCCACCTCATGCGAAGAGTTGACTCATTGGAAAAGACTCTGATGCTGGGAGGGATTGGGGGCAGGAGGAGAAGGGGACAACAGAGGATGAGATGGCTGGATGGCATCACCGACTCGATGGTGAGTCTGCGTGAACTCCGGGAGTTGGTGATGGACAGGGAGGCCTGGCGTGCTGCAGTCCATGGGGTCGCAAAGAGTCGGACACTCCTGAGCGCCTGCGCTGAGCTGAACTGAGGAGCAGGCAGGCTCTCCCTGCGGTGTTGCCTCCTGGTCTCAGTGCCTTGTAGGCTTTTTTCTTTTCAGAAGTTTAGGAATTAACTTTTCTGCCTCGTTGTAATCATTAACTGTATAGAGTGGTCATTTACCTCATTCATCATGTGTTTATAAGCATTTATGTCTTTAAAATGTTCTGCCAAGGATGCATATTGGAGTCCCAGTACCTATCCTTAAGAGGCATCTTAGATTTTCCCTTACTGGCGGTATGAGGTTTTCAACGTGTTATGTGAGGCCAACTGAAATTTGCTCACAGATGTTAAAATACATTTAAAATTGTAGCCAAACTGATGGTTTTTTGTCAGTACTTTTAAGTAGTTCGAGAGACTGAGATCACCTAACTTCACTTCAGTTCAGTCTCTCAGTCATGTCTGATTCTTTGTGACCCCATGGATGGCAGCACGCCAGGCCTCCCTGTCCATCACCAACTCCCGGAGCTTGCTCAAACTTATGTCCATTGAGTTGGTGATGCCATCCAACCATCTCATCTTCTGTCATCCCCTTCTCCTCCCGCCTTCAATCTTTACCAGCATCAGGGGCTTTTCTGAGTCAGTTCTTCTCATCAGGTGGCCAAAGTATTGCAGTTTCAGCTTCAACATCAGTCCTTCCAGTGAATATTCAGCACTGATTTCCTTTAGGATGGACTGGTTGGACTGGTTGGATCTGGTTGAGATGGACTCTCAAGAATCTTCTCCAACACCACAGTTCCCTAACTTACATGTAACTTAGTTAGATGTAGTTAAACTGCAAAGAGTGCCTTTTTCCATCAAGGTAGATCCAAAGCAGTCTTCTCTCTTGAATATGGAATTTTCTCAGCAGTTGTAACTTCCTTGCTCAGTATTGTAGGATTATCTTCCTTTTCCCTGAGCTGGTTTTTCTGTTGCTGACCTTTAAGACCATAAAATGTAACAAAAGAGCAGTGTAACAAAGTTGTTAGGCAGCTGGCTTTTGTTTGTTTAAGATTTTTGAAGTGTCTAATAATGGTTTTCACCTGATAAGCTCTTAATGCTTCCTCAAGACCCAGCTCAACTGTCATCTTTGTAAATGCTTCCGACACTACCAAGGCTTAGTTGTTTGATTCTTTTCATTGTGCTACTTTCAAACCTCAACCATAGCCTTTAACTTTTTATTTGGATTTATTAACAGTATCATTTCTCTCCATTAGATAGTCAGCTTCTTGAGGGACATCTTTTTATTACTCACAGTTTGTATAGTCCCTGGCCTGTTGTTGAACATAACTGAGTTGTATCTGATATGTTTTTCTACTGTATCAGTTCAGTTCAGTTCAGTCGCTCAGTCGTGTCCGACTCTTTGCGACCCCATGAATCGCAGCATACATATAATGAAATAAGTTATTCCTTTATAACATTATTTAATTTAAAAGAATTTATTAATCTTTTCAGCCTACCTTATTGTGTGGAATCACTAGTGAAAATTTGTTAAAAACTTTTTTGTACAGGAAGTTATATTTATAATTCAGGCTCTAAATATAGCTGTGTTTTAAAGTAAAAGTTGACTTGTAAATGCCTTTGCATTATACGTTTTTATAGTTTCTTGAAATAACTTCAGTCCTGTGATCATAAATCAGGATTTAGCTATAATCAAATATTCATGTGCAGTTGTGCTCTTCCATAGTTGATCTGGACCTGTTTTGGGTATAACTCAAAAGTACATTATTACATAATATAATATATTTTCAAGTGAATACAAAACAGATGAGCAGTAGGGGGAAAAAATCAGAGTTATCCATAATCTAACCAATAGTACTTGCCTTTTCCGTTTTTTTCTGTGCATATATGTTTAAAACCAAAAATTGGATTAAAGTGTCTTTGTACCTTTATATTACTTGATAGGCTATAATTTTTACCATCAACCTTGAGGGGAAATTGCACACAATAAAATGTGCCCATTTGAAGTGTACAGCATGGTGAATTTTGGAAAACAAATTACTACCACAAATAAATGTCTGGGGACATTTTTATTGTCCCCAGAACGCCTTCATTTTCATTTGCATTCAGTATCTCAAGCCCATCACTGACCACAGTAGAAAACAATTTTCCAACCTGGGTCTAGGCACTATTGGAATTTGGGGCCTGATAATTCTTTGTTGTGTTAGTGTCCTGTACATTCTAGACTGTTTAACAGCGTTGCTGGCCTCTTGTCCACTGCATAACAGAAGCAACCACCCAGCCCCCATTCCTCAAGTTGTGACAGTCAAAAAATGTTGCCAGCACCGTCCAAGGAAGGGGAGGGCAAAATGCCCCAAGTGAGAACCACTTCCTAGATAAGTTTTGCCTGTTTTAAAATTTCATACAAATGCAGTTGGGAGCATATAGTCTTTTCTGTATGGCTTTCTTTCCTCAGTATAATGTTTTTGAAATTCATCCAAATAATGTTTTTATGTGTCATAGTAGTTCATTCCTGTTTTGGTTTTACCATTCATCTGTTATTAGACATTTATTTTTTTCCCCATTTTTGGCCTATATGAACAAAGCTACCATGAACATGTGTGTGTAAGTTTTGCAGAGACATATGTTTTCATTTCTTTTGGATAAAACCTAGGAATAGAATTGCTGGTTCATAGTTAGTATACATTTAACTTTGTAAGAAGCTGTCAAACAGGTTTTCCAAAGTGGTTGTATCATTTAAAATTTCCATCACCAGTGTATGAAAGTTTGTTTCTATACATCCCCGAAACCCTTGGTATTTTCAGGCTTTTTACTTAACTCATTCTAGTGAGAGTACGGTGGTATATCATCGTGGTTTTAATTTTTATTTCTCGAGGGCTAGTAATGCTGAGCTCCTTTGAGCTTTTGGCCATTGGGGGGTGTGTCTACTGCTATTACATATCTTTTGTGCAATGTCTGTTAACAGCTTTTTATTGAGTTGTAGTTCTTTTATATATTCTGAACCCAAGTCCTCCATCAAATATGTGTTTTCCAAGTTTTTTCTCCCAGCATGATTTGCCTTTTCATTTTTTAACAATGTGTCTTATGAACAAAAGATTTTCATTTCATCAAGTTCAGTTAATTGTGTTTTTCCTTAATGATTCTTGGTCTTTGTTTCCTAAATAAATATTTGCGTATCCTAAAGTTGCAAAAATTTTCTTGTGTATTTTCTTCTAGAAGTTTTATAGTTTTCTGTTTCTAAATTTAGGCCTATGATGGCATCATAAAAAGAAGAAATATTTCTGAAATATTCCTCCTATAATTATGCAGACACTTATAGCACAAGCTTTAGTATAATTTAAATCCAAATGCATTGTATATCAAAATATTAATATATTTAAATGTCTTAATACAGTCAGGAAGTAGATACATGCTAAAATAAGTCTGTAAATCTATGGTTAGTACCGTGTTTTGAAGATTTTGATAAAGATTTGGATCATACAAATTGTATTTTAGAAACTCTGAGGATGAATCTTTCTTTAGGACCAGACTACTGCCAGTTATAAAGGTCCTCTGTATTCACTCTACCATGTTAATTGCTGCTAGTTGGATTATTACTTTATAATACTCAATGAGTACTTTTTGGTTGATTATGAACAGTATAAACATTGATAGTGTAGATTATCTAAAACATTAAATTATTTTTATTTGTTTTTATGTATTTTTGATTAATGTGTGTCTGATCTGAAAATTCGTAAAACTTCAGAGTAATAAATGTATAATCAACAGTGGTTTTCTTTGTTTAAAGATTTCTAAAAGGCTTATCTGGTGGCTTAGATGGTAAAGAATCCACCTGCAATGTGGGAGACCTGGGTTCGATCCCTGGGTTAGGAAGATTCCTTGGAGGAGGGCATGGCAATCCACTCCAGTATTTTTGCCTGGAGAATCCCCATGGACAGAGGAGCCTGGCGGGCTACAGTCCGTGGGATCGCAGAGACAGGACTGAGCGACTAAGCAGACACAAAAGCAGTTTAATTTTGTAAGATTTACTAAATTGTTTGCCCAAAAGTCTGCTGACCTAGATAATAGTATAGTGGTAATTCTAAAATACTTTAAGAAGTCTTCATACTATCTTTTTTTTCTTGACTAAAAGAGTAAGTCAAATTTATAAAACATATAAAAGAACTATAGCTTTTTAAATTTGATGTTTTCAGTGGAAGAATGTAAAATGTGCTCTCATGGAGTCTCAGGGTTTGATTCCTTGTGACAGTCCTGCTAGGCCCACTTGATAAACTAATTTGATCTTTTGCATGTAATATTACTTGCTTGAATATAGACAGACATTAATTATATATTGTCCCCTGTATTTTTTGCCAGTTGAACCAGTTTGGTTTCCAGTTAGATTGCAAGGTAAAAGTTATGCCAATGCCTTTGGCACAACTTAATTACAAATTACAGTATTTTATCTAGACGAATGCTGTTCTACTATGAGCCTTCAAGGTTTAATCAAAATCAGAAAAATTGCCTAGAATGAGTCAGCTCTGTAGAGACAGTAAGTGGTCAAATAACATGCCTTTCAGTGATGAATTTCTTTTATTCTGTAGTTATGCTTCCAGATGTTCTTAAGGCAGCTTATCAGCTTATTTATGACTGACTTTAATAATTTAACTTATGAGCCTGCAGACTTCTTGAGTCCCCTCTCTCCTTTTGAAGTGCTCTTTCACTGTCCTGCCTGTCTTTTCTCAGAGCTCTGAAAGAGCGCTCACCTCACTGCTCTGTCCCCTTCTTCGTATCCCCTGTGCTGTGACTCCCATCTTCCAAAAGTGCCCATCACTTCCACTTAACAAAGTAGTTCCTCCCCGTTAGGTTGGAGTTGGGTTTAGTGCTTCCTCTGGCTTCTAACAAAATATCAAGAGAATATTTCTAAAATGTATTAAGTTCACTGCTTTTAGCTGAGTGAGACTTGCTATTGTTGTCTGGACCATATTCAGTTCAGTTCAGTTCAGTCGCTCAGTCTTGTCCGACTCTTTGCGACCCCATGAATTGCAGCACGCCAGGCCTCCCTGTCCATCACCAACTCCTGGAGCTCACTCAAACTCATGTCTGTTGAGTCGGTGATGCCATCCAACCATCTCATCCTCTGTCGTCCCCTTTTCCTCCTGCCTTCAATCTTTCCCAGCATCAGAGTCTTTTCAAATGAGTCAGCTCTGCGCATCAGATAGCCAAAATATTGGTAGTTTCAGCTTCAACATCAGTCCTTCCAATGAACACCCAGGACTGATTTCCTTTAGGATAGACTGGTTGGATCTTCTTGCAGTCCAAGGGACTCTCAAGAGTCTTTTCCAACACCGCAGTTCAAAAGCATCAGTTCTTCTGCACTTAGCTTTCTTTATAGTCCAACTTTCACATCCATACATGACTACTGGAAAAACCATAGCCTTGACTAGACGGACTTTGTTGACAAAATAATGTCTCTGCTTTTTAATATGCTATCCAGGTTGGAGAAGGAAATGGCAGCCCACTCCAGTATTCTTGCCTGAAGAATCCCAGGGATGGCAGAGCCTGTTGGGCTGCCGTCTGTGGGGTTGCACAGAGTCGGACATGACTGAAGCGACTTAGCAGGTTGGTCATAACTTTCCTTCCAAGGAGTAAGCATCTTTTAATTTCATGGCTGCAGTCACCCTCTGCAGTGATTTTGGAGCCCCCCAAAATAAAGTCAGCCACTGTTTTCCCATCTATTTGCCATGAAATGATGGGACCGGATGCCATGATCTTGGTTTTTTGAGTGTTGAGCTTTAAGCCCACTTTTTCGCTCTCCTCTTCACTTTCATCAAGAGGCTCTTTAGTTGTTCTCACTTTCTGCCATAAGGGGGGTGCTGTCTGCACATCTGAGGTGATTGATATAGATTCCTAAATTTCTCTCTCATATGACTCATTTTTTACCCATGTCTTTCATCAGCTTCAGACTTTTTAATTCTTGTGGAAAGTCAGATATTTTCATGGCCTAGAACAGTGACTTGGGTATAGTTGGTATTCAGTATTTTACATGGACCAGTAAATTTATAGAGTTAAGTGATCAGCTAAGTATAGGAGGGTTAGTGCATACCCTTGAGCATGTCATGTTCTTAATGAAGAGCCAAGACTAGCGCCTGAAAGTCTGTAGAATAGTTTTCCATGGCACAGGTAATAGTGTAAGCATTCAGATATAGAAACATCATTGTTGATTGTGATAATTGTGGAGAAAGTAAAATTTTAATGTGATGCTCAAGTATGAGTGAAATTTCAGTATAAACAGTAACTTTCTTATTTGGCCATATTTAGAGTCTCATCCTGAGTGAGGAAGAGGAAAAGGAAGTGAGGGTAAAGAGAAGATAATATTTATTTTATATTTTGCCTTGTTTAAAACATCATCTGGGAACATGCTTTCCATTATCTGGCTCACAATTAATAAAGTGATTCCATTTGGGTAGTTATAAAAATGCAGTGTGACACTTCAAGCCATTGTGGTACATGGTTTAAAAGGAAACAGGATAAGGGTATTAACCAGCGAACAGGCCTTTTATGTTAAAAACTAAATTTACACTTTCTACTTTAGAGATGATCTTACTGTATGTTTTTTTGTTTCTTTGCTTGTTTTTTAAGCACCTTTGTTGGAAAAAACCATTCAGGATTGGCTCAGTTTTCATTTTGTTTAATCTATTTAGGGCAAAAACTAAATTTTGTTATTATTATTATTTTTTTTGAATGGCGGCTTTTAACTGTGCCTGCTGCCTTAATTCCCATGGTTTTAGGATGATTAACTGGAAAAGAGCACTTACTTTGGTCTAAAGTCTGCTTATATCTAAATTGTAAATATCGATTGAGAAGGGCCTTAAATATTAATAACCTATTTTCTCCCTTCAGATAGTTGTTTTTGTTGGCTTCTATGTATGTGTACTGTAACTAACTGAACACACACAACACACACGTCTGTACTGTACGAGTTGATGATAAAATGTGGTTTCTGAATTATTTATACTAAAAACATACTTGTTGATACTTAAATAAATTGTGTTCTGCTGTTTGGCCATATTTTGAACATGATGCCTCTTTGGTTGACTTTCGGGGGATTTGCATTAGTTGAGGATTGATCTGCTTCAACTCCCTTATATGAATGTTTGTGGAGGTATTACCATTAACTTTTTTTTGAGATCTAATCATCATGACATTTCACTAGTTTTAGGTGTCCAGCAAAATGATTTGATACATGTCTGTATTTTGAAATGATCACCACAGTAAGTTGTTTCCACCCATCACCACACAGTTAGAGTTTGTTTGTTTTTTTCCTTTGATGAGAACTTCTGTGATCTATTCTCTGAGCAGCTTTGAAATACATAAAATAATATTGTTAACTATGGCCACCATGCTGTACACTTCATCCCCAAGACTTGTCTATCTTGTTGGAAGTTTGTACCTGTGGTTAACTTTTTAAAGTGGTCTGGCCCATTTCACTGGAGCATGGGAGACTGATAACTCTCCAGTTCCATGTGTGCATATAGTTTCTACTAACTAGGGAAATCTGCACAGAAAATCTGAACAAGTTGGATGTAAAGTGCCTAATTTACTTTAAAAATAGATCCTTCAGATTTCTGAGAAGGGAATACTTGATATAATTGAATACAGCAATGGTATTTACTAAGATTCAGCAAAAGGTAACTATAACAGGATCAAGAAGAATGTCTTAGAGCTGATGTGTTTGTATTATAGCAAGCTATGTGATAGATCTCTCACATTGGTGTGAATAAAATAGAGAAATGTGAGCTTGGTAGCAGAGTAACTGGAAAAATGTGTGGCTGATAAAACAGTAGTAGGTCTGTGTGTACCACCTATACTTTTGAAAGTGAAAGTGAACTTGGCCTATTTTCTGAAGACCGCCAAAGAATTGATACGTTTGAACTGTGGTGTTGGAGAAGACTCTTGAGAGTCCCTTGGACTGCAAGGAGATCCAACCAGTCCATCCTAAAGGAGATCAGTCCTGGTTGTTCATTGGAAGGACTGATGCTGAAACTCCAGTACTTTGGCCACCTCACGCGAAGAGTTGACTCATTGGAAAAGACCCTGATGCTGGGAGGGATTGGGGGCAGGAGGAGAAGGGGATGACAGAGGATGAGATGGCTGGATGGCATCACTGACTTGACGGACATGAGTTTGGGTGAACTCCGGGAGTTGGTGATAGATAGGGAGGCCTGGCGTGCTGCGATTCGTGGGGTCGCAAAGAGTCAGACACGACTGGGTGACTGAACTGAACTGAGCTGAACTTGCAATACTAATATCTGATCTTCAGTTCTGCTCTTCCACCTACAGCTCTATTACCTTGGGTTAATTCCTTAGACTTTCAGAGCTTTCTTATTCTGTGTAAAGCATAGTAATCATTTCTGTCCACTGCTGGTTACCAAGTTTTAATGAAGTTCACGTGAAGGTATATATGTGAGAAGACTTCAAAAACTCATTTGATAGTAACTTGTTTTGTAAGAAAATATATATGAAACAGGGGAGACTAGATCTATTTGCTGATGATAAATGACTGAAAAAGATAGATGATATCTGACAATACTAATTTATAGGATTAAGCAGGAGTAGTGGATATCTGTTGAATCCTAGAAAAGCAAGAGAATTACAGAAAAACATCTACTTCTGCTTTATTGACTATGCCAAAGCCTTTGACTGAGTGGATCACAACAAACTGGAAAATTCTTCAAGAGATGGGAATACTGGACCACCTTACCTGCTTCCTGAGAAATCTGTATGCAGGTCAAGAAGCAATAGTTAGAACCGGCATGGAATAACGGATTGGAAACGAGTAAAGGAAAAGGAGTATGTCAAGGCTATATATTGTCACCTTGCTTATTTAACTTGTGTGCCGAGTACATCATGCAAAATGCCGGGTGAAGCACAAGCTGGAATCAAGATTGCCAGGAGAAATAGCAATCACCTCAGATAACACAGGTGATACCACCCTTATGGCAGAAAGTGAAGAGGAACTAAAGAGCCTCTTGATGAAAGTGAAAGAGGAGAATGAAAAAGCTGGCTTAAAACTCAACATTCAGAAAATAAAGATCATGTCATCTAGTCCCATCACTTCACGGCAAACAGATGGGGAAACAGTGGAAACAGGGAGAGACTTTATTTTCTTGGGCTTCAACCTGCAGATGGTGACACTGCAGCCATGAAACTAAAAGACGCCTACTCCTTGGAAGGGAAGTTATGACCAACCTAGACAGCACATTCAAAAGCAGAGACTTTACTTTGCCAACAAAGGTCCGTCTAGTAAAAGCTATGGTTTTTCCAGTAGATATGTATGGATGTGAGAGTTGGACTATAAAGAAAGCTGAGCACCAAAGAACTGATGCTTTTAAACTGTGGTGTTGGAGAATTCTGTTGAGAGTTCCATGGACAGCAAGGAGATCCAACCAGTCCATCCTAAAGGAGATCAGTCCTGAGTGTTCAGTGGAAGGACTGGTGTTGAAGCTGAAACTGCAATACTTTGGCCACCTGATGTGAAGAACTGACTCATTTGAAAAGACCCTGATGCTGGGACAGATTGAAGGAATGCAGGAGGAGAAGGGGACGACAGAAGATGAGATGGTTGGATGGCATCACCAACTCAATGGACATGAGTTTGGGTGAACTCCGGGAGTTGGTGATGGACAAGGAGGCCTGGCGTGCTGCAGTCCATGGAGTCGCAAAGAGTCGGACATGCCTGAGCGACTGAACTGAACTGAATGGGTATGTGACATCCTAATTAAAATAATTGTTTAAAAAACATACTGGGAACATCTGTACTTGAAAATCACTTGAAAATTTAAAACATTTCTATTTGAGTAGCCACCATAAATTAAAGAAGTAAAACTGTACAGCATAGAGAGTTAAGAGCACAAAGTTTGGAGTCCTGGCTTTGATCCTGTTTCTGCCACTTTTTTTTTCTTGTTTCTTAATCTCTCAGTCCCTCAATTTCTTCATGTAAAAATGAGAACTGAGGATAACAGCACCTACCTGATAAGAGCTGTTATGAGAGTCAGCTGAATTAATATTTATTATCATTTGCAGTAAGTCTATATAAGTGTAAAATAGATTATTGATATTAAAAGGCAAACATTGGATTTAAGATTTTGTAATGGTTCATTAAAATCTGCCTCCATACAGTTAATGCATTGTGTTTTATATCTGTAAAGGCATTGTACCTCCATTTTTGTAGATATTTTAAATTACATTCATATAAGTTATTTTTAAATATTTCTTTTTGTGTTCCTCTTAGGCAATGGTTAGTTATTTGATTTTATAACCAACACATGGCGAGAAAATGGGATTTGTCTTTTTGAAGCTTACTAAAATTTTTTTGAAACCAATGTATGTTGCTGTCTACAGAACAAATATTTTAAAAGCAAAGGCAAGCAGAGGTAGACAGATTGAAGTAAGGAAAAGATTATAGGCCAGAAACAAGCTCAGTGAATCTTTTGTATAAGAAACAGAGTCAGATAAAGGAGGAAAGGGAAGACTGTTGGATACATTTCTCTCCTTCTAGAGGGAAGTTGTTCCGTTCTTTCCTACCACATACATACGCACATCAAAGCAAAGTTTCCAAACGAATTGAAATACTAAATGTGGAAAATGAAACTTGAAGACTTTTTGAAGGAAATATTAAAACATTTATGACCTTGAGGTAAGATTTCTTACACATAAAAATTGTAGACTTTGAAGAGATTGATATATTTGTGTCACAGTTAAAATTCCTGTATGTGAAAAGATAACATAAAGTAAAAGACAAGCCATAGACTAGGAGTACATATTTGGCACATATATATATAGTAGTCAAAAAGCATTTCAGATATAGAATCTGTATAGAATCCCTGCAAAGTAAGGAAAAGAAAAATAACCTAATGAAAAATAGGCAGAAGCAAACCAATGAAAAGTCGCTCAAGTTCACTAGTAATTAGGGAAATGCATATTGTGATACCTATACCTGATCTTTTGGCAACATATGAAGAGGTCTGACACTTCGTGTTCCTGATACGGAGGAGGCAGGCCGTCTGTGCCACCAGTAGAACTGTCCGTACAGCTCCTGTGGACGATCTGTGATAAGATGCAGTAGAACTGGAGGTGGTGCACACCGGTTAACCCCGCATTTCCACACAGAACTGTTTATCCAGAGCTTACAAGGGTGCGGAACGAGCTGTGTACAACGCTGGAAGCAGTGCTTTTGGCCATACGTAATGGAAACATTAATTACGGTATATTCATAGAATGAAGATCTTAGCATCCTCAATCAGATCTCACATCTGTTGTGAAGCATCACACACAGTTCTGTGCCATTATGTACATTTTCAAATGCATAAAACAATATATTATTTGTGGGTACTTAGACTCCGGGAGTTGGTGATGGACAGGGAGGCCTGGTGTGCTGCGGTTCATGGGGTCTCAAAGAGTCGGACACGACTGAGCAACTGAACTGAACTGATATGTGCTATAGGTTTAAAAAACATCAACTAGAGTCACACTGAATCCATTACTGTGATTGCCTTTGAGGAGGGAAACATTAGGGACATGAACTTAAAGGTATTTCTTTTTAAATTTTGTAAAATGTTAGCAGTTGTTCATATCAGGTGGTGGCTATGTGATGGTGTACTTTGCACTTTTCTCTTTTGAGTCAATATAAGGTATTTTGTCAAATTTTGCATGTAATAAATTCTAGCAAAGCAAGGAACATTTGTCATGGGTATTAACAGCTCCAGTGTTCTGCCATTAATTGACACCAAATCCTATAACTATGCAGTGTAAACCAAGTTTGGTGTTTCTAGTGATGTGAAATGCGAATACCATCTTTACTCTGGTATATGAACAGAAAGAATATATTCTGCATTGTTAAGTTATTTCTGCATATGTGTTTGGTACATGTCTGCCTTTTTTGTTGGCTCATATTGAATATCTGTCTTGTATCATCTATTAATTAGATTTGGACAGTTCAGTTCAGTCTCTCAATCATGTCCAACTCTTTGTGACCCCATGGGTTGCAACACGCCAGGCCTCCCTGTCCATTACCAAATCCCGGAGTTCACCCAAATTCATGACCATCGAGTCGGTGATGCCATCCAGCCATCTCATCTTCTGTCGTCCCCTTCTCCTCCTGCCACCAATCCCTCCCAGCATCAGAGTCTTTTCCAATGAGTCAGCTCTTCACATGAAGTGGCCAGAGTATTGGAATTTCAACTTTAGCATCATTCCTTCCAAAGAACACCCAGGACTGATCTCCTTTAAGATGGACTGGTTGGATCTCCTTGCAGTCCAAGGGACTCTCAAGAGTCTTCTCCAACACCACAGTTCAAAACCATCAATTCTTCGGCGCTCAGCTTTCTTCACAGTCCAAATCTCACATCCATACATGACCACAGGAAAAACCATAGCCTTGACTAGATGGACCTTTGTTGGCAAAGTAATGTCTCCACTTTTTAATATGCTATGTAGATTGATCATAACTTTCCTTCCAAGGAGTAAGCGTCTTTTAATTTCATGGCTGCAGTCACCATCTGCAGTGGTTTTGGAGCCCAAAAAAATAAAGTCTGACACTGTTTCCACTGTTTCCCCATCTATTTGCCATGAAGTGATGGGACCAGATGCCATGATCTTCGTTTTTTGAATGTTGAGCTTTAAGCCAACTTTTTCACTCTCCCCCTTCACTTTCATCAAGAGGCTTTTTAGCTCCTCTTCACTTTCTGCCATAAGGGTGGTGTCATCTGCATATTGGAGGTTATTGATATTTCTACCGGCAATCTTGATTCCAGCTTGTGCTTCTTCCAGCCCAGCGTTTCTCATGATGTACTCTGCATGTAAGTTAAATAAGCAGAGTGACAATATACAGCCTTGATGTACTCCTTTTCCTATTTGGAACCAGTCTGTTGTTCGATGTCCAGTTCTAACTGTTGCTTCCTGACCTGCATATAGGTTTCTCAGGAGGCAGGTCAGGTGGTCTGGTATTCCCATCTCTTGAATAATTTTCCACAGTTTTATTGTGATCCACAGAGTCAAAGGCTTTGGCATAGTCAATAAAGCAGAAATAGATGTTTTTCTGGAACTCTCTTGCTTTTTCAATGATCCAGTGGATGTTGGCAATTTGATCTCTGGTTTCTCTGCCTTTTCTAAAACCAGCTTGAACGTCTGGAAGTTCACGGTTCACGTATTGCTGAAGCCTGGCTTGGAGAATTTTGAGCATGAATTTACTAGTGTGTGAGATGAGGGCAATTGTGCGGTAGTTTGAGCTTTCTTTGGCATTGCCTTTCTTTGGGATTGGAATGAAAACTGACCTTTTCCAGTCCTGTGGCCACTGCTGAGTTTTCCCAATTTGCTGGCATACTGAGTGCAGCACTTTCACAGCATCATCTTTCAGGATTTGAAACAGCTCAACTGGAATTCCATCACCTCCACTCGCTTTGATCGTAGTGATGCTTCCTAAGGCCCACTTGACTTCACATTCCAGGATGTCTGGCTCTAGGTGAGTGATCACATCATCATGATTATCTGGGTCATGAAGATCTTTTTTGTACAGTTCTTCTGTGTATTCTTGCCACCTCTTCTTAATATCTTCTGCTTCTGTTAGGTCCATACCATTTCTGTCCTTTATCGAGCCCATCTTTGCACGAAATGTTCCCTTGGTATCTCTAATTTTCTTGAAGAGATCTCTAGTCTTTCCCATTGTGTTGTTTTCCTCTATTTGTTTGCATTGATCGCTGAGGAAGGCTTTCTTATCTCTCCTTGCTATTCTTTGGAACTCTGAATTCAGATGGGAATATCTTACCTTTTCTCCTCTGCTTTTTGCTTCTCTTCTTTTCACAAGTATTTGTAAGCCCTACCCAGACAGCCATTTTGCTTTTTTGCATTTCTTTTCCATGGGGATGGTCTTGATCCCTGTCTCCTGTGCAAGACAGTAGCAAAAAATGTCATTCTTTGCTCACAAATTATTGGTGCCTATGCACCAGTTTCTCTGTTCTCAGTCACCTATTGGTGTTTTAACTTGAAGGTCAGTTTTATTTGGAAGGGAAATTTTGAGACTCAGTTGATAATTCTTACTATAATGTTGACAAAGATCTCTTTTAGGATACATTTGACATGTTTCAAGCAGTCAGAATTATACCAGTAGCTTCTTATTGCTCAGTAGTAAGAAGTATTACAGAGCGTTGCAGTGCACATGGCACTGTGTGGGGAGCCTTGTAAATATTCTGTATGTATGCGCAGAAATAGTATCACCATTGGAGAGGTATGTAGCAGTGGCCCTAAAAGCTTCTAATTTTTTTATTCAAGAGTAGTTCCTGATTATAGGCATTCTTTACAGTCATTGTAAGGAATAAAGCTTGTGTGTGTGTGTGTGTGTGTGTGTGTGTGTGTTGGGGGATAGGGGGCGTGGAGAATGAATGTATGAGTAAGGAGAAATGTCCAAGAGTATGAGATGATGAGAGTAACGAATGTATCACCAAAAATCTCTCAGTCATATTTTGTCATGTTCTTAATGTTTAGTATCTGCATTGTGGTAAGCTACAGTAGTGAGAATATTGATCGTTGCCTCCTAAACTTTCTAATAAGATGACTGCACCAGACAGGGAGCTTGTATTGGCCTAAGCTTTCTAATAAGGTGTCTGTGCCAGACAGGGAGCTTGTATTGGTGGGTTTCGAGTCTACAGGCTCACTGAACTCTTCTAACAAGTTTGGTTTTTTTTTCCCTGTAAACAATATTGTCTTCTGAGTGTAGTTTTGATCAAAATACGTATGATACAAAGGTTGGAAAGTAAGATGTATACTTATATACTCTTGGTAGGACACTCTTTTGAGAGTAATTTGGTGGTATCAAGCACATTTTAAAAATGCATGTTCCTTAGTATCCAGTTCCAGTCCATATTTTATTAAAGACAAGCCTGTTTGCATCAAAATTATTGAACCTAGATTTTTTTCATATCTTCTACGTTAGAGTAAAGGTATCAAAAGTTGAAAACTACCTGAATGTCCAACAGGGGCGATCAGCTAATTAAAGCAGAGTGATCTGTATCCCCTCACGTGGAATGAGAGGATGCATTGCGAAGTGAGCAAGTTAGGGTGCAGGCAGTATTTGTGAACTGTTTCCATTGAGCTGCAAAAAGGGAGAAACTGGTCTACGCGTAGCGTATTTCTGAAAGGATACGTACAAAAGAGTCTAAGCAATGATTGGTGATCCATAGAGTGATGAGGACTGGTTGAAGATGGGCTTACGTTTTATTTGTGTGCCCTTTCGTATTTTTCTGCGTGTCATATCTTAAGTGGCAAGACTGGGATTCCAAACCAGATCGTCAGCTTCCGAGTTTTCATTCTTTCCATTGCAATACAACTACTGTTTTGTCAATTTTAAAGCACAGTTAAGCAAATGTTCTTGAGTCATTTTAGTCTGTGATCAGGCAAAGTATCTTAGTGACCCATTCAGAGTATATCTTACTGACTGACTGAGAGTAGCCAGTCATTTTAATGCAGAGGGCAGGTCAGGTAGAGTAATATTGATCATTTAACAAGTAAAATGATAAGCTGTAGCACCAGGCCAAGACAAAGGAGAATGATCATTTGCTGAATGGAATCAGCTATGGAAATCCATGAAGGTTGGATCAGTACGTCCTCCTTTTTTTCAGTCCCGAAGCTTTGCTGCAGGGTTACATCTCAGGTTCTGGTCTAGTCCTGGAAGATGACTAAGCCTCTAGGAGGGGGACCACGGTTGCCATTGTGGGTGTAACCTTCTTCCAGATTTCCTCAGCAGGCAGAAATCATGCTCATTTGGTTTTGAAACCAGCCGATCCTGATTAGGTGGCTAATGTTGCTCAAGGCTGTGCCGCCCTGTTTCCTGTGCTCTTTCTGACCATCCTCAGCTCTGTGCTGTGCGCTGCCTCAGCTCAGGCCTGCAGCTCACATCTGGACCCTGCGTCTCAGCCTTATCGCTGGTTCCTGTGCCTTTAATCAGTTCCTCCATCCTTAATTGATTTTAAAAGCACTTTGTTCATGTCAGTCTAGCTAAAACCTTTTAAAATTGCTCTCATCCAAGACAGTTTTTTTTTAACTCTTTTTTATTAGCAGAATTATACATTGCAGAAAAAAAATTTATAAATCTGTTTAGGAATTTAATTTTCCCCATTTTTGCACAGTATACGATAAAAATGACTTTGAAATATTTTATTGTAAATATGCCTCGTGAATTTCTCCCTGTGGTCTTGTTTCTTCCTGCGTTTTCATCCGCACTGTCGTGTACAGGCCTGTGTTGTACTCACGTTGCTCACTTAGTGTTTCTTGGACTTGCTTCCTATGTTCTTGTCTCAGTGCTCTTGTCCGTATCGGTTTCCTTCTCGTCAGGTTCTTTCCTGCTTCCCAGATTCTGTTTACCTTCAAGGCAAGGTCCAGTTAATGTCCTTCCTCAAAGTGGTCTCTAACTCCTCTGAACTTGTGTTTGTCTCTCTCTCATGGAAATTAATTATACAAAACTTGTGACTGGGATACTGTTGCTCTTATTTTTGCATGTCGATGTTTCAGCTGACTAGGGTTTTTTTTAAGGTGTTTGTTGGAGTTCCTGTCTCATGTATCTTTGTCTTCTCTCACACCTGGCACAGCTGCCTAAAGTAGGCAGTTCAGAAATATTTATTTAGCATGAATATAGAAAAGAGACCGTATTTTATTTATGTTTTGTCACCAGTGCCTAATACTGTGCCAGACAAATAAGCCTTTGAGTAAATGTTGATGGTATGTTAAAGAGACGATCTTTAGGTATTGGGATCTTTTAGATACGTGAGTTTGGAATATTCCTTGTCAAGTTAGCTTTTCCCTCTGTCGCCTGAGGAAAGTTGAGTCCAGGTTGACCTTACTGAGGTCATTCACAGTATCAAGCCCGCTTGGCTGGTGTCTAGGAGATGAGAACCTGCATGCTTTCACATGTTGCTCAAGGAAACGAATGGTTTAGAGCACAGGCTTTGGCGCCAGCGGGCTTGAGTTCATATTTCTACTCTGCTCCTTCCCAGTTGCATGAGTCTGGGATAGTCTCTTTATCCTTTATTGCAAAATACAGAAGGTAACAGCTCCTGTTTATCTGTGAAAAATATCTGGCACAAAATAAGTGGTCAGAAAGTTAAATATAATAATAGCTAATGCTATTAATAATAACCCTCCTCTCCACCTGACAGCTGTTCGTATGGTCAAGTCATCTGGCGTTATAGAAATCTTACCTCTAATGAACAGGTTTGTCAGTAAAGTTTCGTTCGCCTGTTCCTAAGTGTAAGTCTTTTAATTTGATGTTTAACTCAGTGGAATCTTGTGATAAAGAAAAGACAGTGAACTGGAAACTGGGAGACTTAAATTATACCCCGAGCTTCTTACAAAGGTTAATTTGCTTAACGTTTAATGTAGTCTAATTGTATTGTTATATCTGTGTACATGACTTAATTCCAGTGGTTTATAAGCTTACTTAAAGCTAGAGCCAAGTCTTACTGAATTTTTATCTTTCTACTCCACACCATGGATTAGTAAATATGCACTGAGTGAATATGCAGCTCTGTTTCCTTACTAGTCAAGATGAGAGGTTGGGCTATCTCTAAGCTTCCCTCTAGCTCGCAAACATAGGGGCCAGTGAAATGAGTCCCCATGTTAGAGAAGAACTGAAGATCAGGAAATCTAAAGGCAAATTTTGCCACTGACAGATTTCTGAGATCCGTTTTTTAATTTAAGTGGATAATACACTAGAGTGTTTATGCATGACCTCAAATTTGGATATAATTAATTTTAAGGTAAATTTGTTATCTGTTTACTGAATTTATAAACTATATACTTCTTTCTTTGCTTTAACCCTAACCCATGGCACAGGTGTAGTTCAGTAAATGATCTTTACTAAGCAAATTGAAATTTAAAGCTAATTGGTTGACATTATTTTTCTTTAAGTCCATTAATTATAAATTGGGTACTTTAATGACTTTTTAATTATAAAATGCCCATATTACAAAAAGTATTAATTGTAAAAAATTAAACAGTATAGAGAGAAGTATTCAGAAAATTTAAGTCTGTTCTTCAGAATCAGTTATATCTGTAGTCTTTAAAAATTATTCTTTAATTCTTTGTTGTATTTTCCTGTTGTTAACCTGGTGCACAGTAGCTGTTCACTGAATGTTCACTGAATTAACCAATGCTCTTTCCCAGTCAGGAGCTGATCAATTTCTCTGATACATTTTTCTTTTACAGTGCTATTGGTATCTAATTTCTATAAAAGATGACTTTTCAAGAGTCTGAAACTAACTTTTTTAGCTATTATAGAAGTACATTCTGTCATCAGTGCCTAAAGATTAAATGTATATAAATAAGGCTCCTCTCACACAGTAATTTATAAAATCGGTCTGCATGCCTTATAGTTACACTCTGTCTAATGGTTTTCGTTTTCAGGCCTACTAAAACTTGCATACAGGTTTTACTGGTTTGTCAGCTATGATGAAAGTCCCTGATCATTCAGTTTCTGAGTTACAAAGTGAATTACTGAGAAGTTACACAATCTTGGAATTTGAAGAAATGCTTTGTGGTATACTTTATATTAGAAAGTGGTAACAGCTTCTTTCTTAAGAAAAGAGGCTGCTGCTGCTGCTAAGTCGCTTCAGTCGTGTCCATAGACAGAAGCCCACCACGCTCCTCCATCCCTGGGAGGAGTGGGTTGCCATTTCCTTCTCCAAAGAAAAGAGGCTAGTTTTTCCAAACTCTTCCTCTTTTATATCAGAGTATTTGGAAAGGTATGTGCTTGTCCTGGAAAAGAATTCTGGCTGAATCCAAAGAAGCTTATTTATCTAAAAGCTATAATCTTACCTCAGTTCAGTTCAGTTGCTCCGTCGTGTCTGACTCTTTGCAACCCCATGGACTGCAACACGCCAGGCTTCCCTGTCCATCACCAACTCCCAGAACTTGCTCAAACTCATGTCCATCGAGTCGCTGTTGCCATCCAACCATCTCGTCCTCCGTTGTCCCCTTCTCCTTCTGCCCTCAATCTTTCCCAGCATCAGGGTCTTTGCCAGTGAGTCAGTTCTTCACATCAGGTGGCCAAAGTATTGGAGCTTCAGCTTCAGCATCAGTCCTTCCAGTGAATATTCAGGACTGATTTCCTTTAGGATGGACTGGTTGGATCTCCTTGCTGTCCAAGGGACTCTCAAGAATCTTCTCCAAGACCACAGTTCAAAAGCATCAATTCTTCGGTGCTCAGCTTTCTTTATAGTCCAACTCTCACATCCATACATGACTACTGCAAAAACTGAAAAATCTTACCTTTTAGTCTTAAATTCCCAAGTATATTTTATATACAAACTGTTACAGGTTAACTCCATCAAAGTTGAAATTACTTTCTTCCATAAATAATTATTTTCTGACATGGCATATATTTTAGTACATCGGGAGATTGCTTTTACTTTTATAAGATTAATGTTATTATAGTTTAAAAGATATTAAAGCTTTTTTTCCTTGGAGAATATAAAATTGTTGGCTTGGAACTGAAAAAAAAGAAAAAATATATTTTTCAATGGTCATAATAATACCAAGACAGAAATTAACTGCGTTTGCTTTCCCCAAAGACTCTTTCCTATTACAAACTTCTGGATAAATAGTATGATGGAGGGATAATGTATGATGATCAAATAGGCTCTAACCTAGTAGGCCTGTATATCTGATTGAAAATACCAGAAAGAGAAAGAACTTAGAAAACTAACATTAGATACTTAACATGGAAAAAAATATATATGAAATCAACATCATACTTCACCAGCATCATACTTCACCATTCATGAAACTCAGGAATAAAACAGTGAGGTCTGCTACACCGCCACCAGAATATTGGTTGATAAAGATTTATCCTACTGGGTGTACATGTTTTAATACACAGGTTGGAGACACAAGACTAGCTAGTGAGGAGCCAAAACATGCTTGTGAGTGTGAGCAGAGGGCCTAGTACTCAAGAGGAATTTCTGATTAGGGCAGTAATGGCAAAATAACTTACCGGGAAAATCTGGATGTTAGTTACATGGTCAAAGAAAGGGAATAGAAAATCTCCACACACACACCGAAAAAGGTAGATGGCCGTTATATCTTTAAAAGAACGTTCAGGTTCACCAGGAATCAAAGAGATGCATAATTAAAAAGACAGTGTTATAGTATGTTAAATTGGTGAGATTAAAAATAATAATACCAGACATTGACAACTGCTGTTGTATACTGTGGATGGAACTCAAGTTGCTGTGCTTAATTTAGAAAGCAGTCTAAGCAATATGTATCCATCGCCTTATCAATATGGCAAAGTCTCACTACATGATCTTCACTTTTAAAAAGCAAGTTACAAAGATGCAAGTATCCATTCTGTTTTTGCAGAAATATATATGTATACTTACACATGGGGAAGAGAGTTCAGAAAAGAATATCTAGAAATTCTGGGGGGATAATTAATAATCTCTGATCATGTTTCCAATCTTAGTAAGATTGGAATGGTTTATCTACTTTTCTGTGTACCTCTGTTTTTATAGTTATGTCTAGTATGTGTATTTATATAATTGGAGGAAAGAGCTCCTATTTTCAGTATGGTACAAATCATTGGAGAAAAGTCATTATTAAAAAGAAACAACAGGAAATTTTAGGTAGTTACATATAGTGACCTGAAAACCCCATTTTATAATATATATTAGTTATTTACCAGGCAGATGTATTCATAGGTCAGTGGTCTATTCCAGTCAAGCATTTTGTATTTTTACTTGTTTAAAAGATGTATAAGTAAAAAGCCTTATGAAGTTGATCTATTTTGAAATTTATTTCCTTTCTTTTTGTGACACATTGTCTAACTTTGGTTCCATTTCAAACAGTAGAAGTAAAACAAATTTATTTATTTTATCATTTAAGACAATAAGAAATCATAGCTATTTCCCAGTATTACAACTTCAGTTATTAAATTCTAGGAGTCGGTGGATCCTGGACTTAACTTAAATGCATTTTTTTGTGGGTTTTTTTTTTGGTCCCCTTTGTACATCCAGGTTTTTTTCCAACTTTTTTTTGAAAATTTCAAAACTTAAGAAAGGTGGAAAAGAATTTTTACAGCTGATATCTACCACCTTGATTATGCGAGAAAATTTTCACTGTGATTGCTTTATCTACCACCTCAATTATGCGATTAAATTTTTACTAGGATTGCTTTATCTCCGATTTATACAACTCTTTGATCCTCTGCTCATCTGAAAGTTCATCTTATTTTTCTGTGCATTCCAGATTAAGTTGCAGATGTCAGTGTTGGTGGTGGTTTAGTTGCTGAGTCGTGTCTGACTCTTGCAACCTCATTCATTGGCTGTCACCTGCCAGGCCCCTCCGTCCACGGGACTCTCCAGGCAAGAACACTGGAGTGGGTTGCCATTTCCTTCAGGGGATCTTTCCGACCCAGGAATCGAACCCAGGTTTCCTGCACTGCGGGCAGATTCTTTACCAACTGAGCTACCAGAGAAGCTTCTCAGTGCCGGTGTCCTTCCCTCTAAATGTTTCAGCATGCACACCACAGACTCGGGCTCAGTGTTTAGAATTCACCTTGTTTTCCTTTGAGGCAAATTTACAAACAGTAAAATACACGTCTCAAGTGTACTGTTTGATGAATTGTAAGAAATGAATGCCCTGTGGTGACCCAGTCTCCTGCCAACTAGCTTTGCCCCTGAAAGGCCCCTCCAGCCTCTTCCCAGTCAGCAGCCCCCAGTCCTTGCAGCCCCCCACTCCCCCCACTCCAAGATCCACTATAGTGATTTTTTTCTACCGTAAATTACTACTGTCTGTTCTAAAACTTCATGTAAATGAAATTACACAGTGTGTATTCTGTATAAAGATTTTCATTCATCATAAGGCACTGAAATTCAGTCATGTGGCATATATCAGTAGTTTTTTTATTGCTGAGTATTATTTCTAATTTCAACCCATTTTAATATGAACTTTTGAGATTTGTATAGTAAATATTGTTATTTGATATTTCTTGGTTTATGCTTAAATAAATTATGCTCTAATGATTTGATGTGTACTTGATTCCCTGTAATTTGTTTATACCATCTTACAACAAAAGTTCATAGTAAGTTGTTTTTTATCAGATGTAATTAAAGTGCAGAGAAATTAAATGCTTCTCTGAATACAAACACTGTGTTCTCAGAAGAGTACTATATATAGAATTTCACTTGGTTCACCTTAATAGGAATTTAAAAAGATAAGAGGTACATTAATAATAGCATAACTCTATTTGAAAAGTCAACCATTTCAATTATTGGCATATACTAATTGTTTTAAAAGGAGGTTGGGGAGCCATATGTGGATTTCAAATCTATATTTCTGTAATCTGAATTTATTTGCCCAAATGTGCTTTCTAAACAGATAATCTGTTCCTTACAGCAACATGGAAACAGTAAGCACTCTGAGTAGCATGGCTTCATGGAGAGTTGACCTGTTGCCCCTTCTTCGTACTAGCTAGGTACACCTCCCTTAATAAGTGCCAGCTTTGATTTCTTCCTTCAACTGAGAATTTGTACAGTGTATTTTTCTGTTTAGAGACACTTAAAAATCTGCCTAAAGCTAAGAACACTCCATACCACGCCTGTACACTTAAAACACAGACCTTCTGAAGCCCCTGCATTCATCTTTTGCATCTCATATTACAAATTCAATAAATGGAGTCTTCAGGAATCACCTCGTTTTCTCTCTTTTACTTAAACCTACATTCATTTCACTACCAGGACATGTTTTACACCAACAAATAACGCAAATCTGACCACTTCTTCCATTTCTAGTACCTCTATTCTAGGCCAGATCTGATCATCCCTCACCTACACGCCTTTGTGCTGTGTGCTGTGCTAAGTCAGTTCAGTCGTGTCCGACTCTTTGTGACCCCGTGGACTGTAGCCCACAGGTTCCTCTGTCCATGGGATTCTCCAGGCAAGAGTACTGTCCTGGGCTGCCATGCCCCATCAGGGGATATTCCTGACTCAGGGGCCAAACCCACGTCCCTTAATGTCTCCTGCACTCGCCGTCGGCTGTGTTTCTCGTTGTTTTTACCACTGATGCCACCTGGGAAGCCCTTACATGACTGTAGTCGCCTCTCTTTTTTAATTTTTATTTTTTAGTGGAGTATAGTTGATTTACATAATAGCCTCTGGGTTGGTCTCTCTGAAAACCACTTTCCTTACAGCAGCCAGTTTCTAAAAATGTGTTTCTGTTGTTTTTCCACTGGACTTGGAGTAAAATCCAAATTGTTTGCAGTTCTGTTGTCCTTTGCTAGGCTGGTTGCATTATACCCTGTGTGTGTCTTGTTCGGGAGTTAGAGATCTGGGCAGGGAAACTTGCTTTACTTCAAAGTACTTTAATTAGTACGAGTATTTTTACCTTATAGTTGTAATAGAATTCCTATACCTTAGAGTCATAGTTTATTAACTGGAAAAAAAAATCATAGATAATTAATTGATTTCCAGTCCCTTATTTTGGCAGTTAAATAAAAAGCTGTTTAATTCTTCTTTTTTTTTTTTCCTGTTTTTGATTTATTACAGATCGAGCTGGGAGCATCAGTACCCTTGATTCTTTAGACTTTGCAAGATATTCAGATGATGGTAACAGGGAAACAGATGAGAGAGTGGCAGGTAAGATTCTAAAGACAGATTTGGATGTTTTTCACATTCCAGAAATAATGAAATGACTTGAAAAATTCTCTTCTTTGTACAGTTCAGTATGTGAATAGAATTAGATAGTTACTATACAAAGTTACGTTACTCAAGTATTGGCTTCAGGGAGCATTCCTGAGTGTTCACCAACCCCCAACTGCTCTTTCCAGTGATGCTCTGAGTTTTTGGTTATGTGTGCCTGCAACTACCGAGTCCTGCTTACATCTAACAGTTTACAGCCATGCAGTTATAAAACTGGTGTAAAGCAGGTGTCAGTCAGCCATGGTTTAGTGCAAAGTTACTTGGACCTTGCTCTCCTCATTCCTTTTATCCTCCAGACCGGGGCTAAGTAATATTTACATGGTATATACCAATGCAACTCTGCTGATGGTTAAAAGTTGGCTTAAATACTTCCATGCTGATTGGTGATCAGAACTTAGTCTTCATTCCTTGGATTCTCCCTGGCCGCCACTGCATCCCTCTAGAAACTTCATTTGACTTTCCTGTGATCCTGAAAGTAAAGGTTGTTAATGCTTGGTCCACTCAGGGCTTCCTGGACTTCGCCCATTCCAGAAAGAAGAGCAGCATCCTTTTTCGTTGCTTGGTTCCTCACCCCAGTCTGAGTCCCTTCTCCACTCTCCCACCAGTTTTGCCTTTCTGGCATCACCATTGGGTCTGTGGGGACTTCAGAAGACCAGTTTGTACCCTCTGTACCCTGCCCTCATCAGATGAGGCCAGTGGGGTTCTCCTGGGGTCCACCCTGAATCTACCAGTGCAGAAGCTCTGGCTCCTCAGATGTCAAGTGACTGGTGCCTTTCTGGTGCTTCAGGCTGTGACTGTCAGTTACTGAAGTAGTTCCTGAATGTCTTTATAGGAATTGTGGTTTTCACGGGATGTTGACTCTGAGATAGACGGGAAGCCACCTTCAGTGAGGCATTTTACCCCGCTGGGATGGTGGGCACTCCTGGCGTAGGGAAGATGCCACATGGGACAGGTGGAGCCTGTGAGGGCCCTGGGGCCAGGGGGCATCCACACGCTGGCTTGCTCTCTTCATCAGCCCTGTGGAGTTTTTTTTTCCCTTTACTGGAACAAGGTTGTTAAAACCTACCATACATTTGCCTGTTCTAGTCATCATGAATAAAGATGAGTGCTATTGAGCGCTAATTTTTATATAGCACTTGCTCTTTTCTGAACACTTTGTAAATGTATCTTAACTCATTAAGTTATAGAATTATCCTCATCTTCCACTCCCCAAGAAACTGAGGCACTCAGAGAGTCTTAAGACTTTAGTGGCAGAGCTAAGACTCAAATGTAGACAGGTCAGCAGCAGAGCCCACGACTGATCATACCATATGCCACCTCTTAGGGTGAAGGATTAAGTTTGACCTATGTAAAATGACATTCCAGTATGTGCTTTTCATTTATTGCTTGATAAAAGAGTTTAAAAATCTCAAACAGTATTACATGATTTAAGGGAAAAAATGATGAATCATTTTTAGTTCAGCAGAGGCTCAGAGAGGACTCGGCAGTGAGAACAATATTAGTGTCAGCTGAAGGGGGAAGTCATTGGGAGACTTCAGTGCAGCTGCCTCCTCAATTGTCATGATTTAGTTGTAAACATTGTTAGCTGACAGATGACACGGTAATTATCTCTTCTCAATTACTGGCCTTTCAATTAGCTTCTAAGTTACTACCAATGGTTAGTAAAGAGCTGTGTCAAAAGAGCAAATCACATCAGTGATATCTGAAAATTACCAAATCAAATGGGAATTATTTCAATAATTTTAGGACTTATCCTCCTAATTACATCATTTGTTAAGTGGCATTATGTTATATTTAATTATATATGTATTTATTATATAAATACATCCAGTCTTGAGAAAGACAAATAGTATGTGATATCACTTATATGTGGAATCTAAAAATAATACCAGTGAATCTATGTCTAAAACCGAAATAGACTTACAGACATAGGAAGCAAGCCCGTGGTTCCCCAAAGCGGAGAGAGAGGGGAGGATGGGACCGGTTAGGAGTACAGGAGTAATAGATACGAACTGCTAAACGTAAAATGGATAAGCAACAAGGGTTTACTTCATAGCACAGAAGTCTATATCTAATGTCCTGTAATAACCTGTAATGAAATATAGGCTACAAAAAAATGGAATGGCTATGCTATACACCTGAAAACTAACACAATATTATGTGTCAGTGATACTTCAGGATAAATGAATGAATGGATGCAGTCTTTGATCTTCACTGGGAAAAGGAAGAAAATACATGTTATTCCAAGAAACTAATCTTTAAACTCTTAGGGCTCTTGTACCATAGCCTGTTGTTGAATCAAGTGTGTGATATGTGGCTGAAAGTTTAAACTAATCACAATTCCCATTTCCGAAGAGATTTTTGTCTCTTTATAACCATTGATAGTAACTTAGAAACTAATTGAAAGACCAGTAATTGAGAAGAGATAGTTACCATGTCATCTGTCATTGGCTTACACGTAAACCTTACTGAGAAAGAGCAAAAATCTCTTTTTGATGTTCCTGTACCAGTCTTGGGCAGGGGTTTATAGATAACAGGTTTTGAGTCCGTTGCCCCATGATGCAAATGTAGAGTCTGCTCCAACCATTAATAAACTGTTTATCTGACGTGTGTGTGTGCGTGTGTGTGCGTGTGTGTGTGTGATATATAAATATGTATGTGATGATTTTCATCATCATTTTCCTAAATTTAAAAATCTGGTTATAAGTCTGTGCAGGTGTTCCTTTAATGAGGAGAAGATCTCTAAATGAACAGATGTTTATAGGGCACCATTATTTTGAGTTTTGTGCCAAAAGAACTAAGACTTAACAAATATTTTAAGATAGTAGTGATACACACTTGCATATATCCCAAGTCATTAGTGCCTGATCTAGTAGTACCCCGATACAGTACCAGTATTATCCAACTTTGATGGAAAAATAACTGTTTCAGCCAATCTATAGTGGCTGATGCTGACTTAGTCATTAATTATTTTGGTAAGATTATAATGTGCAGTGTTACAATATACCTGTATCTTTGCAGTTGTTACTTTGGTCCCACTAAAGCTGCATTCAGCAGTGTTGGGCTAGTAGAGGGTGGGGTAGTGGAGTGAGCAGGCTGGTAGCTGGTTCCTACCGTGTTTTTTAAAAGCATTCACTTCTTCAAACATTCTTATGAAGAATCATAGTGTTTGAAAACGACTTGGAGGTTGCTTGGTATAATGTATCACTTTACAGAGTAATAAGTCTTGAGTTATAATTCAATATCTTTTAATAAAGAAGTGACAAATTCATATGTGTATAAATATATCTGTTCAGACCTTTCGTGGAAAACTTTTCACATAAGTTCAATTATCTGATCATACTGTGCCTTTATAGAGATGTGCTGTAGCTTCAAAGATATGCCTTTGTCTTTTAAAGTCTGTATTATGCAGTGAGACACATGCAGCAGAGTGAGTCCATTTCGATGAGCACTGGCTCTAAAAGCAGTGCTAGCTTCTGGTGGCATTTGGCAATGTGCGTGGAGGTGGGCGCAAAAACACAAACTCTCGCCGTCTGACATGGGTTTTTCTGGCTTTCTGTGCCTGGATCATGCATTGTTTTGTTCTCGGTCACCTAAACTTCACCAGTTGAATTGAGTTGTTTTTTTTCCCACAGTTTGTGTTTTAACCAGTTTTTGTGTTTTTTTTTTTCCATATTCTATCATTCTGGTACAGGGCATTTCTGATCTGCAATTGTTCTATAATATCTCTTAGTAAATTGTAAGTTACACTGAAAGTATGATATGTATACTTACTTTGCTTATGGTATAGTGAAGTGCTTTTAAATCAAAACCTAGAGTTTTGAAATAGAAGAAAAGTAAATCTATTCTGTACTTAGCTTACACATCGAATCTGTGCAGTCTGACTTTAAATACAAACTCTGAGAGTTTCCAGAAGTGTAATTTTTAGAGAAAATGTTTCTACTTTGTTGCACAGAAATGTTTGCAGATCAGCATTGCTGACGACCAAAAAATAGTCATATACACATCTTCTGATTTTTAGCTGTGCTTTCGTGTTGCTGCACTGAAATTCTGTGCATCAAAATAATTGGCCTTCATGTACTAGGTGTGATTCAGTTACATCTTAAGTTTTTAATGAAAGTGTGCAAACTGAGTGAATTCTGTTTTTCCCGTATATTTTATAGCTCTGTTGTCTCTGATAGCGTTTCATTTGCCATCTTCTTTTTTCTGTTTATTAGTAAATCAGGAAAAAGTTGCATCTCTAAAGTTTTAAATTTACTCATCTTTATGAAGAACTATTTAAATAATAATTTTTTAAATATCCAGTTGTGACAAAGATCACTTAATTTTCTCAGAGCTTTACTTCACAGAAATGACTTTTCCGTCCAATGCTTTTTCCTTCGTAGCAATATTTATATATTTTAAAGAAAATTCCAAGTAAAGACATAGTTAAATCTTGCTCATGATGAAACATTTCAAAAAGCTCATTAAAATGTTTCCTCAGTTATTCGTGTTTATTGTATTAGACTCTGCAGTAACAGGAGAAATCTTTAAGTTTCGTTAGTACCTCTTAATGTGAACAAACATCTATTTGAAGAGTTGTCAGAAACTTTGAAATTCTGCTTAATTTTATTCAATATCCTTAGATAACTACACTCTTATTAGAATTGTACACAATCATTTGCTTTAGAATGATTTTAATTGTAACTTAAAAAACAAACGTATGTCTATTCTTTGGCTTTAAATGAAACCTAAAATAAATCCCTTGGAACTTTTTTTAGATATGTGTTTAACATATCTGTGCCTGTTTACAGAACATATATACTTGTTTGTAGAAAAATTGATAGACATCCCACATTTGTAAGATACTTAAAACATACTTCTTCAACATCTTAATGAAAGAATATATTCACTGTTCCTGTATGTTGATTTAAAACATTATTCTAGATAAATATTTTTTTTTAATCCTAAGATTTTCTTTAACTGTATTTGCTGAACTTCATCTAAGTTTTGTCTTTTCCCCTAAAATGATGTCACCTGGAAACATTCCATTACATTTCTTACCTAGACCGAGTGAAGTACAACACCTAAGGTTTTTATTTGCCTTAATGAGAGTATGCCATAGATTTTATTTTTAAATAGAGCTATTCCTTGTCAGACAGCTGGAACACTTGATCAATAGTCCCCTGTATTCTAAAACTATGGAAAACATTCACCAGTTTGCTTGCAAATCAACTCTGCTGCATGCGTTCACAAGTTTCATAAAGATTGCATGCTTTCTGTTTTCAATACAAATTGTATTTTTTTTTCATACCCATCCTTGCTTTTTATTTTTTATTTCTGTTTCCCTTTTCTTGGTTGGATGCCTGTGTGTGTTTATTCCAAATCCCTGTCCAGTCCTGGAGTTTGAACTACGGAAAGCCAAGGAGACCATTCAGGCCCTCCGAGCCAACCTGACGGAGGCTGCAGGTGGTGTACATGCAACTTTTCTGAGACTTTTCTGCTTTGACAATGTAGAGGTAGCTGAGATGGTGTGAAATGTAAAGGAGTAAACTATTATTTGTATTTTCTTCCACCAGAACATGAAGTTCCTTTACAGGAACGAAAAAATTACAAATCAAGTCCTGAAATTCAGGTGGGTGAATGACAGATCTAAAAGTATCTTCCGTATGAGATGGAAGCACAGGTGTTGAAAGTGGAGACTCACAGTACTCTACCCATCTTGTGTCCACCTCTAGGAGCCAATCAAACCTCTTGAAAAGAGAGCTCTAAACTTCTTAGTCAATGAATTTTTATTGAAGAATAACTACAAGCTGACATCAATAACGTTTTCAGATGAAAATGATGATCAGGTACAGTTTCCTTTTTTTTTACAATAATTTGTTTCCTTTCTAACTTATAATGTACTTATTTCCTCTTTTATCTAGCTTTAATTTTTTTAAAGTTATACCTACAGTAAAATTCCATAACACCAAAATACTGAATAGAAAAGAAAGAACATTTCAAGTTGATGAAGATTGGTTTCTATTTTAAGAAACTAGAAAAAGAAAACTAACTGAAGTCCAAAGAAATTGAAAGGAAGGAAATATTAAAAATGAGAATGTATTAGTGATATAGGTAACAGAGAACAACAGAGAAAAATTAATAACAACAAAAAACTGGGTTTTTGAGGTTAATGAAATTGGTAAACCTCTAGCCGGACTTACTGAGAAAAAGAGACAAGAAGCAAATTATCAGAATCTGGAATGAGCAAAGTTATATCGCTGTAGATATCTACTAGACTTTTAAGGAAGAAGTAAAGTAAATGAGTAAGGTTATATCACTGTAGATCCCTACCATTTAAGGAAGAAGTAACACCACTTCTCCACAAACTCCTCTAGAAATTGAAGAGAAGGGAATTGTCCAAAACTCATTCTATGAGACCAGCATAATTCTGATTTCAAAACCAGATACAGACCTGGCTAACAAAGAAAATTGCAGGCTCATTTTCCTCATGAGCATGGATATAGAAATTCTATTTAACATTTTAATATATTAAATCCAACAATGTGTAAAAGTGCTAATACACAATGACCAAATGGTTCATCTGAGGAACATAAGATTGATTAGTCCAAAAATCAACCATTGTAATTCACCGTTTTAAGAAACTTTTCAAAAGAGAAATCATATGGTCAGCTCAAAAAAAAAACATTTGACACAATCAAACATGTCTTTCCCGTAAAAACTTTAAAGAAATTAGGAATTGTGAGGAATTTCCTTAGATTCATAGAAGACATTTATAGAAAAACTATCACTAACATGATACTTAATGATGAATGATAAGGAATAGATGAGGAATAAAACAGGAATATCTGCTCTCACTACTTCTGTTGAACATCATACTGAGCAATCTAGCCAGTACAAGGCAAGAAAAAAAAAACAAAAGACATATTTTGGAAAAGAAGAAAGAAAACTTTCACTGGTAATATGATTATATATATCGAAAATCCTATAGACTGCTTATAGTGTTGAACACTATAATAAGTGATGATAGACAAGCTGTAGGATTCAAGGTCAGTAAACAAAAATGAATTGTATTTCTGTATGCTAGCAACAAATAAACATTCAAGTTTTAAAGATACCATTTATAAAAGTATCAAAAAATAGGAAATACTTAGGGATAAATATGATGAAGGATTATGCACTGGAAACTATTATACATGCTGAAAGAAAATAAAGAAGACATAAAGAAGAGATACACTGTACTAATAGATAGGATTCAGGATTGTCAAAGTGTCAATTTCTGTAAATTGATTTGTACTTTTAATACAATCCTAATGATCTCGCCAGCCTTTTTGTAGAGGTTAGCTTATTCTAAAATTTCTGTGGAAATGGAAATAACGTAGTATAGCCAAAACAACTTTAATAAAGAAGCACAAAATTAGGGGACTTCAACTGGCTGACTTTAAGATATTCTAGTTCAGGCAGTATCCTACTGGCATAAACGCAGGCAAATCATTGGAACTTAGTGGATAGTCACGAGATTAACTTGCACAGAAATGACCTTTTGATGCTAACAGAGCACAAAGTAAATTCCATTCAGAAAGCACAGTCTTTTTTACAATTAGTACTGTAACATTCTGATATCTATATACCTCCAAAAATGAACTTTGAACCATACCTCACACCATATACAAAAAGTAATTCAAATGAATCATGGATTTAAATGTAAATTCTAAAGCCATAAGGCTCCTAGAAGAAACCATGGAAAAATTCATTGCAACCCTGGAAGGGAGGCCAAGATTTCTTGTATATGACACCGAAAGTATGGTGTTCTTCATCAAATATTTGTTCTCATCAAAGTCAGTAGCTTCTACTCTTTGAAAGCAACTCTAAACAAATGAAAAGATGAGCCATAGATTCGGTAAAATATTTCAAGTAACATATCTGATAAAGACTTTCTATCCAGAATATTTAAAGAACTCTATAAAATGAATAATAAAAAAAGACCCAGTTTTTAAAAGAATGGACAAAAAATTTATATAGATGATTTTATAACAAACATGTATATATGATTTATAACAAAGAACCTATATGGGTATCGAATTAGCACATGGAGAAAGATGTTCTACATCTGTAGTCATTAGGTGGGTAAAAATTAAGTCACAGTGAAATCCCATAGCACACTTGTTAAAATGTTTAACTGAGACTGTACCAAGTCTTGGCAAAGATGTGGAGTAAGTAGAAGTATCATCATTGCTCATGGGAATCCAAAATGGTACAGTCACTTTGGAACATTTTTTAGCAGGCTATTTTAAAAGAATTAAAACCTTCACTACCTGTATGACTTGATCATTCCGTTCCTAGATATTACAGTCCAAGAGAAGCGAAGGGAGATATTCATACCAAGACTCCTACGCACTGTTCACACCAACTTTATTTATAATAGCTGACATTAGGGAGACAACCCAAGTATCCAAAAGGAGGCAGTTGAATAAAAAATTCTGATGTATCGTTACAGTGAAATGCTAACTCAGCAGTAAAAAAAAAAAAAAAAAAAAGAACCTCTGACAGATACACCAACAAAGATTACTCTGAAAATCAATAATCTGGATGAAAGAAACCAGGCAAATAGAGTACTTGCTGTATGCTTCCACTTATAAAATTCTAAGAAATGTAAACCTGTAACAGTGACGGAAAACAGCGCAGTATTTGCCTAGGAACAGGGCGTATGTGAGGAAAAAGGGGGAAGCGTCGCAAGCGGCCAGGAACACTTGGGAGTGAACAAGTTCATCTTTTTTTTCATAGCTTTGGTGTTTAATCTTTTTTTTTCCCTCTGCTTTGTTTGTTTATTTTTGGCTGTGCCGGGTCTTCATTGCTGCTCTGACTTTTCCCTAGTTGCAGCAAGTGGGGACTACTCTGTAGTTGCAAAACTCGGACTCCAGGGTTGTGGGCTTCAGTAGTCGCAGAACATGGGCTCCATAATTGCAGCCCGCAGGCCCGAGACGAAACAGGCTCAGTAGCTGTGGCGCACAGGCTCAGTTGCTCCACGACAGGTGGGATCTTCCCAGATCAGGGATTGAACCTGTGTCTCCTGCACTGGTGGCAGGTTCTTGACCACTGAGCCACCAGGGACGCCCCCAGGTCCATCTTGACTGCAGTGACCTCTTCAGGTGTGCACTCAGGTGTCAGGACTCAGCAGACTGCACATCTTAAATTAGCTTGTGGATTTAAGACTTCCCTGGTGGCGCAGACGGTAAAAGCATCTGCCTACAATGCGGAAGACCCAGGTTTGACCCCTGGGTCGGGAATATCTCCTGGAGAAGGGAGTGGCAACCAACTCCAGTATTCTTGCCTGGAGAATCCCATGGACAGAGGAGCCTGGCGGGCTACAATCCATGGGGTCGCAGAGAGTCAGATTTAAATTGTGCAGTTTGTTTTTTATTAATTATATACCCCAATGAAAGTATTTTATAAAGAGCAGTGTAAGCGCTTATCAATTACTCACCCTTTAACCACTAAATGGTGTTTAATGGTGATCCCGCCTGCCCTTAACGCAGCTCTGACCCAGGGCCCTCGCTGCTTTCGTGTTTCAAGAGTGAAAGTGGAGCCGCTCCGTCGTGTCCGACTCTCTGCGACCCCATGACTGTAGCCCAGCATGCCGCTCTGTCCATGGGGTTCTCCAGGCAAGAGCACTGGAGTGGGTGCCAGTGGCTGTCTTTCATGTTGAGCCTCTGGCGAAAGTGTAAGACTTTTTACCTGATTTTATTTTTGATCATTTATCTTAGTGGCCTGATTTAATCTTAATGGCTCTAAGATTACCTAAGATTATCTCTTACCTCCCTTGACTAGCCTATAATCTTCTTGAGGCTAAACAAATCTCTGTATCTGCATGTATAGTTGCACTCAATACTTACTTATTGATAGTTTTCTTATATTTTTATCTGCATATAATCGTTGTCTTGCTGATTTCGGGTTCCCTCTTGCCAGTTCTTTCCTTTACTTCCTCTCTTTCCTTTCTGTGGTGCTATGTGAAATTTTCTTATTGTAAATGAACAGTCTTTATTTTCAACTTCTCTCTGAGTATCCTTTTTTTTTTTTTTTTTATTTTAGGAATTTATTATTTTTTACTTCTCTGGTTGTGATGGGTCTCTGTTGTTGCGCGCGGGCCTTCTTTAGTTGTGGTGAGCCGGGGTCACTCTTCCTTTTGGGGCCCCTGGGCTCCTCACCCCTTGGTCTCTCTTGTTGAGGTGCATGCGTCTCTGTGGTTGCAGGCTGCAGGCCCAGTCATTGCAGCCCTCGAATTCTAGAGCTTGCCCTCAGTAGTTCCAGGGCAGGTGGAATCTTCCCGGACCAGGGACGAAACCCAGGGCTCCTACTTTGTCAGGCAGGCCCTCATCCACTGTGCTACTAGGGAAGTCCAGAATATCCTTTTTGCTGTAAAGAAAACTTGTCTCTCCACTGAGGGCCCTGTTTCCCTTGTTTTCCAACTATGAGGTGGGGGTGCATCGCGCACACTAATCCTACACACTTCCTGACTCCCAGGGTGGGATTCACCGGGCACGTACACTTTGACGTTATCACACAATTATGTTGAGTTTTCAAGATATTAGCAATAAGGAAAAGATAACATCTCAAAAATGCAAGATCAAACTGCCACATAGATTTTTTTTATGTTACTGTTTTTTATCTTTTAGGATTTTGAACTATGGGATGATGTAGGATTAAATATTCCAAAACCTCCAGACTTACTGCAGCTCTACCGAGATTTTGGAAATCATCAAGTAACTGGAAAAGACCTTGTGGACGTGGCCAGCGGTGTAGAAGAAGACGAATTAGAGGCTCTGACGCCAGGTTTAGGCAACCTTCCTTCAACCCTTGAAACTCCTCAGACTGTAGAGGTGAGAGGTGTTAATAATCAAGTCCACAGAAAGTGTTTAAGCCATGTAAAAGCACACTCTGAGATGCTGAGTTTCTGTTTTTCTCCCATTTTGATTTTAGAACTCCTTGCTAGTACAGAAATTAGAAGATAAAATTAGTTTATTAAATAGTGAGAAATGGTCTTTGATGGAGCAAATCAGAAGGCTTGAAAGGTTAGTACTTAATCATTTCTATAAAACCTCTTAAAATTATTAAAGAAATTGACAAATTATATAAACGTATAAGATAATATTTCAGTTGTAAGGCATAATTTTTCATATCCTAATACTTCTGGGGGAAACAAATCTTATAATTGCTTATATACTTAATGTGTTCTTCTCCCCCCAAAAGTTGTTAATCACTGTAATAATCATAAAATCATATCTGTCTTAGAACCAAGGAGCAAGGCATTTTTTACTTTCTTCGGGTTGTATCCGTAGTAATAAAGGAACTTCTTCGTGCTAATGTTATACATATTTTCCATTCATTATTTCATTTAATTCTTATGATGTGGGTTAGATGGGATTTTCCACATTTTGCACATGAAGAAGGCTAAGTGATAATCCAAAGCATAGATTATAAAAATATTTTTATGTTTTGTAAGAGTGTGTGGCTACATTTCTCTATGAAGCATCAATATATATGGTACAGGAAAGATTAGTTGCCAAACCACTTTCTATTAATATGTTATACTTTTAAATCATTAAACCCAGTATGAGGTTTATGCTGTTGCCAAAGTCTTAAAAAATACAATTCTTCTCTAAGAATCTCTCTCTCTTTTACAGTGAAATGGACTTCCTCAGAAGTGAGCACTTTGCCAGCCCTGTCGTTTGTGACTCTGTTCAGCCTTCTTTGGATCAGTCTCCCCACAAAGACTCTGAAGACAGTAGACAGAATTCAGTTATAAATAGTTTGGACAAGAGAGAAAACAAGGATGTCCATCTTTCAAAATCAGATGAAGTTGATTCTACTGTTCCTAAAGAGAATTTCCCACAGTCTTTCCCCAGAAGAGAAAGAGAAGGAATGCCGTCTTCTTCTCCATCAAGTAAAAGCACAGTCCATTTTGATAAACCCAATAGGTCAGTATGTGTCCTGTGTTTTGAAATGCATCTTTCAGCTATTTAGTACATTGTCAAACTAGAAGAGTTTCAGTTCTTATTTTGCAGATCAGATACATGAATTTTTATGTGTCTAGCATGAACTTAACACTTAGCAGAGTCCACATCGCTGCGAAAAATCGCAAGTAATTGCTGAGCTGGATTGTGGTGCAGAGGAGCAGACCGTGCACGAGCTGGGCCCTGTGTTAGCTCAGTGCGTAAGCCCGTGAACAGAATGTGTGCTCTCTGCGCTGCGTCCGCCCAGTGCTGCTACCCTCTCTGTGTTCCACCCCATTACCAGACCCAGTAGAAAGTTTTGATGTTGAATAGTAGCCTTTACTAAAAAGGTGATTAGTTCTTGGTCTTAGTCCTTTTTCCTGTTTCTGCTTCCATTAGTAACATTGTGTCATTAATATTATCTTCATTCATTTAATTTTTATTGAATTGCGATGATTGAACTTAGATGACCAAAGCAGGGTCCCTTGCCTCTCATGATTATGTTTCCTAGTAGAGGAGACAAAAAGTATTTACATTATAATGTGGAAAAAGAATATTCTCTTGAGAGAGGAATATTTACTGAGTTCTTTTTATACATCAGACACAGTGCTAAGCGCTCTACATATGCCAGCTTAGTCGACCCTCACACATACCCTGTGATGCATTCTGAGCCAGTCATACTTCCTCCTCCTCATAAATGGAGGAGTATTATAGCAAGCGTTGGGATGTAATAGGAAAGCATGACTAATTTGTTTTAGACTTAAAGGTACTCATTATTAGTGAGAAGTATTTTATTTTATTTTTTCCAAAGCAAACTTTTTGACTCATATGCCACAACTCTGTGTGTGGTTGTGTGTGTGTATGTGTATCATGAGGGGGTCACAGGATTGAAACAGACATGGGCCAGTCTTCAAAGTGCGTCTGATCTCACATGGTCAAGACACAGGCCTAAGAGTGATGCAGTGACGTCTGCAGTAGCTCCATGCATCTCCTCCAGACCCCAGAGCCACTCTCAGGAGAAAGATGACTCTTCAACTTGTCCAGCTGACTTTTAGCTCTTAACTGTGTGTCAGGCAGTGTTAGCGAGGAGTTTCCAGTTTAAAAGAAGAGTGGAAGTGTTAGCTGCTCACTCTTCAGGACCCCACGCGCTGCAGCCTGCCAATCCTCTCGCTGCTGCTGCTGCTGAGTCGCTTCAGTCGTGTCTGACTCTGTGCGACCCTGTAGACAGCAGCCCACCAGGCTCCCCAGTCCCTGGGATTCTCCAGGCAAGAACACTGGAGTGGGTTGCCATTTCCTTCTCCAATGCATGAAAGTGAAAAGTGAAAGTGAAGTCGCTCAGTCGTGTCCGACTCTTCACAACACCATGGACTGCAGCCCACCAGGCTCCTCCATCCATAGCATTTTCTAGGCAAGAGCACTGGAGTGGGTAGCCAGTCCCTTCTCCAGGGGATCTTCCCAACCCAGGGATCCAGCCTGGGTCTCCTGCATTGCAGGTGGATTCTTTACCCTCTGAGCCACTAGGGAAGCCCAAATGAAGAGTATAACAATGGTAATCAAGCATATGGTGCCCTTCGGTTACAGACTTTACAGTGTGAGAGAGACTGTCAGGCAATTATAATATTGTAAAAGGCAGGAATATAAGAGAAGTTCAGCTTGCTTGGAAACACACAATCAGGGTACCTAACCTAGTCATCAGAGTAGGAAAGGTTTCAGGGAAGAGGTATTTTCTAACTTTATACCTAATGAGTAAGTAGCAGTGAACCAGGCCAAGAGATAAGAGGAAGTCTTCCCACTAAGAGGGACTAATAGGAGCGGGAAGAACACTGCACTTGGGAGCTAGAACGGTTTATGAAGACGGAAGCAAAGCATGCAGATGAGAAGACAACAGGAGGGGAAGCTGGAGAAGGAAGCTGAGACTAAGTCATATAAACTGTGTTAACTCATTTTAGAGGCTTGGAACACAATGGTACCTAAGTTTTAAAAGAAGGAAGGGAAAACCACTAGACCATTCAAGTATGACCTAAATCAAATCCCTTATGATAGACAGTGGAAGTGGGAAATAGGTTTAAGGAACTAGATCTGAAAGAGTTTCTGATGAACTATGGACAGAGGTTCCTGACATTGTACAGGAGACAGGGAGCAAGACCATCCCTAAGAAAAAGAAATGCAAAATGGCTCTCTGAGGAGGCCTTACGAATAGCTGTGGAAACAAAGGAGAAAAGGAAAGATATACCCATTTGAATGCACAGTTCCAAAGAATAGCAAGGAGAGATAAGAAAGCCTTCCTCAATGAATCAGTGCAAAAAAATAGAGGAAAACAACAGAATGGGAAAGACTAGAGATCTCTTCAAGAAAATTGGAGCTGCCAAGGGAACATTTCATGTAAAGATGGGCTCGATAAAGGACAGAAATGGTATGGACCTAACAGAAGCAGAAGATATTAAGAAGAGGTGGCAAGAATACAAAGAAGAACTGTACAAAAAAGATCTTCATGACCCAGATGATCATGATGGTGTGATCACTCACTTAGAGCCAGACATCCTGGAATGTGAAGTCAAGTGGGCCTTAGGAAGCATCACTATGAACAAAGCTAGTGGAGGTGATGGAATTCCAGCTGAGCTATTTCAAATCCTGAAAGATGATGCTATGAAAGGGCTGTACTCAGTATACCAGCAAATTTGGAAAACTCAGCAGTGGCCACAGGACTGGAAAAGGTCAGTTTTCATTCCAATCCCAAAGAAAGGCAATGCCTAAGAATGTTCAAACTACCGCACAATTGCACTCATCTCACACGCTAATAAAGTAATGCTCAAAATTCTCCAAGCCAGGCTTCAGCAATACGTGAACTGTGAACTTCAGATGTTCAAGCTGGTGTTAGAAAAGGCAGAGGAACCAGAGATCAAATTGCCAATATCCTCTGGATCAAGGAAAAAGCAAGAGAGTTCCAGAAAAACATCTATTTCTGCTTTATTGACTATGCCAAAGCCTTTGACTGTGTGGATCACAATAAACTGGAAAATTCTGAAAGAGATGGGAATACCAGACCACCTGACCTGCCTCTTGAGAAACCTGTATGCAGGTCAGGAAGCAACAGTTAGAACTGGACATGGAACAACAAACTGGTTCCAAATAGGAAAAGGAGTACGTCAAGGCTGTATATTGTCACCCTGCTTATTTAACTTACATGCAGAGTACATCATGAGAAACAGTGGGCTGGATGAAGCACAATCTGGAATCAAGATTGCCGGTAGAAATATCAATAACCTCAGATAAGCAGATGATACCACCCTTATGGCAGAAAGTGAAGAAGAACTAAAGAACCTCTTGATGAAAGTAAAAGAAGAGAGTGAAAAAGTTGGCTTAAAGCTCAACATTCAGAAAATGAAGATTATGGCATCTGGTCCCATCACTTCATGGCAAATAGATGTGGAAACAGTGGCAAACTTTATTTTGGGAGGGCTCCAAAATCACTGCAGATGGTGACTGCAGCCATGAAATTAAAAGACGCTTACTCCTTGGAAGGGAAGTTATGACCAACCTAGACAGCATATTAGAAAGCAGAGACATTGCTTTGCCAACAAAGGTCCGTCTAGCCAAGGCTATGGTTTTTCCAGTAGTCATGGATGGAAGTGAGAGTTGGACTATGAAGAAAGCTGAGCCCCAAAGAATTGCTGCTTTTAAACTGTGGTGTTGGAGAAGACTCTTGAGAGTTCCTTGGACAGCAAGGAGATCCAACCAGTCCATCCTAAAGGAGATGAGTCCTGAGTGTTCAGTGGAAGGACTGGTGTTGAAGCTGAAACTGCAATACTTTGGCCTCCTGATGCGAAGAGCTGACTCATTTGAAAAGACCCTGATGCTGGGAAAGTTTGAAGGCTGGAAGAGAGGGGACGACAGAGGATGAGATGGTTGGATGGCATCACCAAGTCAATGGACATGAGTTTGAGCAAACTCTGGGTGTTGGTGATGGACAAGGAGGCCTGGCGTGCTGCAGTCCATGGGGTCGCAAAGAGTTGGGCACGACTGAGCAACTGAACTGAAGTTTTAGAAAGAGTCCTCTAGAGTGTAGTGGTAATTAGAGGGCAGCAAGAACGGAGACTCTCAGGATACCTGTTGGAAGAGTCCAAGAAGGAGATGGTGGGATTTCCTGTATTGGAAAGACAGATAGGTTTGTAAGATAGTTAGAAGGTTAAAAAAAATTGATTGGATTAGGAGGTTAAAACTAAGGGAAGGATGAACGCTTTCTGGCTCGGGCAATTAGGTGTGTTGTAGCTCCCTCCACAGAAAGAATAGGGGAGGGGGGACATAATGAGCAAACAGGCTTCAGCTTTGGCACACTAACTCCAAATCAGGTGCTCCTGGGGGCCGCTCTGTGGTGTATACTAAATAACCTCTGTTATGTAACCTTAGATGTTTCCACTTTTCTTCGTAGATTGAGCACATAAAATACAACTCCTAGTTACAATATTATGAATACTATTACATAGAGACCAGTGTTATTTCACAAATGTAAATGTTTTAACCTTCTTTATTAAACAGAAATAGGCTAATATTTTCAATTACAAAAAAATCCTTCGTTTGAAATATATGTGAATGTTGAATGAGCCTCTCCTTCATTTAGTTTTAATTTTTTGCTCTTTTATGTGGGTTTCTAACATTAAGGGTTATCGTTACCATGATATAGATCTGCAGAACTTCTTAGCAACATACCAGGTTATCCTTTGCAGCCACTCATTACCTTTCTGGGACCTTAGAGAATTAGGGAAGGGGAGAAAAAAATCCTCATTTCAGGTGTTGCAAACACTTTCTATAGTCATTGACCTGCCATACAACTTCAGTTTTAATCTATTAACATTTATAAGACATTCATTCACATAATATCAAGCTCTTTTAAGCTCAGCAGCTATTGCTATTCCTTTTTCCCTGTATGATTCTCCAGTGAAGTGACCTTAAATCTTTTGTGGCTAAGAAATTCAAGCATGTGTGGGGTAGGATTCATGTAATGATGGGAATTACAACCTGCAACTTACTTTCTGCTTGGACGCCGGTTTAATGTTGGGCATCGTCCCATCTTCATCCGATGTCTTCTCCTAGGAAGCTGTCTCCTGCTTTCCATCAAGCACTACTCTCTTTCTGTCGAATGTCAGCAGATAGTCGTTTAGGATCAGAGGTAAGTTATACCAGATTCCTGCAACTTTCTTAAAACATTCCATTTTTCTTCTTAGCATTTTACCCAAAAAATAATTGTAATACAACTCTGTTTCAAGTAAAAATCTAAGAAATAAATCCAGTTTTCCACTTTCAAGAAAAGTAGTTGATTATTTTTATCTTTGGATTAAAGCTCTGTTTAGTATGAAAGTGACTCTTGACAGTCTAGTTTTAATTTTTTATGTCTATCAGACTACAATTATATGCCTCTTTATGGTGTAATTTAGAAAACCAAGTCAGATGTATATATTATTTATAACTTCAGTTATTTTTAGATTACTTCATTTTTAATTTCTCTAGGATTGATTGTCTTTGATTGCAGAGTAAATTGGCTCTCACATTTCTTTTCATCAAGTCCTTTGTAACTGTTGTTGCAGGCTTACCTTGAAAGGGTATTTTTTTCCTCCTTTCTTCGTACTTCTCCCTTTCTATTAATACCTTTCTTGTGGTTGATTCTACGTCACCTCTTCTGGGCTCTGTCCCACAGTGTCGCTAAGAATGTGGCAGAGCTAGAGAGTGGTTTGGGTGCAGTCTGGCAGCTCCCGCTGTGAGACTGGGGCAGCCCCCATGGGCTCCCCCTTTGTCTTCATCATACAAACTACTCTTTCACCTCAGCCAAAGACCGTGACTTTGTGGGTACCTTTCCCCCAAAACAAAGAGTAAAAGCCATCGAGGCTGCCCCAGTCCTGTGTCACCACTGTTTGTTCCCGGAACGGAAGCCTAGTAAGCCTCCCTGTCTGCTCCCTGCTCTGCTCGTGTTTTAAATCCGTTTCTGGTCTACAGAAATGATCGTCCTGTTCGGAATCTCAGGTGGTTCTTGGTTTTTTCCCTCCTCCTCATAGATCATCTTTTTGAATGTGTGTGTGAAACAGAAGTGTTTGAGACAGGGTCCAAAGCATAGCCTTGCTGCCGCGTCGCGCCCAGCAGCCCTCCCGTGCCGGCCTTGACTAACCCTGTGGTCTTCCAGGTGTCTCGGATTGCAGACAGTGAGGCGAGCGTCATGCTGATGCTGGGGCGCTGCCTGCCGCACATCGTGCCTAACGTGCTGCTGGCCAAGAGGGAGGTGAGGCCCAGAGAAGCCCTGTCACCCCTAGACCGTCCTGTCGTCCATTTTCCGTCGTTTTGAAGCTTAGTGTCATATTTTCATTTTGTTAAAGTCTGTTACTTGCAATCATGGTCTTACTTTTGTGCACGCATCTCTGCTCCTAGAGAATGGTTTTACACCTCTGCCAGGTGAGTTCAGTGAAGCTGCATGGTGTTCATGTTTCCAGTTTTGCTTAAAGCATCATTAGCTTCTGCAACACTAACTATTACTGTAGGTCCATTTATGCGCCATGAACACTGTCCGTTCTATACATTACCAGTTAACTAATTTATTTGATCTCTCTCTTGATATGATATGTGTGACTTGCCTACAGAAATAGACAGTCTTGGGGTTGAACATTAATAGGGACTAATAATATAACTCTTTTCTTAAATGTACTTGTAGTTACTTCTTATTAATGTTAGTTTTATTGTATTTGTTTGGCAGTAGACTTGTCTTAGGATAGTTATAATATTGCCTGCAATAACTTTTGAGAGTATCTTTTTTATTTTTCTTGTAGCTAACCTGTTATTGACAGATGCTTTAAATGTCTAAAATAGAGTAGCAGATTTATTTTGGTACACATTGCCTATGTTATAAGCCATAAATACTACAGAAAGTATTTTTAGAGTTATATTTCGCCATTAAAAGATTAAGGAAAAATTATCTGTAATCTCATTTAAATAGTGAATGATTTATTTGCAAACAAGTTTATTTACTTGAATTATTCAATTTATGAAATCAATTTGCAATTCACAAATTTTTTAAATAGGTTAAGAATATTATCAAACGTGTCCTACAAGTTTTCTTTTGTTATCCTCTTAATCTTTACCACTGGTTTCAATCATAATTCATGGGACCTACAGTATGATAGGTACACAATGCATTGGCAAAACCCATATAAGAGCTTATCCTTAATTATCTGTTTAGCACAAGAAATTTGTACTGATCCTCAAGAAAACATATGTAGAGCTTTAATAATTTTTATACCTATAGGTATTTTTAATTTAAAAATAAGCATGACTTTTCTTACTGATGGTTTTATTCTACCTGACATTTAAGAATAGTTGTGAGATATGAAGAAGTATGAAAATTCTCTGTCTTGAAGGATCAGTGTCCAATTTCAGACGGTTTGGCAGCTCTGCCTGGCGGGATGGTGTCTGAGCTTCTCTCCTTCCCAGCTTGCAGCGTGATCTGTGCAGTGCATCAACGTCTGCATCCCTCTCACTGTGTTTCCTTGAGGCAGTCTTTAAAATGGCACAGAAGCCTAATCGTCATGAGATGCAGTTTAAGCTTTAATTTTTATTTTCCCTTTTTTAATCATAAAAAACTCTGCCACTAAAATCTGATTGTACTGCATGAAGTTTTTATAAATTTGCATCATCAGTAATCAGATATATATATAAATATATATGTAAGCATATATTTATATATACATGTATATTTTATTTATGGTATGATGTTTACTTTTCTGGCTGATTTTAAGTTTTTTATATATAAAAATATTTTTATACTTATAATTTCATGAAGAATTGATCATTTATCTTTGTTTACTTATTTGTATCATATTTTGTTTTACTGGAAAATTTACCATTTTTAATATACCAGAGTTGTATTCCTTCAAAATTAAATTGGTAAATAATGAGGTTTATCTTGCCTTTCTTTGAAACTAATCCCAGGGCATAAAAGCACAAAACTTTTATTTGATTTTATCCTTTGATATTGGATTACTTGTATTTAATATTTTACCCTAGTTCCATAAATTTATATTTTTTAAAAAGTCTTATGCTTTAAGAATTAATATTTTTGTTTTTTCTTATTTCTCAAGTTTTTTGTGTTCTTTTATCAGTGTAAGCCTTTTCATTGATATGTGACTACAATTAAAATGTCCATTTGTATGATTGATCATAGCAATATCCTAGATAATTTTAAAAATAAAGCATTAAAAACAGAGTATAAGGTTTGACTAAATAATGTATATTCATGGTTTAACATCTTTTGAATATGAAAAGATGTACAATAAGAGCTTTTACTCCCCTGTCCCTGAGCTGTCATCTCACATGCAGTAAATTTTAGTAAATCCTTTGCCCATTTTTTAAGTGGATTGTTTGTTTTTTGAATTGTAAGAGTTCTTAACAATTCTGGATATTAAACTCTGACCTCATATATGATTTGCAAGTATTTTTTCCGTCCTGTAGTTGATGTTGTCCTTAAATGGACAGATGTTTTTCATTTCTGTGAAATCTGATTTCTCTATTTTTTTCTTTTGTTGCTCATGTTTTTGGTATCCGTCTAAGAATCCATTGCCAAAGCTGAAGTCAGAAAGATTTACCCCTATGTTTTCTTCTAATAGTTCTATACCTTTAGCTCTTATTTAGGTGATTGATCCATGTCTTTGTTTTGTTTTTTGTTAATACATGGAGTGAGGCAGGAGTTCAGAACTGTATTCTGTTCATGAAGTTACCCAGGTGTCCCAGCACCGTTTGTTGAAGAGACAGTTGTTTCTTTATTGAATGGTCACGGCACCTTTGTCAAAAATCAGTTTGATGTGGATGCTGGATTCATTTCTACACTTTCAGTTCTGTCCCATGGGTCTTTCTGTTTATCTGTGTGCCTGTTCCGCTCTGTTCTGATTACTGTAGCTCTACAGTAAGTTTTGAAGTTAGAAAGCATGAGTCTTCCAGATTTGTTCTCTTGACAGTATCGGTCAGCCATTTAGGGTCCCTCTTGGTTCCACATAATGGGATGCTCAGTTTTGGTCTCTGCCATAAAAGTCATTTCAATTTTGATAGGAATTGCACTGAATCTGTGGATCACTTTGAGGAATATTGACATTCAAACAGTATTAACTCTTGTATTTTATGAACAGGAAATTCTTCAGAGTATTTGCACACAGAATCTGTTAAGAATTGTTCCTCCTTTTCTGTTCTTTCAAAGAGTTGAGTACGATCAGTATTAATAATTCTTTAAATGTGTTTTAGAATTCACAAGCAAAGTCATCTGATCCTAGAGGTTTTTTAATTATTGATTCAGTCTATTTGCCTGTTATAGGTCTGTTTTGATTTTCTGTTTCTTCTTGTATCAGTTTTGGTCATTATGTGATTCTAGGAGTTAGTTCATTTATTGATTATCTAACTTGTTGGTGGACCATTGTTTATGGTATTCACTTATAATCCTTTTGAATTTTTTAAGTTTGTTACTAATGGCCTTTCCTTTATTTCTGATTCCAGTTATTTGCATCTTCTCTATTTTTCTCTTAGTCAGTCAAGGTAAAAATTGTCAATTGTATTGATCTTTTCAAAGAGCCAACTTCTGATGTTGTTGATTCTGGTTTTTTTGGTTCCATATTTCACTTACCCCTGCTGTAATCTTTATTATTTTCTTCTTTCTGCTGGCCTTGAGTTTAGTTTCCTTTTTGTGGCAAGGCTGTTGAATTGGAATCTCGTTTTGTTAATGCAGGTGATTGTGGCTATAGGTCTCCCTCTGTGTTCTGCTTATGCTGCGTCTCACATGCTTTGGTATGTTCTGTTTTTCATTTATCTCAAAGTATGTTAATTTTCTTAGTGATTTCTTTGACCCATTGGTTGTTTTAGAGTGTGTTGTGTGAAATGGATATCATTAAAGCTATAAAAAGAACAAAGATAAAGGAGAGCACCAATTCCCTAAAAGCCTTAAAAATTAGCTAGTACCTCTGAAGGCTTGTTCATTTTCTAAGAAACCAAACTTTACTCTTTTATATTACGATTTGTGGTTGCGCTATGGTAAACTTTTAACTGAAGAGCAACGACATAATTCATGATTGTGTGAGTGTAGTGGAGCGGTACAAGCAGAGGAAAGTGAACCGTAAGTTGCACAGGTTGGGTCCACCTTCTGCACGCATGCTATGTTTGTGTGTGTGTGTCTTGTAATTTTCAGAGTAAATCACATGTTCTTTAGCAGTATCAGAGTTTAAAAGTCACTCAAGTATTTCAGTTAAGCTTCCTAAAGGCTGAGACCTGGGAATTGTAGGTGTTAATAATTCTAAGAATAGGTATTTTAGCAGCCCTTGAAGTATAAAACTTTTCCAGAGGTGAGTAATCTTGTCTTTTCCTTATATAAGTCTTTGTAATGTTTTTTTTCCTCTATGTGTTACTACCAACATCATGACAAATTTCAACTGAAAATCCAAATCAAAGGGTGTATACTTATCAGTATTTGAATTTAAATTGTAATTCATTATTGCTTAATTCCTAGGCAAAAGACTAGATGAAAAAAATTTAGTAACAGCCATCAAATTTTTTCAAAGCTTAGATTATAGGAAATATTTTCAGTGGAATAGTAAAGACAAGTGGTGACCTATAATTAATTGGACTGATATCACCTTTCTAGAATTGTAGAGTTTTGCTTCCTGACCTGAAGTACTCAAGCATTCCCTCATTGGTATCTGATCCAAGCGCAATGCTTCCTTTTGTGTTTTAGAGTCCTTTCAGATCTCGGAGTCATTATCATATCAACATTCCCGTACTTTTTTAAATTTTAAATTGTGCCTGATCTCATTTCCTACTTCATTTCTTTTCCCTTTAACATCTGATCACTCACATTGTTTTACATCCTGTTCAGGTACTATTTTTTCTACTGTTTTTGTAGTCTGAACACATACTAATCTTTAAAGACGAAGAAAGTCAAGTAAAAGTATTCATTAAATCAAATGTAATCATCTCTGAAGACATTTACTACCTTGAAAATGATTTCTTTATTATCATTAGAATTTATTTTGTTTTACTTATAAAACTGAAAGAAAAATACTAGAAACCTTTGTTGTTTAATTATGTACAAAATTTCATAGGAAGGGTGGGAGGTCCTTCATATGGAAAGAACTAGTGTTGTCAAAATGGCAGAAGTCAAACCAGTTGAAGCAAAACTCATTTACTTGAGTAAAGTGCAGATTACTGAGTCTTTTAGATTAATGAATTCTAAAGGCCTTAGAAATATCTTTCCTAGTGTCCGTGGTAAGAAACTACGGGAATACCTTCTGTAATAGGATTACTACACTGATTTCCTCTCTAATGATCAGTAGAAGGTCAGTTTTATATTTCACTTCAGTACACTGATAAAGCATGTTTGAAAATATTTAAAATGTCTGTTGCCTTGAAATATGGACCCAGTAACGTTTTTAGGCGGGGTAGGCAAGGGATTCCTTTTATATATCATGTTTATCAAAGCTTTATTATTTTGCCATGGTTATTATTCAAAGACATTTTTAAACCCACTGTCACATTTTCTTCTGAAAATCCAGACACCAGTTTTTAAATATTTTATTTAGAATTATAAGGAAACTATTTTAAACACTAGATTTCTTCAGTTGGAGATGATGATACCAGTGGGAAAATATTGATTTAAATCTATACATTTATGCGCACCCTTGACCCTTCCTTGAACAGTGCACAGATTTTGTGTGCTGACTGCTGCACAGGTCACTATCCAAGTATAACTTGACATTCAGCCGACCACAGATGCGTGTAGTCATGTAGTACATGTTTAAGGGGTAAAACCTGCACGTAAGTGGGCTTCCCTGGTAGCTCAGCTGGTAAAGAATCCGCCTGCAGTGAAGGAGACCCTGGTTCAATTCCTGGATTGGGAAGGTCCCCTGAAGAAGGGATAGGCTATGCACTCCAGTATTTCCTGGTGGCTCAGACAGAGAAGAATCCGCCTGCAATGCAGGAGACCTGGGTTTGATCCCTGGGTTGGGAAGATCCCTTGGAGGAGAGCATGGCAACTCACTCCAGTATTCTTACCTGGAGAATTCCCATGGACAAGGGAGCCTGGCGGGCTATAGCCTATGGGGTTGCAAAGAGTCGGACACAACTGAGCTACTAAGCACACACACACTTCATGTAAGTGAGCCCACAGCACAGTTCAGACCTGTGTTGTTTAAGGGTCAGCTGTAGTGTGAAAATCCTAAGGAGTCTTGTGGATAGACTAGTACATCAGAGGCTTGAAAAAGGTGAATTTACAAGAAGTAAGATATGCAGCACAGCAGATAATGTACTTACAGAATTCATTATTTGAAAAGTGGTATGAATAGAAGTTGTGATTCAATGAACGATAGAGGAAGAGGAAATTAGGGCATTTGAAGCTGGTCATAACTTAGCAATAAAAGTCCTGATGGCTGTGTCACAAACAGACTACAGCTTCCACTTTTTCCTGCCGTCACCTTCTGGACCTCTTCTCAGCTCAGCAATGCTCAGGAAGAGGAAGCCATCTGGCACACTTTATAACTGCCGTTGCCATCAAGGTGCCAGGATGTAACCAGTTCTCCGTGGCTTAGAGTATCAACCAAAGTGTATTGGCACTGACTTCCCACGTTTGCTATGTTAGCCAGCAAGAAATAAAAACAGGTGGCAGTAAATTATTACTAACTGTGATTGAGAAAAGTGAACGAATGTTTCTCTAAAGTCCTAAATTCACAAAATTTTAGAGTTCAAGGAGACAAGGATTGACAAATTGTTTTTTTCCTTTCCTATGTGCCCGTTTGGATTGGTCGGTAATGGCTGCTGTGTTGAGAAGGGTTTTGAGGCCAGCTTTGATCTCAGAAAGGAAAATTAACCATCTCATTAGCAATAGATAAGAAAATGACAAAATATATGTATTTTTTATTTCTGTACTCAGCTTAATTCCTGTATGTTTCCGTTGAGGAAACAAAAACTCAGAGAGGTTTACAGGTTTCATTGGGTTCTTTGGTACTTAGGAGTTTTGAGACAGGAGCTCTTCAAACTCTTGAGTTTAGCGTTCTTGGTTTGGCACATTCGTAGCTACATTCCAGTTAAAAGATTCATTAGAGTAACCTATAACATAAAATTCCTCTTTGATTAAGAATCACTAAGCCTCATGGTTTAAAAAAAAGAAAAAAGAAAAAGAAAATGTAAGGCACAAAAAGTAAACAGTAACACAGTTATTTTGGTATGCCTGTTTTTGAGATAAAGAAACTATTACTCTGTACTTTAAACATGTGGGTGTATGCATGTACTTGCAGTTAGAGCAGATATCTTATCTACACTTCATAACTTTATTTCTTTAAAGAGTAACGCAATAGGAAGAGAGTAGAGTGAGATAGTTTAAGAGTGAATATTTGGAGATAATTGGGAAGTAGGAAGAAGGGTTAGGAGAAAGCAAGAAAACCCATGGGAGAGAAAGAAAACCCATGGGACATGAGGGAAAAGTATAAAGTTAAATATTTAGGGCCTTTTTGATTTTTCAGGCATTAAAATATTTTCTCTTTTTGTTAGTACTTTCTAGAATAACTACCTTTTCATCCTTAAACTTTTACTCTCAGTGGAATATGCTTAAGTGTCATCCTGATCCTCTCATTAGTATCACTGGCCCTTAGCAATCTCAGTGGGAGTCTCTAAGGATCCTTGGTACTATTGGTCCTCACCCATCAAGCCTCATAGTAAGCATATTTGGAAAACATCAAAATACAGCGACCCATGCATATACTGGTCCATCCCCAGTGCATAACCATTTCCCCACTTTTCAGTCACTCACTCAGCTAAAACCTTCAGAGGCACCTGAATAGAAAGATGGCAGAATACATGTTTTACATTTAAATTTGTTTTTGCTTCTCAGATTTGTTTTTCCTCTTATCTACATCTTTGTGCTTTGAATTTAGATTTATACCGAGTAATTATAATTTTAACACAATATATGTAAGACATTAGAAATAATGGAAAGGACTTCTAGTCACGCCTTAGTTTCAGACTCAACTCCTCTAAAAGCATATCATCCGTTTCTAAGGGACCATCTTCAGAATAACGTAGACTCTTCTTTAAAGTGTCATGCATTCAGTTCAGTTCAGTTCAGTCGCTCAGTCGTGTCCGACTCTTTGTGACCCCATGAATCACAGCACACCAGGCCTCCCTGTCCATCACCAACTCCCGGAGTTCACTCAGACTCACGTCCATCGAGTCAGTGATGCCATCCAGCCGTGCATGAGTACATAGTGATTAATTCCTATTTTAAATCTGCCAATAGTTTTTGGTGGGTAGGGAGGTAGATGGGAAAAATAAATGAGAATAATCATTCTACCCTTTTTTATTATATCATAGTGATTTATTTAAAATATCTGCAAAATAACTTAGAGGATTTCTCTCCAAAAATACTTTATCACTTTTGAACTTTTATTTCATTAGATTTTCAAATCTACTTCAAAAGTGAAAAACATTAATATCTTTTAAATGTATTTTAGAATTTTACCTCAGTTTAATTAAAATGTGAAAAAACTTTAATTTTCAAATACTTTGTAAAAGAGAAACAAACTTTTATCTGTTTCCTTGAAAATACTAAATTTACTTCTGTATGTTGAAAGTGGAACAAAATATTATTTAAAATTTTCATTTCAAAATAGAACATTTCCACAGATGCTTTTACGGAGAGCATTCAACACCTGTGAAGATGGTCTTTTTAATCAGCCACTAGGTCAGGTGCTAAGGGCATAAAGTTGCTGATTATTTCTGGTCCTGCTGTGCCTGTGGAAGTATGAAGGGTCATCTTTATTTTCTGTTTTTCATTTAGGTTTTAAAATGTAGTTAACTTCTGCAAGTTTTTATTTAAAAGCACTTTCAAAGTTTAAACTACGACATCAGCTTCTAGTAAGATAACATGTTGCTTAGTGTAAGAGGTAGTAGACCCTTGGGAAGTATGGGATGAGCGAACAAGGTTGGTTCAGTCGCAAGTTACTCATTCCATCGTGATGTGCACCATCACTCCATAATGGTGTTTTTCTCTTGAATTATCAGCCTTACAAAATAAAACTGTGCTCCTCTCTGTGTTGAGGTTTATTTCATTCAAAACTTCCATTTATGAATACTTTGGGGGGAAAAGAATACTCTGCAGTGCGTTTTTACTCTGGCCTTTTCCGCCTCCGTGTCTGTCTAGGAGCTGATCCCCCTCATCTTGTGCACAGCCTGTCTGCACCCCGAGCCCAAGGAGAGGGACCAGCTTCTCCACATACTCTTCAATCTGATCAAGAGGCCCGACGACGAGCAGAGGTGACTATGGCTGCTTCTCTGGGAAATCGACACAGTGCTGCCTTGCTCTCTATTGCTTTGGCGTCAGGATTGCCTTTCTAACCTAAATGCCATCTCTCCTCTCTAAGGTCTCTCTTACTAAGGGAAGCACTGGCCTTGCTCACAGCGCCCAACCGTGCTCTCCTTGCCAGTCCAGCACTCACGTTGCACTGCTGCGCTTCCGTGTTAGTCATCTCTGGACTGCTGATTGTTCCATAAGTCTTTGCTTTTATCTTTCACATTTGATTTCCAAGAACTCCTAAATGTTTCCCTTTCCCCCCCACAGATGAACTAGATACAGCATGGCCTCTTAATAGCTATGCTTTACCAGAAATGAAATATCTAACATAGGGATGTCTGCATCACCAAGCTGTCTATAAAGCAGTTTCTGTGTGGCTAGAGGGATGTAGTGTTTCGGTTAGTCCTGATTCAAACACCCGCAATCAAATGCCTGAGTGGAGAAATGAGTCGTACTTGGGGGTGGTGAGAGGCATGAGAAGGTGGGGCAGGGGGACAAGACACATACCCGAGAGACTTCTGGAAGAAAGGGGAGTGGGTTTTTTGCTCAGGCAACCGTGATAGGTGTCTCCCCAGAAAGTAGACTTTAAAATACTAGGAGAAGCTGTGCAAGTGTGAGCGTGAGCAGAGTACCCTGGGGGAGGGTAGGCAGACTAAGCACCAGCTGGACAGGACTGAGCTGCTGAAATGTCTCCACGTTGTGATTTTCCAGCTTAATAAGCAGGCAATTTTTGCTTATACTTTGACAAAACAGAATTGTACATTAAGATTAGGCAACTTGATATCATTTTAGCTCTTGTTTTACTGACTATTACAGTTTTTACCTCTTCTGAGAATGGTGGGAAATCATAAAGTGAACCATATGACGAATCAAGCCCGAAATTTTAAACACAAGGAATCTCTCCACCGTGAGAATAAAAAGTCATGTAGACTTTTAAACTGTGAACATGTCTTTCCTACCCTTATTAAAATATACCTGAGCAAGCAGAGAGACATGTTTTTTTCAGGATCTAGTCAAGATTAATCTACATGAAAGGAAATTCAATCAGGTTCCATTCATTGCAAACTGAAATTTTCCAAGGACAAGTTGATGGTGCTGTCTATGGGGTTGCACAGAGTCGGACACGACTGAAGTGACTTAGCAGCAGCAGCAGCAGCATATAGGAAAATTAATATTTTATCTTCTCCTTGAAAATACTATTCCCTATCTTGGAAACTTAATTAATAATTAAATACTACTTATTACATTGTCATTTTTAGAATGCAAGGCAAAAATCTCTCAATTTACCTAGCCTGTTTTTACAGACTCTGCATGTAAAGCTAGCAGCTGCCACCTGGTGGCCAAAAGTGCCTATCAGCCTGACTTCAGGTCAAGACACATCAGGATTTAAACACGTGTGTTCACAGCTGATCTTCCACTTTTTGGAAATAAAGTTATTTATTTAAATAAGCTAAACTGTTGACTATATTTGATATGAATAAAAAAAGCAAAATTTTTAAATTAGCATAAGTTTGACATATAATCAGTTATTACTTTTCATTTTCTTTACTTACTGAATCACAAGGACTGTCCAGTTTTATGCTCAGCTATATTGCATTTTTGGTAACTCTTTGCTAGCAGCCATAACTAACCCCATATTTCCACCTGTTGTGTCAGTTCAGTTGCTCAGTCTTGTCCAACTCTTTGCGACCCCATGGACTGCAGCGCACCAGGCCTCCCTGTCCATCACCAACTCCTGGAGTTTACCAAAACTCATGTCCATCGAGTCGGTGATGCCATCCAACCATCTCATCTTCTGTCGTCCCATTCTCCCATCTTCAATCTTTCCCAGCATGAAGGTCTTTTCCAGTGAGTCAGTTCTTTCCATCAGGTGGCCAAAGTATTGGAACTATAGTCTGTGGAATTTCTCCAGGCCAGAATACTGGAATGGGTAGCCTTTCCCTTCTCCAGGGGATCTTCCCAACCCAAAGATCGAACCCAGGTCTCCTGCATTGCAGGCGGATTCTTTACCAGCTGAGCCACAAGGGAAGCCCATTGTGTCAAATAACAATCAAATAATTTCACAAGTAGGAACAGTATTTGATTTCCCGCAAGTAGAAACAGTATTTTTACTATCACAGGAGTCTGATTCGAATGCTATTAATAATCTGTAGCCATCTGATCTTTTCTGTTTTCAAGTATATTTCAAAACTGACCTACTTTTTAGAATTGTGACTCGATTCTGCTAGAAGTTTATTTTGAGGGCCTTAACATTTTTTTAACAAATTTGTACATGTTTAATACAGTGATGGTGACTCACAATTTAAAGTTATTTCACATGAATGTCTTATACAAGTGTATACTTCTTACATTTGTTCGAAATGCTTAAATTTCAACAGTTCATTTATTATAATTATCAAATATTTCTGAAACCTATGTGTGTGACTTCTCATTATTTTAACAGACTAGTAGGGGTTGAAATGATCAGAAATGAAGAAATTTTTAGTGGGAAGCCAAATGTCTGTCTTAAAGCCTAGGAATTTCCTTTTCCATTTTTCTTTTATTCACTTTCTTTGGCTTCCTAAAGTAGGAGCAAATAGAAAAGCTGAGAAACCGTCAGAGAAGACAATGACATAAGTATAAAGGGGAATCATGTAGGTAAAAGTTACAAGGAACGGGGAGAGGCTGCTGCCGCATGCCGTGAAGACACACGGCTCAGCATTGTCCTGCCGCCCACAGGCTTACTGTGTGTCACTGATCCCCCCAGCCTGAGAGAGCCGTTGTCGCTGACTTGGGCAGTCTAAGGAGAAACCTAAAGTCATGCTTCAGTTTTCAGTTAAATTGACATATTTTAAGAAACAGCAATGAGGAATTGCTTTTATAGTTGATATGAATTAAACTTTCTGTTTTGGTTTACCTTAAAGTTGGCTACATTGAAACATCTGTGGAAAACATGCTTTTTTTTCCATCAAGCTTTACTGGTTTTGAAGTCGTAGATAATCAGAAGTAAAAAAAAAATGAAAATTTAACATTCTGACTTTCAGAGTCATTTTAAATGTATCTTCATTCTGAAAAGTGAAAAATCTTTCAAAATTTTGTATTATAAATCTATCATAAAATGAAACTATCATATTAATTATTTATATATTGTTTTATAACAAATTACCCTAAAAGAAAGTGGTTTAAAGTAACACTTATATTATGATTTATGTGAGTCAGTCCATCCGGGTCTCTTATAAAGCTGTGGTCAAGGTGTTGTCTGTGGCTGGAGTCACCTCAGGGCCCATGGGGGAAGGATTTGCTTCTGAACTCATTCACGTGGTTGGTCATTGGCAGGATTCATCCTCTCACCACCTGAAACCGTTCCAGCGTGGTAGTGTCTTCAGAGCATGCCAGCTGAGAAGGCAGAAAAGACTGTCTCTCGAGGTGGCTGTCACAGGCCTTTGTAACCTGATCTCATAAGTGACATCCCATCACTGTGGCCATTATTCTGTTCATTAGGAGCAAATCCTCGGGTCCAGTCTACACTCCACAAGACGGGATTACACACAGGCATGAATATCAGGAGACAGACCTCATTAGGAGTCATGTCAGAAGCTGCCCACCTACCACAGTTATCTTGGGTTCAGTACCAAAAATTCTCACTTAAGCATCATCTCACTAATACAGTATCATAGTTATTAGTTACAGAAATCTGTCTGCTCAGTCGTGTCTGACTCTTTGTGACCCCATGGCCTGTAGCCTGCCAGGCTCCTCTGTCCATGGAATTTTCCAGGCAGGAATATTGGGCTGGGTTGCCATTTCCTCCTCCAGGGGACGTTCCCAACTCAGGGATCGAGCCCGTGTCATTGGGGTCTGCTGCATGGGCAGGTGGACTCTTCACCGCTGCTCCACCGGGGAAACTGGGCTATAGGAGTGCTGGGAAAATGGTCATAGATTGATTTAGTGACTGGAAGCTGAAGTTCATTAGAAATGGAAGCATTAAACATAATCTCACAATGTATTTATATGTGGGAAGTTAATTTAGGAATTCAGCTTTACAGCTGTAGAGAATCTCTTCACAACATCTCTCAAATGGTGTTGCCGTTGCTGGAAGGACTAGTCTTAAGAAACTCACTCCCTTGGGGCAGCCTATCTGTTGGGAAAAGTCAAATTTGATCATACAGAAATAATGGTACTCGATGGTGATTAGAGCTGGCTCTTCTTGACCCCCAGGCCTAGCTGTGCTTCCTAACGCGATGCTAGTCTGCGCTCGTGCATTTTGTCTTTCAGGCAGATGATACTGACGGGCTGTGTGGCATTTGCGCGTCATGTTGGACCCACGCGTGTTGAAGCTGAGCTTTTACCACAGTGTTGGGAACAGGTAAGTAGCTGTATTGGGTTTTCTCTAGCTGTTGTATTCTAGGTTATTGTAAATGCTCATATTATCTTTTTAAAATGCTACTAGGAAATATGTGGGATATAAATTATGCTAGTATTTCTGTTGCCCAGCCCGGTGATTTAACAGTGCTTAAGAAACGTCTGGGATATTTTGCTTTATTCTGAATCAAGTGAGCTACAAAATACAAAAAAATATATTAAAAAACTAATGAGTTCAGGGAAAGCAAGAGGCTCTGTGTATGTATAAGTAAGGAGGTGAATAATAGACGTTGTATCTGTATATACCGTATACTTGTATATGTTACACATACATACAGAATGTAAAGTGTAAACCTTTGATGTAAGAAGTCTGTATATTTATAATTCAGCTCACTATTTACTAATAACACTTTCGGTTTTATATTGAATATTCCTGTCTTCTCTAAAACTCAGGATCTTTGACTTTGTACACTTGACATTTAGGTCATTAAGTAACTCACTGTTCCATCCTCAAAAGATGAATTTCTTACTTAGGAAGACAGATTTCTTGGCCTTATTTATACCAGCTCTGTCACTTGTTCTTAAGAAAAAATATTACTCTCTGGAATATTGCTAAAGTATATGGTCTTTGAGAATTCTCTTCCCACTTTCTTCAGATATTCATTTTTTTCTTTAAAATTTAGTAGAGTCATCTCCTAATTTAGTAACCTAGAGACGTTGTTTGAAAGGGAACATTAAATGTGCTCACATCGTCTCTGACAGTCCCTTTGTCTCCTGTCGATTCTAGTGCGCAATAATCTAGGGTGAGACTCTAATCACTGAAAATGAAGTTGAGCTGAAAACAATATACACAACTTTGAATTTACAGTTCTCTACAGTTCTGTATATGTACATGTCTTTTTACATTGTTTTTCCATCTTCTTTTAAGCTTTATTGAGATTGTAATTCAGACAGCATACAGCTCACCTGTTTAAAGTCTACAGTTCAGTGGGTTTTAGTAGTCACAGAGATACACAGCCATCACTACAGTCAACTTTAGAACAGTTTTATCACCCGCAAAAGAAGCCCCAACCTCCTAAAGTGGTTCTTACATTTCAAGGTTGTTTTCGCTAGTCTGAGTCCCTTCAATTTCTGTATAAATTGTAAGATCAACAACAGGTCAATTTCTGCAAAGAAGCCAGCTGAAATTGTAAGGATTGCCTTGAATCTGTAGATCAATCTGGAGAGTGTTGCCATTCCAATGGTGAAGCTTTCAATCCATGAATTTAAGATGTCTTTCCATTTATTCTGGCAATGATGCATGAATGTCTTCACTGTAATCACCATGAAGAGTAAAATCCGAGCTTTTTACTCCACTGGTAAAGAAGTAATGAGGGAGACCTGGGCGCGATCCCTGGGTTGGGAAGACCCCCTGTTGGGAAGACAAGGTAAAGGCTACCCACTCTAGTATTCTGGCCTGGAGAGTTCCAGTCCATGGAGTCGCAAAGAGTCGGACACAACTGAGCGACTTTCACCTTACTTCTCCGTTTATTTAGGTCTTTTAAATTTCCTTTCAGTAATGTTTTATAGTCTTCAGAATATAATTTACATAAAGTTTATTCCTGAGCATTGTATCCTTTTTAATACTCTTGCATCAATAGAGTTTTCTGTATTTTTCTGGTTGTTGATTGAAAGCAGGCAGGAGCACAGTTGACTGTTGTGCACACATTTAATTCTGAGACTCATCCTGCTGGACTAAAGAGACGTGTAAGTTTATGGGTAACATATTATGACATTCAGACCATTTTGTCTTGAGGTTATTGTTCTTGGGTTAAGCCTAACTCGGAGATCTCAGTTACCAACGACTCCCCCGCCACCTCTTTCTTCTGTAACCCGAATAAACATGGACATCAGGGATCTGTCAGCTGCCTGCCTCCAGTTTGTTGCCCAGTAGATTGCTGCATAATTCCTTTTCTTAATTTTAGGCATCCAATACTTTAATGAATTATGTCACCTTTTCATATGGGAGTATGAGATCAGATATACTTCTTTTCCAGTCAAAGAAAGATTGATATTCTATGAAGAAGACATAGGGAATTAAACCCAGTATGTGTCCTTTTTTTTGTTTTTGTTATTTTTTGTTATGATTCAGTGTAGTTATTACAATAGTAAAACCCCATCATCTTGCATATGCAAGCAGGAATGAATTGACATCTGCTTACTTTAAAAACAAAGTCATAACACTGGTCAGGAGCTCTGGTTAAATCATTGATGATTTGCAACTTAATCCTTGAGGTAAAAACGAGGAATGATGGATCATTCCTGGTACATATTGTAGGCCATATCAGTAAATACCTAGAGGCTGGATTTTCCATATTGTAGGCCATGTCAGTAAATGCCTAGACGCTGTATTTTCCAAATTGTAGGCCATATCAGTAAATACCTAGACGCTGGATTTTCCATATTGTAGGTCATATCAGTAAATACCTAGATGCCGGATTTTCCATATTGGAGGCCATATCAGTAAATACCTAGACGCTGGATTTTCCAAATTGTAGGCCATACCAGTAAATACCTAGACGCTGGATTTTCCATATTGTAGGCCATACCAGTAAATACCTAGACGCTGGATTTTCCATATTGTAGCCCATATCAGTAAATACCTAGACGCTGGATTTTCCAAATTGTAGGCCATATCAGTAAATACCTAGACGCTGGATTTTCCAAATTGTAGGCCATATCAGTAAATATCTAGATGCTGGATTTTCCAAATTTGAAAATATAATAATGTTCCTAGGGAAGGAAAAGGTTGCTCCTGACATCCTGAGGAAAGCTTTCTTGGGCAAGCCCACAATCTCTAGACACCTTGCCATATTTTCATCTTTGCTTTATCCTCTTTCTCTTCAACAGATGACCCCTGTGATCTCATTTTTTAGGCTCTCTCTGAGTCCCTTAATCCTGATCCAGGTATAGGGATCCCCAGAGGTGGAAAGAAAGAAGCTTTATTGCATTCCTAACAAGATTTGTGGTGAAAATAATTCTCTTTTGGAGGAAGGGAGGGTATGTTGTTTATGTTTATTTATTTTTTACTCTAGATTAATCACAAATACCCAGAAAGAAGATTGCTTGTGGCAGAATCTTGTGGAGCGCTGGCACCTTACCTTCCTGTAAGAATTGTAATTTTTTCTTAAAAAAAAAACCTTTTCCTTCTTTTTTTTAGCAATAGAGAAACCTTTTTTTCAGGTGTCTTATTACACATTTTAATCCACATTGTGTCCTAACAAAGGAAGAAGATGAGCTGAATAAAGAAAGCTCACATTGATACCATGTGACATGGCAGACAGAGGGGAACATTAGCCATTGATTTTACATGAGTATAAATATATTAAACCTCATCAGGAATTCTCAAAGTTTGGTCTGAGGACCCTGGGGAGTTCCTTGATCCTTTCGAAGAGGTCCATGAGATGAAAATTACTCATAATAATATTAAAACGTTTCTGTCTTTTTCTCTGTGTTGACAGTTACACTGTTGGTGCAAGCACAAGTTGTAATGGGCAGCAGCGCCTGTGCGTCAGCGCTGATCAGAGCAGGGGCCCCCAGATAGATGGGCAGTGGCCGTACTCTTGGCCACAGTGCGCCCACAGGGAGGCAGCTGCACTCAGACATGCACTTGGTGAATCAGTGAAATTATTAATTCTGCTGAACTTTGACCCTGAGTGTGCCTCTTCTCTAATAGTCTGTATAATCAGCTGGAAGATCCTGATATTAAGCCCTTTTGCTGCATTCTGAACTATGGAGGCTCTTGCAGAGAGAAAGCACTCAGGTAGTTTGAGTTGTGAGCTGAACCACCTGCTTTGCTTGTGGACACCAATTTTCCTCAATAGATCACTGAAAAACAAGCTGTGGTTATTCGAACTTGGGTATGTGGCAGACATTTTCGTGAAGATAAGTGGCATGGAGCCTTGCTTCAAGGTAAACAAGTACAGTTTTCATTGCCAGTGATAATATTAGAACTTCTAATGAGAACAAGAATTTTAGAAAACTTGTATTCACCATTCAGAGCTTGACAGCTTCTATTCTTACCAGAAGAGGCTATGAAGATACTTCTCCCTTTCTCAGTTACACGTTTCTGTGAGGCCCGGTTTTCTTAAGTCCTCCCACCCAAGCAACAGAACACAGTTGAGTGCAGAGCAGATAAGAGGATCCTACCTGTCTTCTTTTGAGTCAGACATCACTGAGATTTGCAACACTATTCCTCACTAGTTTTTTTGATTATAGTTATTTCCATTCAAATTGTAATTTCATTAGTCATGTTAACCTTTAAGAAGTTTAGTTTTTAATGAGTTAATAATTTGAAATTTCTCATTTTTAATTTCTGATATGATAAGTGTCAGGATGATATTCCCCAGCCAAACAAAAGCTGTTTGAGGTGCTTGTTGGTTCCTAAATGACCGAGGGCCCCCGCCAGGAAGAAGACTGAGCACGCTGGCCTGCTGTGCTCTCTCAGGCGTCTCCCGATGGGTCCAGGGCTTGCAGGGGATGGAAGCAGGAGGCGACATCAAGAATTGCTTCACTGTGAACAACGGTCGCTTAAAGCAAAGCTTGACAAAGTACAGTCTGGAGACCAGATGGAGTCCGCAGCCTGTGTTTTAATAAAGCTTTATTGGCACGCAGCCACACGCTTTTCTCGTGTATGGTCTGTCTGCTTTCATGCGGCAGCAGCAGAGTTGAGCGGCTGCAGCAGAGACTTTTCGGCCCAGCTTGCTGACCCCTGCCCTGAAGGGTCATTTCTATAAGACAGCTCTTTAAAGGGAGTACAAAAATTGGAATTGTGCAACAGTACATAGGAGAAGGCAAGGCAACTCACTCCAGTACTCTTGCCTGGAAAATCCCATGGACAGAGGAGCCTGGTGGGCTGCCGCCTTTGGGGTCGTGCCGAGGCAGACACGACTGGAGCGGCGCAGCAGCAGCAGCAGCAGCAGCACAGGAGCTGTTTATGTTACATTTACCGTTGGCTCCCATTCTGTAGTGTGAGGGTGAGTGAAGACTGAGAACCCCAAGAGTCAGACGATCATCTTTTTAAAAAATAAAATTTATCTTTTCTTTTTATACAGAAAAATACAAAGAATAATCCAAGAACAATTCATGGTCTCCACTCCCAGAAACGTTGTTGTTGAAAATAAATTTTCAGACAGTACAGAAAAGAATAACATGAAAATCAAAGCCTTCCCTGGCCCTAGTCATTCTCTCCAAAGACATCTGCAGTTAATGGTTTTTAATGAATACTTAGAGAAAATAAAAATTCATGCATATGCAAGCTTACAAAGTTATATCTTTTAAATTTTTCTTACTCAGAATGAATTACACTGTACAGTGATCTATATATCCCTTGTCTGGGAATCTATGCATTTTAAATTTTCACATATTGTTGAAACCTCTGTATCTTGCTTCTCTTGACATGTCCATTTTTTTTTTTTTGACAGTTTAAATCTCCCCCAACCAAGACAGCACAGATTGCTCTCCCATCAGCTGTGCATCAGAGTTCTTAATTTCCCATACTTCCACCAGGAACTGGGCATAAACTTTTTTTCTAGTGTTTTCCTATCTTTTCAGAGAAAAGTATCTTATTGTGATAAATTGTGTAGGTAGATATCCATGAGTGAGTCTGAGCACCCTATTACTTATTGTTCCAAGAGCGAGCTGAACATCACATGCTCTCAAAGAAGGAAGAAACTGTTCCACACTGCTCCTAGCGCTCGAATGCGAAGCAGCGTTAGCAACGGACTTAATGTTTCCTGCATGAATCTCCGCGTGCCTCATTTCCCCTCAGTAACTGGTAGCAGTAGAACCTCAGTGTAGTCATAGCTCAGCTGGCGTGAAGCCTCCTAACTTGTCCCGTGGGTTTCCTTAGCATATGGAAACTGCCACAGTTGACCACAGCCTCGATCGCTGCAAAGCAGATACCCAGCTGAGGTTTACTGATCTCTGTCCTGTTGCCTGTGTAGACATCACCCCAAAAGCCCTTTTAATTCACTTTTAGAGAAACCTTGGGAAGCAGTATGTAACCTAAACGATAAATAAACAAGGCTGTACCAAAAAGTATATTCACCACCCTAAATGTGACCAAACGTTTCTATAATTACATACATTTTTGTTTTTAAAAATCAAAACAAAAACTAGATGATTTAAAAACGTCTTTCAGACCTTGCTCTGCATCCCAGATCACACTGACTGGAGATTTACAGAAGTGGTCATTTCCTTTTATTGTAACTGTTAAATGTAAAAGTGACCTAAACAAGTTTAGGTTTAAAGAATTTTATGAGTTGATCAAGTTACAATAATGGTACAAAAAAGGGAAGGAAGGGCAAGAATATGAAAACAATGACACTTTATTCTAACTTCAGACATTAATTAGGCTGAATCCATGGGGGAAAAGTTGTATGAAATTTAAGATGCAATAGTAGTTGACATTATATTTAATAGTAGCATCTGAAAATAGCCGTGCAGTTTTGTAAGCACTTTTAAAGTTTACTCTCGTATTTTATCATTCTGTTTTTTTTCCCCCTCAATTCTTCAAAAAAATAGCAACACCAGGATTTTAGTTTCCATGCTCCTACCCCAGGCAAATGTTTTGATTACCAGAGTGATTTTTGTAATCCCTCCTGTCTGTCAGTGCTTTTCTGGGTTCCATAGGTAGTGATAGGAAGAGTAGTCCTTTTACACAGAAGAGTCTGTTTATGGCAGAGTGGTGACTGTTGGTTTGCCGAAAGTGGAGGTTTCAGGGGTTGGCACTTCCATAGCAAAAACACAAAAGTGTGCTGGGAGACAATCATTTGTAAGTTCAGGGCAAATGTTCTCTTTAGAGAGGAGAATTGGGGGCGGGGGGGGGGGGGCTTCTGTAACGTTGTCTGTGTTTCAGAAATGACTTGAAGCAAATATAGCAACGTGTTAATATATATTTAATCTGGATTGTGACTACATGGATATCTGTCATTTTTTTCTATTCTTTTCTGCTACTAGTATAAAAAAAAAGTAAAACATGTTCTTGTTCATTTCAGAAAGAGATCCGTAGCTCCTTGGTTCTTTCAATGTTGCAACAAATGTTAATGGAAGATAAGGCAGATTTGGTAAGAGAAGCTGTGATCAAAAGCCTTGGTATCATTATGGGATACATTGATGACCCAGACAAATATCAGCAGGTATGCTTTTTCAGAATAAATCCCATCTATTCCATTATAAAATTCCGAATGGTGTAATATCCCAAATCTCTGATTCAGATACCACATAATCCATAGTAGGGATGGCAAATGTGTCAACCTGAACAAGGTAAAGTTGGCTGCCTGGTTTCAATTCTGCAATTTCAAGGAGGAAATGCTTTGATTCATTTATAGTATCTGCCACAGCTTTGTGGCAGGAAATTGGCAGTGTTTTCTCTCTGGTTTCCCCATCAGTGGATACATGACATTTTTCTTTAAAGAACTTGGGGAAGGTAGGCTTATGAATGGCTTCTTTCTCGCTTAAAATGTCTTCTAAATGTACTGGAATGTATGTTACATTCTGTTGTGTTTCCGAGGCTTCTGTTTTGCTTTAAATCTGCGTTATGTCTGTCTGTTTCCTTGTGGCAGGGTTTTGAACTGTTGCTGTCAGCCTTGGGTGATCCCTCAGAAAGAGTCGTTAGTGCCACACATCAAGTATTTTTACCAGCCTATGCTGCCTGGACTACAGAACTTGGAAATTTACAGTCTCACCTTATACCCACATTGCTGAACAAGATTGAAAAACTTCTCAGGGTAAATGCTTCCTTTATTTATACAACAGAAATTATACAAGTGTGGTTTAAGGCATCTTGAAAGAATGTTGGGGAAACAAAGATAGAAAGTACCACTTCGCTGAACATTCTAATTAATTACCCTTTAAAGATTCTGTTGGTCTGGAGCCAAGAGAGATTTGAGGAAGTTTTGCTTGACTGAAGCTAAGGAGAAAGGGCACGATCTGACTTTGTTAGCTAAAATAGCACCTTTGTGGCGCCTACTCTGACACTGTTCCCAATGCTGCCTCTTCCTAACCTCTTCTGAATATTTAAATACTTTAGATAAAGTGTCAGCTTCAGTCCCCAGAACTGCAGAGATGACTTAAAATATGAGTCTTCAAAGCTTTCTTATTTACACAATGTCAAAATGTTTTAACTTTATTTCGCTGCATTCATTCATGCCCTCACTCTTTAAAATGAATCTTCTTTTCTTTAAAATGAATTTTCCATTCTTCCTAAGAACAGAAGAAAAGTTGATACAATGAAACTAATTTTTGTACTAAAAGTCTCAGTGTCTATGAGAAAAACTAACATTTCTTTCATGTGTATTATGTACACATTATGTACCATATTTTATAAATAAAATCTATTATTTCATCCTTAGAACTCTTTGAATTATATTTTGGTTTTTTGGTGTGGAAACTGTTTAACTTACCACAGCTGTCAAATGACAGGACCAGGATCAGATATCAGCCTCTGAAACTACACTGTTGCCCTTTCTACCCCCAAATTTTAAGAATCTTTATAAGACTCTTAACATAAAGTATTTTAACATATATATATACTACTCTGTGTATAGTCTTACATGTATATATGTGTATTTATTTAATTTAAAAATTGGACTTTTTTTTCCTGTAAATTTCAAAATGCATGTTGAAGACTATAAATAGACAGCTAGACTGGAGTACCTCTTTTCATGAAACCTAGGGGATTTTTCTCAAGTATTTTATTTTTCTTTAATATTTGCATCCCTTCTATCTGAGAATTATCCATCGTTTTCTTTGTTCCATTCCGTAACACGGCTAATTCCACGTTGCCACTAAACACAGCTGCAATATTCAGCACAGGTACTGTTCCATAAAGAAGTTAACTAGTTTAGAGCCTGATAGTGAAAAAAAACCTGACATATCTGGTGTTTCTGACACAGTTGTCACTTGTAATATAACGGCGTCCCAAGCGGACTTGAGCAGCCTTTAGTGCTTCTGTCTCTGGTGACTCTGCTCTTCACTGTGATGCTGGGCTTCTGTGACCACAGTGATCTTTCACTCTTGTTGGCTGTTTCTGTTATCTCTTTCTTTTGTTCCCTTTTGAAATTTCTTCTGCATTTTACCTATACCTTGAATTATTTTAAAGTTCATTAAATACTGGCAAATGCAGTTGTCATCAAGTCTATGAAAGGAGTTTGGAAGTAGAGAGAAAATAATAAGTGCTACTGCTGGTTTAACAGTTGAGCATTTAAAATGATTCCTTTGATCACTTTAATATCTTTCACCTGATGTCTAAAATTTCAAAAGTTAAGACCCTCTTAAAGGAAAAAAGCTCTGAAAGAAGTTCTATACAAATGAAATGACTTACGTTCACCCTGAAGTTTTCCATACAGAAGATTCTATTACATCCACAGTGCCTTGTGAAAGTTAGAATGTTCGCTAACCAGTAGTGTCTGACTCTCTGCGACCCCATGGACTGCAGCCAACCAGGCTCCTTTGTCCATGGAATTCTCCAGGCAAGAATACTGGAGTGGGTTGCCTTTTCCTCCTCCAGGGGATCTTCCTGATCCAGGGATCGAAACAGGATCTCCTTCATTGCAGGCGGATTCTTTCCCTTCTCAGCAACCAGGGAAGCCCCCACAGTGCCTATATTTTCACATACTCAGAGCAGTTCAGAAAAGATTCTTGGTCATCTGCATTAGGTTTACTGTGAGGCTAACATACATGTCCTTCAGTGTTTCATTGTTTGTCACTGAAAGGAAGAGCATCATAAATGCATACTTTCAGGAGACTAAATTAGCTTCCACCTGCTTATGTTTCAGGAAGGCGAGCACGGGCTGGATGAGCATAAGCTCCACATGTATCTGTCTGCCTTGCAGTCCTTGATCCCATCTCTCTTCGCATTAGTGCTACAGAACGCACCCTTCTCCAGCAAAGCCAAGCTTCATGGTGACGTGCCACAGATAGAAGGTATTGAACTTAAATTATGGAAGGAAGATGTAGAACATTAACAGCTTAGCTTCGCACAGAATTGTTACTGATTAAAATTGTAAAGGTCACTTTGTTTTAGTTGCTAAATCATGTCCAGCTCTTTGTAACCCCAAGGACTGTAGCCCATCAGGCTCTTCTGTCCCTGGGATTTCCTGGGCAAGATTACTGGAGTGGGTTGCCATTTCCTTCTCCAAAAGTCACTTTATGACGTCATAATTACTAAAACGTACTATACGTGTGGAACCGCATGGTCAGAGATCGTATGATACCTAAGGTGAACTACATGGCGTCGTCATTTATGGATGAGCCTCATGGTGTTATTTTACAGTATTTATTCTTTCTCTCCATTCTTAATCCAGAGCCTTTTTATAACCTTCCTTTTTTCAGTGTGGTAAGTCAGAAGTGTTTTCTTTCATAACAGAGCTGAATTAATAGTTACTAGGGCCAGTTTGTGAAGCTTTTCATTTTCATTTTCTTTGTATTTTTTTTCTTCCTCAGCTATTTTGTCTTATTTTCAGTAGGGGAAAGAAAGTGTAATTACTATTTCCTGCTATATGAAATTGATAGCAAAAGCCATTCTTCTCTAAGCTCAAAGTCCCGCTAACCAGTAAGTGACCTTTGATCCACGGCATGTGGTAGCCCCACAGCACCCAACCCCCAGGATAAATGGCTATAGACAAGCTGTTAGTATGTATGAGATTTTCAGATTTGTGAAATTACCCATATCTCTTATGGGCTTGTAATAAACAGGAGTATAAAATCAAGTGTTTTTAGTGTTACAATTTCCGTATAAAGTAAACTGGGCCACCTGTAGTCTCTGGGATATGAAACAGTATGTCCAAATCTGTTTGATTCCTAGGTTGAGATAATGACAATTCATGCAGAAATCTCAGAGAGTATTATGGGGTACCATTTTAGCTAAATTCATTTACTTGTTTGTGTATTACGATAGCAAATAGAGACTTGAACTAACAAGGGACAACCCTTATCTGTACTTAAGATATTGTTAAATACGTTAGGAAGCATAGGGAAGACAATACCATCTTAATTTTGTCTTTCGGCATTTTAAAAGTTATTTCATGTTTTCTTAAGCTTACTGATTATCATTAAGCCGTTCATGTGCTTTGAGAAAACGCTGCACCCTTCACTGTGTCTTTTCAGGGTGTTAACCTCTACGCAGAAGCTGTTGGGCCACTAGGAATTTCTCTTCAACAGTAAAGAAACTGTTGGTAGCATTCTTTACTTAAGAGCCAGCTAAGAGCTGGAATCTAATTGTGATCTGTAGGATCATAGATTTTATTGATATGTTCAAATTTGAAAATATACTAATGTATATTCGTTATTTATTTACACAATTTTGAAAGTGATTTTTTCAGTTTTCCCCTAAAACTTTTAAAGTTTGTATTTGAGACCCTGGTTATAATATTTATAATAATTTTTTATTATTATTACATATAGCTTTATCTTACTGGCCACTGCTTTTAACACTTTATATTAACTTAATGTTTATCAAATTATGGAAGACTTTTCTAAATAAAGCGTTTACTATTGGAGATTAAATACTTAAGAGTCCTGTTCAGCTCAAGCTCTAATGTACTTTAGGTTATTCTCTGATATTAAACAACTTTTTCCTGCTGTCAACCTATTAGTTTTTTACTCCATGAAGGAAATATCTTATTATAATTATTATTTATTGACATAAACAGTCTGGTGGATTTACAGCTATCTTTTTTTTTAAACCAAATTCAAATCCATATTTTAACTGAGATCTTGTTCTGGAGCAAATTTTAAATTGAAATAAATAAAGTTTTGCTTTTTACTGGCAAACTCTTTCATTTCAGTTTTTGCTTACTAGATATTTAGTCTCATAAAATCTTAATTTTTGAGATTTGTTAAATTTGTTCACACGCAAGAGAAATTTACAGTCGACCCTTAAACAACAGGAGTTTGAGGTGTACCACCCGCTTATATATGTGTAGTTTTCCGTAGTTAATATTGTAGTACTGCCTGGTCCATGGTTGGTTGAATTTGTGGGTGTGAAGGAATCTCTGACACAAAGGGCTGACGATAAGTTAGACAGTTTAACCCCTGATTGTGCAGGGATCAGCTACATTTCATTTTTTTTCTAAAAGTAATTTAATGTATTTTAGTTTTATATTTAAAGTCTATAATATGCTAAATAGATACTAGGAGGCAGAACCTTAGTTTTCTTCTGATAAGATAGTTAACTTTCCAAACTGCCATTTTGTACATGATTTATTCCGTTGCTCTTTTCTACAGTGACTAGGTTCCCTCGGCCTATGTCCCCTCTTCAAGACGTGTCCACTATTATTGGAAGCCGTGAGCAACTGGCGGTGCTCCTGCAGCTCTATGACTACCAGCTGGAGCACGCGGGCACAACCGGCTGGGAGAGCTTGCTGTGGGTTGTCAATCAGCTGTAAGTTACCACTCCCGTGTTCATTTGGTACATCTCAGCTACTTGAATGGAAGATAGCTCACTATATTTAGCCTGGGAACTGAGGGACAAAATATAGTAAAATATTTTTTTTTAAATAACAAAACATAACGGCGTCATCTGTGGTAACTTTCTTTGGGAGAGAAGAGTTACACCTGTAGATATGTAGCTGCTTATCTGTGAAAACGGTGCGTGTGTGTTATTGCAGAAAGACCTGCCTGCTACCTTATTACCTGAAAGTGGTGGTGGACTGTAAGCTGCAGCCACACTTCTCATTTTTGAGGCTGAAATGCATGGAGCCACGCTAGCCAGGCTTCTGTAGGGAGTGTCGCCTCCACTGACTGGAGTCTTATTAACACCACCCTTAGAACTCTGCCATTAAGTCTCCATATATTTCATGACAACCTGTTAACATTTGAGAAGTTTACAGAATATAAAGTTAAGACTTTTTCAAAGGGTCCCAAACAACTCCTTCACATTCTGGTTTTGCTGGCTGTGAAAAGCAGAAGCGCTTGTTCGATTTGGATGGGCTCAGAAATTGGCGAGAAACAGCCATTTACTTGTGTTCCCTGCCTGTTTTCCTTTCTTTCTTATTCAGGTTGCCACAGCTTATAGAAATAGTTGGCAAAATTAACGTTACTTCAACTGCCTGTGTCCATGAATTCTCCAGATTTTTCTGGCGCCTTTGCCGGACATTTGGCAAAATTTTTACAAACACTAAGGTAAAAACTTGTATTTCATATTTTCTTATATGCAAGACATATAAAAATGTAATGTGTTAACTAATGCTATGGCAGAGTAAGTAAAAGCAGGAGCCCTTCCTTTATTCTAATTATCTTTTAATATCTTAGAAAACAATGATAAAAAAGAAAATTCTGGTCTGTAATATTCTTACCTTTATTGATTTTCCAAAAAATGACTGAGCCAAAATTTAGTCTGTATCCACATTTAAATATAAGGTCTACTCACTGTGGATGTCTCAGAGCTTTCCAGCATAGAAAGTATCAGCTGGGGGACTCCACTGCAATTCTTTGAATTTGCTTCTTATACTGAATCGACCACAGATTCAGGAAGCCGCCATTTCCTCTCTATGCTTTGGTCAACACTTCAGGCGATTATGGGCTCCCCTGATAGCTCAGCTGGTAAAGAATCCACCTGCAATGCAGGAGACCCCGGTTCAATTCCTGGGTCAGGAAGATCTGCTGGAGAAGGGATGGGCTACCCACTCCAGTATTCTCGGGCTTCGCCTGTGGCTCAGCTGGCAAAGAATCCGCCTGCAATGCAGCAGATATGGGTTCGATCCCTGGATTGGGAAGATCTCCTGGAGAAAGGGAAGGCTACCCACTCCAGTATTCTGGCCTGGAGAATTCCATGGACTGTATAGTCTACGAGGTCGCAAAGAGTCGGACACGGCTGAGCGACTTTCACTTTCACTCAGGTGATTATAGAAACAAAGCAGCTTATGTAGAATGCTTGCTACGAGGCAGGAGCTCTTGAAACAGAATGGACTCGGGAGATTATCGCTACATATCTCAATCACTGTCACATTTGCCTAACCAGGTTATTCTGTTGTTTAAATATTAAAATTGTAAAGTCCTTAGGTCCTACTTTCTTCTTTAATCCTGTTAATCCATTTGTGTTCATAACAGATTGTTGAGCCAGTTCTTTAGAGCATTAACAAAACCTTATAAAGATGTAGTTGCTATACGTTGAGACATTTAAAAGGTAAAAATTTTGTGGTACCTCTTTACTAAGCCTCTAGTTTTTGAAACATTTGGAGCATAACAGTTTGGTATAGTGGACTGACAAACTTCAGAAAGTGGGTTATGACTCTGTGTGTCCTCGAGTAAATCATTTAACGGATCTGTACTTAATCTTTTCATGTGTGGTATGAAATCTAATCCTGTACATCTGGTGCTGAAGGTTAATCTTTTCATGGTAGGAGGGCAAAAACCAGAGCTTAATGTTACTGTAGGAGAAAACAAATCATTCATTAACATCTAATTATTAAGTATAATTGGATTTTACTGGGAATCACTATTGGCAAAAACTGTTTGACATCTCCAGAAGAAGTAACTGTCATTAATTTTACTTTTTCTTACAGAAGCAATTACGAATTCACTTTAACACTTAAGTGGTTGACTTCAGAGGCCTGAAATCTGTGATGTTAAAAATAAAAATTGAAACAAGCATTTCCTCTAACTTAAAACTTTAATGTTAAATTCTGTCTTTCATGTTTAAAATTAAATTTTAAAAAAGTTAAAGACTAATCTAAGCCAGTGGATATAACATAATGAGTATGTTACTTACTGAATATCCTAAATGAATGGAATTTCATTTTCATTCCTTTTATACACAACATTTTTTTTTCAACAATTTTAATCATATAATATCTGCCTAAATACCCTTTCTATCATCAAGTTCAGTTTTGGGAGGTAGTAATTTCAAACACTTAGAGTCACTTTGGAAATTATTTTAATTTAGTGACGGAATCTAAAGGCCCTTCAGAAAACTTGCTGACCTAGATTGATTTTTTAAATATTTTATCTCTAAAAAGGTGTTGTTTTCAGAAACTTGACACTTCTCTTTTCCTATGGCTTTAAGAACTGTTGGGTTTTGACTACTTGAATCTCTAAAAATAAGCAGGAGTAGCAATGGTAGGAAGCATTCTATTTAACCACTGATTGGCCTGTTGAACCTGAGACTTTCTGGATCTTTTCTTCGGGTTGCTTAGGTAAAACCTCAGTTCCAGGAGATTTTAAGGCTGTCTGAAGAAAATATTGGTAAGTCTGTGCATTATAATTTATAAAAACAGTTAAATCTCTTTACTCCAGAAAAATACTTCATTCATTATATGCAAATTTTATAAAGAAACTAACAAGTGCAGCTGAAAAGGGAAATCCATACTGTGGAGCTCTTGGGTTCACAGCACTGCTGCGCCTAATACCCTTTCCATGGAGCAGTAATAAGGTTACTCTCCATCAGTGTTATCGTAAATAGCTGCCTTCGCTGTAATCAGATTGACCTGAGCCTGACCTTCTCAGACTGTGTACTTACTGTACCCTTGGAGGTTTGAAATTGTGCAACTGAAATACTAAAAAGGAAAAAATACAGCGTGTGTAAGTCATAATTACTTAGAACTTTTAAAAATTAAAACAAGTATAACTGAATAGAATGTAAGATATACATTTTTTTTTAATGAAACATGAGATTTTTATGCAGCTACTGGTTTTAATGGGCAGCTCCAGCCCCTCTGTTCGTAGTTTTTACTTACCTGTCTTAAGAAGTCTGGTTATAGCACCAAGAACTCCTTTATGTTTGGATCTTATGTCCCTGTGTATTTTTCTAATTTCTAGGAATGAATTGTAAAAAAATATTAAGGACAAAAACGTGTAGTCCCTGTGATCTGTATCTTACCTTGGCTGTTTTGGATGTATAGGGAATTCTTAACGCAGTCTTGCCTTAGTGATTTGATTTGAGTCATCTGGACTCCATTTTTGTCTGTCATCAGAGGTAATTAGAGAGTGAATAAATGATTCCTTTTAAGTTTGAAAATGTCAGTGAGGTTTTTTTTTTTTTTGACAAATGCTTCCTAAAGTTTATATTTAATAGGTTTCTAATGGTTTAATTACTTAGAATTAAAAATTGGTATTATCTGTTTAGTTAATTATTCATTCTGATGATGATAGCTTTCAGAATTGTTAGTTAGGAGGTGATTATATACAGTCTATATGTATGAATTCAACTTAAGCTTATGTTTGTAGCCTCAAATTTATTTCTCAACTACCATAGTCACACTCAGCCAACATCAGTACTCCCCAAAAGATAAAATTATTCTTGCCAAGAGAATAAAAAACCTCAAATACTAATTGATATGAAAATAGATTCATTTTGGGTGAAAATACTTTCAAGACAGTTAAATACATGCTTTCAACTGAATTCTGTATGTACTACTTTCTGAAAAGAATTTAAAACCATATAAGAATAGAAAAAAATAATTTTTAAAAGTTTGAGTACATAAAAGCAAATGTGAAGCGCTTCAAATAATGCCTGACGTCAGTAAGTGAGAGCTTTTGGTGCTATAAATAGCAACTGCCATATCATCTCTGGACTGTAAAAAAAAAATCGTCTACACATGCTGCATAAGAACATCTGATGTGTTAAAGTCGTCACAGGAACACTCAGCTGTGACTGGATACTTTCCCGTCTCCCCAAGCTGTATTTAGCCTCCCTACTCCATGAAAATAGTCAGGGTTCTGTCTGGCTTCTGAAAAACCCCTGTACAGGGGACAGGAAGAGCTCTGGAACTAGGCGAGTACTAGAAACTGGGTAGTGTCTCCTGTCTAGAAGCAGGTTAAATACATATCTAGGTGTCTCCTTTCAGCTGAGTGCCTTTATGTTTTATTGAATACTGCAAATTAAAAGCCTGAAAATTTATAGAACATGCTTATATGGCCACTTGGGAAAGTGTCAAAGAAAGCTCTGATTGATGACTATGCAAATAACAGCGTAGCATCTCAGGTTAGTCATTAAAGTTTTTCCCATCTATCAAAATTGTGTATGCTAATGGCTCTGGAAAGTATTAAGTTACATTTTCACAACCACCAGTGGATATGTATGTTTTGATCAAAGTATTTTTAAAGTAATGATAACATTTATTTGTAAGCCTTGTAACCAATTTTAATTTAAAATATAATTTGTACTGTGACCTTTTGCTTTACATTTAAAGTGTACTCAGATATTTAAAATTATTTTTGTGATTTTTAGATTCCTCAGCAGGAAATGGGGTCCTCACTAAAGCTACTGTCCCCATTTATGCAACAGGAGTCCTTACGTGTTATATTCAGGTAAGAGAAAAATTCTTTGGCTGGAAAAGGTAAAAGCACTTCCAGTTTAGAAAGATAGCTAATGTTATATCTTTTAATGTGTTTATAAGTGAAAATAATACCCATAAGTGAGAAACAAATTTATTTATTCTTCTTATTCAATAAATAATATATAGTAGAAAGCATATTTTAATAATAGTCTCTTGAGGACTATCTCTGTTAAATAAAATTAGAGATTGTGCGCTTCTTGATATTTTGTTTAAAAGTGTTAGATTGTACTTACATACCAATTTCTTTGTGTTTCATGATAATTTTTTCATTAATAAACAAAGCACATCTGTTAGGTGAAGCAAACTGCAGACTGCCGTGACACACTGTTTCGTCATTTTTAGCAAAGTATTCTGTAATCCCGAAACAGAAGGGTTGCTCGTGGTCTTTGCTCTGCTGGGCGTCTCTTCCGCTGTTCTTGCTGATAGTCGCTGTGTGGCTGCGTTCACCTGGTTGGTTGGTGGGGATCCTGGCAGGATGACTGAGCTTTAGTCCCCGTGGAGTCTTAGGGCCTCTCTCTGTCCACAGGTCCTGTGCAGCGGCAGAGCCAGACTCATTCTGTGCTAGCTTAGGGCTCCCAAAATTGTAAGAAACGGAATCTGCTAGGCTGCAGCCTAGGCTTTGGAATCAGCACATCGCCACTACTGTATTCTGTTGGTTAAAGCAAGTCACAGGTCCAACCCAGACTCAAAAAAGAGGAAACTCAGTGAGAGCTTGACCCAGGAGGTGGGTTCATTGGTGGTCACCAGTACAGCAGACCACCTCCCTCTACTTAGCATTGTTTTAAATAAACATGTTGTGTATTAATATCAGTAATTTTTAAGTGTGAGGCAGTCCCACCTGTGAGTTGAAAATATGGACTCAAGATAAAGCATTTGTAGAAATTATGACACAATAATTCCTATGTAGTATTTCTGACCACTCCCCCCAATTAATCTGAATGTAATCATAGGAAAACAATAAAATAAATCCAAATTAACTTTTAAAAAGGAATTAGAATGGGAAAACCAAAGAGGAAGATCTTTTTTTCCCCAAATTTTCCATAATAATTCCTAACTTTTTTTGCATTTAAATTCAAAGTATGTGGGCTAGCCATTCATATTTATTGCACTCTTCTTCCAAAACAGACTTGAACCATCTTATAATATTAAACTGTGGTTCTCCAATATCATAAGATATCTTGCAGTAGAAGCTCCAGCTCAGTTAGAGTAGTACGGTATTCTCTTAACTTTTCTACCCTAGTTTCTCAGCCTGCCTCATAATACAAATGCACACAGGATCTGTGTTTAAATATTTTAAGTCATGTAACCTTAACAGATTGCATCCATTGTTGTCCTTAATTTGTGAAGATTGAGTCCTAGCACGTTATCAGGCACAACAGCACGAGTACCCTTTCCTCTCTAATTCTAGAAGCTCTTCCAGCAGAATAACAAACGTAATGTCAGTATTTTCCTCTCTCATTTTTAAGCTTGGGCAGTAAGTATGTTAAGTATGTTGATTTTGACCATAAATAGTATTTTAAGGCATAATAAATATGAAATACATATTTTAAGGTTTGATAAAGTATGAAATACAAGATTTGTTTCATAGTAGTCCCTCAGAATAGATTTATTGAATAAATCAACATAGACACATTTTTTGAGTCACTGGGTGAAATCCAAATATCTAAAGAGATAAGAGCTTTGCTACTATTTACAAAATGAGAATTGAGTGGCTATCATAGGTTGTCAGTGCTTAAGGAAGCACATGCCAGTGTTTTTCTTACTAAACAAAATTTTCTATTAAGATAAATTAACTGTCCTTGTTGCTTTGATAAACAAAGCCTATTTTGAATCAGGTACGTAAGCAGTATTACTTGTTTTGAAATTTCAAAGTTGAGAAATTGTGTTGTAGTAACTTTTCAAATCAAAGAATTCATGCTCATTTAGCAGTATATTTTGTAGCTGTTACTTCACAGTTAAGTTTTTTCAGATTTACAGTTTATTTTCCAATTTTATGGATCCTCTGGTACCGTAAGCAACTAAAAATGAGTGAGATCTCTGTTCCACCTTAGCTCTGACGGTGGCTTGTCAGCGTTTCCGTTCTCCACTGAGCAGAGCAGCGTGTTAGAAAGCTGCTGTGTCCGTCCTCCATTCCTGCGGAGCGTCACTACTGTCAGTCCTTTGTGCCTGCCTCACTCTAAGTTAGCCTGGCCGTGTAGGAAAGGTTAGATGGCAGTCCGGTCTTCCTCGTGGGCCTAGTGACGTATGTGCCTTTTTAGTCACTCAGCTGTGTCCAGCTCTTTGTGACCGCGTGGACTGTAGCCCACCAAGGCTCCTCTGTCCATGGGACTCTCCAGGCAAGAATCCTGGAGTGGGCTGCCGTTTCCTTCACCAGGGGTCTTCCTGATCCAGGGATCGAACCTATGTCTCCTGCATTGGCAGGTGGATTCTTTACCACTGAGCCACCAGGAGGCATTGATACTGATATATATAGAAGCCATTTATTGTTGACATAATATAGCCCTAAAGATAAAATATTTGACTCGAATTTATTATATATTTATTTCCTGATAGAATGTCAGATTCTTTCCCTTATAGATTCTGGCTAATTTAACATACAGTTATCTTTTTTAACTTTTCTATTGACCAAACTTGCTTTTTCTAACAAATTTCTTAATAGTGTGCTATGTAAAAAAAGAAAGAAGAATATTTTCTGATTATTAAAATAATGGTTTGTTAAAGAAAGTTTAAAAATAAAGGTAATTTATTAATCAAAGGTGTGACTATTTTTTTTAAGGACACAGTGGTCTCAGCAAGTGTAATCTCTCAGATATCAGTTTCTTCTCTTAGGAGGATAACTGTTTTAGTGGCTTGTATTTAAGTATTTAGAGCCAAAGTTAATGGGAAGTAAAACTGTTAAAATGAATTTTAATAAAAAAGTATACCTTTTTATTTTCAAACCAGAACTATCTTATCAAACTCTGCAGTGATACAAGTAATCTGTATCTGAGTTGTCCATTGAGGTAACCATACATAGATGTTAAACATCTTGAATTGTAATTAGTGCAATTCAGGAACTGAATCTTTTATTTTACTTCTCTTTAGTTTGCGTATAAGTTACCACATGTGGTGAGTGACTACTGTATTGCACAGCTCAGGTCTAAATCAGTGAATCAGAATAGTACTTGTCCTCATACCATTGTGATTGTAGATATGCTTTATAAATATCTTTAATTAAAATGCTTACAAATTAGGATATTTTCCCCTTATTTGATAAAATTTTCTAATTGTAGATATGAAATGATGGTTTTTAAGTTCTACTTGATTGCTTGGAAATTCATTATCAGTCTTTTTCCTCCATAGGAAGAAGACCGAAAGCTGTTGATTGGATTCTTAGAGGATGTAATGACCTTGCTTTCATTATCTCATGCTCCTCTTGATAGCCTGAAAGCTGCTTTTGTGGAACTGGGGTAAAAATAATAGCTGATAGTTTTTAAAAGCTATAGCAAGTCTTAAAATTGATTTTATAGACTACATAGTTTTAGTCTAAATAAAGATTACTATACATGCCAAACTTCTTGATTTCTTAAGATCTTCTTGTTCTTTTTTTGTATATTTTAATATTTTATAATCAATACATTGTAATAAAAGAATGAGGTAAAGGATATAGATATGTCTTCTTTGAAGCAGCTGGAGGCATAAAATCAAGTACAGATTTGAAGAAAATTCAGTGGCCCCAAACTGGGAAAGGAGTCCCACTGGGCTCCCTTTTCCATTCTGTTTGATTTGCGGGGTTTACCACACAGTTGCACTCATCTCACTGGCAAAGTAATGCTCAAAATTCTCCAAGCCGGGCTTCAACAGTATGTAAACCATGAACTTCCAGATGTTCAATCTGGATTTAGAAAAGGCAGAGGAACCAGAGATCAAATTGCCAACATCCACTGAATCATCAAAAAAGCAAGAAAGTTCCAGAAAAACATCTATTTCTGCTTTATTGGCTATGCCAAAGCCTTTGACTGTGTGGATCACAGCAAACTGTGGAAAATCCTGAAAGAGATGGGAATCCCAGACACCTGACCTTCCTCCTAAGAAATCTGTATGCAGGTCAGGAAGCAACAGTTAGAACTGGACATGGAACAACAGACTGGTTCCAAATAGGAAAAGGAGTACATCAAGGCTGTATATTGTCACCCTGCCTATTTAACTTATATGCAGAGTACACCATGAGAAACGCTGGGCTGGATGAAGCACAAGCTGGAATCAAGATTGCTGGGAGAAATATCAATAACCTCAGATATGCAGATGACACCACCCTTATGGCAGAAAGGGAAGAAGAACTAAAGAGCCTCTTGATGAAAGTGAAAGAGGAGAGTGAAAAAGTTGGCTTAAAACTCAGCATTCAGAAAAGTAAGATCATGGCATCTGGTCCCATCACTTCATGGCAAATAGATGGGGAAACAGTGGAAACAGTGACAGACTATTTGGGGGGGGCTCCAAAATCATGGCAGATGGTGACTGCAGCCATGAAATTAAAAGACACTTGCTCCTTGGAAGAAAAGTTATGACCGAGCTAGACAGCATATTAAAAAGCAGAGACATTACTTTGCCAACAAAGACCCGCCTAGTCAAAGCTATGGTTTTTCCAGTTGTCATGTATGAATGTGAGAGTTGGACCATAAAGAAAGCTGAGCGCTGAAGAACTGATGCTTTTGAACTGTGGTGTTGGAGAAGACTCTTGAGAGTCCCTTGGACTGCAAGGAGATCCAACCAGTCCATCCTAAAGGAAATCAGCCTTGAATATTCATTGGAAGGACTGATGTTGAGGCTGAAACTCCAATACTTTGGCCACCTGATGTGAAGAACTTACTCATTTGAAAAGACCCTGATGCTGGGAAAAGATTGAAGGCGAGAGGAGAAGGGGACAACAGAGGATAAGATGGTTGGACCGACTTAATAGACATGAGTTTTAGTAAACTCCAGGAGTCAGTGATGGACAGGGAGGCCTGGCGTGCTGCAGTCCATGGGGTTGCAAAGAGTCGGACACGACTTAGGGACCGAACTGAACTGAACTCATAATCACATCATCTAGCTGCTTAAGTAGTTTCTTCTCATTCTTTACTAAAAACAGGTTTATGTATTTATTAATAACACTGTCCCACATTTGGATAAGTGTCACACCCAACTTAACCCTTCCATATATGGTGGTTTGAGTTCTCCTTGATTTGGGTTATCCTCACTGATCCTATACCACCCATATGGCATATATAGGGCAATACTGTTTCTCCAGTGTTTATAGATGTCAGAAATTGAGACTCACAAAGGTTACAACTTACCCATCTCTTAGTCCAGTGTTTCTTCTCATAAGTAGTACATTTTATTTTACTCTATTTTTTTATAATTTTAACTTTTATGCTATTAAAGAGTTGAAATGTCTATTCTCTTTGCGCATGCTTAGAGAAACTTAGTTCCTGAGTGTGCTAAAAGTTTGTAGTTGTATAAAGTGACTTCCTTTTTTTAAAGAATCTTAGACATAGCCTATTAAACCATAGACAGTAATTCTATATGTTTTGCCAATATTTTTGTCACTGGTATTCCTCAGAAAGGTAGAGTTTTTCAGTACCCCAGTAAGACACTGTGGCGCTCACTTTTAGCACTGATTTTCTCCCTTGCAGTGCGAATCCAGCTTACCATGAGCTCCTGCTGACTGTTCTGTGGTATGGTGTTGTCCACACGTCAGCACTCGTGAGGTGTACTGCTGCTAGAATGTTTGAGGTATGTAAACAGAAGTTTCAGATCGTAATGATTTTCTTTGGGAGAGGGAGAGGGACTATTTTTTTGAAGGGAGGGAGCTTTTCACACTGTGTTACATTGACGTCCATTCTGTGGCATTGGGTAGTATCTAGTTGTGTCCTGTGGGATGGGGCAGAAATCTAGTTTTGGAATATTTCGGATTGTTTTTTAGCCTTATTGGTTCCTTGAATGTTATTATATTATCATTTCCTCTTCTCAAATTTCTTTTAAATCTTACTTATTTCCATCCTATGTAAATCTTCTTGGCTATACTTTTCTATTTAATGAGGCAAATGGCTATTAAAACAAAGTAAAATAGTAGAGGGTATTTATAAAGTTGTAAAATATAGTTGGATTCATGAGTAAAATATACTTTGATTCAATCATTGCAATTACAGAAATATTTATTGATTGCTCCTACTTTATTTCCTCGCATATCATATCTAGAATAACGGCATCTCTAGACTTTAAATGCCCAAGAGAGAAGACACTTCATATAATTTAACTAGATTTTCTTAAATTGCCACCTACCGAAGTTTAGTATGAAAATTGGAATACCTATCTTTTTTATTCTTCACAAAAGAAATTGTGTCAGCCTAGTTCATGTATATATGTTTTTAGAACTTGAATGTGAGCACTAAAGTTGGCTTTGAATGTTTTCCTGTTCTTGAGTCTTATCACAGAGCCGTCCTGCCTGGGTTCAGCGTCTGTCTCTGCCACTTATTGCCGGGTTCAGACTTCTCTGGCCTTGGTTTTCTCATCTATAAAGTGAAGATAATAATAAGTATCCATCTCAAAGGGTTTTTTGTTAATATTAAATGAGTTAATACTTGTAAAAGCCTTAAGACAGTGTCTGACACATAATTAGAAGAACTTAATAAATGTTAACTATTATTATGATTGTTGTTTTTTAAATCTATGCCATTACTTCACAAGATAATATAATAGTTTAAGAAAAGTATGTTTGGTCAGGCTAAAACTGTCCCTATTGTGTATGTCATTCTTAAGATCTCTTAAAGCATTTATTTTTTCATAAGAAGAAGGAGATAATTCATGTCTTCCTACATTTCAGAATTTTTAGATAATTTAAGGTAAATTGCAATCAAAGGGTTAGAGCACTGATAGATTTTAAAACATATACCATCTAAAACTTTTAAGTTTTTGTGGTATCTAAAGAAAATTCCATTCTTATCAGAAGATTGAAAATCTTCTGTCTATGTTATTCCACAGTTATACAAATTTGATCCAAAAAACCAATCACGTGTTCTTTGTCAAGACAAATGCCAAATTAAAAATTTAATTAGATGCCTAGCATAATAAGTTCCTTTCAGGTACAAATAGTTTTTGATTATTCAGTATGCTGAAAAGTTATTACCATAGAAGAAGAAAGTCTTTCTTCAGCCCCCTCTTTCCCCCAAAGGAAAAGAGCATCGTATTTCTGTAATATACTGTCTTCATAGAATTGTATTCTAAGACCATAAGAGCTATTTCTTTGTCTTAAAACATTTATTTCTAATGTGTCTATATATACTGATGAAGCATACCATATAAAGGAAAATAGTTTAAAGAAAATGAGGTCTCTTCCCTTTTTACTTGTTTTTGTATTTTTTCTGCCTTATTTCTTACATGTGACTTTTGTCTGGTTTTGGTTTCTATGTCTGCTGTCAGTCCTGGTTGGAAACTATACCTATGCTTAAGCAGTTTTCAATGTTCTCAGGTTGATTATGAATTTCTGAGTCTAATTTGAGAGACTTATTTCAATATTTTTTCAAATTCATTTATGATAAAAGTAGTTTTATTGAGCATGCCAGTAAAAGTTGTCAGGAAATATTAAAATTATTTTTGTCAATGAGGCTTAACAGTATTGTATTAAAAGATTAATTATTTCATAAGATTTCTTTTGATACTAATACATTATAATTTACAATTATGCTTGCTTCCCCTGCCACCCAAAAATGACTTAATTCAAAATAAAAATGTAAAAAGCAGGGGACTTAACATTTTTTAAGTTTTTAATGTCAGAATAGAAACTGTTGATAAGAAAGTGAGAAATGGATATATCAGGAATTTGATATTGGATACTTAGTGAAATTGAACACTAAATTTAGCTCTGAGTTTTCAGACAGCAGGACAAAAAGGGGAACTCTAGTCATTGTTAAATAAGAGAAAGTATATTCTTGATGTAACAAATTAGTATTGAAATTGATTTATGAAAGAGACTGTCTCATGTGTCTTCTAGTGTGACACAGTGGATTTCCCAAAAGATGCAGAAAATTAGTTTCATATAATGATTTCTTATATCAGTCATAAGGAAATAAAGCACATGATATTAAGACCACAACTCAAAGAAGGCATGGGCTTTTAAGACCAGTGAATGAGTCCATTTTAAGGCTTTTTGGCTGGCACAATATAAACCTTTCAAAATGTATTTTACTGATTCAAATCTAAGCTATTTTGTTTATAAAATGATACAGAGAAGAGAGTTTTATTTAACAGTCCAACTCTTTGTGACCTTGTGAATTGTAGCCTGCCAGGCTTCTCTGTCCATGGGATTTCCCAGCCAAGAGTAGCTAGAGTGGGTTGCCATTCCCTTGTCTAGGGGATCTTCCTGACCCAGGGATTGAACCCCGGTCTCCTGTATTGTAGGCAGATTCTTTACTATCTGAGCCACCAGGGATGCCCTTTTATTTATAAAATGATACAGAGAAGAAAGTTTTATTTAACAATATTTTAATTTCTTCCCCCTGTTGCTTTCTACCTGACAGCTGTAATGCTTTTAAAGTAGTAACAGAAATTCCTTGTCATTTTATTCCTGTCTAAATTATCCATGGTTCTGTTGAAATAAAAATTATTTCAGAATACTGAAGCAGACTCAAAAGTACCTGCTGGGTTTTTGTTACTAAAAATTCCATGACATCTTCCAACTTCTTGGAGGACTAGTTCCCTTACAAGGTTAGCATTTAAGATTAATAATTTGTATTTACATTCTAAACTTGAGATTATAGGATTAAGGTGTTACCCTTCTCTGTTGAAGTTCATAAAATGCTGTGATTTCTATAAAAACAAAATGCATATAGCTCAATATTGTCCTCTTGTTCTACAATTTAGGGTTGGCTGCTAAAAAAATTGTTTTATAATTAGATTATAGAAATAGGTCTAATTGTGGTTATCATATTTTTTTAATTTGAGCTTTTAGAGAAATGAACCATTTGTAAGCATTAACTCCTTGGACCAACCAGAAGCATTTTTTTTTTTAATTTCTTTTTCTGAATAGATCACGAATCTTGTATCCTTTGAGTCAGCGTCGTAATTCCACGTGCATTTCTTGAACGCCTAGTCTCTGTCAGACACAGTGTTCCAGTGTATTGTGTGCAGTCACTAGTGCAGGGATCCTTGGAGGCAGATGACAGTCACCATTTTCAGATGAGAAAACTGAGTTTCAAGGGATGGTGTAATATATGTGAGGCCACATGCCTAATAAGTGGAGAGCTGCAGTCTGAACCCAGGTCTGAGGTCCACATGAAGTAACTGCTTTGCACTAGGCTGTCTTGGGTCTCTGTACCTCAAGAAAGCAAGCTCTGTGATGTGAAAGACTGGGAATTTTTGTATGTGATTTTAAAATTTACGTGCTTTAGAACAGTCGAAAGCAATTTAGTGGTGGCTGCTAGCCATTTGAGTTTGGTTTAAAGACAGTCCAGTTTGTACCTTGTTGGTCAAAACAAAATTATACCAGATTTATTTAAAGAATTTAACCATAGAACCCAGTATGTCGTCTTTCTGGCTTCTTTTAAAAAATAATAATAATAAAGAATAAAGCTTTATTTTAAATTGCCTTTTAATTGAATTTGGAAATTGTGTAGACTCTGTGACCAAAAGTACAAATTGCTATTGAGTTGGTGACAAGCTGTTTTCGGGGACTGCTAGGCTGTGGAAGCTTTATTCTCCTCCTAAGCGTTCTCTGCCTTTTTTAAGCACTCCAGTAGTAATATTGGCTTAGCTTCTAATTTTGGTTTTGCTTTTGTGTTTTCTCTTTCTCTTGATTGTTCCTTTCTTCTTCCCGTGGCATTGTTGTTTGTTCTTTCCATGCATCACCTGTGAATACCCCCTGCGCTGACCAATCAGCTGTTGGTGAAGGGGGTGAATGAAACTCTGGTAGCTCAGAGGGTTGTTCCTGCTCTCATAACTCTCTCCAGTGACCCTGAAATGTAAGTGTCGTCCTTGCCTTTTACCTTCAGCATCCCTTTCAAAACGTGCCTGTCAAGAAATAACCATCAGCTTTTAAATTCATTGAAGAGTAGGTTTAACTCTTTCAAATAATAAAATGGGATCGTGCTTACTTGGTTTTAAACTATTATACTACTATTCATGTGTGGGTTTTGTGTTTTCAAGTCCGCCTTCGCAGTAAGCCTAATGACAAGGCCATGTATTGAAGGGGTTATTAGTAGTAGTGTTCCTCAGTAAACAGCTCCAAAACTTGAAACACGCTGATGGACTATTTCTTCCAAGCCAAGAAGGGGTGCTCTGCTAATCTCACTAACACGCTGTTACCAGTAAGTACAGTGGCATGAACCAGAGGCTTAACGTTTTAATGTCTCATGTGGGTGACTAAACCAAGAAAGGCCAATGAGTCTGCCTGCCCATCCTCAGTCACAGCTAACCCAGTTCTCATTCCAGTTTACCAAACCATTTTTTATTGCATGTTGACTGGTTTACAGCTGACTCTTCGAGGCATGAGTGAAGCGTTAGTTGACAAGCGGGTTGCTCCGGCCCTTGTTACCTTGTCCAGTGATCCTGAATTGTGAGTTCCACAGACTGCGACCTTAAGTTATACTGTCTGTCCTTTTGAGCATTCTTCTTGGTCTGCTTTTTTTAATTTAATTTGTCATTGCTAGCGACTAATACAGTATGTTTACCTTGTACTTACCTTGATATATACTTTAATAATAACCAGTTTTTCGTCTCAAAGAAAATGTCAGTTTTTTTCTTCTTTAATTCTAACAGCTCTGTCAGGATTGCTACGATTCCAGCCTTTGGCACGATTATGGAAACAGTTATTCAAAGAGAGGTAGGAAATGAGTGAAGTTTCTTTCATCTCATGTGCTGCTGAGGGGATGGGAGCGCATGGCCATACCCACGCCCTGTGACTGGGGGCAAGGAGCACACGCATCCATTTTATTTCTCAGCTAATTATGGGCCAGAGGGACCTCAGTGTGTGAGAATACGATAGCCAGCCTTCCAAAAGTATCTTTTCGTATGCTAAGACAATCTCTAGTCTTTCTTCTCAATTAGAAACTTCAATATAAGCCAGCTCTCAGATGTTCTATTCTAAGCGTGTCTGGATATTGCAGTACTGAATAATCCTTCACAGCAGATCTAGGTTCAGAGACTTCTCTTATTCAGTAGACTTCTGGATAGTCTGCATAAATTCCCAATTGTCAGTGTGTGCAGATTTGAAGAGAACAGCCTTCCTCAGTTTCGGGAATGGAGGCGAGAGGGGCCGATGTTCTTGTAACTGTCGCTCATGTCGAGCTGCAAGTCATGCTGTAGACTGGTGTCGCCTTCTGGCAGTCCACGTCGCTGTGACAGCCTTCCGTCGTGCCTGCTTCAGGAGGCTACCAGTCTTCCGCCCTCAGAGTTCATTCTGATTCGGAAACCTGTATGATCTGAAGTTTGTTCGGTTCTGTCTGCAAATTAACTATTAGACACTGATCAAAATCAGTATCAGAATGTTATTCTCTATTATGAGATTGGACATGTCCTTGCACAATGAAAAATGCTGTACAGTAGAATATCAATTATTTGTGGACGTATTAGCCACTTAAATGGAAACCAAGATTTTCCATCTCATAGACATTTCACACACACACACACAAATTATATATATATAGACTGTTTTGTAAAATTTTTGTCATAGAGTTTTTTAATAACAAACAACTTTGTTAGTTGTGGGAAAAAGTGGTTTTTGTTTTTTTACTTACATATATATATATTTCCCTGGTGGAGCAAAATAAAAAAAAATACACTATTCTGCAAAGCTTGCAGTCTTGGCAGAATTTCAACATGTTCTTAAATCCCAAAATAAAAACTTCTTTTAGGGAAATATGAGTAATATATAAGTCACTAATGACTCATTGCTTTCAGAAGGTGAATAAGTGGGTAACTTACACTGTTATCTGTTTTAAGAATTCTAACTTAGACACAAAATCATCATACGTTTATCTTTTTCCCTAAATATTATGGGATCTTTCTACAGTTTGTCAGGGAATATTTGTGTTAAAAAAATAAAATGAGTTGGCAAACATAAAAATGTAGGCTCTTTTCTGAGCTGAAAAACTAGAGAAGTACTTTTTAATTTCAAACTTCAACTCATGTTGATACAAGTCATTTGAATCCAGTGATGCAAGCCATGTTTAGTGTGTGTCTTTCCCTCAATCTGACTGTATGATATTCAATTTTAAGTTGCTGGAAAGAGTGAAAATGCAGTTGGCTTCTTTCCTGGAAGACCCTCAATATCAAGACCAATATTCTCTGCATACAGAGATCATAAAAACATTTGGTAGAGTTGGGCCTAATGCAGAGCCAAGGTTCCGAGATGAGTGTAAGTTGCATTTTTTTACTCTTTTTCCTGAATTGACATGTAAGAGCAAAACCATAAGTTTCTCTGAGGATATGTCATGTGTTAAAGCCTTTTCTGCACTTTGTCTTTCATACACTGAAAGCTACAAGTGAAACAAGTTTCTTATTGAGGATTGATCATTATTGCTGTTACTCAGTGGTTTCTTATACTATATCCTGTAGACATATGAAAAGTAACTCATAAATAATTTCAAGTTATTTTTAGAACAGTTCTTGATAACTTAATTTCAAAATAACTGTGCTCCTTATATTCAGAGATTATTATTTAATTGTTATTTCTAAGGAAATGTATGTGTGTTTTTAGACATGCTATGAAACGTGTACATTTCTTCCACTTAGCCTGCCATTCAACAGTTTCAAGTCGCAGCTTGTCAATCTGCTAAATAACCTGCGTGATGATCTGCTAAAGCATTTTCTCCGGTTTCTATATGTCCCTTCTACAGTGAGCCTCAACGTTCGTGACAGCCGTTTCTGAGTGGTATCAAAGCATCCAATAATTATTATGCCGAAAGCATGACAATTAGCACTGCTACATCTTAGTCCTTTTATTTTTAGCCATTTGACATGCTCTTGAAAGGATCACAGGCTTGGTTTCCTAAGTCAGTTTATAAGAATTATCACCAAGAATATTGTCAGGATTTGGACTGCAGTGTCCAAAAGGGCATGAACACTTATGGAGCTACAAAAACACAATCACAAGATTATTTCTCGATGGGTAATAGTGTTGGTAACATGAGGAGGAAATAATATTTCACATGTTTCACAATTAGTTAACAGAAAAAGGTTTAGTGTTTTAGTGAGCAGTAGGGTTAGTTCCTCATCATAGTAACATCAGATTTACAGATGGCCCTCTGCAGGAGCTTAGACTAACTTTATTGTGGCTGTAATTGTCCTGAAGCAGGTCTTGGCTATTGAATCAAGGGACAGTCTAAATAGTCAGTGGACCTTTGGTGGGCGCCACATGGTTGAGAACACAATCGAACCTTTGTGTGTACATTCAAGAGAAAGGTTGACACATTGCATAGAAAAAAGAAATTTTCTTTTCATAATAATCCCAAAATAACAAGGTTTGGCTAGAGAAAGGATTGAGAATAGAAGTTTCCGGTGCTTGAAGAGGTGTAGTAAACTATTATCCCTGAAGCCTTCTGCAAGTTAACTGTGTATTGACAAGTATGTTTTAAGACCGAAAAAATTTTTTCCACTTCTATATTTACTACTCAGTCAGTTGGTTTCTCTTTTGCTTAAAACTTCACCCCAAGGAACTTAACGTCCTGTTATTAATGAGATGAATGGTATACAAAGTAGAACGCACACTGACAAGGACGCTATATTGCCATCTGTCTGTGTCTACAGACAGTTACTGTTAGGAACTAAAGAAAGGTCAGAGAATTGCAGGGTGGTGACTGCTGTTTCTTGGAGTGGTATTTTTGAGCTTTTCTATCTCTTTTCCCCTCTATTTCTCAGAGAATAGACGACACCGGCTCATCCAGCGGCCCTTTTTCTTCCCCACTCTTAGTGAACACAGGCCCTTTCGGTTTTCATTTTTATCCCAGGGGCCATTTGGTTTTTCCAGTGAGAGTGAAGCCGCTCAGTCGTGTCCAACTCTTTGCAGCCCAGTGGGCTGTAGCCTGCCAGCTCCTCCGTCCATAGGATTTTCCAGGCAAGAATACTGGAGTGGGTTGCCATTTCCTTCTCCAGGGGACCTTCCAGACCCAGGGATTGAACTCAGGTGTCCCACATTGCAGGCAGACTGTTTACTGTCTGAGCCACCGGGGAATATTTTTCAGAATATGATACAATTTTGTTTGTTTTCCACTTTTTTAACTTTATCTGAAAACGTTCAGTCATACTTCAGAGATTTTCTAACATGGCAGTTTTACATTTCAAATCAGTGGGGTTTTTTTTTAAGTTCCTTATTTTAGATCTCAGCCCGTTTATAAAAAGAGAAGACATGATTCCCTTCATTTTTGCTACTGGATCTACCCCAGAATATATTTTGGAACTTTACTAAAATCTGTTTTTAGAAAGTTTCCTATTGATTCATCGTTACTCCGTTTGCAGTTTTGAATCTTTAGGTGAAAGGCTCCAGAAGTGGCCTTATATTGTGTGTTTCCTGTTTTCCTTGCCCACTGAAGGTCATTTGTAGAATACTCACATTTAGGTTCTTAAATCTTTTAACCATTTATCTCCATCTGAGGGGTTAACAGTTGAGTGAATTAGTTGTTACAGGACAGTACTTATATAATGAAATGTTGAATTCTGTAATAAGTGTCTATCTTCAGAGATTTAGGAAGATCCTAAATGATTGCCTTTAACTGTCAGTAGACTAGAATTTAAAGAAACTTGTTTAGGTTTGTTTTCTAGTTAAGCAGTTTTAAGGGGATATTGTGTAGTGTGGTTGTTGAGTTTCTGAGAAAAACATTGAGGAAAGGATTGCTTGAATAAGAAATAACAGAGAATGAGCAGAATGAATAGAGAGGCCACGCTTTTATAGATAAACAAGCGCAAGGAAGGTAAGTTTGGGCAAAAATGAAATAAAGACTCTTTGAGAGACTGTCTCAGAGCCACCGTTTTGTTGAGGCCTCAGCATGCCAGTTAATGAATCAAAGTTTCAGTGAATTCATTAGAAATTCAATGAAGAGTTGAAGTTTTTGTCTTATGGTTTTAGAATACCTCTTAAGTATACTGTTACTAATTTTGACAAGTCAAAAAGTCCCCTAAAAATGGCCGTTGTTGTCCTAAGTTTTTGTGAGTTTTGTTTTTTTTTTTTAACATTTACTAAGGTAAGCTTAAAGATTGTAATTATAGTGCTGATCTATTGAGAAAGAAGATTTTTCAATAAGGAGATTGTGGCTTTAATATATGCAAATTCAGTGTAAACGTGAAAGGAGTCACTGCAAGTGGTCAGAATATGAGCTCATGAACCCGGTTTGGAGTCCCTCACCCAAGCAGGGACTAGAAAGGGGCCCTGAGATCAACAACTTGATAGTCCCTTACACTGGAGCCGTTTCTCCAAGGAGCCCTGGTTTTAGTGGGAAGTGGTGTTTAGGGGTCATGGTCTTTGGCAGTAGGAGCACTCAGCATTACTGGAGTGGCTATTGTTTCTTGGGCCGCTGCTTTTATTTTAGTAGTGTGTTGTCTGTACTTTTGAAATTTTACTCTGTTCATTGAGATACCAGATATTGAGCCCATTGAGTGACTTGAAAACTCAGCCACCTTGTGCTGTTGGACACTGGTCTTTGCTATGAAGTTGAGAAACTAAAGTCAGTAATATTTTCATGAAGTAGTGAAATAATTTGATATTGAAAGAGAATAAGTATACTGTATTTATCTTTTAATAGCAACAATAATACCTGATTTATACAAACTTTATAATAATAACACAAGAGGTAGGTTGTTTACATTTATTTATTTGGTTTTCATTTTTCAGATTGGGAAACTGAATTGCAGTGAAGCCAAATGACCTGTATACATCCTTACAATTAGGTTATAATGGCATGCTATAATCTATTTCTCCCAAATTCTGGATCACTCTTTATTCTGAAAAAACATGCTTTCTTCCCTAGTAAGAAAAAGCAAGTATAGGATGTGGGTGATCTTTTGAAATCATCCAAAATTAAAATAAAATTTTATAAAATGAAATATTATTTTTCAAATGGATAAAAGGACATTTTAGGTTAAAATTAATCATTTCTTTTTCTCTTTTCAGTTGTTATACCGCATCTGCATAAGTTAGCCTTGGTGAACAACTTACAGATTGTGGATTCTAAACGACTGGACATCGCTACCCATCTCTTTGAAGCCTACAGTGCACTTTCCTGCTGTTGTATCCTTGCCTTATTTCGTGCATCTGTATTTAAGGATCAGCTTTGCTATGAACCTCAATTGTCAAATGTTGAGAAGTAGAATTTTTTCTTCAGCTCAAATAAGAAGCAGAGTAGAAGTTTAAACATTTGAGTTGACTTGCCCCACTCTTCACTCTAGCCGTCCCCTAATTCTAAAAGACAGCTTTGAGTCTTCTATCTTTATATGTCCTATAGTTTTGAAAACACTGACTAAAATTTTGTCTGTTAATCGGCTGTATGACTTAAGCCACAAATGAACCACAGCTGAGGCTTCTCTGTTAATCAAAAGGAAGCCTTATCTATGTCCTGGCATTCACTTTTAATGAATGTTTAACCACCTTTATGATCCTATGAATATCTCTTGGAGACATATCACTCATTGAAAAAAAAAATACAGGGCCACCCAGGCTAATCATTGACATTGATAGCAGAACTGGAGGAAGCCTCAGAGCTCACCTAAGCCGTGTCACTCACTGCTTTCTATAAATGATTAAACTAAAACCTGAAGCCATTAGTGACTTCTGTTTTTTAATAGTTAAAAGCAAAATTGTGACTACAACAGTGAACTTTAGCTGTCCTGTTAAATGTTCTCTCTACTATCCTAGACCTAGTAAAATAAAACTAAGAAATAAAAATGAAGTAAAACTAAGAAGGAAGTAAAGATAATGATGGGCAGAACAAGCTCCAGCTTTCAGGCTTTCCCATTAAAAGCAGAATAGCCCTAGAAAGGGGAAATAAGAGGTGGAAGAAGGAGTGAGCTCTAAACACTTGCACAGACTGTGGAGGCTCACGCCACGCAATATAACTGGAGAATTATGGTTGGGACAGAAAGAAATGGTGGGAGGGAAAGTAGAAATGTAGAACTGGGTGTTAAGGAGCTGCTGGTCCTTTCCAGAGTGTAAAGCTTGAAGCTCGATACATGGCTGAGAGCACTTCATTTTGGGACCTACTGCGAATTGCCTAGTCACATGGCTGATGTTAGCTACTTTTTATCATATAGATTATAAAATGGGCAGAGATACCGTAGTTTGATCATTTTGCCTCAACTAACCACATATTTTCTATAAGTTTAATTCTGGTAAAAGCAGAACTTACTATCATTCCTAGTTTATCTTGTTGGCATTTTCAACTTAGAGAAGATAGAGGAAGCAAGAAGAGGAAGTAATAATTGTGAATTCTCAAGGAAGGACTCTTTAGTAATGGAGAAGTGACAAGACCCTTACAAGAAAGTAATAATGGCATTTCAGAGTGTGGCATGTCAAAGAAAGAAAACACAGATATGTTTATACCTGTTCCCTAAACTTTGCAGAAGTAAATGTTTACAAACTTCAGTGAAAAGTTATGTGTAATCTTAAATTTTCTTAGAGTTTCAAAAAGAATATGCCTCAAAGAAAATGAGAAAGTCACAAAAAGAAAGGTCAAAACTTTCAGCTCTGTGCGGTGGTTTCTGACAGCAGAGGCGTCCGTATGGAAGGGGCGTCACTGCATGGTTAGGCACGCACAGACTGTCACTGCAGAGGACACACAGGAAGAAGCCTCCGCACCAGCATAGCAAGGGGAAGCAGCCTCCCAACAGTAGGCCCTGTGCGAGCACTTCTGCCTGAGTCAGGACTTATACTTGTGTCTACAGGGACGTTATGGCCACTGGGAGAATCACGCTGCCTGTGTCTGCACTGTGTTCCACGGCATCCTGAGCTGATGGGACACAGCATCGTGTTTCAATAGGTTTGGGCAAGGTGTTGCGTCAAGAAGTGACATTTAATATAAAATTTGAAGGAGTCTAGAAATATTTGACTTAGAATGGTTTAGCGATGAAAAGATAATTTGAAAATTATTTTAAAGGTGGTTATGAAAAAAACTTAGGCCCATTTGTGTAAACGCTGACGAGCAGGGAGGCCTGTGGTCTGAGAAGAGCTTTCTGAGTTATCTAAAAGTACAGTGACCTCTTCTGTGAAACTGAATGTCCTGTCACTGTTTTGCAGTCAGAGGCCTTATGACCATCACTCATGGATGAGGTAGAGGTGGTTTCTAACATCAGATAGGACTAAATGACCTATAAGTTTCCAGCTCCTAAGAAAGACTGTGGGATTTCATGGGGAAGAGGACCAAACAGTGAGTAGGGAGAGAGGAGGCTTTATTCCTCCCTCTCTTGAAAATAACTGTATTTTCAAGGCAGTAGTTATATGGATTTTTTTACTTAATAAAGTTTATTCTAATTTGCTTCAGAAAAATCAGCTCATCTTTATAGGGGAAGTCATTTACTGGCATTTTTCACTTTAATATTAATATGGTATAATATTAAATAAGAACTATTTTTAAAGGGCTCACAACTATGATAGGTGAGAAAGTGTTGTTAAGTAATGTGAATGAACAGGGTGAACTGTTTTCCTGAGAAATGCATCTGCTTTCCTGACTCCTTTCAATGTCATATAATCAACTAAAACTCATATGACTGAGAAATATAGGTAGTACTAAAGGTATTACAGCAAAACCTCTCTCGCCCAATTCAATCAGGACCAGTATGGGTCAGTTTAACAGAATGGTTGAAGTAAGAAATCTAGAAAATAATATATATCTAAGGTAGCGTCTTTTAACTTAAAACACATAAATATAACTTATTTTACCAGTCTTTTGATGTAAAGTTAAGGCATTTCTTTTGTCAGTCTGCTGATTAGAGTTTTAAACATCAGCCTTCTTAGAATAATCACGTTTGTAATATAATTGTCTATGAATTTCAACTTAAGTGTTTAAAGAGAATCCAGAAACATTTCTGATAATGGATACTGAATTTTTCTAGATTTTTGTATTTTTCTTTATATTTTAATATGCATATATTTTAAACAGCAATGTTTTAAGCAACTGGACTTTCAACTTAATTGTCATGGAAACATTAATTTTCTTTTTATCCTCATTTAAACATCCAGTTAAATTTCATGATTTCATTTTCACCCTTATTATTTCATATGTTTACATACCAAGTTATTAAACTATGTGCTGTAACAATAATGAATGCTTCTGACATGAAGAGATTTGTGGCAATAAACACAGTTAAGTAACTAACTCAACAGATAAGAATGATGCTTGAGGGAAGCCTGTTGGCCCTGAGTGATCAGCATACCACAGTCATCATTTAAGAAATCTGCTTCTGTTGTTCTGTTGGACGTACCAGTTTGGTTTTTGTAAATGTCCTTAACTACTTTCTCTCAAGTCATTTCAGAGGATTTAATGGTTAATCATTTTTTACCTGGTCTCAGATGTTTACGCATCGACATGGAACATCTTTCTCCAGAGCACGAAGTAAGCTGCTGTCATGATTAAGCCATTGTGACCATCAGCACCATGCTCATGTGTTTTAATATCTCCTACGTGTGCGTGCTAAGTCGCTTCAGTCGTATCTGACTCTTTGCAACCCCGTGGACTGTAGGCCTCCAGGCTCCCCTGTCCATGGGATTCTCCAGGCAAGAACACTGGAGTGGGTTGCCGTGCCCGCCTCCAGGGGATCTTCCCGACCCCAGGATCCAACCTTGTCTCCATGTCTGCTGCATTGGCAGGCGGTTTCTTGACCACTAGCACCACCTGGGAGGTTCATTATCTCCTATTCAGACTCATTCCTCTTCGTGTGAGGCCTGATGATGGCAGGCTGTGCTTAATTTTTTCAAATCAAGTTCAGTGTCATTTTACGGATTTGTTAACTAGTGATGAGATCTTAAGCAGCTTCTTTTGCATCTCTCTGTTCAATTCTCTAAAGTAGGCACAACGAGCTGTCTAGAATTTAGCAAGGAATGTATGTGAAATGCTTTTTATCTGCAAAATGCTGTGCAGTATTATCTCAGACCATCAGCTTTCTTAGAGGCAGAGTTTCTATTTTCTGTCTCCATTTCCTCATAACACTTCTCATTCTGTTTATCTTCCTATGTCCTCAGGACAGAAGACACAGGTTCTGTCCCTGTTGTATCATTTATTTCCTATTCTATGTCATCAGTCTGTTTTTCTATCAGCTTTTCTTTAGCCTATTACCATGTTTGACTCTCCTGTCCTAAACAAAACAAAACCAAAATCTGCCCGTTATCCCTGCACCACACCTCTGTTTCCTCCCAGTAGTCCACGCTCACTCTCAGCTCTCACACAATACGCCGCCAGCAAAGCTTCTGTCTCTGAGCTCACCGGTGATCGGTGCTGCCCTGAGCGGACACGCCGGAGTTGTAACCTTTTCCTCCACGTCTTTGTCAGTGCTCGATGTTTTTGGACTTCTTTGAATTCGGTAGATACAAAGTGGTATCTCGTGACGGTTTTCATTGCATTTCCTTGATTGTTTTGAAAGTTGGAATTCTTTATGTGCTTACTAACATCAAAGCCTTTTTAGTTTTTTTGCCCATTTTTCTCACTTTGGATGATATTTTTTCCTATTATTTCTTTGATGTTTGTTGTATAATTGGAATACCAGTATTCTATTCATTTTGTATTTTATGAATATCTTTTCCCAATTTTTTTCATATTTTTGGTCTATTTGAACACTGATTTTTAATTTTAATAGATTGATTAAATCTTTCTAAGACATGATCTCCTATACTTTCTTAAAATGTTTAAAATTGTATTTTTACAATAAAATTCATAATCCATCTGAAATTAGTTTTTATGTATGGTATGAGGCAGTGCGTAAATTATGCTTTTTTCTGTACAGATGACCAGCTGTCCCGTTACTGTTTATGGAACAGTTCATTATGTCTGTACTGATTGGCAGTGCCACTTCTGTCTTAGTTTCCTTGTATTCCTGCATCTCTTACTCAGGAACATTCTTTCCTGCTGATCTCCTTGTTTATTATAACATTGATATGAACTGTATCATTGTAACGAACTGTCTTTATTACAGTTGCTTGTTAAAAAGTCCTGAAATCTAACAGGGCAGATTCAGCATCCTGTCATTTTTTTAGAACTTTTCATAACCCTTATCATTTTTATGTAAATTTTAGCATTAAACAAGGTTCCTAGAATGATCTTGTTCAGATTCTGATGAAGTTTAATTGATTCTATAAATTAATTGGGAGAGACATCAACTTCATAATTTCGAGTCGTCTATCTAGAACATGGGGCTTCCCGGATGGCTCAGTGGTAAAAAAAAAATCCACCTGCCAATGCAGAAGGTGCAAGAGACGCAGGTTCCGTCCCTGGGCCAGGAAGGTACCCTGGAGGAGGAAATGGCAGTCCGCTCCAGTATTCTCGTCTAGAAAATCCCATGGACAGTCCATGGGGTCGAAAATAGTCAGACATGCCTTAGCAACTGAGCACACAAACTGAGCATGCAGAACAGACTGTACCTTACATTTGTTTATGTCTCCTTTAATGTCTTTCAATAAAGTTTTATAATTTTGTTTGAAAAAAACTGTCACCTTACATTTATAATGCTATAATGCTAACTTTCTTTAGGATTATATGTTTTTTAACACTTTGTTATTGGTGTATAGAAATGTATATAACTTTTATGTGTTAAATTTATGTCTGACTAACCTGAGAAACTTTATTATTAATTCCAATAATAAAATGTCTCTGAATTTTTTAAGTAAGTTTCAAATGCAGGAAAGTCACCATTATAATAGTAAATAATATATTATTTTCTAATACTTTTACTGTATTTTTTTCCTTTTCCTTAGTGTAGGCTCTATATTGCTATACCTTTTTACTTCTGATATTAATTTGCTTTTTGCTTTCTTTTTAAAGTAGTTTTGTTAGGGGTTATGAATTTTATTAACCTTTTCAAATATTGAACTTTTGACTGTTGATTTTTCTCTGTTTTTTAGTTTGACTGCTGTTTTCATCTTTATTTCCTTCTGCTTTCTTTAGGTTTGATTTTTTTTTTCCTGTTTTTCTAACTCCTTAAGGAGGAAGCTTGGGTTTTTCACTTGTTAACTTTTCTTCTTTTCTGATACATAAACACAAGCCTGTCAGTGTTCCTTTAGCCACATCCCTTTTGCTCCATTGTAGCTTTGTTATCATTTGGTTCAAATTAGATTCTCATATCCATTATTTCTTTATTGATCCGTGGATTTTTGCTTCATGAGGTAAAGGTAGGTAATTTTATGAGCCGGTTCTCTTATATTTGTATTAACTTTTTGTGATCTGGTTCTATCAGCTATGAAAGACAAGTTAAAATCATGATTGGGAATTGCTTTCTTTCCCTCTTTTTTAGCTTTTTCCCTGTTGTGCTTTGTACATTTTATAGCTGCCCTTTACCAACCTGAGGGAATTTGTTTTTATTGCTGGTTGGTTGAGTATTTTTATCATGAGGGGTGGTTGGATATTGTTAAATGTCTCTTTCTGAGTCAGTTGAGATGATTACATAATTATGGTTTTTTATTCTCTCACAATGTTTGCTATTAATGGGTTTTTATGCTAAAGCAACCTCTGAACCCTGTAAAAATCCCACTTAGTTATGATGCATAATTCCTTTTATTAATAGATGAAGGTAGATTCAACTTGCTAATATTTTGTTCAGGATTTTTGCATTGAAGATGAAGGCTATCTGTAGAATAGAACAAACATGAGGCAAGCCTTTAACAAAGTAACTGCCAAAAGTTTCCTCTTTTAATTAACATATTAGCTTATGGCAATATTAAATACTCAATTAAAAACTTTAATTTTACTGTGCTACCTATATTTCACTAAAGTCAATTTTTTTTTAATCAGGTTATTTTAACTTCCATGATAAAAGAATGTGAACAAAAAGTAGAGAACAAGACCGTCCAAGAGCCTCAAGGGTAAAACCTTAATTCTTTTTTATGGCTTTCTGTTAACCTTAACTTCTCTACATAAAATTTTTGTCAGTGGGTCAAGTGTTTTATATTGTGTTGTTTTGTGGTAATTAATTTAGAAGGCAAGAAAAGCCTTTAAATGGGCAGTTCACAATACTAATCCATAAACCATCTAGGGAATTTAAAATTCAGATCTCTGCCTCATTCTTTGTGCCCTCATCTTTCTGAGTCGGCCTAGAGATTTGTATATTTAAAAGCTTCCAGCCAAACACCAATTCAAAGAGACTTACACCCCAATGTTCATAGAAGCATTATTTACAATTGACAAGATATGGAAGGCAGACTAAGTGTCTATGAACAGATGAATGGATAAAGATGTGTGTGTGTGTCTGTATGTATACACACACAGAATGCAATACTACTACACCATAAAGAAGAGCGTATTCTACGAACTGAAATTAGTCAGGGCAAGACAAATACTGTATCATATCATTTATGTAGAATCTGAAAAATACAACAGGATTATGGATATAACAAGAAACAGACTCGGATACAGAAAACAAACTAGTGGTTACCAGAAGGGTAAGCTGCTGCAAGTCCTGGAAGACGATGCTGTGAAAGTGCTGCACTCAATATGCCAGCAAACTTGGAACACTCAGCAGTGGCCACAGGACTGGAAAACGTCAGTTTTCATTCCAATCCCGAAGAAAGGCAATGCCAAAGAATGCTCAAACTACCGCACAATTGCACTCATCTCACACACTAGCAAAGTAATGCTCAAAATTCTACAAGCCAGGCTTCAGCAATATGTGAGCTATGAACTTGCAGATGTTCAAGCTGGTTTTAGAAAAGGCAGAGGAACCAGAGATCAAATTGCGAACATCCACTGGATCATGGAGAAAGCAAGAGGGTTCCAGAAAAACATCTATTTCTGCTTTATTGACTATGCCAAACCCTTTGACTGTGTGGATCACAATAAACTGTGGAAAATTCTTCAAGAGATGGCAACACCAGACCACCTGACCTGCCTCCTGAGAAACCTGTATGCAGGTCAGGAAGCAACAGTTAGAACTGGACATGGAACAACAGACTGGTTCCAAATAGGAAAAGGAGTACGTCAAGGCTGTATATTGTCACTCTGCTTACTTACCTTATATGCTGAGTACATCAAGAGAAACGCTGGGCTGGAAGAAGCACAAGCTGGAATCAAGATTGCCGGGAGAAATGTCAATAACCTCAGATACACAGATGACACCACCCTTATGGCAGAAAGTGAAGAGGAAATAAAATCCTCTTGATGAAAGTGAAAGAGGAGAGTGAAAAAGTTGGCTTAAAGCTCAACATTCAGAAAACTAAGATCATGGCATCTGGCCCCATCACTTCATGGCAAATAGATGGGGAAACAGTGGAAACAGTGTCAGACTTTATTTTTTTGGGCTCCAAAATCACTGCAGATGGTGACTGCAGCCATGAAATTAAAAGACGCTTACTCCTAGGAAGAAAAGTTACTACTAGCCTAGATAGCATATTCAAAAGCAGAGACATTACTTTGCCGACTAAGGTCCGTCTAGTCGAGGCTATGGTTTTTCCTGTGGTCATGTATGGATGTGAGAGTTGGACTGTGAAGAAGACTGAACGCCGAAGAATTGATGCTTTTGAACTGTGGTGTTGGAGAAGACTCTTGAGAGCCCCTTGGACTGCAAGGAGATCCAACCAGTCCATTCTGAAGGAGATCAGCCCTGGGATTTCTTTGGAAGGAATGATGCTAAAGCTGAAACTCCAGTACCGTGGCCACCTCATGCGAAGAGTTGACTCATTGGAAAAGACTCTGATGCTGGGAGGGATTGGGGGCAGGAGGAGAAGGGGACGACAGAGGATGAGATGGCTGGATGGCATCACTGACTCGATGGACGTGAGTCTGGGTGGGCTCCAGGAGTTGGTGACGGACAGGGAGGCCTGGCGTGCTGCGATCCATGGGGTCGCAAAGAGTCGGACACGACTGAGCGACTGAACCGACTGAGAAGGGTGGAGGAAAGGGGGAGGGGCAATATAGGGGTAGAAGATTAAGAGAAACAAACTATTATATATAAATTACAAGGATATATTGTACAATACAAGGAATATAGCCAATATTTTATAATAACTATAAATGGAATATAGCCTTTAAAAATTGTGAATCATTATATTGTACACCTTTAACTTACATAATATTGTATATCATCTATCAGTTCAGTTCAGTTCAGTCGCTCAGTCATGTCCGACTCATTGCGACCCCATGGACTACAGCACACCAGGCCTCCCTGACCATCACCAACTCTCGGAGTTCACTCAAACCCATGTCCATCGAGTCAGTGATGCCATCCAACCATCTCATCCTCTGTTGTCCCCTTCTCCTCCTGCCTTCAATCTTTACCAGCATCAGGGTCTTTTCCAATGAGTTGGTTCTTCGCATCAGGTGACCAAAGTATTGGAGTTTCAGCTTCAGCATCAGCCCTTCCAATGAATATTCAGGACTGATCTTTAAGATGGACTGGTTGGATCTCCTTGCAGTCCAAGGGACTCTCAAGAGTCTTCTCCAACACCACAGTTCAAAAGCATCAGTTCTTCGGTACTCAGCTTTCTTTCTTTATTGTCCAACTCTCACATCCATACATGACTACTGGAAAAACCATAGCTTTGGCTAGACAGACCTTTGTTGGGAAAGTAATGTCTCTGCTTTTTAATATGCTGGCTAGGTTGGTCATAGCTTTTCTTCCAAGGAGCGAGTGTCTTTTAATTTCATGGCTGCAGTCACCATCTGCCATGATTTTGGAGCCCAAGAAAATAAAGTCTGACACTGTTTCCATTGTTTCCCCATCTATTTGCCATGAAGGGATGGGACCAGATGCCATGATCTTAGTTTTCTGAATGTTGAGCTTTAAGCCAACTTTTTCACTCTCCTCTTTTAGTTTCATCAAGAGGCTGTTTAGTTCCTCTTCACTTTTCTGCCATAAGGGTGGTGTCATCTGCATATCTGAGGTTATTGATAATTCTCCCGGCAATCTTGATTCCAGCTTGTTGCTTCATGCAGCCCAGTGTTTCTCTTGATGTACTCTGCTAATAAGTTAAATAAGCAGGGTGACAATATACAGCCTTGATGTACTCCTTTCCTGATTTGGAGCCAGTCTGTTGTTCCATGTCCAGTTCTAACTGTTGCTTCTTGACCTGCATACAAATTTCTCAAGAGGCAGGTTAGGTGGTCTGGTATTGCCATCTCTTGAAGAATTTTCCATAGTTTGTTGTGATCCACACAGTTAAAGGCTTTGGCGTAGTCAATAAAGCAGAAATAAATGTTTTTCTGGAACTTTATTGTTTTTTTGGTAATCTGATGAATGTTGGCAATTTGATCTCTGGTTCCTCTTCCTTTTCTAAATCCAGCTTGACCATCTGGAAGTTCATGGTTCACATACTGTTGAAGCCTGACTTGGAGAATTTTGAGCATTCCTTTGCTAGTGTGTGAGATGAGTGCAATTGTGCGGTAGTTTGAGCATTCTTTGGCATTGTCTTTCTTTGGGAATGGAATGAAAACTGACCTTTTCCAGGTCAGGTCTCCTGCATTGCAGGCAGATTCTTTACCAGCTGAGCTGCAAGGGAAGCCCAAGAATACTGGAGTGGGCAGCCTATCCTTTCTCCAGGGAATCTTCCCTACCCAGCAATCAAACCAGGGTCTCCTGCATTGCAGGTGGATTCTTTACCAACTGAGCTATCAGGGATGCCTTTATAAGCTATACTTCAATAAAATATTGAAAAGAAAATAAAAGCTCCAAAGAGATTCTGATAGGTAGTTGGATTTGGGAATCACTGGTGAAAATAGTTTCTATAAATGTGTGACAAGAGTTGGGGCAGTTAACGGATTCACTGCACAAAGGGCTGCCAGCATGTGGGTGTCCTAGTCACGTGCTTCTGACCAAACTAACTAGAGCTCAGAGATTTAGTGAAATTAAAGTGTGAACATAGCTGTGGAAGAATAAAGTTGGTCATTTCAGGATAGGAAGTAATTTATAAATAGTCTGTTTACTCTTTCTAAAATAACCTTGAACAGTTAATCTTAAGTGGAATCTGTTTAGGCATGAAAAACTCAAAGGTGTTTCTTTTATAAAAGTGACTCCCAGGAATAAGTGTTTCATCTTGTCAGACCAGGTGCCCATACAGACACTCCTCCACAGTCCCAGCCCCAATACGCACACACACACAATCTTTTGCCCCTTAGCACAGCTCAGAACTGTCGCCTTAGTCTCCTGGAATGGTGGGAGCTCTTCTCTCATTTTAGTCATGGAAAGTTATAAAATAGAAATACTTTGATAGGTTTCTACTCTGAACATAAAATCCGTAAAGTTAACATTAAAGCATATGATTCTGTTTGTTTTTATACATTTAATATGAACATTTTTGATGCCTTATTAGTGTAAAATGTAAAAAGGTTTGGGACTAAAATTGAGAGAAATTATATGTGAAATACCTTCTAAATGACATTTCATAAATTAGCATGCAGGAGCTTACAAGAAAGAAGTCTCTGTACCGTCCTGAGCCGCCTTTGGTTATGTGACCTTCCATTTAGAAAGAAAAGTTCACTTTGATAAAATCATCGTCCCCTGTGTTATTCACATCTCCTGTATTGTCATTTTTTTTAATTCTTAATCCACAGAATTTCAAATAGACACAAAAATAAACATGACATAATGAATCCTCACGTATTCACTGCTTAGCTTATATATAACAGTGAGTATGAGAAATAAGGTGGATTCAGGATATAATCAAATGTGAGTTCAGTTTAACTTGGCAACAGGTTAGACTAAGAGAGAACTAGAATCTCAGGGTTCCCAGGTTGGGTGATGGCACAGTACAACCCAGGGGAGCTATTCTGAAGAGAAGTGTTTATTCACAGTTAGGAAACCACTGTAAGCAGTTACTGAGATTTAGGAACTAGTAAAATAGTGGTGGTAATTAGAGGGGTGGAGGTGGACGGATCTCACTTGGAAAGAGGGCTCAGACATAAAATTAGACCAGTGTTTAAAATGCAGCATCTAGGAGAAGCTTGGGCTTTCCAGGTGGCTCAGTGGTAAAGAATCCGCCTGCCAGTGCAGGAGACTCGGGTTCAGTCCCTGGGTCAGGACGTTTGCCTGGAAGTGGGCATGGCAGTCCACTCCAGTCTTCTTGCCTGCAGAATACCATGGACAGAGGAGCCTGGCAGACTACAGTCCAAAGGGTCGCAAAGAGTCAGACATGACTGAGCAACTAATACTTCACTTCAAGAGAAGCTTCACTGAGAAGTAGGAGGCAATTCAGAGTGGTGTCAAAAACTCAAACAGGAATTTGAAAGAGAAGGAGCAGTGGTCTTCCATTTGTAAGACAGAGTGATGTGGAGAGGGAGAGAAATATTCTAGGATATAAATAATTTTAAAATAGGCCAGAAGTATTAGAGAAGGCGATGGCACCCCACTCCAGTGCTCTTGCCTAGAAAATCCTGTGGACGGAGGAGCCTGGTGGGCTGCAGTCCATGGGGTCGTGAAGAGTCAGACACGACTGAGCGACTTCCCTTCCACTTTTCACTTTCATGCATTGGAGAAGGAAGTGGCCACCCACTCCAGTGTTCTTGCCTGGAGAATCCCAGGGACAAGGGAGCCTGGTGGGCTGCCGTCTGTGGGGTCACACAGAGTCGGACACGACTGAAGTGACTTACCAGCAGCAAGAGGTTCTATAGATGCAGAATCAACAGGAAATGGGAAGTGGTTGGCTATGAGTTGCAATGGAAAGGTCTGAGATTTCCTTGAAAGCCTGCAGTAAGAAGACAGTGCTTTACAGAGCAGTCCATTTCATTTCTAACCACTTGTTTTTTTAAAAAAAAACTCCTTTCATATTCTGAGTTAAAGTCTCCCTTCCTGTAACATCTACTCTCTAAAGTTTTGGCAGAGGACCCTCTTGTCAAAGTAATAAAAAATGTGAACTTGTCAGAAAAACAAACAAACAAAAAAATGCTATAATGCAGTGATTCTATACTAGAAAGCTTTGTAAAATACCTACCTGGGTCTTCTATCCTGGAAAGAAAAAATCAGAATCACTGGGGTCAGGTCTAGGTATCCACATCAAGAAGTTCCCCAGATAATTGTGCTGCACCTCAATAGGTCTCTATAGATATACACAGCTGTGCAGATGTATGTTATATGTTTCATTCTTCATAGGAAGGTATCGTAAGCCTCCTAACTCTCCTCCAAGCTAAACACTGGCCACTGCTTTCCCTTCTGTGTCCTGGTTTCCAGGCTCCTTTAGCATATTGTACTCCTCTTAGAGTCATTGACTTGATGGTGTCTCAGATATTATCTGACCCATGTCTCCTGTTTTTCTAGATGCAGACTAAAATAATACTTATCTTCTGACTTAACACTGTTTCCTACAGAAAGAAAACAGTACCATCAACCTACAGTGTTAAGGAAAGGCATCATGGAATTTAAAACTTGGCTAGACACCAAAGAAGAGATATTTAAGTTGAGAATAGTTCAAACAGTTAGACTAGGCAAACATGACTCAAGGGAGTCAAGGAGTTAATCAGTGATGGTTGGTTTAAAACACACACCCACACAAGAGTTAGATTGCTGTTTCTTGAATCCCATGCATATTTTATCTTGGAGGTAGTAAGTGGCCACTGAGGATTCTGAGAAGGGGTGTGATGTAAAGAAGTGATTATTTTAAGTGGTGAGTGACTAATGCAAGAAGACCAGATCCAAGATTATTGGGATAATCCAGTTGGAAAGTCTTGACATTAGAAATAAAAGTAAACCATAGAGACGTCGTAAAGGCTCACGATTTGATGACAGTTTGAGAGCCATCATATCCACTGCTAGGAAGAGGGGAAATGACAGGAGCACCGGCAAGGAGAGACACACCAGTGGGGTTGCTGCTGAGTCACTGCATCGTGTCTGACTCTCTGCAGCCCCATGGACTGCAGCACACTGGGCTCTCCCATCCTTTACCATCTCCCTGAGTTTGCTCAGACTCATGTCCATTGAGTCGGTGATGCCATCCAACCATCTCATCCTCTGTTCCCCCCTTCTCCTGCCCTCAGTCTTTACCAACATCATGGTGTTTTCCAGTGAATCAGTTCTTCGCATCAGGTGGCCAAAGTATTAGAGCTCTGGGGAGTTATTTCTAAAGTTAGGGTCTGAGAAAAATGCTTGGGACATTGGCTTTATCTAGTATACAACAGTTGATGATTCTGGCCCTCAGCAAAGTGTTGTGTTTCAGTAACTATTTTGTAGGCATCCTATGGGAATTTATTTGAAACATAGAGAATGAGTGTATTTTGTAATTGAAGAACTAGAGTCAGATACTGAGCCTGGTGGAGGACTACTTGTGGGAAGAGGGAAACCAGCAAGAGAGGAGTGCTCAAGAGACACGGGGACACCGCAGGTGGAGGCACTGGTGGAAGAGCAAAAGGAAGAAGAGGTGCTCACGGTGGGTGTCGTGGCCAGCGCGGAACTGGTGGCTCGCCGCGCACCTTTAAAGGCCACACAGAACCAGCAGTGCTCGCTGGCAGCATTCCTCCATGCACAGATGGAGCAGACGCCTGCTGCGCTCCTGTACCTGGCTCGCCGCGCGCTCGGCTCTGACAGGGCCAGACATATTCTCTTACTTAGACCTCAAGATATTTTGCAGTAACAGTTGCAAACTGCATTTTACAGAGGAGGAAACTGAATCAGTGATTTAAAGTATCTTGGCCAAAGTCGCAAATCCAGAAAGCTGGTCTCCTGAAACTACTTGTCACAGCACGATTGTTGAATCACTGGAAAGCGTCCCTGGTCGATACTTTGTTCAGTAGCATGATGTGTCAGCAGTCTTTAGTGGCCATTTAGGTTGTGCTTACTCCCTACACAGAAGGTTGGCTAAAGAGAAACGAAGATTTGACGTTGCTGATTGACACGAGTGCAGATGGCGATTGGTGACGTTTCTTCTTCCCACGCCCCCCGCACACAGGCATATGTCACAGGACTGTTACCCGCACAGTAGAAGACCTCAGTGTGGCTTTGTTTACCCATTCGTGCAAATAGAAATAATATCTGTCTTCCAGGGTTGCTGTAAGCATTAGAGGAAGTAATGCTAATAATAAGAAGAATAACTAACACTTAGACCTGCTATTACATGCCTGACACTGCTAATGAGCACTGTATACTCATCAGGGAACCGAGTGTCCCTCGCTCAGTCACGTCCAACTCTTTGCAATCCCATGAACTGTAGCCCACCAGGCTCTTCTGTCCATGGAAGTTTCCAGGCAGGAATACTTCAGTGGGTTCCCCCTCCCTTCTCCAGGGGATCTCCCTGACCCAGGGATGGAACCCCGGTCTCCTGCATTGCAGGCAGATTGTTTACCCGCTGAGCCACCAGGGAAGCCTTTTTAATCCTTGAATAGCCCTATGAGGTAGGTACTAGAATTACGTTCATTTTCATAGATGAGGAAACAGAGATTAAATAACTTGCCCAAAGTCACACAGCTCGTGAATGACAGAATTGAGCTTCAGTCTCATTCCAGACTTGCGCCTAATCACTACACCACACTGCTTCCTTTCAAGAAATGATTAACACAAAAACCACTAACCTACTAAAAAGCTCTACTCCCTAAGTGTTCATTTCCCTTTTGTGATACCAGTTCAGAATGTATTTCTTAATGTTCTGTTACTAAAGACTTGGGAAAAAAAAGTAGATAATTTTCATTTTCTAATCGCTTTACACAAATTTCAAAATCTTTTTCCTAGCTCAATGTCAATTGCTGCAAGCCTAGTGAGTGAAGATGCGAAGACCAAATTCTTGAACAAAATGGGCCAGTTGACAACATCGGGCGCCATGCTGGCCAACGTGTTTCAGAGGAAGAAGTAAGAGCGGGAAGGAGGCCCCAGCGAACACTGAGCTGGACCTCAAGCAGACTGGTTCCTTGTACTTGAAGTACTTGCCTTTTTTATTTCTCTGTTTTTTGTTCTTGCATCATAATTTTATCTTAACCTCCAAAGACACTTGCACTGCTTTTGATTATTGCTGTATATCTGTTAATTTTGGAGTTCCAACTGTGGTGATAAAAAAGCTGAGTTGATAGTCTGTACCAAGTCCCCCCTCTATGTTCTTGTCTTTCAGAATATTTTTTTTATATATAATATATATATATAGTGAATAGTTTTTTTTTTAATTTTTGGATGGGATATTAGCAAATACTTGTATGATACACTAAGCTATTACAATGGTACTTAAAATAATGTAAATTTGAAGTCATTGTTATAAAGTAATAAAAATGGAGATTACTTAAGTATTTAAATTATGAAAGGATGATGCAGACTTTTTATTGTTTCTTAACTGACTAGAAAGAGCCACCAGCATTACTCTGTGCCTTTTGGACTTCAGTTTGTGTGTCTGTAGGAGTTGTGTGCATTCCATTCACACAGTATTTATAATACTGTAATGAATCTGAATTACAAACCCTACAGTCAGTAGATAATAATGTAACTTTCAACATTTCTGCGCTCTCATGAATATTCTTTAAGTGCTATTTAAATCTCCCCATCACTTATATGAATATAATGGGCTTACCTGAGGGAGGAGAGCATGTGTCGCGTGGGGAGTGGTAACGAAGGTGAATTTTACCAGCTGGTGTGTAGTAGATTTAAATACCAAACAAAATTTAAGTAAGAAGAGCTAATAATTGTGACATTTTTTTTTCCCAAGTGGAAATACAGAAGAAAGTATGGCTCGGATCTAAAAGTTAATGCTTATTTGCATAAAACATTCTATTTAAGGTGATATATTTTCGGATGAATTTTAATTTCAGAGATTATCTTTTCATCCTATGTAGTACAGAGAGGTACAGAAAAGTTCAGGACGTTTGGGGCTGCTTTTTTCCCTCTAGACAAAAAAAGACATTGGCTTCCTTACTGTTGGTTCCTAGTCATCAGCTTGTCCCTTAAAGTCAGTGACTGTTCTTGTGTTTGACATATATCGCATAGAGTCTTAAGTCAGTGTACAGTTCCCCTGGAATCTGACAGTTGTCTGTCAAGTAAGGCAACTTGCAGTAGAAAAGAGTGATCCTGGACATGGGAGGGAGGCGGCTGGTTTAAGGGTTTAATGTGAGGCCTTTCTGAAAAATGCGTATTTTGGTAAAGAGAATTCTCTTTTGAGCACATATGGGTGATTGTCATGTTTGTTGTATAAACTGGTTTTAATGCGCTTGGAATATAGTTGGATTACATTCATGGGCAAAGCTAGCTTACCACACATTGAAGCTTATAAAAAATAAGTTGCCATAGGCAGAGCCATTTAAAAAGTTTATTCTGAAATTATTTCTTTAACCTACAGTGAAATAATTGTTAGTTAGTATTTATGGAAACTGTTGGATTCTAGGCATTCCTGAGAAATTAAAAGTGGCTTCCTTTCATGTCAAAAATGTTGATCGATTATAAATAAAATGTTTTTGCATACTTATTTTGGTTTTGATTTTGGCTATGTGTATTTATTTTCATTTTGAAACACTATATCCTCCAGCCAAGCAAAAGAGAAATGAGAAACTGTATATTCACTTAAATATATTTTAATTTAGGAATATAATCTCTATAAGTTACCTCGTTTAGTTTACTTTTATTTAAAAAGCATTATGTTGTATAAAATGAAAACATTTCTGAGATGATTTAAAGAAAAAAATGTTTGAATTCTCATTTGCTTTGAACTATAGCAACACTAGTATGTTTGTTACCTGATGAATAAATATAATGTATTTTTAATGTGATATGTTTTATTAATTTGTGAATCCATTTATCCAAATGCTAACAGGTTTTCATGAAAGGCGCCATCCAGCAAGATATGCAGTGTGTTTCGAGTCCCTCTTATTATGCTATTAAACATCTTAATGTCAGTAAGACTTTACATTTATTTTCCCATGGCTTTCTATTGTAAAATATAGATTCTTTAATGACAAGACAGACACTAATATGAAACTGGGTGTGTTCTTCCAAAACAAGCTGGAAAACTCCCATCCTTGCTCTTTTTAAACAGAGGTAAAAATGATACAAATAAAAGCAAAGTTTGCAAAGTAATGAAAAGTTCATTCGAAATTATGTTCCAAAGCAAGCCAGAGACTGAAGTTTTCCAGAAACCTACAAGGGTTGTAGTTGCCGACTTCTCTGTACTAACCCGAGAGTGCCGCGTGAGTAGCCGCAGCACTGTGTGTGTGCACCTCTGTGCTCAGCATCCTCGACCTTCATCTGTCGGCAGTCAGCACCCCTTTTGAGAGATTACTTGCTAAACATCAGATTAACTGACAACCTGAATGAAATTGTGAATAATTTAAGTAACTTTAATGGGGTACCAATTCAGGTGCTATCAAGCTTCCTTTCCTTATAAGAAAAGAAAAAATGGTTCAAATAAATAATCTCTGAACTAAACTAAAGTTTGGGGACATGAAATCAGTGTGTATTGAGTTGTCTTTTCACGAACCTGCTTTTTAAGATAAACTATTTTAGGCCATTCAGTTCAGTTCAGTCGCTAAGTCGTGTCCGACTCTTTGTGACCCCATGAATTGCAACACACCAGGCCTCCCTGTCCGTCACCAACTCCCAGAATCTACTCAAACTCACATCCATCGAGTCGGTGATGCCATCCAACCATCTCATCCTCTGTCATCCCCTTCTCCTGCCCCAATCCCTTCCAGCATCAGAGTCTTTTCCAATGAGTCACCTCTTTGCATGAGGTGGCCAAAGTATTGGAGTTTCAGCTTCAGCATCATTCCTTCCAAAGAACACCCATGACTGGTCTCCTTTAGGATGGACTGGTGGGATCTCCTTGCAGTCCAAGGGACTCTCAAGAGTCTTCTTCAACACCACAGTTCAAAAGCATCAATTCTTCAGTGCTCAGCTTTCTTCACAGTCCAACTCTCACATGCATACATGACCACTGGAAAAACCATAGCCTTATTTGACCTTTAAGAACATAACTTTGTCTAGACCCACCTTGTGGATCTTTGAACAGTGATAGCCAACCGCAGCTAACATTTTATGCTGATTACAAGTTCTTAACTATTTTTTGTCTAAATAATGTATATTTATTTTAAGAAGTTTGTAACTGGCTACTCCGATTCCTCAAATTCTTCAGATTGCCCAGGTAACTATATTCCAACTTTATCTTAGTTGTTAACTCTTACAAGCAAACTGAAATAAATTTAGCCTTTCATATGAGTAGACATGTTTGAAAACTTTACAGTGTACCCCATTTGGTTACTATTTTATTTCAGTATATTTAAAAAATAATAGGTTAAAGATATATGTTACTAATAAGAATAATAAATGTATGTGGTATCTGCATATCAGCGAAATAATTGGATTTTAGACTATTTTCATGCTACATAAGAATGCTCTGTTTACCTTTCATCTAGCCCTAACCTAATGTTCTTTTCATAGAGCCATTATATGTTGATCAGAATTGTGTAGTCTTATACATTTTGAACTCAGCAAAGTATCTGACTGATTGTCTTAACGTCCTTACTTATTTCCAAGGTAAAAAATATGGGTAAATAAAAGCACAAATAAAGCACTGTGCTGGGTGCCCATGGCCTAAAAAGCTCAGCAGAGCTTGTCTCCTTATCGCTGGCTCTGGGCAGCCCCATTTATTAGCAAACCTTACCACGTTTTCTAAGCCATTTGTAAATGTAGTAAAACCACGCCTTTCTAAAGATTATAAAGTCGTTCACTACTCAACATTTGTATTGTTTATGGAGTACCCATACTGTGCTAGGCACAGGAGGCAATGGATAAGGCCAACATAGAACAGAGCTTGCAGCCAGGCAGGGAACCAAACAGGTTGAGAGGGAAGGACTGAGGAAGCCTTACTGTAATTAGGATGAGTACTTTGGAAGGCCTCTGTAAGGTGACATTGTACCTGAAAATTAGGAAGACTGGCTTTACCCATGTGAAAACAGGAAGAGAAAAAAGAGCAATATGTGCATAGGCCTTGGAGGGTTTAGGGAACTGGAAAAAGAATATCAACGTGACTCCAGCATTTTAAATGTGATGGGGTATCAATAGATTAAACTGGAGAGGGGTATAGCCAGATCACACAGTTTCGATCCCTGGGTCGGGAAGATCCCCTGAAGTAGGAAATGGCAACCCATTCCAGTATTCTTGCCTGGAAAATTCCATGGATGGAGAAGCCTGGTGGGCTATAGTCCGTGGGGTCGCAAAGAGCTGGGCCTGACTGAGCAACTTGACTTTCTTCTCACATGGTTGAAGTAGTACACTGGCTTGATCCAGTTTACACGATGGTTAGACAGGCTTTGGAAGAACGCTTTGGAAAAAGGCAGGAATAGAGGCTGCAGGGGCTTCCCCGGTGGCACTAGTGGTCAAGAACCCACCTGCCAATGCAGGAAACGAGAGAACGGTTCGGTCCCTGGGTTAAGAAGATGCCCTGGAGGAGGGCATGGCAACCCACTCCGGTATCCTTGCCTGGAGAATTCCATGGACAGAGGAGCCTGGCAGGCTACAGCCCATGGGGTTGCAAAGAGTCAGACAGAGGGAAGCAACTTAGCAAGCGTGCAGAGGCAAGAAGCAAGCAGGCAGAAGCTAAGGCAATGTCTAAGCAAGAGATGGTGGCAGCCTGGACAAAAATGGAGGGAAAGGGCAGACCTGATGTAAATTCAGGACGTAATACGGGCATGACAGGTTGGGTATGAAGAGTGAGAGAGAAAGAAGAGTCAAAGATGTCACTGGGATTCTGGGCTGGATTAACTGAATCAATAATGAGTGACAACAGCAGTCAGGAAATCTTAGGAGTGAATCTACATTTTGCTTTGAGATGTGCCAGAATTGAGATGCCTGAGAGGTGCCTGTCTCGAGGTCAGGTGAGAAGTCAACTATCCAAGTGTGGGTCTCAACAGAGGTCAAGGTTGAAAACACAGATTGTGGAGTCATTGCTGTTTGACTAAAGCCATGAAACTAAATGAGATGGCCTGGTGAGAGAGTGACCGTGAAGAGACCCGACTCAGCCCTGAGACACTCCCGTATCTGGAAGTTCAGTAGAGCAGGAGGAGCTACTCAAAGACTCAGGGAAGTGAGGCTGGAGAAAAACCAAGAAAGGGTGGCTTCTTGGAAGCAAAGAACACCCCAAGGAGCAGTGGTGGCCCCTTGGCAGTCAGTAGGAAGGTGGGTCTAAGATTGGCGGAAGATTAAAGTCACTGATGACGTCAATAGTGAGCTCAGTGGGTCTGGGGAAATAGAGGCCTGACTGCAGGCGGTGAAGAGAGACAGGTGGGGTGCCGGCTCTTTCAGGAAACATTGCTATAAAGGCATCTAGAAAGGAACGTGAGGTCCAGGAGAGGCGTGGAGGGAAGTTTTGTAACAGGAGAAATTAGGTCTGTACATACCCTGCTGAGAGCAAGTCGGTAAACTGGGAGAACGGTGATGGAGCAGCGAGAGTAGGCAAGGGCTGTGAGACAGTGCAGTCCTTGAGCAGGCAGGAGGGGTGCGGTTCAGAACACAGGCACATCCAGACCTCCTCCGTGACTGCAGAGACTAGGTGCACTGGAGGCGATTTGGTAGATTCAGTGGTGGGAAGGTTTGGGGTTTTCCATCTCTTCTCAGTAAAGTATGAAGCAAAGATACTAGTGTGGCCGGCATGTGGAAAGTTTTGGAGGTTTGAGGAAAAGGAAGGTAGAAATGCTTGTCTCCAAGAATAGCAGAGTATTATGGATACAACTGTTAAATTGCCAAGCAATTGTGAAAGCTGATTTAAGAATAGTAATTACAAATTTAAAGACAGGCAGTTAACACAATTGTGGTTTGTTGCTGTTATTGTTTTCTTCCAGACAAAATTAGCTGTTCAGAACAGACGTAAAGTATACATACAATAAAGTAGAACCAAGTCCCGGTTTTTCCAGATGCATAAGATGAGGAGAAAAGACAAGAATATTAAACCTCTTGCAAAGAAAGTATTACCAAGATGGACCTACAGAATCGAACTGGGAAAGAGGGGAAACAACCGGATGGATAGGGTCAACAATATGTAAGTGAGCTGGAAAGAGCTTCCTTCGAGAGTAGAAGTGAAAAGCAAATACTATACCTGTTCTACGTCCAGCCTTTAAGGTACAGAGGTTTGTGGAAACAAAATGGAAAAGCCTGCACTCTGAAGAATAGCAATGAAGGTGATGTTTTAGGGGTGATGGTGGTTTAGTCCCTAAGTCGCATCTGACTCTGGCAACCCCACGGACTGTAGCCCGCCAGGCTCCTCTGTCCATGGGGTTTTCCAGGCAAGAATACTGGAGTGGGTGTCCATTTCCTCCTCCAGAGGGTCTTCCCAACCCAGGGATCGAACCCAGGTCTCCTGCATTGCAGGCGGTGTCTTTACCAAGGGGTAGTCAGGATTCAATTAGCATAAGATGAGTCCAAGAGAAGAGGCTGAGAATGAAGGTGAGAAACCTGAAGACAGACCTTGAGTTGCCATGTGCCCAGCGGGAAGGGTTAGAGATTGAGGAGCTTTCTCGCTGACATCTGTGTGAACCTGGTCAAGCTCCTGGAGGTAAGAACGAACAAAGAGCCGGGGCCGCTCTCTGGCTGGGCTCCCTGGGGTCTGTGGCTCCTGGACTTGTCCTCCTGGGGCTCCAGCAGTTGATCAATAACAGTTCTAGTTTTTCCACCCCTGCCTCAGTTCCCACAAAGATTATAGCTTGTGAGCATTCTGCTCTGACAATTTGTGATTCTCGTATTCGCCTGTCAGTCTCTCCAGTTTGGGGGGCAGTGGTATGCCCTGGGACCTCCCTTCTCTTAAATGGATTTAGGAAGAGTCCATTCTGAAGGAGATCAGCCCTGGGATTTCTTTGGAAGAAATGATGCTGAAGCTGAAACTCCAGTACTTTGGCCACCTCATGGGTAGAGTTGACTCATTGGAAAAGACTCTGATGCTGGGAGGGATTGGGGGCAGGAGGAGAAGGGGACGACCGAGGATGAGATGGCTGGATGGCATCACTGACTCGATGGACGCGAGTCTGAGTGAACTCCGGGAGATGGTGATGGACAGGGAGGCCTGGCGCGCTGCGATTCATGGGGTCGCAAAGAGTCGGACACGACTGAGCGACTGTACTGAACTGAACTGATTTCCTGGTGGCTCAGTTGGTAAAGAATCAGCCTGCAGTGCAGGAGACTAGGGTTTGATCTCTCAGTCAGGAAGATCCCTTGGAGAAAGAACAGGCAACCCACTCCAGTATTCTTGCCTGGGAAATCCCGTGGACGGAGGAGCCTGGCCGGCTACAGTCCATGGAGCCGCGAGAGTCAGACACGACTTAACGACTAAACCGTTGATCGTTCAGCTTTTTACTCCTCAGGGCAGAGTGGCGACTTCAAGCTCCCTCCATGTGGAACTGGAAACAGGAAGCAGCACAGATTTTTTTTTTTTAACGCAAAACTCAGAAAAGAGGGTAAAAGTCATTGGGGCCAGAAGGGAAGAGAGAGACTGGGCAGAAATGTTATTTGAAGAGAGAATGGACACAAAAATCTTTAAGCTGACAAAAAACATCAAGAAAGGCAATGAATTACAAACAGGATCAATTCAAAGAAAACTAAGCCTCCCCATGTTAGAGTAAACCTGCTGGAAACCAAATACAAACAGAAAATCTTAAAAGCAGCAACTTTAAGACTGATAGTTGGCATATCAACAGAAAACAAAAGCAATTATGTTTTTTAAATGCTGAAGGAAAATAACTGCCACCCTACAACTTCAAAAGAAGGCAAGTTAAGGTATTTTTAGACACTCTTCCCCTAGAAAAAAAAAAACAAAACCCAAAACAGAATTTGTTAGCAGCAGACTCACACCAAAGGAAAAGCCGAGAAAGCTATTCAAGCAAAAGGAAAATGATCCCAGGTAGCATCTTACAGATGCAAAAAGGAATACGGAGCAAAAAAAGGATACACAGGGACTTCCCTGGCAGTCCAGCAGCCAGGACTCTGTGCTCCCAATGCAGGGACCTGGATTCGAGCCCTGCTCAGGGGACTAGACCCCACATGCCCCAACCAAGACCCAGGACAGCCAAGTTTATTTTTTAAAGGAAACTGGAAAATATCAAATGTTAGAGATGTAAGCAATGTGCTTTTAAAAGAAACCATATGTTAAGGAAGCTATGACAAAATTAGAAAACATTTTTATTAAATAATGGGAAATATGAAACTTGTGAGATTAAAGCCATTCTTACAGGGAGCTGTACATACAGCTTTAAATACATAAATGAGGAAAGAAGGTTTAAGGTCAATTAACATTCATTTTAAGAAGTTTGAAAAGAACCATGAGGCAGAAGAATCAATAAAGATCAGAAATTAAACAGAAAAACATACAATAAGGAAGATGAAGAAAGACAATTTGATTCTAATTAATTGAACTAATAAAATCTGGTTACACCCCAGAAAGATTACCAAGAAAAGGAGAAGGCATAAATAAATTCCCAGGTGGTGTTCAGTCGCTCAGGCGTGTCAGCACACCAGGCCTCCCTGGCCATCACCAACTCCCGGAGTTTACCCAAACTCATGTCCATCGAGTTGATGATGCCATCCAACCTCTCATCCTCTGTCGTCCCCTTCTCCTCCTGCCCTCAATCTTTCCCAGCATCAGGGTCTTTTCCAATGAGTCAGCTCTTTGCATCAGGTGACCAAAGTACTGGAGTTTGAGCTTCAGTCCTTCCAATGAATATTCAGGACTGACCTCCTTTAGGATGGACTGGTTGGCTCTCCTTGCAGACCAACGGACTCTCAGGAATTTTTCCAACACCACAGCTCAAAAGCATCAATTAAAAAAAAAAAAAAAAGCATCAATTCTTCGGCAGTCGGGCTTCTTTATGGTCCACCTCTCAAATCCATACATGACTACTGGAAAAACCTTAGCTTTGACTAGATGGACTTTGTCAGCAAGGTAATGTCTCTGCTTTTTAATACACTGTCTAGGTTGGTCATAGCTTTTCTTCCAAGGAGCAAGTCTCTTTTAATTTCATGGCTGCAGTCACCATCTGCAGTGATTTTGGAGCCCAAGAATATAAAATCTCTCACTGTTTCCACTGTTTCCCCACCTATTTGCCATGAAGTGATGGGACTAGATGCCATGATCTTAGTTTTCTGAATGTTGAGTTTTAAGCCAACTTTTTCAACTCTCCTCTTTCACCTTCATCAAGAGGCTCTTTAGTTCCTCTTCTCTTTCTGCCATTACCAGTATTGGAAACTAAAAAGAAGAAATCCTTGCAAACACTACATTTAAAATATAATGAGACTTTATAAATGACTGTACACCAGCAAAGTTATAAGATGAGATGGAATGAACACACTTCTATTTAAACACACACACACCACTTCTTACCAAAACCAACACAAAAGGAAACAAACTCTCTGAAGCTCTCTATCTATCAAATACAGCGAAACTGTCATTTAAAACCATGCCATAAAGAAACCTCAATGCCTAGATGGTTTTATGGGTGAATTCTACCAAATATTTAAGGAAAAAATAACACCGTATCATACACCTTTTCGAAGGTCTTCCATACTCCTCAGTCTTGTCCAGCAAAACCCTGACACCAAAACTTGACCCAATTCAGGAAGGGCATGACAGGCCAATCTCGCTCACAAACCTGGATGTGAAATTTCTTCCTGTCGTTGTGGGATAGTATTGCCCCTTGATTTATCTGTGAGTGAACACCGATTTCTCAAGGTTCACTTTGGTTGGAAACGTGTTTTGTCGGTGAGACGTCAGCACGAGCAGAGAGAGTGAATAGTGGAAACGTCTGTGTTTCCTGAGCTTCACTGGAGGCTTGGGAAGCCTTATGTTTACTCAATAACGTCACTTTTTATGTATTTGCTTTAGCTCTGTGCCCAGTAAGTATTTTCTGTCACCACATGAAAAAAAATTACATAAGCTGATTAATTCTCATTCTTGTGGACATTTATAAGCATGTTATTAACAAGATTGTATCTATTTTCTGGTGCCTAGTACAGACCATTAAAATATAATACTATTGACATAATACTTACAAACCATTCACCTGAAACAAAAATGACAGCCATATTTTAATTTACCTTTTCGATTCTGGAAACTCAAAAAGTTCTTGCAGAAGTGGGGAGTAGTGAGGATTTTCAGGGTTAGTTGCACATTAGCCATGCAAAATAGTTTTCAACTAATGCTATGATTCCTTTATTTTTCTCCCCAGTACAAATAAAACAATTCACCATTGGATGATTACTCTGTAAAAATTGGAAATATTTAATAAATGTTAAAACATCTGTTGTTTAAAATGAATTTTGCATTTATTACATATAACCAAAATTTAATTATACGTGTGCTTGTAAATGGACTTTTAAAAATAGTAAATAACACTTTCTGTAAATGATGAGAAATCTCTTTATAGTGCAAGCATTCTTCATTTAATAGGAAAAACTACTATTTATCTTCCACGTTTCTCATAATAACGCCATTTATATAGGAAAGATGATGTCCTCAAGCTCATTTTAATGGATCTTGTTAATAACAAATGTATTCTACATTAATCTCTACAACGTATTTGAATTATTTGAGTGATCTGTAAATATAGAAATAAAGTCTTTAAAGGTAATTGTTTTTTCAGTTAAACTTGTTTCAGTAGATTTAATATGGTAACCTGGGCATTCTGTTGTTGAGAGTGCTTCCAAAACCAGCACATTCACCTCTGGGACTTTCCAAGCAGAAGTTTTAAGTCCCCTAATCTGTTTTTGAAAAAAGAAGGGGTTGATGTTGGAAATACGCCAGGAGTAGGCCTTGGTATTTCTCGTGAAGTGCCACAGTGAATATACCCTCTCCCACAAGTCAGTTCCTTTTATCAAAATCAAAATCTCACACACAGCCATTTCCAGAAAGTCTGTCTCCACATTCAAGACAACAAAAGGCCAGATAAATATATTTTTTAATCTGTAATTTAGTACAATTCGTATACTTAACTTCATCTGGAGTTTTAACCTCTCTTTACCAAATGTCCATACCTGTCAGTTAAAGTACAAAAGTACTTTTTCCTCAGTGTAAACAGCTTAGGAACATCAAAAGTTAAAATGAGTAGTTTCTACTTTTTCTTTTATGACTCACCTAATGCTAATATTTGGTGCTTTAACCTAAATGTCCATCAACAGATAAGTGGATAAAGAAGAAGTGATACGCATACCATGGAATAATACTCAGCCAATAAAAGGATGAAATGTCATTTGCAACAACGTGGATGGAGCTAGATACTATCATACTAAGTGAAGTAAGTCAGCTTAATATGAGGAATCTAAAAAAAAAAAAGAAGCAAATGAACTTATTTAGAAAAGAGAAACCAACTTACAGGCACAGAAAACAAACTTACGGTTACCAAAGGGAAAAGGGGAGGAGGGATAAATCTGGAGTATGAGATCAACAGATATACACCCACTGTATTTAAAAAAGGCAAACAACAAGGATTTACGTATAGCTCTATCAGTATCTTATAATAACCTATAACTGAAAAAAGTCTGAAAAAAGAATAAATATAACGGAATCACTTTATATCTAACACAGTATTACTATATAAACTAACACAGTGTTGTAAATCAACTATAGTTCAATTTTTTAAAACCTGGGAAAAAGTTGGTGCTTAGTAATAAGATACACTCCAGAGCCAGACAGCCAAGGTTTGAATTCCAGCTCTGTCACTTACTCCAGGTGACCCCAGGTAAGTTATTGACCTCTATGCCTCAGTTTCCTCATCTGTAGGAAGGATATAGTATTCCTTGCAAAGCTGTTGCAAGGATTAAAAGAATTTGTAAGTGTAAGTATGCTATTAGTATTTGCTATTGTTGTCTCTCCAGAAACTTCCTTTGCTTAGATAAGTAAAATCATGTTTTTAAATTATTTTTTACAGACATGGGATGATATTTCTCTGTAACTAGCTTTTTCTACTATGATATGGAATTGCTTTGCCAAAGGATATTTGCACTTTTAATTTTTTTTAAGCAACACTACAGATTGCTTTCCAAAAAGCAGAAAAGTAACTGGGCAGTGTACTCCTCAGGCTGCCCAGGAGAGAGTCACAAAGTAAAGGAGCCTGCGTGCCTGCCGCAGCCCAAGGCAGGAGGGGCAATGGCAGTGTGTTGTTGTGCGGTCCTTACCCTATACCTAGAGCCGCAGAACTTCATCTGGAGGTAGGCTGTGATGTCATACGGTCATGTTGTAAACCCAGAACTAAAACAACAAAACAAATGAGAGGCATATAAAATAAGCTACCAACGGAGAAAAAAACATAACCGTAAAAATACCCAAATCATCCAGAAGAAGGTAAGAAAAAAATGAGCAAAGGTGGAACAAATAGAAAACAAATAGCCAGACTTAAATTTCACCATATTTATAACCACATCGAAGTGAAGTGTTAGTTGCTCAATCGTGTCCGACTCTTCGCGACCCCATGGACTGTAGCCCGCCAGGCTCCTCTATCCATGGGATTCTCCAGGTAAGAATACTGGAGCGGGTAGTCATGCCCTCCTACAGGGGATCTTCCCCACCCAGAGTTCGAACCTGGGTCTCCTGTATTGCAGGCAATTCTTTACCATCTAACCCCCTTATCGGCTACGTGATTTGCAAATATTTTCTCCCATTCATTAGATTGTTGAAGCCTCAAGCCAACCCGCTCAAGTATTCTTGCCTGCAGAATTCCACCGACAGAGGGGGCTGGCGGGCTACAGTCCGTGGGGTCGCAAAGACTGGACACGACTGAAGCGACTTAGCACAAGCACCCAAGTGGGGAGGGCTTGGAGGGGCGTCTCCGACGCTTCGGACACAAGTGTCTCTGACGCTCCGAGAGCTTGCCCTGCGCCGCTGTCGGCCACAGGCTGCTCTTTCTCTTCTTCTTTGGCCGAGGCGCACTGCTTGTGGGGTCTTCAGTTCAGTCGCTCAGTCGTGTCCGACTCTTTGCGACCCCATGAACCGCAGCACGCCAGGCCTCCCTGTCCACCACCATCTCCTGGAGTTCACTCAGACTCATATCCATCGAGTCGGTGATGCCATCCAGCCATCTCATCCTCGATCGTCCCCTTCTCCTCCTGCCCCCAATCCCTCCCAGCATCAGAGTCTTTTCCAATGAGTCCAACTCTTCCCATCAGGTGGCCAAAGCATTGGAGTTTCAGCTTCAGCATCAGTCCTTCCAATCAATATTCAGGGCTGATCTCCTTCAGGATGGACCTGTTGGATCTCCTTGCAGTCCAAGGAACTCGCAAGAATCTTCAACACCACAGTTCAAAAGCATCAATTCTCCGGCGCTCAGCCTTCTTCACAGTCCAACTCTCACATCCATACATGACCACAGGAAAAACCATAGCCTTGACTAGACGGACCTTAGTCGGCGAAGTAATGTCTCTGCTTTTGAATATGCTATCTAGGTTGGTCTTAGCCGACTCATTTGAAAAGACCCTGATGCTGGGAAAGACTGAAGGCGGGAGGAAAAGGGGACGACAGAGGATGAGATGGTTGGATAGCATCACCCACTCGATGGACCGAGCCTGAGCAAGCTCTGGGAGCTGGTGATGGACAAGGGAGCCTGACGGGCTGCAGTCCATGGGGTCGCAGAGAAGGACAGGACTGACCGACTGGACTGGACTGAACTGAGCTGAGTTCCGCCCCCGGGAACTGAACCCGCGCCCTCGGCAGAGATCGCGAGGCGTTCTCCGCGTGACCCTTGGTCGCGGGGCATTCGCTTCGGGAGGTCCTGGCCTGGAAGGCTGAGCGCGGGCTGGGGGCGGGCGCGGGGCGGGCCGGGGCCACCGGGCTACCTTCTTTTCGGGGACTGTGCCCCCGACTGTCCCGGGATGCGGACCCGCAGTGCCTGCGGGGAGCCTCCCGAAGACAGGAGCTCAGCGGGGGCGCGCCGAGAGCCCCGGATCACCCCCAGCACCCCCAGCGCCCTGGACTCGGGCGCCGCCCCCTGGCCCGGGCCCTGCGCCGGGCGCGGCCGGAGGAGGGCGCAGTGCGGGCGGGGAAGGTGTCCGGGGGCGGGGCGGGGCGGGGCGGGCGGACCCGAGGCCCCGGGCCGCCGAGCGGGCAGCAGAGGCCGCAGAGCGGGCCGCCGTCCCCCGGCCTCCGCGCCATGGCCCTGCGCGCCCGGCGGCGCCGCCCGCTGCCCGCGCCGCTGGCGCTGCTGGCGCTGCTCGGCCGGCTGCAGGTAAGGAGGCCGCCCGCCGCCCGCGCCGCGCGCCCCGGCTCCCTGCGCGCCCTGCCGCGCGGGGTGCCTCCGCGGGGCCGAGCGCTCCGAGACCCGCACGGAGCCGGGGGGCTGAGGATTTGGGGGGAGCGCGACGGGGGGTGCGGTCGGACGGTGGGAGGAGCGAACTGGGAGCCTCAGGGATGCGGGGTGCAGAACAGGGAGCGGCGGGACCCCGGCACCCGAACGCGGAGGCCTCCAAAAGCCCCACGTAGGGGCAGGCGTCGGTGATGGGGCGTCTGGAGGGGCCCCCTCACGATCGCTGCCGCGGAGACGGCGGCTTAGACACGGCCCCTTCCCCTGCGGACGGAGTCGAGAGAAAACTTCAGAACCGCAGGCAGTGCCCAAGTTAAGCGACCGTCCTAAGTAGGATTCTCCTTTCGGGCCATTCTGAGCCCCGGTCCTCAACTCGCCCTGCGCCTCGCACCGTCTCCCCACCTCCGCTTGGCAGCTGTGGGAAGCTGGGCTGGCTGATGCTTGCCCCGCGGGGGTGTCCATCCAGAGCGCGCGCTGAGACAGGGTTTGGTAGTTTAGTGGCTCAGCTGGTAAAGAATCCGTCGGCAGTGCAGAAGACCCTGGGTTCTCCTTCCAGAGTTCCATCCCCGGGTCGGGAAGATCTCCTGGAGAAGGGCATGGCAACCCGCTCCAGCATTCTTGCCTGGAGAATCCCACGGACAGAGGAGATATTTTTCTGAAAATGGAAATCAGAAAGGAAGAAAATCAGATTATTTTCTTACGTTCCCTTCTTTTCGTAAGTCTCCCTTCTCCCCTCCAGTTCCACCGCACACACACACACACCCACCGCCGCCCCACTCCCACGAACCTGCAAACAGTTTAAGAACCACCGGCTCAGGTTCCGGACCAGAATGACATAGAATCACTTCTCAGAACCCCTGTGATGATATTGGGACAAAATAGTATTCACAGTTGGAAAAACCAACGCACCTGGGGCGCTTGAAGTCAGTCGGGGAGCTGGTCTGTAGGGAACTGCTCTCCGGGTGCTGAGCGGGCGGGCAGGCGGGGCAGTGGGCGGCCTCACCGCGGCCGGCCTCGCGGGGGCTCCAGCCCGGGAGCAGCCCGGGACTCCTCTCTGCGGCCTTTCCCCTCGAGTCCCGGGGGCTGTTCAAAACTCAAGGGCGGGGGCCGGGAAACCATGTCTCCCCGATCCGGGTTCCCTCCCCATCCCAAGCCCTCTGGGAAGAAATTTCTCCATCGGACCACTTGGTCCAGTTGCCAGGTGAATAAAAGCAGTTATGGTTTTCTGTCCCCTGGAGGAGAGCTATAGTGCGGGAAAGCCAGCCCCACAGTCCTCTGAAAGCCTGCCCCTTGGAGTCCCTCAGAGGGAAGGGCAAATGCTGGTGGTTTTCAGCTTTCAGCAGCTTCAGATTCCCCTGCTCTGTTAAGACTGGCTGCGGCTCTTGCTGACAGCTTCCAGAGCGAACAGCACTTCTAGGGCTGTGTTTGGAGTGAGGAGAGATGGCAAACCAGCCTGGGACTAGAGCCTGGACCGAAGTACAGGCTGTGGGCTGGAGCAGATGGTTCTCTGGAAGAGGTGGCCTGTTCCCTTTCTGCCTCCGGGAGCCTCTGGGAATGGCTGAGGGCAGGGTTGCTGGGAAAGCCTGAAGGCATTTTCTCAGTGTAAGCACTTCAGGTGTTGCCCAATGGAGTGTTCAGCAGGTTGGACAGGTGTGCTGCCTTATTTGAACCACAGGATGAGGGCTCCAGGAAATAGCTAGCCACCTGAGAAAACCCTGCTCACTACACAGCTTTAAAAAAAAAAAAGCACCTCACAGTGTTAATTGCAAAAACTTCATACGTGCATATATGAGTACATGTGGGGCTGTCGGTTCTGACATTGACAGCAGTGGCTATCAAAACGTTTCTTTCTCGGGACTTCCCTGGCAGTTCAGTGGTTAAGACTCCATGCTTCCAGTGTGGGTGACACAGGTTGGATCCCGGGTAGGGGAACTAAGATCCCACACGCCTCACGGTGCAGCCAAAAAAAGCCAAAATACCCATTTATTTCTCAGAGCTATCTTTCAGCAAGTACTATCTACTTTCCCCCACCACCCCCGCCCTTTCCCTTTGAGCTGCATGAATTATGTGCATTTTTAAATCATACCTAAACAGGAAACGGGGCTTCCCAGGTGGCTCAGTGGTAAAGAATCTGCCTGCCATTGAAGGAGACTTCGGGTTCAATCCCTGGGTCGGGAAGATCCCCTGGAGAAGGAAATGGCAACCCACTCCAATATTCCTGTTTGGAGACTTCCATGGAGAGAGAAACTGGCAGGCTACAGTCCATGGGGTCGCGAAGAGTTGGACACAGCTCAGCGACAAAACAACGCCAACAGGAAGCAGTGGAATGATGCTGGAGTAGCTCTAATCAAATGCTGTGTGTGTGTGCCCAGTCTCCCCAGTGGAGACGCCTTGATTCTGAGCCGGCGTGGCCGTGTCCCCCCTGCAGAAACTGTGGTTCCAGGCGCCACCCTGCAGTTGCAGCTGCTTTTGGCCACCGGTTCTGTTCAAAGAAAGGAATTGCCTTGGTGGTTAGTTTTCACCCACTAGGCAAGGCCTAAAGAACTGTTAGTGTGGGGTGTGGGGGAGGCATCGCTTGTGTGAAATAGTTGGCAAAAACAGCTTCCAGAAAGTGCCTATCTGCAAGCATTGTATTTCGTTCCATGAACATTATATTAAATCGATTTAAACGTACCTGGAAGGCTATAAGGTTGGCCTTTTAAAACATCTCTGCGATCGTATCTCTGCGCCTGTGTCAGTGAGGGCATTTGAGTTCAGACAGAAGAGTGTTTGTCTACAGGAAGAAAAACACTGAAAACTTTTATGTTGATCGTTCTGCTGTTGGAGTTGAGAAATTATAGGAGCAGACTGTGTTCATTGAGGTCATTGATCACACAGCCGTGTTTATCCCTAGTAATCCAAGACCTAAGGGCAGAGTCGCTCAAACCTGGGCCAGCAAGTGTGTTTGGTATTTGCGATGTAAAACCTTGTGCTGGGGAGGTGCACGGCCAAGACACAGCTGGGTCTTCACTGTCCAGTCCAGAGGACAAGGTGGGTGAAGGGTAACACCGTCTGTACACGAGGCGGTGCAGGGAAGGGGGCAGGGATACAGCTGGAGGAGCCAGGAAGGGCTTTGGAGGAGGACACTCCCGAGGCCATCGTTGAAGGACGGCTGGGAAATCAGGGGTCTGAGGCAGTTGGGGAAGAAAGCTCTCTGTTGGAGAAGTTGGCTCGAATGGTTTAGGCCTAAAGCAATCTTGCCAAGAAAAGAAAACCCACATGCCTTTATGACTTTATGGATACCAAATAGCGCTCTGTAAAGCCGGCTGAACTCAAGGAAGCCCGAGACAGACAGGGCAGTAAACAGTGTTTGAGATAACACTTGTGTGGCCCTCGTTGAGGTGGCAGGTAGTCTAATCAGGAACAGAGAGGTCGCGGGCCCTGGAAGGCCCGTGGGGAGACCCCGAAGAGGAAATCCCCTGGGTGGGGCTGCAGGGCTCGTGGGTGCCCGCCCTGGCCCAACAGTCTCCCCACCCCGCCAGCCCATCCTAGCGGGAAGACCTGGCCGTGTGTTCCTACTTTGTTTAGAGAGTCACAGACTCCGGGATCAGCGTCCTTTTCACTGGTTTTGTTGATCACAGATATTTCAAATGTCCCCCCACCCCCGCCCCGTTATTTCCTTCCCACCACTTCCCCCGAAAATGGCACATCTGTAGTCTGAACGTATTCTCTGTGTTGATAAGGAAATACGACTTTGCTTTTGCAGTTATCTACCAGAAATTCTTATGCCAGGAAAACTGAAACAATAAAGGTGTATCTTTGAAGGTCAGTAAATCAGTGTTTTATGAGGCCATGAAAAGGGGAGTTCCAAGTCAGGGCCTCCTTTGCAGAGAGTGCTGTTTGAAGAAGGAGCCACGTGAACTTTCTCTGCCAGCTCAGTATTAAAATTCCCCCCATGCTGTTTTCCTATTTTCGAAGTGCATGGGAAAAGAAGGTGGTGCGTTTTCCGCATGTGTGTCCAGAGGAGGCTGGCGGGCCCGTCTTGCTGTGGATGTGGGTCCGCATCCTGCCTGGACGGTCCTCAGCTCTCCAAGTGACTCACGCCCCAGGGCACCCACCCTTGGGCCAGGGAGGCTGGCGGACAGCCATGGCCTGTCTGCTGTCTGCCTGCAGAGTCCGGACCCCGAAGGAGAAACAACACCCGACCCCACCTCAGTCACCCCCCGCCGTGGTGGGTGGGATCCCCCCGACAGCTGATTTTCCTTCCCACCACCCATTCCTTCCCAAACTTATGTGTCCCTCCGGCTGCCATCTGGGAGCTTAGACTTTCAGTCATGTCAGAGTCTTTGTGACCCCATGGGCTGTAGCCCGCCAGGCTCCTCTGTCGATGGGATTCTCCAGGCAAGAGCACTGGAGTGGGGTGCCACTTCCCCGCCCAGGAATGGAACCCGCGTCTCCTGTCTCCTACACTGGAGTGGGTTGCCTTGCCCTCCTGCAGGGGATCTTCCCCACCCAGGGGCTGGAACCACGTCTCCTGTGTCCTGCACTGGCAGGTGGATTCTTGACCACTAGCGCCACCTGGGAAGCTCCAAGCACCGAGCTGCCTCGTGGGACCCACTGCTAGAAACAGATTAAACTCAGCTCCTTCCGCCCCAAACCCAACCTCTGAGCCTGAAAAAACCCAGAGTGAGACGGTGGACTTAGGCAGAACAGAAGAGCTGCTGGGTCTGATTTCTCAGCGAGCTCGTGCGGTTTGGCGCTGAGCGGGCGGCCCGGCCCACCGGCATCTCTGCCCTCCATCCGCGGGCGCTGTCGGTCTGTTTCCTGGCGGGATCCCGGCCTGCCGGCTCCCCAGCCCTCCCCCTCCCTGGCCCTGCTGAGCCAAGGCAGCCCCGTCAGCATTTAGGCGCTCTCCTGCGTGGATGTGTGCTCACGACCCATGTGTCCTTGTCCTGTGGGCCAGTGGTGACCTCCAGCCTCAGGTTTCCGTGGGCTGCCATGTTCAGGGTAAGAAAGAAGACTGTGTTTGTGTTGAACATGTTCATTTAGCTCAACAAAAGGAGTGCCTCCTCCCGGTGGGACGCCAGGGAGAGCAGGCCCAGCCCTGGTCTCCCGGCACCCCTCAGTCGAGCAGATGGGACCCGTGCGTCCCCGGAGCGCGCTCAGAGTGCGGTGCGCGCCCAGGGCAAGAGGGCCTTCACGGGCTTGGAAGTGTCGGGGGAATGGCCTCACTTTCTTGCCATGCGCCTGTGCACGTCTAAGGCGCAGAAAGAGGGCAAGGGGGCGGCCTGGGCGGGGATGCGAGGCTGGTGGGCGCCCTGCCTGGCGGTGGGATGGCCTGGGGGGATAGCAGGGGTGGACGGAGTCCAGTGTTTGGGATGACTACAGAGGGCCATGTTCCCGAGCTGCGAGGGCAGGTGGCGAAAGGGAGGCCGAGAAGGGCTTTATGTGCAAGTAGTCTAGGTTTTACCCCCGGTGGGGTGTGCTGGGGAGGGATCCGCGGTCAGATCTGCAGGTTGTGGGGAGCAGCGCCATGGGGAAGGGGGTGGGTCCCCAGGGGGCAGGAAGGAGGCCCCAGCCGCTGCTCTGGGGAGGAGCTTGGAGAAGCTTGAATGGGGTCAGAAAGGTGGGGAGAGAAAGGAGGCAAGTGCAGGGTGCCCCGAGCTGTGCCAGGTGCCGAAGACACGGGGCAGAGGATGTGGTTGGACCTATTATTAAAAAAAATGATAGATGTCAGGACAACACAGCTGACCATTTTCGTGATACTTTTGCACAGTTTATTAAGGAAACTGCTTAGTCCAAATCCAAATCAAATCAGTTTCAGTTTCAAGTAAAGGATTTTTTTCCCCTAAACAATAAAGAAGAACGCAGTGTAGGATATGGAATCCCATTTGCTTTGGATTGTCATACTGGGAAGCAAAATTCCTTAGAGCCCTTAGAGGTAAAAACAAGCTGAGAGCCCCAAGGCACTGCAGGAAATTTGTGTGCCTTGGAATTCAGAGCCATTTCCTGGCCTAAAGGTGTCTTTGAATCAGAGGGTCAGGATGTAGGCAGAGTTTGAAAACTCAGGACTCGAGAGATAAGCGGCCGTTGGTCCCCCGAGTCCATCATCAGGGCTGGCGTGACCTACCCCGTGGTCTTCCCACCGTGCCCTCAGCGCACCTGCCCCCAGCCCAAGCCGTGTTTACCCTGGACAGCAGCTGGGCAGAGCTCTTTCTCCTGCAGGAGGCCCCTTTTCCTGATGGATGTCAGTGCCTCAGCTGAGTGTTTCCCTTCCGCTCTGCCTGCCCCCTCTGCGCCTCTACCCCCAAAAGCCCTGGCCTCACAGGTGACACAGAGGCCCTCCTGGCACAGGCAAAGGCAGAGAGCTGCCAGGTCCCCAAGTGGCAGGAAGAACCATCGGCAAAAAAAACGACCCTTTGGGTTCATTGGAATAATAATAACTCATGACATTTCCTGTTCAGTGTTCAGAGTACAAGAGCCACTTCCTCCAGCCACCAGAAATTTGAAGACTTTCCATGAAAAATGAGGAAGAAAAACTTTTTAACATGTTGTGAACGTGATGGTTAAACCTGGGAGGCGGGAAGAGAACACGGGTTCTGTCATACAAGTCCTGTCTGCGCCGCGGCCTCTGCCAGCTCCGTTCTCCTTACTTCCCCCAAATAGGAAGTGAACCTTTTTTCTGAGGTTCTGACTCTAAAAACACTTGCTCCTCTCTGCAGTGTGCATGCGTGCACGCTCAGTCCGTTAGTCGTGTCCTGCGCTTTGCGACCGCGTGGATTGTAGCCCGCCAGGCTCCTCTCTCCGTGGGATTCTCCAGGCAGGAACACTGGAGTGGGTTTCCATGCCCTCCCCCAGGGGATCTTCCTGGTCCCGGGACTGAACCCGAGCCTGTTAGGTCTCCCGCGTTGGCAGGCAGGCTCTTGACCACTGGCACCACCGCACTGAAAACTGTGTTCTTAAGTAGCACAGACAGCTGCCAAGTGCCTGTCCAGTTGAAAAACTGTCGGGCTCTCGGTTTTGCACCCAGGGTAGAAAAGCAGCATCATGTCTGAAACGTTCGTGTTAACGGAGCCCCTGGTCCCTGTTTCAAGCCTCGTGGGGACGGACCACATCTGCCCTGGCTCGGCCGCACACCCTTCAACAGTTCTCAGTGGCCGGAAGGTCCCTGTGGCCCTGAGTCCATTGCTGCCTCACCGCTCCACCCGGCTCCTCGCACTTGCTGTCTGGGGGTGAAGCGCCGCTGGCCACTGTCTCTGTGTTCCCGTCTCTCTCTTTGAAAACCGTCAGCCACTACTTCCTCTTCCTCAAGTTATTCATGCGACTTCCTTTAAGCTCTCTGTCAGCTTCTTTCCTTTCAATTCTCGGGATCCTGGCTTTGCAGTTCCAGGAGGTGCTCTGGAAAACAGACCTCCCCTGCGCACCTGAGCCCCAGGACGCCCCTGCCTCGTAGGGAGGCTGAGACTGCCCGCCTGCGTCCCTCGCAGTTAAGTGGGTCAACAGCTGCCCGGAGGGTCGAGCCAGGAGCCTCGGATGTGCAGGGCAGGACAGGGGCCAAGGAAGCCTCTGGGCCTGGATGGACGTGATGCCGAGGGCAGAGCCAAGCGGGAGAAAACCAAGGCCTGGCTGGTGTCTGAGCCCGGAGCCGGCCAGGTGGGGGCGGGCAGGCCTCAGCCCCGGGGAGGGCGCGGCATGGGCCCTGGGAGCTGAGGAATGCACGTCCCCAGGCCCCGACATCAGATGCCCTGCGGGTGGGACCCTCCATCGGTGTCACCCCCTCCGCAGGGGATTCTGAAGCACGCTGGAGTTCCAGACCTGCTGCTTTAGATGTCGGAGTCCACGGAACGATTTTGAGCTCAGAGCTAAACGAGTATTGCCTGATGACTGTCTTAAACGCACCTGCCACCTGTCGAAGCCCTCCCACGTGCCCGGCATGTGTTAGGTGCTGCAGACGTCTAATCCCCACTCCAGCTCGCTGGGAAGACAGGACTCACGCCTGGGGCCCCGTGACCGTCCTGGGGCGTGGCCCTCACCCCGCAGGGAAGCCGCTTCTGCAGTCGCTGCGTGACAGGAAGAGTGCAGACAGGGAGCGCTCCAGGCCTGGGGCGTGCAGAGAGAGAAGCAGGCTCCTCAGGGCTTGGGGATGCAGCACAGCCGGTCTGCATCTGTGGGACTCGCTCAAGGAGGTTCGTCTGCGGAGGGCGCTCTGTTGTCGACCGTCACCAAGCAGAAGGGGAAAGGCTATGACTTTAAGGCTGGGTTTAGGCGGGCACCCTGGGCAGCCTCAGCTCAGGGCCCATGTGCGGGTCGCTCCCTGACTCAGGAGGAAAAAAAATGTGACAGGCTGAGTCACTGCTGCCACTTCCCGACGCGAGGGCATCTCTGACTGTGGGCAGTCCTCAGGCGCCGGGAAGAAGCTGTCCTGTCCGCCCCCCCCCCCGCCCCCCGCTGGGCCAGGCGCTCCAGCTCTGCCCTGCCTTTGTCAGGACGTCCCGGGCGTGTTCATCCCCTTCTGCTGCCCCCCAGACTCTGTCCTCCGTGTTGGGGGCTGGGGGGGCCCCTTCTGAGGAGCTTAGGTTTTCCTTGTTCCAGTCGGGGTCCCTGTGCCCAGGTCACCGAGGTCCTATTTATGTGTCTGGTTACAAATGACCACGGCACCAGATGGTGGGATGGCATCGCCGACTCCATGGACATGAACTTAGGCAAACTCCGGGAGCTCGTGAGGGACGGGGATGCCTGGCGCGCTGCAGGCCATGGGGTCGCAAAGAGTCGGACACAACTGAGCGACTGGACGACAGCCAGCACCCCAGAATGGGCGGCTCGTCGTAACTGCGTGGGGCGGCCCTCGGGACGCGGAACGACAGCCAGCACCCCAGAATGGGCGGCTCGTCGTCGTAACTGCGTGGGGCGGCCCTCGGGACGCGGGATGCGGGAGTGATGGGCGCCCGCTGCTCTGCGCCCGCGCGGTGCGCCCAGGGCGTCCCGGGGGGCCTCCGTGTGAGAGCCCCTCTCCCGCCGGCAGCGCGAGCGGCCGCGTGTGGGCCAGGCGGGCCTGCCTGCCGTCCACGTTCGAGAGCGAATCCGAGCCCAGGAAAGGATTTCCGATCTTGGTCTGGCCTCCCGTTCCCCCCAGGGTGTCTCTAACGCTGCCCCTGGTTGGCGGAGCCCTTCCGAGCCCGTGCTGGGGAGCGTGAATCTGATTCAGAACTCGTAGGAAACCATTACAGTTTCTGTAAGGGGAAGTTGTAAGATCGCAATCAGCCCTTCAGGAAATATTATTCATAATTTACCGAGAATTTGAGCATTTGCTGCGTGCCTGGCACTGTGCCACTCTGCTTATCACGCATGGTCCGAGTGGGCCACCTTGTCTCTTGGTGAGGAAGAAGGGAGATAGGGAAGATAAGGAAAGGAGAGCCTCGAGCGCGGTGCCCGGCAAGCGGGACACGTCCCGCAAGGACCAGCTCTGCCCTCTCGCCCGCTCTCGCCCCCTCGCACCGCGCGGCGTGCGCACGGCGGTGGGCGGCGCGGGGCTCGGGGTCCCTCCTGCGGATGGAGATGACGGTGCAGAGCCTGGCAGGGCCCTCGGGCGCTTCCTCTGGCTCTCGGGCCTTGATGCCATCTCTGACCTTGCTCCTCCAAGACCAGCAGTGTCAGCATCACTTGGGACTTGTTAGAAAACCCGCATCTTTACGAGAGGTCCAGGTGGCTCGCTTGCGCAGTGAGGGCTGAGAAGCGCTGGTCTCTGAACAGTGTAGGCGAGTCAGATTCTCTTACCTGGCACCGTGCAGAGCTCAGAGGTATTGAGTAATCCTGGGTGGTTGAGTTCGTCTGTTTTTTTTTTTTTTAAGTGTAGCTCAGTTGTGGCTGAGACTAGAGAAGGTGGAGCTCAACTGTGTTCAGGAAAGAAAGGAAGAGGGACGAGTTCAGCCGAGTCCAGGAATGGCCCTGGACATGGGCTTTGAGTCTTGAAAAGCGAGGCAGATGAATGCTGTCGAGCGTGGCAGTGACTGTACCAGAGGGGGGCCGTGGTGCTCCCCTCCCAGCCGCTGAGACGGGGAGAATCTCCCCTCGGCGGCTCCCAGGGCCCGGGGTCCGGCGCAGGCTTCGTCCTTCCTTGAACCTGAAATCGAGCCAAAGTCCTAGGATGTGAGCCCACAAGGTCGCCGGAGGCTGTGAGATGAGCCGGGGGGGGGGGGGGGGGGGGGGGGGGGTGTTAGGGCCTCGTGGCTCAGCGGCCCCGGACAGGCTCTCCAGGAGAGGCGGGCCGTGCGCCCGGCAGGGTGTACGGCTGGCGATGGACGGTCGGCCGGGGCAGGGAGGGCGCAGCAAAGCTGGGGGTCAGGGTTGACCCAGGGGCGGGCGGGCTCGCCAGAGTGGCATGGGGGGTCCGCGACCCCCGGGGGTCGCAAAGACAAGCAGTGCACTCACTGAAGGTCCTGAGCAGGGCGTGACCCCGAAAGTGACGTGGGGGGGCAGGCAAGTGGGGGAGGTGGGGAGCGTGCGGTCGACTGGGAAGAGGAGGAACACGGAAGCCCACCCTAGACCTGGGGGAGAACGGGGCGCGGGAGGCTGGTGCGTGTATGGCTGAGTTCACTGTTCACCCCAGACTCTCACACCATTGTTTGGTCATCGGCTGTACCCCACTACAAAAGAGAAAGTTGAAAAAAGCAAAACCGCCAGTGATCCTCAGCGGGATTGCAGGAGGAGACAGTCCAGGTGGCTAAGAGCTTCCAGCACGGGGGCTGAGGAGTCCAGGTGTGAGACCTTCGCTTAAAGGACAGTGGCCCGAGTGGGCAGTTCACTGATCAGCCCCGCTGACCCGGGCTGAGGGTGGAGCTGGATCGCGAGGCTGGAAGGGCCGGGGCGAGGGGCCGCGGTGCGCTTCTGGCCTTGGTCCTGGGCAGGGCCGCTGGGGAGATGGCAGGAGTGGATGCGGGCGGGCTGGGGCAGGTGTGGGGGCCTGGGGAGCCCTGAGGGGCCTTCATCTCGGTCCGACCCATCTCTGACCTTGCCGGTCGACACCCAGCAGTGTTGGCATCACCCAAGAGCCTGTTAGAAGTGCAGACCCCACCCCAGACCCACCCACTGAGGGGCGCCTTTGAATCCATTTTCCAGGTGATGCTGTGCACATTTAAGCAGCAGGCCGGGGAGCTTCCCTGGCGGTCCAGTGGGGACTTCACCTCCCCGTGCAGGGGGTGCAGGCTGACCCCTGGTCAGGGGGCTAAGATCCTGCACCCTGTGGTGGAAAACCCAAAACGGAAGGCAGAAACCACATTGCAACAAGCTCAAAAAACACTTTAAAATCTGTCCACATCAAAAAAAAAAAAAATGTAAACCAGGAATTTTTTTTTGAAAAGGAAGCAGGCCTGGGCAGTCTGGCCCCTTCCCTGGCCCCTTTGGGAGCTAAAGGCCCTATTAGCCAGGTGCACTCCCACCATGGGCTTCCCTGGCGGCTCAGCTGGTAAAGAATCCGCCTGCAATGTGGGAGGCCCAGGTTCGACCCCTGGTTCAGGAAGATCCCCTGGAGAAGGGAATGGCTACCACTCCAGTGCTCCTTCTGGGAGAATCCCATGGACAGAGGCTGCAGTCCACGCGGTCACAAAGAGTCAGACGTGACTGAGGACCGACACATCACTTCCCTCGAAGAGCAGGGTGGAGCCGCGCCCGGCCCTGGGCGCCCAGCAGAGCAGAGCAGCGCTGAGCAGCACAGGGGTCAGTAACGGCTACTGCAGGGAAGAGGGGAAAGGAGCTCTCCTCTCAAATGAATAAAAGTTAAAACAAAAAATTCAAGAATGGCAAAGAAAAAAAAACCCCTCCACACTGGGAGGATAAAGGGGGCATTCACAGGAGCCTGGGCGTGAGGACAAGTCACGGTCCTAGTCGCGCTGTTTAGGAAACAGCCCTTCCCGCTGTTTCAGGTAGCGCACAGCTGCAGACTTGCTTCACCCCTCATCTCCCAGAAGACAAAGACACTTGCAATTAAAGTTTTGAAACGCAAGGTTATTTCTTCATTTTCCCTTGGGCCATATGTTTTCTAGGAGCAGAGATAATACATGCATTGTGAGCAGAGTAAGAGAGATGAGCAGAAATCAATAGGCCTTTGATATGCTCTTGTCTGAATAAGACTTTTTTTCTAATGAGCTTATCTGGAATCAAGGTGATCAGGGGGAAAGAAATGCTGATGAGGCCATAAAAGCCAAGTTTCAAGACAGCTCATGAAGTTGCCTGTGCTGTCTGCTAGGTCGCAGTGGTGACTATGCCAAGACTTCTGAAAGGCCACAGTTACTCTACATTTTTCCGGGGTTTTTTTTCCCCAATTAAATTTGACCTGAGTCAGATTTTTGTTTCTGTGTGCAGTATCTATTTTTTAAAAATCTCATAGCAAAATGGTTAAGATAGTAAATTTTGTTATGAGTACTTTATCTCGTTTAAACTTTAAAATTAAAAAAATCTTATGACAAATTATTTCCTCCCTGATGATAAAAACAGCATGAAGTGCTAATTATTTAAAGTGTTGCGTCCACTGTAAACCTACAGTCAGTGTCACAGAGCCCTGAAGCTGCAGGGACTTCTTAACTCAGGATGTGGATAAATTACGCCACCAGTTGTGTGAGTTTAGACTTCCCGTTAGCCTGACTTGTTCCCTCACTTCATGCAGGTCTCCACTCAAAAGTCACCTTATCAGTGAGGCTCCCCTCATAATTCCATCACCTTATCCTGTTTTATTTTTTTCATCGTGATCATTCCAGCCAGATTCCATTACATGTTTGCTTCCTGTCATTCTCCTCCCAAGGACTGTCAGCAAGGACTCTCTGGCTAACATCTACCGTGTCCACAAAACTTAAAATTGTCTCTGGCACATAGGGTGTGTTCACTTAACATTTGGGGAGTAAATGAATGCAATTTTAATTCGTTCCACTTTTAGGTTGTAAACTGGCCAAGCACGTCTTACTTAAATGCTAAACCTCCTTGATTATTTTCTGGAGAACCATGCAGTGATACTGTTGAGATTGGGAAAGTTTTTCTACAATAGGAAAATCAAGGATTTCTTTCAAGATGGAGAAAATGAATCCAAGGGTCCTACAGCCCTCTGGTAACCATCCTGGTCCTATATAAAGAGTCAGTGCTGTTGACAGCTAAGTCTAGTCCTGTGCACAAGTCTGGGCAAAATGAAATCACCCCGTAAGAATGGATAAAGGACTTGGGCAGACATTTCTCTAAAAGTGGCCGATAGGCGCATAAAGTAGAGATTCAGCGTCACTCGTCGTTAGGGAAATGCAGCCACAGGCATGCGGAGTGGCCGGTGGCTAAGGCTCGGTGCTCCCGATGCTGGGGTTCCAGGTTCGGTCCCTGGTCAGGGAACTAGATCCCGCATGCCGCTACTGACAGCTGGTGCTGCAGATACCCAAGTTAATTAATTATAAAAAGCCACACTTGTTAGGATCACTATTACCAAAAGAAAGGAAAAATAACAAGTGTTGGCAAAGACAGGGAGAAACTGGAAGCCTCATGCGTTTCCGGTGAGAGTGCTAGTCGCTCAGTGGAGTCCATCTCCGTTTTGACCCCATGGACTGTAGCCCAGCAGGCCCCTCCGTCCAAGGAGCTCTCCAGGCAAGGATACTGCAGTGGGTCCACTCCCTTCTCCGGGGGTCTCCCCGACCCAGGGATCGAACCCTGTGTTTCCTGCGCTGCAGGCAGATTCTCTACCAGCTGAGCCACCAGGGAAGCTCTGGTGCGTTTCCGGTGGGAGTGGATTAAGGTGGTGCAGCAACCACGGGGGAATGTCTGGTGGCTCCTCCAAGAGCTGAACACAGAGTGACTGCGTGACTCAGGTGTGGACTCCGGAGAACTGGGAACAGGAGCCTCAGCAGCTTCTTGTGCGCCAGTATTCACTGCCGCTCACAGCAGCCCGGTTCCCAGCAGGGGGACGGCGGAAGCAACCCACACGTCCACCCACAGACGGACGGCTGAGCGAACTGACGCGCTCATACAGCCGGGCGTCATTCTGCCGTCAGGAGGAACGAAGTCCCCACGTGCGCAACAACATGGACGAACCTTAAGACCATGCCAAGTGAGATAAGCCAGACGCAGAGACAAGCCCTGTATGACCCCACCTTCTCGGGGCGCCTAGAATAGTCAGGCTCACAGAGACAGGAGGCAGAAAGAGGCTGCCAGGTGCTGGAGGAAGCACGGCACTGTTCTGTAACTCCAGGGTTCCCAGACAGCGCCGAGAAAGAGTTACTGTGTAGTGCTTAAGAGAGTTTCTGTCTGGGGTGATAAGAATGTTCTGGTGAGGCCGTAGTGATGGCTGTACGACATCATGAGTCTAATGAATGCCACTAACCGTATACACTAAGAAACGGCTCAGATGGCAAATTATGTGTATATATACATGCTTTTTAAAACATATACATAAAATTTTTACTTTTCAAAGGGCTGACGTGAAAGAGCCAAATTCAGTGTTTCCAGATGGAGACAGCCCTTTCTCCCCTCCCTAAAAAGAGCCTCTTTCTTTGCCCCCCTCCACGACTGAGAGTCCCTGCCTCATGCGCTCACACCGCTCTTGGCCTGGCCGTTCTGTCCCTGAGACGCTGGTCATCCCCCCATCGGACACTGTGCATCGTCAGAAGGAGCGTGTGCCTTCTTCTCGGCCTTTCTCACGCCACCACTCTCTGCAGTGTGCTCCAAGTGTGAGCTGCTCAGGCGTGTCTGACTCTTTGTGCCCCCGTGGATGGCAGCCCACCAGGCTCCTCCGTCCATGAGATTCTCCAGGCCAGAATACTGGAGTGGGTTGCCTCTTCCTCCTCCAGGGGATCTTCCCGACCAGGGATCAAACCCTTGTCTCTTGCACTGGCAGGCAGATTCTTTACCATCTGAGCCACCAGGGAAGCCCCAGGGTGCTGCTAAAAAGGCCCCCTTGCTTCCACAGCTGCTACGTCCTCCCGGTCCACTCCCTGGCCCCCCAGCCCCGGGGCCCGCACCCCTTAGGGTCTCCCTCCTCCTCTCCTCCTCCTGCCCAAACATCCTTGGCTCCTCTGCCCCTCGCCCCTGCCCCCCAGCCTTGGGGTCCTCCTGCTGAGATCCCTTTCCCTGTATCCCAGGCCGGGTGCCCTCCCCTTCCTGTTCCTGTGACCAGTGAGGGCTGTGTCCAGGCACTTCCTGGAACTTGATCTTCGGCAGACCAGGCCCTGCGCCATTGCAGGGTCCCCACCTGCTAGTGTTCTCTCCTTGGTGCCTGTGGGGTCTGGCGCTACATGCTTTGAGACGGTGGGATGGGCCCACGGCCTTGTCCTACACAAGCCTGTCCCTTGCTCGGGCATGTGAGAGCTCAGGAAAGGTGTCCTTGAAGGTGTGATGATAGCAGTGCTTTTTAAGAGATGGGTGCTTTCTGTCATTAAACCCTGGACCAAGCTGAAATTCGCCTTCTGGTCATACCACATGAAAAGTCACTTTACAAGGTAAGGCAGATGACTCAGGCAGAGAAGTGACTGGCCTTGCTCTGCTGTCTGCAAGTGAAGAGGTCAGCTCCCAACCCGTTTATGGGGAGTGGTCTGTATCGGGAGGGGGTGGATTCCTATTAGTGGTTTTCAGTGAGCCTAGTAGTTGACCAGCCCTGATGAATGCTTTCAAGCTGGAGTTTTGAATACTCTTTACCGCTGGAAACACATTCATAAAACACATTTTAGAATGTCCTAAATCCCTCAGTAGCAGCTCAGTTATTAATACATTATCAATGGTAGTCACGATATCATCCTTTTCTTCACCTTCTTTTCAAACTAGACACATCTTTTCATGTTGTACCAATCAGAGAATAGTTGAGCCTCAATTTTAGCAGCAGAATTTTTTTTTTTCAAGAGTCGTATGTAAAATATGTTTCTGTAAAGGCAACTGTGGCCTCCCTGGTGACCCTTCGGTAAAGAATCCACCTGCCAATGCAGGAGACGTGGGTTCAGTCCCCAAGCTGGGAATATCCCTTGGAGAAGGGAGTGACTACACACCCCCATCTTCTTGCCTGGGAAATCCCCTGGACAGAGGAGCCTGGAGGGCACAGGGTCTCAAAGAGTCGGACACCACTTAGCCATTAAACGACAACAGCAAAGGGAACTGGAGTATTCTAGACGTCAGGGAGCTTTCTGCTTGAACCCCCTGATTCTCTGCGTTGCTTCACAACTTGGACCATGCACCTGGCTTGTACAGCGCGGGGTCTTCACACAATTCAGTGGTCTTCCAGGGAGTGCTTAGGGTGATCTGTTGGGGTGCACGGTTCAGTTCAGTCGCTCAGTTCAGTTGTGTCCGACTCTTTGCAACCTCATGGACTGCAGCACGCCAGGCTTCCCTGTCCATCACCAACTCCCTGAGTTTACTCAAACTCACATCCATCGAGTCAGTGATGCCATCCAACCATCTCATCCTCTGTCGTCCCCTTCTCTCCCGCCTTCAATCTTTCCCAGCATCAGGGTCTTTTCAAATGAGTCAGCTCTTCACATCAGGTGGCCAAAGCACTGGGGTGCCCAGGAGATCCCCAAAGGCTGCCTGTTTATTTTCTTCGTCTCTTTCATCGGTAACATACCATCTTCATAGGTTCCTGTGTAATGTTCTGAAGTATGAAATGTGAAGCTTGGGTTTGTGCAAAGAAAAAGTGTGAGTTTTCCTCTGTAAACCGTGAGCCTGAAGTGCTGTCTGTTAAGTTTTTTAAAGTGGAAACGTCTAGCAGGGCGTTTGGACATCCCTCGATTCTGTCCTGGTTGACAGCAATCCCTGCAGGATCTCGCAGCCCCTTTCTCAGCAGAAGCTTGGAGTCAGCTCACCCTGCACCCAGCTTCCACCGCCGTCACCGACTGAAGCCCCAGACAGAAACCACAGCGGTGACTCTGGCCTCCTGCCACGATCTCAGGCCCACGAGAAAGCACTGCTTTATGTGAAGTCAAACAGGCTTTTAAAAAATGAACCTTTTCAATTAAAAACATGTTTTTTTCTGGGAATTCCCTGGCTGTCCAGTGGTTAGGTCTCTGCACCTCCCACTGCAGGGGGCGCAAGTTCGAGTCCTAGTGAGGGAACTAAGGTCCTGCATGTCTTGCAAAAAGGCCAAACAACCCCCCCCTCCCCCCCCCCCCCCCCCCCCCCCCGTTTCCCAGTCACCAGAAACACTCTGATGTCAGCTTTTGTGATCACAGGCAGGTTAAAACTAAACAGAAAGGTGCGTCCAGAAGCTGGCAGGGCTTCTGGATGTTCCTGCAAATCCCTACCCTTCTGCACCCTCTTTCCTTTTCCTGCCAACACTCCTTCCCCTCCGTTCCCCCATCAGGGCATGATCTGATAGAAGGAACCCAGGCTCCCTGATTCCGCCCAGGGGCGCGGTTAACCCTCCCTCCAGCGGCCGCCAGCCAGGGTGCGCAGTCACTGACAGTAACTGCCCCACCTCAGTCCCCCAGTGACTGGCTGGAAAGGTCCTTGGCCTCAGCGGGAAGAAGCACAGGCTTCGTTCTCACTTGCCATTGCTGCCTTGCCAGGCTTCCCTGGTGGCTCAGTTGGTAAAGAATCTGCCTGCAACATAGGAGACCTGAGTTCAATCCCTGAGTCTGGAAGACCCCCCGGAGAAGGAAATGGCCACCCACTCCAGCATGCTGGCCTGGGGAAGTCCCAGGGACAGAGGAGCCTGGCAGGCTACAGTCCGCGGGGTTGCAAAGAGCCGGACACGACTGAGCAACTGAACCAGCACACAGCTACCTCACTGTGCACAAGCTGCCCCACCGCGCCCTCACTTGCACAAGCTGCCCCATCGCGCCCTCACTTGCACAAGCTGCCCCACCGCGCCCTCACTGTGCACAAGCTGCCCCATCGCGCCCTCACTGTGCACAAGCTGCCCCACCGCGCCCTCACTGTGCACAAGCTGCCCCATCGCGTCTTCACTGCGATTCGCCCCGTTTTACAGGCGAGGAGACAGCGACTCAGAAGTGGCCTATCCCCACTTGTCCTCAGGTTGTAGAAAAGCAGACAGCCTTATTAAAGAAATGTAGACCCGCCTGGACGTTCAGTTCTGAGAGCTGCCCTGGAGGGAAGAGCCGGAAGGGGAAGCCCGCCCCGCCCTTCCTGGCCGGCGCAGCCACCTGGCCAGGCGGCGCCCCTGTCCTCACCGGCGCCCTGGTACCACTGCCCTTCCGTCTCAGGGGCTCTCCCCGCCCGAGCCTCTGCTCTGCTAAATCCTTACATTCTGGCTCCTCAGACTCGACTTCAGCTAGTGTTTCATTTTTCTAGGGAAACCTGCCTTATCTGACTGGCAAGCTTAAAATGACTCCTCTGTGCATCCACTCCCAGGTCTGAAGTGGCCACCAAGAAGTCTGATGCTGGATGCTTTCTTTCCGGTAACAGGCATATAACTGGGCCAAATTCGAGAAGATAAAGCTGGATCAAAGAGAGGGGGGCTGGAAGCTTCTAGAGAAAAAGGGATAAGAAAGGGGCCAAACTGAAGAGGTCCCCCAGAACATCTCAGTTTCAAGGGTCTGTGTTTGGACTCACCAATTGAAATGTTTAGAGGGGAAGACTTAGGCCTTGTCTCTGGCCTGACTTCCCAACCAGTGGAGCGAAGAAGTGGACAAGAAGGCGCCTTTGTCTGCAGGTCTGTGGCTGAGCCTCTTCTGTGTTGGCTGTTTATTGGTCTCTGAAAACGAAAAGCTTCTCTCCTAAAGGCTTCAGAGGAAAAAAATTCCCTGGCGTGAAATCCTCATAGTAAAGCCATTTTCTTGATGTTCTGGGGAACAGGGCTCTCTAGTAGTTGATTTCTGGGTGAGAGCACTTTCAATTTTGACTTTCTTTAAGCATATTTTTCTCAAGGGCTGTTCACATTCAGTAGTTCCCTCTCAAGAAAAACCACCTCTTTCAGTTCGACTGTAACAATCAGAAATGTGATACGATCTTTGCTTAATTTACAGCCAGATTCTCGAGTACAGTCATGGACGAGATTTTATAAAATAAAACCTGTGGAAAATCCCTCATTTGTTCTTCTAGGTTGAGTGCTTTTCTTCTTGACTTGACAGAAGGAGCCGAGCTTCTTTCTGTTTTGTTACATGTCAGCATGAATTTTTAGTAGAGCAGAAAAGTAATTTTAGGATTCATAATGCCTTTTGGTACAATTGGGTTGATTTAACTGCACAAAAAATAAATATTTAAGTCAATCTTCCCTGCAGGATTCCAAATACAGATCCTCCAATCTCTGCCACTCTGCTCAGAGAAATGTTTTGTTTCTTCAGCTTGGAGTTTTTCAGGATTAGACCCAACATGGCATTGCATTGGGAAACAAATCCAATAACTCCACAGAGCTTTTAAAGACAATTTTGATTTATAATTTATTATCTCCCAAAGCCTTGCATAGACTGTAGACATGCTTATTCCAGAAGAGTCTGTCAGCCATTAAAATTAAATACCAGCTTGTATGCCCTGAAACAAAAATCGACATGACACAAAACACAGAAGAAAGTGAGGCAGCAGATGGCCAATACGTTAGGTGTTTGTCTTAACTTCTTTTTTAATTTTAATTTTAACTTCTTTTTTTTAAGACTGTCCAAGGAATATATATGGGCAGGGGAGAAGAAAGGGGGAAACAGAAAAGGTATTTGCTGTAAACAGACCCTAGGGTTCCTTCTCGGAGAAGGCGATGGCGCCCCACTCCAGTCCTCTTGTCTGGAAAATCCCATGGACGGAGGAGCCTGGTGGGCTACAGTCCATGGGGGCGCTAAGAGTCAGATTCGACTGAGTGACTTCCTTTCACTTCACTTTCGTGCACTGGGGAAGGAAATGGCCACCCACTCCAGTGTTCTTGGCTGGAGATTCCCAGGGACGGCGGAGCCTGGTGGGCTGCCGTCTCTGGGGTCGCACAGAGTCGGACACGACTGATGCGACGCAGCAGCAGCAGCGCTCCTTCTGCGCTCAGGAGCTGTCTGTTAGAAACCAAAAGTTAGTCGATGTAAACTCTGCGGGCCAGATGTTACTTCTGTAGTTTATTTATCAAAACCTGTAGTAGGGCCCTGTCAGCACATGAGTGGTTTTTACAAGACTTCTAAGTACCCTGAATCAAAGCGTATTTCCCAAAACACAAGTGCTGCACCAGACCTGAGGCTGGATTTATGTGACCACACCTTTTATTCCATAAATAGTTTAGAAGTCGCTCTGCTTTATTTGTTTAATGAAAACAAGGAGGGGTCAAAAGCCCTGTTGTTTTAGAGGGAAACAAGTCGATTCTGAAGGCAAATGAGATAAAATGTAGATAACTAGACGTCTGTACTGCTCAAGTTACCAAAGGCCTCCTGTCACTCCGTTTTGGGCAAAGAGACGAGACTGGAGGTGGTTGAGAAAATCACCCCATTTACTGAAAACCTGCAGCCTTATGCTGAATCCCGGCTCCCACTGCTTGCCACCCGCCCCCACCCCCCCCCCCCCCACATTCCTTGGGAGACTGCTTCTGAAATACTTAACCAGGAGCGTGTTTTCATCTAATTCCTGCCTTCCGAGGACTGCTACCAATGATGCCATCTTTGGTTCCAGGGGAAGATTGTTTTCTAGTCGCTGTGTCTGACTCTTTGTGACCCCGTGGACTGCAGCACACCAGGCTCCCCTGTCCTTCCCTGTCTCCCTGAGCTTGCTCAAACTCACGTCCGTTGAGTTGGTGGTGCTGTCTAACCATGTCATCCCTTGCTGCTTCCTTCTCCTTCTGCCTTCATTCTTTCCCAGCATCAGGGTCTTTCCCACTGAGTCCACTCCAATCAGGTGGCCAAAGTACTGGAGCTTCAGCATCAGGCCCACATTCTGAGCAGCGGGAGGAAAGGGCCCAAGGACCAGAAGGAGCTTGAGAGGCCTGAGGGCTCTCCCAGCGCTGGTGAGATGAGGGATGTCAGAACTAGAACCCAAAGGAAAAAGGAGGGGTTGGACTGGGAGGGGCTGAGAGCATCCACTCATTCACACCAGAAATGCCCTTCTGTGGATGTGGGCCATCAGGACAGAGGCTGGTATCCAAAAGATCCAGCTCTGGCTCACCGGAAACCAAGCCGAAGAAGGTGGGGTTTGGGGACGTGGGAGCAGGGAGGCCAGAGGCAGAGCTGGCCTGGCCTGCAGCATCAAGGGACAGGTCCCCAGGGGGTCAGCGAGAGCGACAGGCCAGGGCGTCCAAGGTCTAGATTCCCCACTGGTTACAAACGCGGGGACTGCAGGGCAGAGGGAGAGCCAAGGGGTCCCGGACATGGAGCGCGGGATCGGAGTGAGGCCCGCACAAAATGAAGCGAGTTTTACGTGCTGTGCGAGCCCCAGGGAGCCGCAAATCCTCAACTAAGAAGGTGCATCCTAGAGCTGCAAGTGGAGGAAAAGAAGCAGAGCTTCTTGGAGGCAAGGAGCAAAGAGCAAGGGTCAAGTCAGTTCAGTGGCTCAGTCGTGTCCGACTCAGTGCGTCCCCGTGGACGGCAGCACCCCAGGCCTGCCTGTCCATCTCCAACTCCTGGAGCTTACCCAAACCCATGTCCATCGAGGCAGTGATGTCATCCAACCATCTCATCCTCTGTCGTCCCCTTCTCCAGCCCTCAATCTTTCCCAGCATTAGGGTCTTTTCCAATGAGTCAGTTCTTCCATCAGGTGGCCCAAGTATTGGAGTTTCAGTTTCAGCATCAGTCCTTCCAATGAATATTCAGGACTGATCTCCTTCAGAATGGACTGGTTGGATCTCCTTGCAGTCCAAGGGACTCTCAAGAGTCTTCTCCAACACTGCCGGGGTCCAGCCCCGGTGGATCCAGGGAATTCGAAGGGTGGATGGAGTCGGCGAGGAAAAAACTTATTTCTTTATTAATATAAGATTAGATTAGATTAGGAAGAAATAGTGTAGTAGGAAAATTAAGTGGAGAAAGAGGGCTGAATAACTTGGATTACGTGGAAGACCGATAAAATTCCAGACAAGGAATTTGCACCATCTACGTTGGGCCACCAGCGCTCGCTTGAATATCTAAGGGTGCCTCGCCTTAGGCTCCCTTTCGCGCGGGTCTTAACAGCCAGGGCAAGTAAGTAGACTTGGCGAGCCTCCGCACCCCAGATAGGAATTCAGCCTGAAATTAAAGTAAAGAGGAGAGGGAGGGAAAGGGAGAAAAGGAGAGAGAGACACGGGGGAAACCAGTCCAGCGACTGGCTCCGTCCTCTATTGTTCAGAAGGCCTTTTATACTTTTGATAAAACATGGAGATCAATGGGTAACACAAAGTTATGCAGCGTTAGCAGTCCAGACTCTTATCAAAACCAGGCTTTTCTCTCTGTATACCTAATTGTATACGCAAGTCTTAGGTGATTTACATCATCTTCTGGCCAAAAAGGGCCAATTAACATTTTACAGCCTTTTTTCTGATAAGGGTTTGTCAACCAGAAGACTTATTTGTGTTGATCTTCCCAAGGTCTGGTGCCACTCTCAGAAAGCACTAAATAAAGTTACATTCTCACATAGCAAGGACACAAGAGGAGTGCAGTGATATATAACAAAGAGAAAAGTACTTAACTCAAAAGTCTAGTGTTGCTAACATCAAAACTTCTATATATCTTTTTCCATATCCCGTTTACATTGATTAACATCCTCCCAGGTGCCTAAAAGATAAAGAATATGGAGACCTGGCAGCAGTCATTGAGTCAACAGTGAAAACCCTCTACCAATATAATTTTTAACTCTTTCGAAAAGGCTCTGTATCTTTAAGATGCTTTTAAGCTTTGTGCCTCTCGCAGTTGGGGGGCTGTAAGCAATTCACAAGCTGTAAGAGGTCCGGGGGAACCTGTTAGGTAAGCTAGAGAGTTTTCAGAGGGGGTTTAACTGAAACATCCCTTTCAAATGCAGAAGGCTAAAGCCCTGAGTTGACTTTTTCCAGAGAATATTAGAAGAGTGGAAAAGCAGGCAGATTCTTATTTTTTGGGGGGGTGGATGGTCAGGAAATTCCAGGGGGACCCCTGAAGTCTGATCACGACCTTGCGTATGTCAGCTTCCTTCCTCATGACCTTGTCACGGGCGGGATTCCTCACACTGGCTTCCGGCACAACACCAAAATTCAAAAGCATCAATTCTTCAGTGCTCAGCTTTCTTCACAGGCCAACTCTCACATCCACACATGACCACTGGAGAAACCATAGCCTTGACTAGACAGACCTTTTTTGGCAAAGTAATGTCTCTGCTTTGTAATATGCTTTCTAGGTTGGTCATACCTTTTCTTTCAAGGAGCAAGCGTCTTTTAATTTCAAGGCTGCAGTCACCATCTGCAGTGATTTTGGAGCCCAAGAAAATAAAGTCTGTCACTGTTTCCATTGTTTCCCGTCTATTTCCCATGAAGTGATGGGACCAGATGCCATGATCTTCGTTTTCTGAATGTTGAGCTTTAAGCCAACTTTTTCACTCTCCTCTTTCACTTTCATCAAGAGGATTTTTAGTTCCTCTTCACTTTCTGCCATAAGGGTGGTGTCATCTGCATATCTGAGGTTGTTGATATTTCTCCTGGCAATCTTGATTCCAGCTTGTTCTTCATCCAGCCCAGCATTTCTCATGAGGTACTCTGCATAGAAGTTAAATAAGCAGTGTTGACATGCTCCTTTCCCGATTTGGAACCAGTCTGTTGTTCCATGTCCAGTTCTAACTGGACCTGCTATAGATTTCTCAGGAGACAGGTCAGGTGGTCCGGTATTCCCGTGTCTTGAAGAATTTTCCACAGTTTGTTGTGATCCACACAGTCAAAGGCTTTGGCATAGTCAATAAAACAGAAGTAGATGTTTTTCTGGAACTCTCTTGCTTTTTTGATGATGCAACAGATGTTGGCAATTTGATCTCTGGTTCCTCTGCCTTTTCTAAATCCAGCTTGAACATCTGGAAGTTCACAGTTCACGTACTGTTAAAGCCTGGCTTGGAGAATTTTAAGCTTTACTTTGCTAGTGAGATGAGTGCAATTGTGCGGTAGTTTGAGTATTCTTTGGCATTGCCTTTCTTTGGGATCAGAATGAAAACTGACCTTTTCCAGTCCTGTGGCCACTGCTGAGTGTTCCAAGTTTGCTGGCATCTTGAGTGCAGCATTTTCACAGCATCATCTTTTAGGATAAGAAACAGCTCAGCTGGAATTCCGTCACCTCCACTAGCAAGGGAGGGAAAAAAGAACAAGGGAGGGAAAAACAACAATGACAACGTATATCTGGTCTTCTCCGGAAGGTGCGGGCCTCCTCAGGAGAGGTTTCTAGATTCTTTTTATTTGCCCTCAAAGCACGTTTCCTTGGGGCTTCCCTGGTGGCTCAGATGGTAAAGAACCCGCCTGCAATGTGGGAGACCCGGGTTTGATCCCTCGGTCGGGAAGATCCCCTGGAGAAGGGATAGGCTACCCACTCCAGTATTCTTGCCTGGAGAACCTCATGGACAGAAGAGCCTGGTGGGCTACAGTCCTTGGGGTCGTAAAGACTCAGACATCACAGAGAGACTCACACACACACGTATTTCATTAACCATATCTATGTACGTATGTTGCCTTATAAGTTGTATGTTGACTGTCATTTTGAAAGTTTGAAGGTGTACTGCCAAGTATCTAATGTAACTCAGGAATGAAGTAGGGATCAGTCTAAGTTCTACCTTAAATTAGATTAATACCAAAATTGTCTGCCTCACCACAGTCAGTTTTCCCAGTAGCAGAATTACTGATGTAACTTGAAAGATTGGTAATCCTATAGCATGTGAAACAAACATGTCAGTTCTCAGTGATGAAGATATTCTGGAATTAGACAGCAGTGCTGGTTGCATAACTTTTTGAATATACAAAAAAAAAAAAAAAAGCCCACTGAATCATAACCTTTGAAAGGGGAAATTTCATGGTATGTGAATTATCTCTCAGTACTTTAAAAAGAAGACATGTCCAGGTGTAAAGTCACAATTAGCTTAGGAGACAGAGATAAATATTAAGGAATAATCTGTGAGAATCTGTTTAAGAGTTAGGACATCTGGTCACCTCTGGAATCACAGCTTCCCTGTTTTTGCCAGGGTTACACTCTTGGGCTAGAGGGCGAATGGACGGAATGAATCACAGCCATGCGCCTAAACGTGTAAACAAACTGTCCACATATTCGGGCCGCTGATGCTTACCAGAGGCCAGGGTTTGGAGCCCAGCGCCCAGCCCACAGTGGCACGTGACAGAGCTTCCGGCCGCTGTTTCAGGAGGAGCCCTTTTAGCAAATTCCCCTAAAAAGAACCTGTGTACATGACCCAGACAAAGCCCGTGCCTGTCTTAGGCATGCAGTTTTCTTACCGGTCAGAAGCAATCGGCCTTGATCATCTGAAATACAGTCCAACCGAAGCTTTCTCCGGCTTGCTTTGTCATCACCATCGCAGGGGTGCTCACATACCATCAGGCTTAAACAGACCCTTCCTGTGAAACAGAGTTTGCATTGACCGCGTCCAGCTTCACCATTTGCCTCTGTGCATCTCTCCTCTCTGTGCACACGTTGCTGTGCAGACACAGAGACACGGGCTCCTATAAAAACAGGGAAAGACCCCAGAGAGCAGAGGCGGGGCAGTTTCTGTTAGGTCATATTTCCCAGTGTCCACGGGGCTCACTGACGGATCCCGTGAGCCTGTCCCGTGGTGGATGCTTGGGGAACGTCGGTCCCTTCACCCGGGTCCACGGAGATGTCAGACGGCCTGGGAACCAAGTCCAGATACAGCCTTCCCGGCAGCCTGGCTCCAGAAACACGTTCGACGCTCTCATTGACCTCAGAGGAACTGTCCCTGGCCGCAGCCCCCCGGAAGCTCTTTGCCTGGCCCGGGGGAGCTCGGGGAGGCCCTTACTGGCTGCGTCCTGCACGCCCTACTTTCTCTTTTCTTAATGTTTCCTTTTTGGCCATGCCTCGTGGCGTGTGGGATCTTCGTTTCCTGACCGGGGATCGAACCCGGGCCCCCTGCGTTGGACGCACAGTTTCCACCCCGGACCACCAGGGAGGTCCCTCTTTTCTGGTTTTAAATTTATTTTTGGCAGTGCTGGGTCTTCGTTGCGGCACGGGTTTTCTCTACTCGCAGCCCTCAGAGGCTGCCCCAGCTGCGGTTCACCGGGTTCTCTGGCGGAGCGCAGGCTCCGCGTGCGGCTTCGGGAGTCGCGGTTTCCGGCTCTAAAGCGCAGGCTCAGTCGCTCTGGTTCACGGACTCAGCTGCTCCGCGGCATGTGGATCTTCCCAGACCGGGGATCGAACCTGTGTCGCCGGCGTTGGGAGGAGGTTCTTCACCGCTGAGCCGCCCGGGAGCCCCGGCTGATCTCTGCCCTGTGAGCTGGTGCTCACTCACAGCCCTGAGGACACCCCCAGACCCCCGTGCACGCAGGGAGGGCCCGCTGCCCCCTTGCAGCCCACCCTGGAGAGCGGAAGCCCCTGGAGGGCAAGGTGGTGACTGCGGACCCCCAGCCCAGCAAGGCCCTGCCCCTCGGTGTGTGCAGGCGCCGTCTGTGCCGCTGACCCCGGGCTTCCGCGTCTCCCTTGGGTCTGTAACTCAGCTGCCTGCGTGTCAACAGGGGTGTGTGTTGTTTTTCTCTAACAGAGACAGCTGATAAGGGAAAGAGCTTTACTGTGGCAAACCGATAAGAATCTGAGTGAATGCAGGGTACTTGGCCTTTGTTTTGCTTTGCTTAGATGAGCAAATGTGGAAATTATTATTGGTGTTAGAATCATGTTAGAATCGGAGTTCAAGAAGCTGAAGTGGCACATGGACATCCCCTGAGCCGGTGGGCCGCGGTGCTCCAGGCTCCAGGTCACAGGCTCCCTATAACCCCTTGCTGTCCCACTTTTTAAAATTCTCTGCATGTTTAAAAATTTTTAAGGGCAAGCAGTATTAAGCATCTTTCTAAAATCAGAAATAGCTTGTCAGATCACATTTCCCCTGGTATAACACGCAGGCTTCCCAGGTGGCTCAGAGGTAAAGAATGTGCCTGTAAAAGTCAGCAGACAAAGAGACGCAGGTTTGATCCCTGGGTCAGGAATATCCCCTGGAGCAGGGCATGGTAACCCACTCTAGTGTCCTTGCCTGGAGAATCCCATGGCCAGGGAAGCCTGGCGGGATGTAGTCCAGAGGGCTGCAAAGAGTCAGCACGTATGAAGGGACCCCACTCTGTGCTTCTCCAGTTTTCACGGCCAAAGTGCACTGACCATACTGTCCACCACTGGCCACACTGTGGCTGACACAGAAGTGGGGCCACTTTTGTACGTGGTTGGTTGAAAGCAGTTTTCAACCTTCTGGGTACCATTTATAAATTTCCCTTCAATCCATCCTGTTAACATGAGCATAACCAAAATATTTTTAAATACTTGACGCCAGTATCATTGGATCTTGACACCAGTATCATTGGTTTTGTACATTCTCAGGGGGAAGAAATGGGCTAGAACAGGATAGTGATCCCTTTGGGACGGGGTTGGGGGAGGGAGTATCATGCCGAGCGGCGGCAGGGCGGTTTCTGGTGGCTTCCTCTGGGAGGAACTTGTGTTTAATCTCTACCTGATGCACGTTTTCTCTTTAGGTGACTTTGCAGATCACCCCTCCGTGTACCAGCGAGAGGTATTACGAGCATCTTGGACAATGCTGTAAGAAATGTGAGCCAGGTTCGTGCTGCTGAACCTCCTTTTGTGGTCCTCCCAAAGCGGGTGGGGCTCTTTTTTGTTTTAACGTTAGTAAATACCTGATTCCATCTTGCCAGATGAGAAACAAAATCGGATGGGCTTCTTCTGGCAGTGGAGGTAGTAATGTCTGTCACTCTGAAGACAGAAACCTTACTCTCAATAGATGAAATAGCCTAAAAATCAAGAGCAGTTTCAGGAACTGGAATTCAGCACTAGTTTTCCAAAACACTATTTCTGGAGAAGGCAAGAGTCTTTTTTTAAAAACTGTTTTAGAAGTTTATGATTCAAACTCTCAAAATATGCAATACAACTCTTATTTAAAAGTATTATTTGCAGTAGTTCCCTGGTTGCTCAGTGGTTTGGGCTCAGCTCTTTCACTGCTGTAGCCCAGGGTCAACCCCTGATGGGGAGTTAAGATCCCACAAGCTGTGAGGTAAGGCCAAAAAAAAAGTATTAATTTGATAGAAATTCGCCAGGGGTGGGGATGGGGATGACTGTCTTTGAATCACTGCTAAAATTTGCCTAACTCCTGTTATAACTTCTCGCACAACATCTACTGAGGAGTAGGAGGTAGACCGGTCACCACTTCCCCAAAGTTGTTTTGACAAGGAGGTGGCCAGCTGCTTCTGTGGCCTCAGTGAAGCCCCAAGTCTAGAGGGTTCGCACTCACTCCCTGTTCTGGGGAAGGAAGAACAGCTTTGAGGAAAAGGAGCTTACCTGATTACAAATCCTTTAGATACTTCCGCTACAAATATTTTTGGGGTGCACAGAGTGAAGATCCATTGATTTTCATGCATATGCGTGTGTGTGTTTCTGAGCGTGTGTGTTACTCTCTGATCAAACGAAGTTAACCGTGAGCCCACAGTGTGCGTAGGACAAAAGAAAGGAACTCTCTGGGTCAACAGTAAAGGGGTTTTGAAGATGGAGAGGTGAGGCAGGAGATGAAGTTTCTCTCGCTTAGTCCCCAGGGAACCCCTCAAGTTCTGCAGGCACCTGCTTGAAAACCGTAGTTCTTTTCCTGAGTCAGCAGAGGTTGCGAGTGGAAAGGGCTAGGGTTTTACCTAGAAGGTTTAAAAGACTGTGGTGACCACAGGCACAGCAAACCCCAGCGAGGTTATCTGGGCCAGCCAGGAGGCCTGAGGAGCCCCTGCTGTTGGACATGACCTCTGTCTTTGGGGGACGCCCTGGGACCATGTTCATGTAAAGGGGTTGGTAGACTGGTGCTTTTGTTTTTTTCCGTGGCTACACTATAAGGCTTGCAGGATCTCAGTTCCCCGCTGCTGCTGCTAAGTCGCTTCAGTCATGTCCGACTCTGCGACCCTGTAGACGGCAGCCCACCAGGTTCCTCCGTCCCTGGGATTCTCCAGGCAAGAACACTGGAGTGGGGTGCCATTGCCTTCCCCGACCAAGTATCGAACCTGGGTGCTCGGCACTGAAAATGCTTAGTCCTAACCACTGGACTGCCAGGGAATTCCCAGATTGACTCATTTTTGTTGATTTATTGGGAGGGAGCAGTTTTGATTGGCGCATGTTCCCCCTTCTAATTTAAGGAACGTACATGTCTTCCAAATGCACCACTACCTCTGAGAGCGTCTGTCTGCCCTGCGGCTTGGACGAATACCTGGACACTTGGAATGAAGAAGATAAATGCTTGCTGCACAAAGTCTGTGATCCAGGTGAGTCAGCCCGGCAGGGGCAGTGTGGGTAAACAACATTGTCGGATACAGCGATGCTCTCTGCCTTTGGGGGCAAGGGAAGACGGTGCCCACAGACCCCCGAGGGTGTGCCTTGGATCCCAGGAGCACTGTGTTATGGCTTTTCGTATAGAACTGCTGTTCTGGAATATATCTGTTCTGTTCTGTTTTTATTGAAGTGCAGTTGATGTACAGTGCTGCGCTTATTTCAGGGGCGGGGGTGGGTGTTCTTTTTCCGATTCTTTTCCCTGATAGGTTCTTACAAAGCATCGAGTGTAGCTTCCGGTGCCGTACAGGAATGAGCCTTGAGCCTTGATCCTTGATGCCTGTCTGTCTTACCTACAGCAATGTGTATATGTTATCCCAGACTCCTGATTTATCTCCCCTCCTACATTTCCTCTGCTAACCAGGTTTGTTTCCTATGTCTGTGGTTCTAATTCTGCTTTGTAAATAAGCTCATCTGTATCATTTTTTTAGATGCCACGTATAAGTGATAATATATGACATTTGTGTGTTTAGTCCTGAAAGGTGTCTTACACTTGACAACAGGTTTCCACGGCACTTCCACATATGTTGTGTTACTTAATTCTCACAAAAAAACCTATGAGAAAGCTACGATTATCCTATTGTAAAAATGAAGAAACTAAGAGGGAGTGAGTGATTTTTCCAAGGTTACAAGTGAGAAGCAGGACTCAAAACCAGACCTTCTAACTCCCAGGTCTTTTTCCTAAACTATCCACGTCTTCCTACCTCCATAGTCTGATCTCCTTATCATACTGCTATAGGGCTTTTGCCCCAGAGCTTTTAAAAATTAAAGCTTATGTATAAGAATAGGATCAGAATATGTCTCCTGAGTCCCAACCCAGAAGCTCCTTTCCTCCCCTTCTTTCCATCCTTCATGCAGTTCGTCCGTTAAGGAGGCCACACCGTTAGTCCTGTGGGGTTTCCACTGTCGGGGTTTGCTAGCTACATTATCTCGGTCTCGTGAAACGATGTCTTCTGTCCCCTGTATTTCCTGTAAAGGGGTTATTAGATCTAGAAGGCTGATCAGAATCTGGTTTGGGTTTTTCTGCTTTGTTTTTGGCAAAACTCCTTCAGAAGGTGACGTCAAGGGTCGCCGTGTAGGTGCTTCTGTCTTTTCTGGGTGATATGAGCAGCTGTTGGCCACCATGACCTAGGTCCGTTTTCATTTAGGGGCTGCAGAAAGGTGATCTTCTAACTCCATCATCCTTTCTTCATTTATTGGCTGGAATGCTTTCTAAACAGAAACCTCTCTCATCAACTGGTCGTTACCCTGAAGTGCAGTCTATACAGGAAAGGCAGAATGAGTGCTTATAACTTTATTTTTCCACTTTTCAAAATAATGACCCCACCACCAAATTGTCTCCAGAGGATCTGTATGAACATAAAGAGCTAGCTTCCTTTCTGCTTCCTTTCTCGCTCCCTGTCATCTTGGCAGCTGCACTTGGTTGGAGGCATCCCACACCTAAGGCTGCAAAGAAGATGAAAAAGTCGCTGGAGTTGATCAACTCTAGGCTCCAGTTCGTTATGAAAAGTGGAAAGAGTACAAGCAGACTCTGAAAATGATCAGACAAGGCAAAGTGAAACTGGTCGTCCTCGCTAAACTCTGCCCAGCCTTGAGGGAATCTGAAATCGCGTATTATGCTACAATGGCCGAAAGTGGTGTCCATCACCGGCACTCAGTCACTCAGTTGTATCCAGCTCTTTGCGACCCCATGGACTGTCACCCACCAGGCTCCTCTGTCCTTGGAATTTTCCAGGCAATATTTTGGAGCGGGTTGCCATTTCCTCCTCCAGGGGGTCTTCCTGACCCAGGGATCGACCTGCATCTCTTATGTCTCCTGCATTGGCAGGCAGATTCTTTACCACCAGTGTCTTTCACTATGGTGGCAAAAATAACATTGAATTGGGCACAGCGTGTGGAAAATACTCCAGAGCCAGATATGCTGGCTTCCTGAGCCAGGTGACTCTGGTATCATTAGAAGCACGCCAGGACAGACTGGTGAAAAGCAGATCACGCACACCCTTTCTTTAATAAAACTGCTGCTGCGGCTAAGTCGTTTCAGTCGTGTCCGACTCTGTGTGACCCCATGGACTGCAGCCTACCAGGCTCCTCCGTCCATGGGATTTTCCAGGCAAGAGTACTGGAGTGGGTTGCCAAAACTAGCCAGAGCTTAATTTTTTAGAAAAAAGAATACTATGAGCTCACGCATGTGCACATTGGAGGCGTTTTCATCTGCTGCACTTACCAGTTTTACTGGGGCTTAGATTCTCTCTCCTCTCCCAAGTGACCCTCTTTTGATAGAGCCTTCGGTATCTTTAAGAGCTCCTTCTCCCAGGCTTATCTTGGACATTTCCTTCCCTGAAGCTGGCATCAGCCATTTTTCCAAGCATTTCTCATTGCTTCATTAGAACATCTGATTTAGTGACTTCAGTCTGGGTGCTCAGAAGGCTCATTGCTACAAGGATTGATCCTTCTATTGATATATAGGTTTTTTTTTCAATAGACAGAACAAAAATACTAGGAACTAAGTTTTTTTTAAAGCCCTGTAATATTTCTAAAATTAGAGATAGCAGGCAGGTTTTGTCTGGAGAAGATAACATGGAAACTCCACTGAGCAGAAGCATCTGATCAAGTCTTTTTTCTTTCCCATTGCTTAGTAATGAGTTTGACTCATCACTGTCTCTTGGAAAGAAAGATTCACTCTGTCTACTGCCAAAATTGATTAAAGCCCCAAACCTGGTGCATTAAGATATTTAAAAATATGTCAAATCATCCACCACCACACAGGGTTATATGCACTTACTTTTGAGGGAGGGGAGGCCCTTCCCCGGTGGTTCAGCAGTAAAGAATCTGCCTTCCAAGCAGGAGTCAGGGGTCCGATCCCTGAGTCAGAAAGATCCCTGGAGAAGGAAGTGGCGACCCACTCCACTATTCTTGCTTAGGAAATCCCATGGATGGGGGAGCCTGGCGGGCTACAGTCCGTGGGGTTGCAAAAGATTCGGACACTCCTTAACAATAAACGACAACCACACATTTTGAGTGAGAGACTGGAATTCAAGTTTTCCAAGGAAAATGACTCTTGTCCATGTGTGTTCCAGACAGTATACCGTTTATGCAAGTTGGTCTTGGTGCTTCACAGCTGACCCGGGCCTTGGAGAGTGGACCCAGAAGGGAGAGGGACCTCCCGGCCCCCAAGCTCTGGTCTGGAATTGGGGAAGGAGACATTGCTTCCCTGCGGTTACAGCTGGAGACAGCGAACTGGGTGGGTTTCTGGCTGGCTTGTTTCCTCTTGCAGCTCTGTCCTGGGCAGTCCAGGCTGCTATCACAGAAAGCCACAGACTCGTGGCTGAAACAGCAGATACGCACTCCTCGCGGTGATAAAGGCTGCAAGTCCGAGATCAGGGTGCAGCCTGCTCAGGCCCTTGGTGAGGGCCCTGTCCTCGGCTCCCGGACAGCCACGTCCTTGTGTCCTCATGTGGCGGGGAGCAGAGGGAGAGTGAAATCACGTTCTCTGCTGTCTCTCATTATATAGGCACTAATCCCATTCAGGGGGGCTCCACCCTCATGACCTAGTCACCTCCTAATGCCATCACATTGAAGGGGATTAGGATTTCAACAGAAGAATTTTCCGGGGACACAAAGATCAATCCATAGCTGACACTGATAAGTATTAAGGGATATACAGCACAAGGCTGTTTGGACAATCCAGATTAGGTGAGGCTGTACCATGGCGGCAGGTCTGTCTTAAATTATGTTCTTGTGCTGCTGTGTGTGTGTGTGTGTGCAGCTGATTCCTGTTATTCATGGTGCACGCATGCGTGCGTGCATGCTAAGTCGCTCATCTGGTTCCAGCTCTCGGCAACCCCTTGGACTGTAGCCCACCAGTTCCTCTGTCCATGGAACTCTCCAGGCAAGAATGCTGGAGTGGGTTGCTATTCCCTTCTCTAAGGGATCTTCCAACCCAGGGACTGAACCCAGGTCTCCCCTGTTGAAGGCAGATTCTTTTAGCACCTGAGCCACGAGGGAAGTCTGTTATCATGATAGTTTAGTTAAGTTCTATAAAGTCATCACAAACACTGAGTTAGTAAATACTGCCCCTGGGTGCATAAATATGACCTAGATTTGTGCCTGTTTTTTGTGTAAAGACACCTTATTTAAGAAATATTTTGATTCATTAACAATGTCACAATAAACAACACTGAAAAAAGTTTCTCTAACATATGGATTTTCTCTGGAAGACATGTCACTGCCTTCTCCGAAACACTCGGCGACAGTTCAGCCCTAGGCTAGGGGGCCACTTTACAGAAGGAGCTCACCAACACAAAAACACAAAAATTAGGCTCTAAACAGACCACAGGAAGGACTCTGATTTGCAGCGTGAGCTGAAACTGGAAGACCGAACTACCTCCCCTCCCCTCGGCTGGGGACGCACCTGTCCAGCTGGTGGCTCAAAGCTTTTACTCTTCTGAGTGTTGCTGAGAATAACTGCAAAAGCGCCAGGAGTACTGATTTGGAGGATAGGATTAGATTCTAAGGAGAAGGGGAAATCGCAAGTATGAACCAGCAAATAGCGAGGATGAACTGAGCGTGTGAGCATTTACTTCTGTTGCACAAACCCTGGAAAGGGCCAGGAGGTTGATAAGCAGAGAACACTCTGCTCTGTGTTGTAAGAAAAGAGAGGACAAACGCCTTATTCTGAATTTGGGGGAGAGATTAATTTCCAAGTATGTCGCCAGGCCCAAGCCTCTGTGCTTCTCCCGCTTATCTGCTCGCACAGGGAGGTAGGTCTGTGTTCAGGGCGGCCCTACGGGACCCCAGATGAACCCCCATCTCCAGAAACCGTATGGGTTTAGAGCCCATTAGCCCTGGTGTTAGGAATGCGTCTCACATTCAGTTCAGTTCAGTTCAGTCACTCAGTCGTGTCTGACTCTTTGCGACCCCATGAATCGCAGCACGCCAGGCCTCCCTGTCCATCACCAACTCCCGGAGTTCACGCAGACTCACGTCCATGGAGTCAGTGATGCCATCCAGCCATCTCATCCTCTGTTGTCCCCTTCTCCTCCTGCCCCCAATCCCTCCCAGCATCAAAGTCTTTTCCAATGAGTCAACTCTTCGCATGAGGTGGCCAACGTACTGGAGTTTCAGCCTTAGCATCACTCCTTCCAAAGAAATCCCAGGGCTGATCTCCTTCAGAATGGACTGGTTGGATCTCCTTGCAGTCCAAGGGACTCTCAAGAGTCTTCTCCAACACCACAGTTCAAACGCATCAATTCTTCGGCACTCAGCCTTCTTCACAGTCCAATTCTCACATCCATACATGACCACAGGAAAAACCATAGCCTTGACTAGACGGACCTTAGTCGGCAAAGTAATGTCTCTGCTTTTGAATATACTATCTAGGTTGCTCATAACTTTTCTTCCAAGAAGTAAGCGTCTTTTATTTCATGGCTGCAGTCACCATCTGCAGTGATTCTGGAGCCCAAAAAAATAGTCCGACACTGTTTCCACTGTTTCCCCATCTATTTCCCATGAAGTGATGGGACCGGGTGCCATGATCTTACTTTTCTGAATGTTGAGCTTTAAGCCAACTTTTTCACTCTCCACTTTCACTTTCATCAGGAGGCTTTTTAGCTCCTCTTCACTTTCTGCCATAAGGGTGGTGTCATCTGCATATGAGGTTATTGATAATTCTCCCGGCAATCTTGATTCCAGCTTGTGCTTCTTCCAGTCCAGCGTTTCTCATGATGTACTCTGCATAGAAGTTAAATAAGCAGGGTGGCAATATACAGCCTTGACATATTCCTTTTCCTATTTGGAACCAGTCTGTTGTTCCATGTCCAGTTCTAACTGTTGCTTCCTGGCCTGCATACAGATTTTTCAAGAGGCAGGTCAGGTGGTCTGTTATTCCCATCTCTTTCAGAATTTTCCACAGTTTATTGTGATCCACACAGTCAAAGGGTTTGGCATAGTCAATAAAGCAGAAACAGATGTTTTTCTGGAACTCTCTTGCTTTTTCCATGATCCAGCGGATGTTGGCAATTTGATCTCTGCATCCTCTGCCTTTTCTAAAACCAGCTTGAACATCTGGAAGTTCACAGTTCACGTATTGCTGAAGCCTGGCTTGAGAATTTTGAGCATTACTTTACTAGCATGTGAGATGAGTGCAATTGTGCGGTAGTTTGGGCATTCTTTGGCATTGCCTTTCTTTGGGATTGGAATGAAAACTGAGCTTTTCCAGTCCTGTGGCCACTGCTGAGTTTAAGGAGCTGTGAAGTCCAGTTTTGCACCTCAGAATCGTCGGTGCTTAGCAACCCCCGGGCCTTAATCTTCCTACTGACATGAAAATTGACTTCTCAAAACGCACAGGTCTCCTAATTATTGAGAGAGAGAAAAAGAAACCAAAAACGAGCGGGATGTTATGGTCCCAGCACTGCAGGTGCGCGGAGGAACCTGAGGGTTCCCGAAGCCTGGCCTCCGTGACTCACCGCGCGCGCCCAGGCCGGGCCGGCGCGAGGGGTCCGAGGGGCCCGGGGCCCGGGGCCCGGGGCGGGGGCGGCGGGCGCGAATAGCACGAGGCGGACGGTGTGTCTTTCTCTCCCGCAGGCAAGGCCCTGAGGGCCGTGGAGCCCGGCAACCGGACGGCGCCGCGCCGCTGCGCCTGCACGGCCGGCTACCACTGGAGCGAGGACTGCCGCTGCTGCAGCCGGAACGCCGAGTGCGCGCGCGGCTTCGGCGCCCGGCGCCCCGGTACGCGCGGCCGGGCGGGGCCTCCCGGGGCGCTCCCTGCGCCGTCACGCTCGGCCGGCGCGGGGGCGCGGGAGGAGACGGGGGTCCCCGGAGGCCGAGCGCGGGGTGCGCGCCCGCAGGACGCGTGCGAGCTCGGCGCCCATCCCCAGGCTCCTCCTCCTGCGAAGCCTGCCCACCCCCATTTACGGGAAAACCGGATCAGGCAGGGGTCCCCAAACTTTTTGCAGGGGCGGGGGTTCCCAAACTTGTGTGCCCTCTTAGAATTTTGCAAAGCCATGTGCCTCCAGCCAAAATTTTAAATCGACATCTAAGCATTTTTATTACAAATTTCAAGAGTTGCTAAGGATTTCGTTTGCAGGGAATTAGTCCGTAACACTTTCTAAAATTTTCCGTGGGTTCTGAACTCCGTAGCAATTGGATACCCATCATCCTCCATGTAAAAAGCTATCAGAGGCCTTCCCTGGAGGTGCAGTGGTTAAAACTCCGCGCTCCAGAGCAGGGGACGCGGGCTTGACCCCTGGTCGGGGAATTAAGGCCCCACATGTCCCAAGGTGTGGCTCTTTTCTCTCCTTTGATTTGTATCCATTTCACCTTCCCCACAGAGTTTCATCGTAATATATTTTTAGGCTCAGAGGGGTTTTACTAATTACCTTTTCATACTCTCACATTTTAAAAATGCACCCATTTGAAATTTAAATTTTCTTTTCTTTTTGGTTGCACCAGGCACCTTGCAGGATCTTGGTTCCCCCACCAGGAAGGAAACCCCCATCCTTCACCCGCTCCACCCCCACCCCGAGTTCCAACCAATCACTAGACCGCCAGGGAATGCCATGAAATTTTAATTTTTAAAAACTTCTTGTGACTCAAGCTTTTAAGGTTAAAAACATTACTTCTGAACTGATTTGTTCTACAGTGATTATTACACAGTTGGTCCAAAAGATGAATGACTATATTTTGCTATACTGTAGTTATAAAAGTAAAGCCTGAGGTTGGGAGAATTAAAACATTATTCATTTCATTTCATATTGAGGAAAATCTGCATCACAGAGTCTGACTAAGTCAGCCTTTATTATCAGATTATCAGTGAAACTAGACAGGCTTTCTCTTGGGAAAAGTCGGACTTGATTTTCTGTTTACTAAAGCAAATCTCATGACAGCCTACTCCCTTCTGAATCCTGGTTCTAAGATATAGGCAAGCCCCAGGGCCTTTCATATAGGTTGTTAAACTGCATGAAAGGAGGTGCTGGTCGCTTCCTGCTTTTTTTTCTCTTCATTTCTGGCCCATGTCTTCTCTGCTTTGCCCCTTTGGGCCGAGAGGGTGACATGGATGCATGAAAATCCCACCCCTGCAGTACCGTGTATTTGAGCTCAGAACAGGTCAGCCTGATGCCAGTTACCCCTTTTATGCTGTTACTCCCTTGCCCCTAATGGATATCAGTTGCTCAGTCATGTCCGACTCTCTGTGACCCCATGCACTGTAGCCTGCCAGGCTCCTCTGTCCATGGAATTCTCTAGGCAAGAATACTGGAGTGAATAGCCATTCCCTTCTCCGGGGAATCTTCCTGACCCAGGGATCGAACCGGGATGTCCTGCACTGCCCGTGATTTCTTTATGTTTGAGCCTTGGGGGGACGCCCTCATAGATGGACAGGGAGAGACAGAAGCTATTCTGAGGTGCTCTGAACAAAGGAGCTTTCTGTCACCAATCCTTTGACTTGTTGCTTTGTTTGGCACCTGAGAAGTTTGGCTCTACGGTAGGATTTGGAGTAGGTATGAAGTGTGCCTTCTTTTGTAAGTGGGAGTAGTGTGATTGTGAAAGAGGGAAAAAGGGAGAAAGTGCAGATGCCCCCAGCAGGTCGGAGCAGACGTGAGAGTCCAGTGTATGGAAGGCAGCACCTCTCAAGCTCTCTGTGCCTTGCAGCCCCTGAGGAAGTCATTTGGTGTTTAAGGGTTACTCTTCTAGAGTGTGACTATCGTTTTAAAAGCTGTTTGAATTCATCTGAGTGACTAGATGCTAACCGTACCTTTGCTGATATCATTTCAAGGCAAATCTTGTTGCTAGAGTAAGGAATGAGTCCACCACTTCCTGGGGCTTCCCCGGGGGCTCACGCGGTGAAGCATCTGCCTGCAACGCGGGAGATCCAGGTTTGATCCCTGGGTCGGGAAGCTCCCCTGGAGGAGGGCTTGGCAGCCCACTCCACTACTCTTGCCTGGAGAATCCCACGGACAGAGGAGCCTGGCCGGCTATAGTCCACGGGGTCTCAAAGGGTCAGAGACGACTGAAATAACTTGGCACACACACATACCCGTTTGTGCAATTGGGTTCAATACACCCAATTGTATTGAACAATTGCAAAAACCAAGAGTGTACTTCCCACTTGACTTTGGACAGAGGAAATGTGATTCCTTATTTTTGCATTTTATTCATGAAGATAAACCACAGAAGTGCTACTAATTTCAAGACTAATTTGTGGTTTTGGCACAAGACAATGGTTTATTATGACAGCACATGGTAGCCGATGTCCTTCTTTCTTGGAATTACCAAAGGGTCATCGTGTGCCGGCTCCAGTAAAAGCAACAGACAGAGGAAATCGGAGACATTCCCTAGTTTGATAATGTAGTTTATGAGGACCATGAGAGAGGCGAAGACCGCTCACTCACCAGGATTAATTCCTGCTTTGAGTGCTGTGGCTTAAGGCAGGGGTCCAAAATCCATCCCACCACTTGGGCTTCTGTAAATAGGGTTCTACTGGAACGCAGCCAATGTGTTTTTACACGTTGTCTGTGACAGCTTTCATGCTGCAAGTATTTGCAGAGACCAGAGGGCCTCAAAAGCTGGAGATATTCATCATATGGCCCTTCATAGACACAACTGTTCCTGCCACCCCTTGGTTTAAGAGAAGGAGACCCATAGTGTAGCGTGGGTTTTGTTTTTGAACTTTGTCCATACTCTGATACTCAGACTGGTAAGATTATTGATTAGAAGGTGTCAGGGCAAGAAGTTTCCTTTCCAGGTGGTTAATGGGCTACCATTCTTTGTACCGAAGCCTGGTGAGGGAGACAGGAGGGAACAGCGTTGGTTGAAAGGAGACGGACAGCAGCTCCCTCGCCCAAAACGAAGGGCGGGCGCCTGGCCGTGGACCGGGAGCCGGGCCAGCTTCAGGCCTGGCCTCCGCGTCCTGACCCTGCACCCGGGAGCCCCTGGACCTGCTGCTGCCTCGAGCCGCAGGATCTCGGGCCCCCTGAAGCCTGGGGGGGGGCTGCCGCCAGCAGCCGCAGGGGGCCCAGGGCCAGGGCGGGCGGAAGCTGGGGCCCCTCCTGGCCGATCTCTAAGTGTCCGTCTGTCCCGTGTTCTCTTGTCTGTCGGTCTTTCTGACAGTGCAGCTCAACAAGGACACAGTGTGTGAGCCCTGCCCCACAGGCTACTTCTCCAACACCGTTTCCGCCACAGAGACGTGCAGACCCTGGACCAAGTAAGTGACGACGAGGGAATCGAGGGCTGCTCGATTTGGAAGAACTCCACCTCCGCTGTCTGTGTCTGTTGTGAAAACAGAGTGATGCAATCTGGGGAGACTTCCTCTGGAAGCCAGTTTCACAACAGACACAGTCTGTCAGCTGGTGTGAGGGAGAGAAGCGCCTGCAGCCAGTCCCCCCGGACAGGGGGCAGGAGCCAGGTATCACTGCAGACTCAGTCTGACTGAAGTTTGGTTTACAGCTGCAGCTGCTTTCCCCCTTCTGTAACTTTATTTAGTTGCTTATGATGCGTATTATCGCTCACCAGTCTCTGTTTTCCCAGCTTTCCAGCATCGCTGGCTTCTTTGTGCAAAGAGGTGTGTGTGTGTGTGTGTGTGTGCATTGTATAGGTGCATATAGAAGCCTCCTGCTTAAATAAATGTTTACACACTTGGGTTTTTTCCCACATAATATATCCTGAAGGAAGCTCACTCCACACTAACTGGCTTACATCTGTGCGGCTTTTCTAACCACCTGGTGCCGCCACAGAGATGCGCCATAAGCCGTTTAACAAGGTCCCTTGTTGCTTTTCAGTTGCACGTTCATGTCAGACTTTGCGACCCCATGGACTGCAACATGTCAGGCTTCACTGTCTCCTGGAGCTTGCTCAAATTTATATCCACTGAGTGGATGATGCCATCCAACCATCTCGTCCTCTGTCGCCCCCTTCTCCTCCTCCCTTCAGTCTTTCCCAGCATCAGGGTCTTTTCCAATGAGTCAGTTCTTTGCATCAGGTGGCCAAAGTACTGGAGCTTCAGCTTCAGCATTAGTCCTTCCAATGAATATTCAGGGTTGATTTCCTTTAGAATTGACTGATATGATCTCCTTGGAGTCCAAGGGACTCTGGAGTCTTTTTCAGCACCACAGTTTGAAAGCATCAATTCTTCAGCCCTCAGCCTTCTTTATGGTCCAACTCTCACAAGCTCCCTGCTGCTGCTGCTGCTAAGTCACTTCAGTCGTGTCCGACTCTGTGCAACCCCATAGATGGCAGCCCACCAGGCTCCCCCGTCCCTGGGATTCTCCAGGCGAGAACACTGGAGTGGGCTGCCATTTCCTTCTCCAATACATGAAAGTGAAAAGTGAAAGTGAAGTCGCTCAGTCCTGTCCGACTCTTAGCGACCCCATGGACTGCAGCCTACCAGGCTCCTCCATCCGTGGGATTTTTCCAGGCAAGAGTACTCGAGTGGGGTGCCATTGCCTTCTTCGCACAAGTGCCCTATTGATAGTCATTTAAGTGATTTCCAGTTTTTTCCAGTGATAAAGAAATCTGTAATGTATCATCTCGCCTGTATACTATCTCACACTTATGTGAGCAAAGTCGTAGTGAAATTCCTGGATCCTTTCACTGCATGCCTATTGTTGAATACTCATCATCAATGTCATGATTCTTTCACTTCCCAATAAATTAATTCTCATTAAATATTCATTGTCTGATCCACCTATCCAGGTTTTATTTTCAAAAAGATTTTCTGTATTTTCAACTTCAAAGGGTATTCATCTGTAGTTTATCACTTAGCCGTGGTAATTGGATTCGGAATCGTCTTTAATAAGCGCACCGGTCTGCTCTCTCGGACCACACTCAGAGCAGATGTTAGCCGTGGCAGGAGTCACTTCCGCTTGTCTCTCTGTCCACCTTAGTGTCTGTGGACAGGCACTGGGGGGGCAGACGTCCAGGAAGACCATGGTTCCTCTCCTGAAGGAGCTTGCAGTCTAATGGGGTAGAATCTTTTATAGCTTTCTTTTTTTTTAAATAAGGATATGAAACCAAAGGACTTACGTGCCTTCCCCTTCACAGCTGTACCATTCTTGGACGGACAGAAGTGCATCACGGAACTGATAAATCAGATGTGGTTTGTAGTCGTCCCCTACCTGCAAGTTCACCGAATGGTATGTTTAATAGGAAAGATTGGGTGGGTGGGTGTGCCTCAGTCTAGTCAGCTCTTGTAGGTTTCTCTCAAATTACATGCTGTATCCAAGGCAACCATCTCTCCCTTTTCATCTCATTCTATCCATGGTCCCTGGAGGAGGGCATAGCAACCCATTCCAGTATCCTTGCCTGGAAATTCCCATGGACAGAGGAGCCTGGCGGGCTACAGTGCATGGGGTTGCAAAGAGTCAGACATGACTGAGCGACTTCACTATCCATGGTCAGCTCAGTATTTCATTTTATCAGTGTTGTAATTCCAGATAGGTTGTTTAGTTGATGATTTTCTACTGTGGAATGGATAACCAATACTTTATTCATATATACCCCCCAAAAAAGAAAGAAAATTGAGGTGCAAATATAAATTAAAATGCCCAAATATAGTAAGGTAGTGGTTATCACAGCAGGATATCTATGGGAGATTTTGGTCACCAGACAGAGTCAGCAACTTGCTAGAACACAATTGCCATTATTTCTGGAACATCTGGAGGACCCAGGCAACCTTGAGGACCGTTTTAGTGACTGACAGAAAGCAGGCAGGCAGTGTGCAAGCTGCTTGCCCAGGTGAGCGAGATGCTGTGGAGGTGGGTCCAGGCATCTCAGCGCAGGGGGAGCTTCCTAATGAGGCAGGAGCACCCTGGCTGCAGAGCTATGTCGGCGAACCCGGACTAAGAAAGCCAAGGCTGTAGCTTGGACATTTTGGCAAACAGGAGGGCATCAAAGGTTCCGGATAAGAAATTACATAGAGCAGCATTTTAAAGAGACCATTCTGAAGAGGACATTAAAGATAACCAAGGGAATTAAAAACTGTCTTAAAAAAGACAGAAGGAAAAGCAAGGCCAGAGTCCCAGAAACCAGGCCGTGTAAACCAAGAGTTTATAGTGAGAAGGCAGGAGCATCTCTGTCATCAGGCGGGATGAGCAAAACGGTTGAGTCCACATTGTGTTGTAGGTGAAGGACCTGAGGCACTTGGCAGGATGGCTGTGGTTCTGTTCTCAGGACCAGCAAAGCCCTGGCACCATGTGGTTATTTGGAAGGAGCTATGATAGGGGGCTTCCTCTTGCCTCCGGAGCCCATCCACCTGGAGAGAGTGAAGTGTTCTGTAGCTGAGCTAAGATGGAGCCGGATGGTGTGGTGAAGCCGATTAGGGTTGTTCTCAAGTGCAAGCATTTAAAGCTGGTCCTGGGCCAGCCTCTCTCTGAGCAAAGGCGGTCAGCAGGCTTGGGCTACGTTGTTGATTTCACCCTCTCAAATGGGAGCTTCCTCGACAAACCCGCAGCCGCGCTGGGCCCCGTCCTGCTGCTTTCATTCCATTCCAACAGCCTTGATTCCAGGATTTAATTGAAAGGGTTATGCTTTTGAGAAAGAGTAAAAATGAACAGTAGTTAATGCCGTTTTTCTCATTTTCTTCCAACACAGAACCGCAGATTTACTTGCCCAGTCTAATCATTCTGCTGCTCTTCACGTCTGTGGCTGTAGTAGCTGCCGTCATCTTTGGTGTTTACTATAGGAAAAAAGGGAAAGCACTAACAGGTATCGTGTCCATGGTTGGCTTTGAATATGAGTCTTAAAGCAAACTGATGCATTTCTAGGTGTATGCTTTGAAGATACATATATTGCCCTCTGACTGCCTCTTTTGATCTGTTTAAGGTGAAACACGGTTTATATCTAATTCATTGTTCTCTAGCAAAACAAACAAAAATTGTTTATGAATAAGAAATATACTTATTTATCCTAGGTGCAGGAAACTGATAAATATTGTAAAGATTATGCATATCAGATGTACAGGGGTTGCATGTAACCTAGAATACATTTTAAATTACATAATTAAGTAAAACAAAAACAATATGTTCAGGTAAATGGCAGATGGACAGTTTTGACTGGGGGGTTACCTTGATAGGTGAATTTAAAATTCTGAAAATAGATTGTCTTCTATTCAGTAAGATGCAGTTGCTCATTGTTGGATGAATAATCAAATGTCATCTTGTTTATTGGGAATAGTTTTCCACCAAAAAATTGTTTGATAGTACCTTTTAACATCACATCCTGTTTGACTTTTGTACTCCAAAGCTAAAACAGTATAATTTTTAAGAAAGGGTTCAAGACATCACTAGGTTTCCTAAACCTAGTGCCCCTGATTTGTTTAACTTTTGGTTTTATACCGGAGAACAGCCGATTAATAATGTTGTGATAATTACCAGTGGGCAGCAAAGGGGCTCAGCCATACGTGTACATGTAACATGCTGTCTTTTGAAGCACCTGCGGTCTCACCGTCCTACCCCGTTTTCAGCTGCTTGCTTGTTTATTGCATCTGCCTTTGCTGTGGTTCCATCTGTTCTCCCACAGTCACATCCGTGGACTTCACAAAACCCTGCATATCTATTTCCATTAACATTCCAATACCTAATGTAACCCTGGGCAATCAAAAGACTAACAGAAGAGGGAAGATGGTGATGGAAGATGCCAAGCATTGAGCAGAAAGCAAAGGGGAAAAGTTGGACTTCCCTCTTTTACAAGTCTCTTCGCTGTTGACTGTTGTTATTCAATGCAGCTTCACCTCCCCAGCATTGGAAGTGGAGATTTGAATAATGCATGTTCAGAGATGCTGATGGACTGCTGGCTCATCCAGTCATGTTATCACGAGATAAACAGGCTTCTGGTGTTCTATTCTTTAGCTTTTGTCTCTTCATAATCTCTTCTGGCTATATCTTACGAATGCCAAGGGCAGTGGGCTGCCAAACAGTGAGTCGGGATGTATGACTGTCTGCTTCCTCTTCACCCCTTCATTCAATACACGTTTATTAGTCACCAGGGGCTGGACAGGCACTGGGGTGTCAGTACCAAGCAACACAAACGGAGCCCGTGTCCTTATGGAGGAGGCTCCTCAGTGGGCGAGGCAGGCGTTTTGCCCAGAGTGAGGCTGAGTGTGGAAAGGGAGGTACAGGGCCTCAGGAGGCAGAGCTGTTTGTCCAGCTTTGTGGCCAGCCAGGGCCTCCCAGGGGAGCTAAGGTCTGAAGGACAGGTGGGATTGCACTAGCCCAAGGGGAGACAAGAACTGCGTCTTCGGGGGGAGCAGGGCGAGCTGGGGGATTGGGAAGTTAGTGCAGCCGGGGCAGAGAGTGAGAACCAGGGTGAAATGAACCTGGAAAGGGAGGCACGTCCTGGTGGCGCAGCCTTGCAGGTGCGAAGGAGCCTGCTCCCATCCTGAGCAGAGGGAAGGAAACCAGTCCTGTGGGGTTAGTACTTGGCTATCTGACTAATTAAAACAAATTTAGGGGTATAGTAGGCCTGGATTCAGACCCACCAGTAAGGAGGGCTTTTGCAGTCCTCTCAGAGACATATTATCATAGGAGTTACCAGTAATCACTGCTGATGGTGACTGCAGCCATGAAATTAAAAGATGCTCCTCCTTGGAAGGGAAGTTGTGACCAACCTAGACAGCATATTGAAAAGCAGAGACATTACTTTGCCAACAAAGGTCCGTCTAGTCAAGGCTATGGTTTTTCCAATGGTCATGTATGGATGTGAGAGTTGGACTATAAAGAAAGCTGAGTGCTGAAGAACTGATGCTTTTGAACTGTGGTGCTGGAGAAGACTCTTGAGAGGCCCTTGGACTGCAAGGAGATTCAACCAGTCCATCCTAAGGGAGATCAGTCCTGGGTGTTCATTGCAAGGACTGATGTTGAAGCTGAAACTCCAATACTTTGGCCACCTGATACGAAGAGCTGACTCATTGGAAAAGACCCTGATGATGGGAAAGATTAAAGGCAGGAGGAGAAGGGGATGACAGAGGATGAAATGGTTGGATGGCATCACCGACTCAATGGACATGAATTTGAGTAAACTGGCAGTTGGTGATGGGCAGGGAGGCCTGGCATGCTGTAGTCTGTGGGGTTGCAAAGAGTTGGACATGACCGAGTGACTGAACCGAACTGAAAACTGAACGAAATTTCTGGCCAACCCAATGTTCGGCTTTATAGATCAACAAGTTCCTTTTTGATAAGAGGAGGAAGATGCCTTCATAGTCTTTAAATTGATTCAGTGTTTTCACTCTCGGGATCTTTTACTCACAGATTTGCAGATGACTGTTTAAAGATAGTACTGAACTGACATAGAGGTCAATAATACTGAATTAGAAATAGGAAATAATAATATGAAGGCCTTATCTTTACTTTGTTTTTCTAGCTAATTTGTGGCACTGGGTCAATGAGGCTTGCGGCCGCCTAAATGGAAATAAGGTAAATTTAGAAGTCTAAAGTGCCTCCCTTAAGTGCTGTTAACAATTCGGGGAAATTCTCTGGAGGCCCAGCTGTTGGGACTCTGTGCTTCCACTGCAGGAAGCTTGGGGTCGATCCCCAGGTGGGGAATTAAGAGCCTACCCGTGGAGTGCGCAGGTTGCTATAGCTATCATTAGTCAAATATTGAGCCAAATGGTGAACGAGTAAGGGGGTGGGGCCTCGCATCCCAGGACCCATCCCGATCCTGAATGCTGTTTTCTTTGCATCTCATTCTGTCTTGGTCATCTCTGTGCCTTTGTATTGTCTACATTATTATTTTAGTACCAACCTCTGTGCCGACTGCCCGGGACAGACCCCTAGGAGAGAAGAGCAGTCACATTCCTTTCCTTTCTAGTTATTTCGGTGGCTTTTAATTGGGGGTATGACTTCAGCATTGTAGGAGAGACGTGAGAGTAGTGTAAAAAACTTCCATGTGCCCTCCGCTCAGATCCAGCAGCTGCTTGTATTTTCACAACGCTTTATTATTTGCTCTCCATATGTGTGTCTGGGCTGCCCAGGCGCTGCTAGTGGTAAAGACCCTGCCTGCCAGTGCAGGAGGCTTAGGAGATGCGGGTTAGATCTCTGGGTCAGGAAGATCCCCTGGAGGAGGGCATGGCAACCCACTGCAGTATTCTTGCCTGGAGAATCCCATGGACAGAGGAGCCTGGCGGGCCACAGTCCATGGGGTCGCAGAGGGTCAGAAACGACTGAGCGGCTGAGCACAGCAGCATGTGTGTCTATGCGCATGTATATTTTTTCTCTGGAATCTTTTCAGAGGCAAACACCATGCTCCTCCATCCTTAAGCACTCCCATGAGAGTTTCATCAGAACAAGGACGTTCTCTTATGTAATCATAGTACATTTATCACAATCAAAAAACTTAGTAGTGGTACAATACTATTATATAATTTACGTTTGATCTTAAGATTTCAGTAATTATCCCATTATATCCTTTTTAGATCTAGTTTCTTAGGTATTCCGTTGTGTTAGTCGCTCAGTCACGTAACCAGCCAGGTTTCTCTGTCCATGGGTTCTCCAGGCAAGAGTACTGGAGCGGGTTGCCATTCCCTTCTCCAGGGGATCTTCCCAAACTCGGGTCTCCCGCATTGCTGGTGGATTCTTTACTACCTGAGCCACCACCTGGAGTTCATACCGATTTCTCTAATTCTGGTCCCAGCACTACAGAATTCATTGTAGTCTTTCCTTATCTGTGCTTGAATCTTCCCTTCTTCCGAAGCAGGAAACCCCGTTATTCTCAATATATTTACTCATTTACTCAATTCCAGAATACACAGACAATAGTTTCAGAATTACTAAGCCATACCACAGCAAAAAGCAAAGCTACTAACTAGAATTCAGTATTTGTTTATGGGTTGTTTTTTTTAATTGAGATTGAGAGCATGGGCGAGATCCAGTGTTCTGAAATTACTTGGGTTAGCTCCCCCCCTTGCTTGGATGTAAACACGCTGCCCCCTTGGAAATGCAGTTCGATTCATCTGTTTCTGGTTGGGCTCTATTTGAGGGTTCCCCCACCCCCTAATCTTCAATAACCCAAATAAAGCGTAGCACTGAGCATTCCATCTGTACTTGTTATGGTGGAAATGATTGCCATAAGCACCGTTTTCAGCCGCGTTGAGCAGAACCACGTTCTAACGCTGGTATTAACGCTCTGCCTTCTGAATTTAAATCAGCAGGAGTCCGCAGGCAACAGTTTCAGCTGCACTCACGTGGAGGCCGCCAGCGCCCGCGAAGTCTGTGAGGGTGTCTTCCTGCTGAGCCTGGAACAGACGGTGTTTTCTGAAGACACGTGCTGTCCGGAGGCAGGGGGCGCGTGCGCAGCGCCCTGTCCCCCCCGGGGAGACGCCGAGATGCTCTCCTTGGTCAGCGAGATCGAGGGGGACCCCTGCCGGCCGGTGCCCACGGAGGACGAATACACGGACAGGCCCCCCCGGACCGCGGACTCCGTGGTGGTCCTCACCCCGCCTGGAGGCCGGTCGCCCTTCCCCGAGCCCCTGGAGGTGGGCGAGAACGACAGCTTCAGCCAGTGCTTCACGGGGACAGACAGCCTGGGGGGCTCTGAGAGCCCCCTCCTCCCCGCGCCCCCCTGCAGGACTGCGTGGAGGCCCGCGTCCCCCAAGAAGTCCTTGCACGGAGAAGCGGGGCGCGGCCGGTGCCCGCACTGGGCAGCCGGCGCCCGCTCTGCGGTCGGCTGTGCAGGCTGCGGGGACCTGACTGCGGCGGACCCGGCGCCCGGCCTGGAGACCCCCCCGAGTGGACCCTTGCCCCAGTGTGCCTACGGCATGGGCCTCCCGCCCGCAGCAGACCGGGCCGAGGCGGGGGGCCAGCCCCCGGACGGGGCCGCCGCCGAGCTTCCCGGCCCCGCGAGGGGGGCCCCCGGTGACCAGCCGCCTGCCTCAGGTAAGTGGCCGCGGGCCCTCCCTCCGGCACAAGGGCCTGGGCTCGGTCCAGGGTCTGCGCGCGCGTCACCCGCCTCCCGGTGAGCAGGGATGCGCAGAGGGAAACAGCCGCTGCTGTTTTCTCCTGCGAAGCCTCTTTGCTGGGTGGGTTTCCGCTCAGTCCGCACGCCGGGTTTGTGGGCTGTACCCTCTCTCTGTGCGGACTGTCTCTCTTGATTTACACGTGTCTCGTGCCCTTTTGCCTTCAGGCTCCTCGCGACGGGGTTAGGCCTCAAATCCCAGCAGTGAGCCCTGAAGACTGTCAACATTGACCTCAGGACTGGCTGAAGTCAAGGCATTCCCTCAGATTTCTGGATTTGGGTGTTGGTTTTTTTCTAAAGCAACCTAGACTTCAAATCCCACCCCACAAAACTCATAAATTTCAGGACAACAAACAAAATTGTCTAGTTAATCCTTGAGAAATTAGTATTTATTGAGGGTAGTTTGTTGATTCGGGACTAAATTCATGAGGCAGTGGCTTGCCTGGAGAATCCCAGGGTCGGGGGAGCCTGGTGGGCTGCCGACTATGGGGTCGCACAGTCAGACACGACTGAAGCGACTTAGCAGCAGCAGCAGCAGCTGTCCTTTGATACTTTTTTACGAGAAGCCTCTTTTGTAGTCACTGCATAGGATGCATTTATGGAACCAGGAGGATGGTTTTACAATTTAAAATCATGACCGAGATTTATTGCTACACCACTGCTTGAGCACAAATGACCCACCAGTGGTAATATTATAGCTTCTTTCTGCGAAGGTAAGACACCCTCTGTTTTATTGTGTAGTTACAAGGAACTTGATGCCCTCACTGATGCTGAGGGCTTCTTCTGGCTCTGGAGATTATTTGCTGTATTATGGGAAGCAGGGAGGTCAGGGATCTCTTCCAGAAATTTCTAAAAGCTCTAGACACTCTTGCCAGAAAAATAAATACATGAAAAGTGAAGTGCAAGTGTTATTTGCTCAGTCCTGTCTGACCCTTTGCAACCCCATGGACTGTAGTCCTCCAGGCTCCTCTGTCTGTGGAATTCTCCAGGCAAGAATATTGGAGTGGGTTGCTGTTTCCTTCTTCAGGGGATCTTCCCAACCCAGGGATCAAACCCAGGTCTCTTGCATTGCAGGCAGACTCTTTATCATCTGCACCACTAGGGAAGCCCTATGAATATATGAAAGTGTTAGTTGCTCAGTCCTGTCCAACGCTCTGTGACCCCATGGACTGTAGCCTCCCAGGCCCCTCTGTCCATGGGACTCTCCAGGCAAGGATGCTGGAGTGGGTTGCCATGCCCTCCTCCAGGGGACCATCCCAGAACATCGCAGGCAGACTGCTCACCGTCTGAGCCATGTGCACACGTTCTATTTAAAGGACCTCACAGCCTCCTCCCCTCTGCAAAAGCACAAAGCCTAGTCAAGGACACCTTTATTCTGGGATGCTTTTGCTTTCCTGCCTCTTGGTTTAGACTGCCAGCAGCTCTAGCAGCCGATCTCGGAATTGCTTTATAACCATGAGGCAGCTCCATCGGGCCCTGAGTGGGGACCGCTTTGTCTCATGCTGGTGATGACTCCTAGCTTATTGAGTAGAAGGGTGAATTCGAATCTGTTTTCCAAGCTTTGCGGTTTGGCTGTACCTACACAGATTCACTGTTGTGTCAATGCTCGATCAGCTCTCAGTCAAACTGAAAGAGGGAGATAAGCTGGGGGCTATTTTTCAAAGAATCCTGATGTCTTTTTCCTTCCAAAGACCTCAGCTTTCTTTTTTCAAAGATTTTAAGTGATTTCCATATCTAAAAGTTTGGCTCTGTGGTTCGTTTGTGTGGTTCTCTTTCCTTTCTGGAGGTGACTTTTCTTTCCACTGGTTGAACACACACACGAAGCGGAGGCCTTGGGGCTGCGGGGAGGGCGGAGCCTGCGCAGGGCAGGGGCCGAGTCCCTGACGCTGCTGGGACAGAGCGCTTTCTCAGTTGCTGACGTCACGAAGGTGACGTTGCTGCCGTGTGAAAAACGGACGCAGTTCTAGGAAGAGCAATGTTGGACAAAGAGCAAGAGATCGTTTTTTTCTTCCTTAGTGTCATGACACCAAAATGGCAGATTTGAACTGTCCTATGAAGAGTTAAAACTGCCCATCTCTGCTTTTATCCTTTATTTCTCTCCAGCACTAAACATCTAAGCATGGAAAAAAGAAAAAAAAATGTGTACCATCCACTAAGTGGTGTTAATTTGCAAGAAGTTTACACTGCTTTTTCTGTCTAAATCTGGTGCTCAGCCATATAAAACATCCGTAGAGCGTTGCCAGCAAGCGGGCCAGATTCAGGTTCGCCTGAGGAGCAGCCAGACTGAGTCTTGAGGCTGTGCTGTTGCCTGTGTAATTACTTCTACGTGAATGGCCTCCCAGTTCCTGGTCCAGACAGCACTTTCTCATTCTTGCTTTTTTTCTCCTGGCTGTGCCAGGCCTTAGCTGTGGAATGCGGGATCTTTAGCTGTGTCGTTAGTTGGGCCCCCTCCGCCGAGATCATGGAGTCTTGGCCGCTAAACCACCAGGAAGGTCCTCATCAGTGCTTGCTGTGCTTGGTCATCGCTCAGTCGTGTCCAGCTCTTTGTGGCCCCAAGGACTGAAGCCCACCAGGCTCCTCTGTCCATGGGGATTCTCCAGGCAAAAACACTGGTATGGGTTGCCATGCCCTCCTCCCGGGGATCTTCCCGACCCAGGGACCAAAGCCAAGTCTCCCACATTGCAGGTGGGTTCTTTACTGTCTGAGCCACCAGAGAAGCCCATTATTACTTAACAAAAAAAAAAAAGAAGAAAGAAAATTCACTTGCCTGTTCCAGATCTTAGTTGTGGCTTGTGGGATCTAGCTCCCTAACCATGGATCAAACCTGGGCCCCCCACATTGGGAGCAAGGCGTCTTGGCCATTGGACCACCAGGGAAGTGCTTCTTTACTGCTTTTTTAAAATTGTCATGATTTATGTTCTATAAAAATGTGTGAAAGAGGATGATGCTTGGGTAAAAGTTATGAGTGGGCTTAATCCTAAAAGGCACCATCTTCCCAGGACTTGAGGGAGGTGACCTTTTTATTGGCTTTTGGATTTATATGTGTGAGTATTTAAAATGAAAAAAAAAAAAAACTTGCAACCAAATCAAGTGGTTTGTGCAGAAATGACAGGTCTGGACACTTCCTCAGTAGGAAAAGTACCTTCTTGGCACCCAACTTTTGCAGATGATGATAGCTCTTCAAACAGCTCCATAAGCATACCTTTCAAAAATAACACCCGATGGTAAGTCTATTATAGTCATGTTACGACTCTTAAAGAGCAGGGAGGATTATCAGCCAAAACCAATGGAGGGGGAAAAGACACTGGGGTCGCAGTTTATGTAACCAGGCCCTAATTTACGCCTTAAAGTCTCCTGATGACGTGATGCTGGTTACCTTGCTGACAAGCTCTTTCACCTGAGTTTGGAGGATTCTGTCTAGAAAATCATTCCATGTGCAAGAAAGAATAGCTTCTGGTGATGCAGGTGTCACCAGTTGGCCAGCAACTTGATTCTGGCTCCTGAGGTGACATAATTGGTTCAGACACTTCTGAGCTGGAGAGAGGTGTTTCTTCACGGGGCTCACAGCGATTCTTCATGAGCACCAGCCACACGATTCTCTATCGAGTCTTCACTGAGGTTCTGCTGAGACACGGAGACTTGGAAAAGCTAGGAAGTAGGGATGGGCGCCAGGGAGTGGAGAACACGAAGAGAATCAGTAATCTGAGAAAGCGCAGGCCCCTCTCTAGCGGGCACCCCTCGGGCCCCTTTGCCGGCTCGCCCACCTCCGCCTGGCCCCTTTGGCAGGAACCTCTCCCCTTCCTGCTCGTGCCCACACGCTTCCCTTCGTGTGGCCGCCTCATCCTGTCCCCTTTCCAGAGCACCCAGTGCCTCCTGACCTTCAAGTCCCTGCTCAGGTTGTGTCCGACTCTTTGTGACCCCATGGACTGTAGCCCCCTGGCTCCTCTGTCCAGGGTTTTCCCGGCAAGAAGACCGGACTGGGTTGCCATTTCCTCCTCCAGGGGATCTTCCAGACCCAAGGACTGAACTCAAATCTCTCACACCTCCTGCATTGCAGGCAGATTCTTTAGCGCTGAGCCACCGAGGAAGCTCAAATGCTGCTTCCTAAATGAGGGAAACTGCCCCTCTGTGCCCCCAGCAGCCCCTGGTAACAACCCCTGGCATCCTTCTCACCGAGCCCAGGATACCCACATCTCTAACAACAGCTATCTCGAGGCAGCCACGGCCAGTTAGTTGGTAGGAGTTGCCATGACCGTCACCACGCCTGGCCTTCCTGGTCTCTCCCAAGGCAGCTTACTCACTGTATAAATGAATACCTGTCCATAAGCTCACTCACTCACTTGTCCAGTTGTGAATAACTAGAGGAATGAGAACCGTAGCTCCAGTTTGCCCCCTGACTTCCTCTCAGCCCCCCACATCTCCCGTCTGTCCTGGGGCTTGGGGGCTAGGCAGGGGATGGCAGGACTGCCACTAGCTGTCCTGGGCAGGCTCGGGTGTCCTGGCGGAGATAGGCAGACGTGGCAGAAGTAAGGATGCTGGTCCATCTGAGCGGCACAGACACCCCCAGGCCTGGAAGCCCGGGACACAGGAGGGTGAGGGCCCCGCCCGACTCCTGGGTCCCCCTTCCAGGCCTCCCATCCCTGGGCCCACCCTGTCCTGAAACGACTGTTTTTGACCATCCACTTCCATCCTGTGAGACAGATAAGGTCTTTTTACCCCAATTTTCTTCCCATTTCTCCCCTCCCCTCAAGCAAAGAACAGTCCTCTGTTTCTGGCGTGCTTCTCTTTCCTGCTGAAATGCCATCCGCTGACTTGTATTGATGTTGGAAAGTGAAAAGTGTTAGTCACTCGGTCGTGTCCAACTTTTTTGCGACCCTATGGACTGCAGCCCACCAGGCTCCTCTGTCCATGGAATTGTCCAGGCAAGAATACTGGAGTGGGTTGCCACTCCCTTCTCCAGGGGATCTTCCCCACCTGGGGACTGAACCTGGGTCTCCTGCATTGCAGGCAGTCTTTGCTGTCTGAGCACCAGGGAAACTTTGTTTACCTGAGCCACATGTTTGACATTTAGCTAAGTATTATAGGAGCAGGCATTAGCTCAAGGACTCTATAAGTTAAAAATACTTTATAGTTCAGTTATTTGGTAATAAAATTCAGCATTCATTGGTGCTAAAAGTCAATGCATTATTTCAAAATTTATGAAAATTTTGTTCACTATATACTTTCATTTAGCCCTGCTTGCCTTCTTTCTGTTCTAATGGGGCTCATTTTGGAAAAGGTTTCATTTATAAGCTATTCTAAGTAATTTTCAAGCATGATTCAGAATGGAACTATTAAATCCTGCTTCCCTTCCCGTATCATCATAGACCCAGTTTCTCCCAAATGCCTGGAACAGATCTTGCATTTCCATAAAAAGGAAAATCACATGAGAAGCATATGGGTTAAATATAAAATATGTTTTTAAAAAATTCCAGAAGAACCCAACATAGCTTGGGTAGTTTGAGTGTATTTGTGTATATTTTTAGTTCTTTTCCTTGGAAGAAAATCTACATGACAATTAGGTGATAATATTTGCTATAGTTCTTATGATTTAATATTCATACATCATGCATTTTAAACAACATAATAAGCCTTTGAGGAGACAAGTGTGCATTACCTTGCTTTAAAATGTAAATTCTGTCAGGGATTGGGTTCTTACAAGGAAGCTTATTCTCTCTGCCTGAGAAATAGTGATTCCATGGAGCTTGCTATGCAAGACAGGGGGTTCACAAAGTATAAACATCTTTTTGGTCGTGATAAGACTCTTCATTTGTTCATTGTCTCTGTTGACTTAAAATGCTATTTTTAACTTTCTCAAGTGACCTGAAATTTTTTCTAGCTAAGTCACATTAAATATTAACGTTAAGCCAACCAACCCATTTTAAATGTTAGAAACTTCAGATTTTCTAATTCAATGAACACCCTCAAGACTTCCCTGGGTAGTCCAGTGGTTAAGACTCCATGCTTCCAATGCAGGGGGCTGGGGCTCAATCCCTGGTCAGGGAGCTGCACACTGTATGCTACAACAAAGACCAGGTGCAGCCAAGTAAATACATAAATATCCAGAAAATAAAAAAGTCAGAACTCTCATGTCATGCTAGTTTTCAAAGCATCCTTTTCGATAGCCTTCACATAGAGGTCTAACAATCGCCTTGTGTTAAGAGACATTAAGACTGTTCTGACATCCTGAAGGTTGTATTTTTATCAGTGGTATCAGAGGTATGAGAGTTGGACCATAAAGAAGGCTGAGCACCAAAGAATTGATGCTTTTGAATTGTGATGCTGGAAAAGACTCTGGAGAGTCCCTTGGACAGCAAGGAGATCAAACCAGTCAATTCTAAAGGAAACCCAACCCTGACTGCAAGGACTGATGCTGAAAGTGAAGCTCCAATACTTTGGTTGCCTGATGTGAAGAGCCAACTCATTGGAAAAGACCCTGATGCTGGGAGAGATTGAGAGCAAGAGGAGAAGGGGACGACAGAGGAGGAGATGTTGGGTGCCATCATCGGCTCAATGGAGATGAATTTGAGCAAACTGGGAAACAATGGAGAAGAGAGGAGCCTGGCGTGCTGCAGTCCATGGGGTTGCAAAGAATTGGAAGTGACTTAGCAACTGAACGACAAAGTCAGAGGTTTGCGTTACCAGATGCTGGCTAAGTTTGGCTTCCCTGGTGGCTCAGACAGTAAAGAATCTGTCTGTAATGTGGGAGCCCCCGGTTCGATCCCTGGGTTGGGAAGATCCCCTGGGGAAGGGAATGGCAACCCACTCCAGTATTCTTGCCTGGAGAATTCCATAGACAGAGGAGCCTGGAGGCTTATAGTCCATGGGGTCGCTGAGAGTTGGAACCGGATGAGCAACTAATGCTTACCTTCTTACTTCCCCACAGAAATCCTATGGGCACATTCCTCACCCAGGACCACACAGCAAGTCAGCAATGAAACCACAACTCACACAGCTGATTCTGAAGCCTGTGCCTTGAACGTGGCACTGTCTCCCTATAAATCAGTGCCAGTGATCCTGTTTCCATTTGTTTATCGTGCACTGGAGAATCCTCAGTGAGCCACAGAATACACGCAAACTTGGGCTGGGATTGCTGGCTACTCAGGCTGAACAAGGGGTGGTGGCCAGGCCAGGCCAGGCCCAGAAGTGTCCGTGGGGAGAGATGCTAGTGTCTGTGCAAAGAGGTGATGGCTCCCCTGGCCTGAGTCCCCTCTGTTGCAGTTACCGCTTCTTTGGTGAGGAAAGCTGTTTCTTCCACATCCTCCAACCTCATCCTGTTTTGCAAGTAAAATAAAGTTAAAATAAATGCCAGGGGCAGCTTTGATTGGGGAAAAGCTGGCAGAAAGGCAGCTTCAGACAGTGAGGAAGAGGGACGTGACTGGCCTGGTTTAGCTTGTATTCCCAGAGGTCTGTGGCTTGCCCGTGTGTGCTCAGCCGCTCCAGTCGAGTTCCGCTCTTTGTGACCCCATGGACTGTAGCCTACCAGGCTCCTTTGTCCATGGGATCTCCCGGGCCCCTCCTCCGGGGGATCTTCCCGACCCAGGGATCGAACCCACGTCTCCTGCTACGCTTGCACTGCAGGTGGATCCTTTACCTGCTGAGCCACCGAGGACGCCCCTGTGGACAGCTGGGGCCTATAAAGACCTCGAGTCTTCCTAAGGCCTCTTGGACAAGCCTCATGCACCCCCTTCCTTCTTCACAGTCCCCCCTTACCAGCCAGAACATCCTGCCGCGTCCTTGGTTCTCAGTGGAGAGAGCTACCCCTCCCAGGGCATGCGCCAACTGCAGAAACCATGCAGCCATGGGGCGCCCACCGTGCGGACGTGCAGCCCTACCGCCTCGCCGCCCCGGGCCTCGGCCTGTCGGGTCCGTTCGCACGACCATGTAAAACGCACTGAATGGTGGAAAGCAGATCTCAGGGAATGATTAGTTGTAGGCAAGGTCAATTCTGGACTGAGGCATAACACAAGATAAGGATATCACCAACTTACTAAAAACCTTGACCTACTCTCGGACTTCCTTGGTGGTCCAATGGTTAAGACTCTGAGTCTCCAGTGGAGGCACCACAGGTTCAATCCCTGGTCCGAGAACTAAGATCCCATATGCTGCATGGTCCAGCCAAAGAGAGAAAGAGACCTTGACCTTCTCTAGTGCTACACCCAGCTCACAGCTGACCTGCACGATGAAAAACGAGGCTGTGGGAGAATCCGTGTAGAATTACTCAGATGAGTGTTCAAACCAGAGATGGTTAGAACAATGGACCACTTCAGCCAAGAAAACAAAAGTTGGTTAGATACCTATAGGTAAGTGCCCTTTCAGTCTTCAAGATCAGTTGAAATCCTTCAACAGTGGAAAAATGGCATGACTGCTCGAGACCTTTCCCAGTTGGGAAGTGTCACGAGCACAGCTGTTAGATTCTGGGAGTAGTAATGCCAGCCTTGCACCTGTGAAAAGTTCTTTGTTATTTCCCAAGCGTTTTGCAAGCCACCACCTCATCCGACCCTATGCCATCCTGCCAGGTATTCACGCATTCCTGTGTTCATTCATTTCACATTTATCATATGCCTGCTCTGGCGGCTGCACCTGCCGGGCTAGATGGGCTTGAATGCTGATGCTCGTTTCATAAAAGGAGCAGACCACACTGTAGGTGGTTTGTCCCAGATTCCACAGCGAGTCGAGGCCAAGCCTGGGGAGGACCAGGGCTTTCAGAGCCTGTCTGCTCCTCCGTCCCAGCCCCGTTTCTGGCCCTCCTGGACTCGGGCAGCCACTGAAACCAGCACCCCGCTAGTCACCGTCATGCGCTCTCTGCTCTTCAGGGAGTGAGACACCACTCTAAGCAGCCAAAATCTTTTTGCTGTTGAAGTTGAGACGGTGGAGACTAGCACGCCATTGAAGTTAGTAGATTACTTGCAGGTGAGTCTGCCTGTGACAAGGCTGGGAAAGAAGGGTGTTAGTTTTCATTGCTGAAGCCACGTCAGTCAGTCCAGGGGGGAAAGAAACAAGCCTGGGGTGCTCAGGTGCGGAGTCGGGGCAGGCTGGTGTGATAATGCCGCCCGTTTGGCGTAGCGGGGACACGCAGTGAGGTCTGGACACAGGCGTTGCACCACTGTTACTGCTTCCCCAGTGGCACTGGTGGTAAAGAACCTTCAGGAGACATGAGGGGCGAGGGTTCGATCCCTGGGTTGGGAAGATCCCCTGGAGGAGAGCATGGCAACCCACTCCAGTATTCTTGCCTGGAGAATCCCATGGACAGGAGCCTGGCGGGCTGCAGTCCACGGGGTCGTGAAGAGTCGCACGCGACTGAGCACACAGGTCACATCACTGTTATCACTGCAATAGTGACCCAGCTTAATCTCAATCTAGCTGCACTTTAGCACAGAGGAACCCGCATTCTCCTAGCCTCTGCAGAGGGAGCTGATGGAAGCCGACAGCACACTGACGGATGACTCACAGCTAGTGGGTCACTCTAGGCTGCAACGCCTAGGACCTGCGGCTCCTCCCCAGTGAGTGGCCAAGCTTACTAAAATCCATGGGTCATCCCAGTCCCATGAGTGTGAGCTGATCCTGTTGTAATTTAAAACTTTAACTGAACATTAACTGGCTTAAAAAAATGAATTTGATAAGCATGAGAATTATTTCTATGAAAATGATGAAGTGCTTCAGGACAATTCAAAGAATGAGCTGCTAAAATCCTTTTGCTATTGAAGGTGGGATTGGTGAGACTATCCAAGATTGGGGGGATAAAACTAGAAGGATTCTGCACTTAGACCACTTGGCAGCTGACTGAGTGCTCACTGTACTTTTTAAAATATAACCTAAATTTTTTAAATTATTTATTTGTCTGCTCTGGGTCTTGTCTGCAGCATGTGGGATCTTTAGCTGGGGCCTGCAAACCCTTAGTTGTGCAGCCCGTGGGATCTAGTTCCCTAGCCTGGGATAAAACCTGAGCTCCCCGCATTGGGAGTGCGGAGTCTTAGCCACTGGACCGCCAGGGAAGTCTCCTCCTTTCACTTTAAATGAACCAAAACAAGATCAGAGGCAAACCCTTCCGGGAATCATTGATAAGTGAGCAGACCTCTTCTCAAAGGGACAAGTCTCAGTAGTTCTCTATCGGAAAGTGGGTGTTGAAAGTTTTACAGCAAGTGACATGTGACTTGAACACCAAGGAAACATATCGTATAATCTGTGTTTTAGGAGCACTGGTGGATAGCCTCTGCAACTCAAGAGTTTTTAAAAACTTAAGTTCTTTCTCAATAGAGAAAATTAGATCGGCAGACAGGTCTGCAATATTGAAACATGTCCAATTTCTAAAATGTTACCTCCCCAAAGAGTGACACTAAGTTAGAGCATCAGTGAGGGGGAGAACACAGAGCAGGACTTCTGAGGGCTGCCTGTCACCAGCTGTGAAGTTTCCAGAGCCCAGGGAAATGAAACTATGAAGCCCCTTGTGCAAATCTAAGTAAGAGCTTCAAGATGCTGGCAGCAACATTACACAAGCCTGGGGCCCTTCTGAGCACAGGGTCCTGGGTGCCTGCACGGGTCACGTGCCCCTGAACGTGGCTCCATTGCCACTGACTGCTACTGGCAAGTAAGTAGAACTTCGTAAAGAAGTCTCGTTTGTACCAGTTTATTACTCATAAAAAGTCAGTGTGAATGGAACAGACTTGGACTTGATCAAAGATGGTCTTTATCATTAATTGTACTTCTGATACGGAAATACATGAAGAATAAAATTGAGAATCTCATACTCTTTTTAGGTAACTGGTCTTTACATCCTAATTGTCAGGAATTTAAAGGTTTTCTTTTTTTTTTGTTGGTCCTCTCGCCTCTACTTTACCTCCCCCTCCCAAGAATAATATTCTTGATCCAATCTATGGATCAAAGAATTCTGAAATGTTAAATATATCTCTTATGCAAAAGGGTTTGAGTTCTATTTTGGAAAAAATTAGAAAATAAAAATATAGACCCTAAATAGAGTAAATCAAAGATATGTTGGCCATGAGGCAAAGGCATGGAATAAAATTCTTAAGAAGAAAAGTTTAACACAAAATCTTGACGTGTAAGAGGATGGTTTAAAAACCTGTTTTTCAATCCGAGTTCAGACAAACTGAAGATTCTGACAAGGAATAAGGTTAACAACAATGGAGTCATGATGATGATTTGTTGGAAAACAAAACTTTAAAGGATGGAGAAATTATATATATCATGACAAAAACAGATAAATCAATACGAACAGGATGATGAGGATATTTAATTCAAGACCATAAATCAGTCATACTGTGGTGAGCATTGCCCTGTGTGTAGGTTTATATAATTTTGAAAAATGACAGAATCAGCAGTCGATGTTGAAATAATAAAAAGCTGGAAGAAATATACCAAGAAAAAAAAATCACACTTTAAAGCCACTTACAATTGGTGCTCTTATTAAATAAACATAGTATCTTTTATCTTTTATTGTTAAACATGGTATATTTTAAATTGGAATGGAATGTTTATGGTATACACATATCGCTTTTGGTTCTCACTTTGACTTTTGTGTTAAACTAACTAGTGATCCCTCAACTAGGAAGACTTCTCTTACTTAGTGGTCATTCATTCTGCTGCTGCTGTGGTAGGAGCTCTTGTGTCAGGCTTGGTTGGTTGCTGAGTTACTTGAAAAAGTCATTTACAAGTTCATATCTTAAACATCTTTAACTTAAAACATATAACTTACAGTCACACATTGACTTTTTTTAGTACAGGGACATATGTGTTGGTTGGTTATAGTTTCCTGAGCCTTTTTCACATTAACCACACCATCATAATTCCCAATTTCTGTTTCTTTAGTGGGGAATGAGAAATTATAGATCTTTGCAGAACAAATTTGAGTATAAACTCCTTCTGCATTTTTAAAGACCCCTTTTCTTTTTCTCTTTTAACAAAGGCCTTGGCCAGTTCAGCAGCTTGTTGATGTCTTTTGTGTTTAGTGGCTCACATTTATTTGGGTCATTGCAAAGCATTCACTCTAGTTTTCTTAGAAACATTTGCTTTTTTTCACACTTACATTTCACAACTTTACACACAGCAGGTTCAGTTCCAGACCACCACAACAGAGCCCACATCATAGTAAAGTGAGTCACATGAACCTCTTGGTTTCCCAGTGCGCATGAAGTTGTGTCTACACCATACACTGTCTACTAAGTGTGACAGCACGTCTAAAAAACAATGTAGATGCCTTAAAAATACTTTACTGCCGAGAACTGCTGACATTATCTGACATCGCAGGGTTGCCACAGACCTTCAATTTATACAAAACCCAGTGTGTTCAAAGCACAGTAAACTCAAGCAAGAAAACAAGGTATGCTATGCTTGTATTTAATTAAATTTCATGAGTTCAACTAATTAAAAACAGACCTGAGAACTTGGTAACTGGTGGGAGCAGAAAGACATCGGCATACTGGAGAGTAGACCCCTAGCTTAGGGTGTGCTGGGTTATAAGAACATCTGTATACTTTTTAATTTTTATTTCATATTGGAGTTTAATTTACAATGTTTTAGTGCCGGGGTCCAGCCTCGGTGGATCCAGGGAAATTGGAGGGTGGACGGCGTTGGCGTGGAAAGACTTGTTTATTGATTGATATAAGATGAGATTAAGAAACGATAGTGTAGTAAGAAGATTAAGTGGAGGAAGAGGCTGAATAGCTTGGTTTACGCGGAAGACCAATAAAATTCCAGACAAGGAATTTGCACCATCTACGTTGGGGCACCGGCGCCCGCTTGAATATCTAAGGGTGCCTCGCCTTAAGCTCCCTTTCGCGCGGGTCTTAACAGCCAGGGCAAGTAAGTAGACCTGGCGAGCCTCCGCGCCCCAGGTGGAGATTCAGCCTGAAATTAAAGGAAAGAGCAGAGAGGGAAAGGGAGAGAAGAAGAGAGAGAGAAAGACACGGGGGGAGCCAGATTCCCAAGAAACCAGGCCGAGAGGCCAGTTCGAGAAACTGGTCCGAGAAGCTGGTCCCATCCTTTATTGTTCAGGAGGCCTTTTATACTTTTGATAAAACATGGAGATCAATGGGTAACACAAAATTATGTAGCGTTCACAACCCAGATTCTTTCCGTATATCATTTTGTATACAAAAGGTCTCAGGTGATTTACATTATCTTCTGGCCAAGAGGCTTGTTAACACGTTTCGGCTCTCTTCCTTAATGAATGTTAATTTTGTTTCCCCTGAAGTGTTTTTCTTTCATCTGCATCTCCTGAAAAGCGCTAAAGTTACATCTCTATAGAACAAAGGCGCAGTGGGTTATAACAAAGAAGGTACTTAACTCAAAGATCTAATGTTGCTAATACCAGGTCTACTACTTGTTTTTCTGTATACCAACTATATCTAAAAACAAAGGATATGAAAATTTGGCAGCAAGCATTGACTCAACAAATGAAACCTTTAATCAGTCCTATTCTAAAGATTTTGACTCCTCAGAAGCCCCTACATTCCTAGGATGTTTTAAGCTTCCTGTGCCTCCTGCGGCCAGGAGGCCTCAAACAATCACATGCGCAGCTGTACAAGTCCTGCAGGCAGGCGAGAAAGCCATCAGAGGGGTTTTTGGATTGAAACACTTTCAAATGCAGAAGACTAAAGCCCTGAATTGACTTTTTCCAGAAAATGTCAGAAGAATGGAAAAGCAGAGCACAAAAGCCGGCAGATTTTTGTTGGGGTACATGCTTAGGAATTTCCAGAGGGGTCCCTGAAGTCTGAGCACGCCTTGCGTATGTCAGCTTCCTTCCTCATGACCTTGTCACGGGCAGGATTCCTCACACTGGCTTCCGGCATTTTAGTTTCAGGTGGACAGCAAAGTGATTCAGTTATATGCATACCTATTCTTTTTCAAATTCTTTTCCCATTTAGGTTATTACAGAATATTGAGTAGAGTTCCTAGACAGTAGGTCTTTGTAGGTTATCTGTTTTAAATACAGCAGTATTATATATCAATTCCAAGTTCCCAACTTATGCCCTCTTTCATTTTTCCCCTTTGGTAACTATAAGTTGTTTTCTGTGTCTGCTTCTATCTGTAAATAAGTTCATTTGTTTTGTTCTTTTAAGATTCCTCATATAAGTGGTATCATATATTTGTCTTTCTCTGTCTGACTTGCTTACTATGATCATCTCTAGGTCCATCCATGTTGCTACAGATCACATTAGTTCATCTTTCTGAATGGCTGAGTAATACGCCACTGTATATATGTCCCACTTTCTTTATTCATTCCTCTGTTGGTGGACATTTAGGTTGCTCCCATGCTTTGGTTATTGTAAACAGCACTGCAGTGAACACTGGGCTGCATTATCCTTCCAAATTACAGTTTTCTCTGGATATATGCCCAGGAGTGGGATTGCTAGATCATGTCTGTATTTTTTAGAGGGAATGGAGAATGTGTTGGTGAATGGAATACTAGCTGGCCTTGCCTAAGTTGCTTGGGGAATTAATAAATAAATCCCCGCCAACACCCATCTCGGGGCACACCCAACACAGCTACCTACGGGAAAAACAGCATGAGTTATAAATCCTCAATTATGACTTCCAATTTGTGGCTCATATTTGAAATCTGTTTTCACTGAAATCCCTGTAGTGGGCCATGGGGCCTGTCTCAGCATCTCTGCAGGTGCCCTTTGGGTGGACGGAAGGCTTCTGGGATTCCCTGGATGCTGTTGGTTCTTCAGTCAGACCATCCAAAGTATGCCCTCCATATTGGAGGAAATCTCTTTGCGGAGAGTAATGACAAAAACAGTTTTACTTGTGTAAATTTGTATTAAGCTTTGTCATAACAGAGAAGGAACAAAAAAGATGAAGCTAATAGTGAGGCACTGTGTGGCTGCTCACCTTCGCTGGTCAGACTGAGATTCTGCTTGGGTTGCTGATGGTTGGGGCTTTTCTGCTTCTGCTTGGCATCTGGCCCTGATTTTGCCCGGGGTCATTTCTGGAGCGATCAGTCTTTAAAGTAGGAGAATAAGAGGCAGTGGTTGCCCTGACATGCATGCACTTTCTATTTGGTTTTCAAAAGGCCCACTAAAGACTGGCTAAATCCAGTCACCCACAAAAGGTCTTGACAGAACACCCTGGGGACAAAACAACCCCCCACCTCAGGGTTCAGAAGGGAACAGTGATTTGTAAGATTGTTTTTGAGGGTTTTTTTCTTCTTTTCATGTTAGTCTTATGAATCTCGTTCTCTAGGAGTTAAAAAAAAATGTTAAGGAAGTTAATTTCTGCTAGATACTGGGCCCACGTGGCCCCAGGGCCATCCAGGGCTGAGCTCAGGGACCTCTCCAGGGAGTCCGCTGGGCGAGGAGGCTGGGCTGAGGTGGGCCCCAGGTCGGGTCAGGCGGCAGCCGTCCCTCCAGCCTCTGCGTCCTTCCTGACACGCGGACCCCCACTGCGCCCTCGGCCGTGTTTGCGGCGCATCCGTCCCCCGCGCGCGCCCGTCGGAACTCCCGAACCCATCTGAGGGTCTGCGATCCGGCCCGCGTGTCGCCCACGCGGCCAGCGACGAGGCCTGAGGCGTCTCCTTCGCGCCCCTCCTCCCCTCTGGGTCAGGCCGGGTGAGGCGACGGAGCCCGCGTCCGGAGCCGGGGTGGGTGCGCCGGCCTCCCGCCCAGATCCTGACTCACCGCGCTTCCCTCTTCCTCTCCCCTGCAGGCAGTGTGACTGGAAACAGTAACTCCACGTTTATTTCCAGCGGGCAGGTGATGAACTTCAAGGGCGACATCATCGTGGTCTACGTCAGTCAGAACTCGCAGGAGGGCCCGGCGGGGCCGGGCGGCGGCGCGGGGCAGCCGGCGGGACGCCCGGTGCAGGAGGAGAGCCCGCCGAGCCGCGACTCGTTCGCCGGCCTCGGGCCGCGCTTCCCGGACGCGTGCCCCGGCCTCGACGTGGGCCCAGGACTGCAGGAGCGCGGCGCCCCGGCGCCCGACAAGGCCTCGCGGCCGGTGCAGGAGCAGGGGGCGGCCGAGACGCGGCGCTGAGCTGGGAGCACCGGCCGCAGCTCTCGGCGCCCCTCGGGGCCGCGGGGCCTCCGCGCCACGCACGTCGGAAGCGGCGTCGCCGCCTGGCAGCGGGGCGGGGCGGGGCGGCGGGGCGGGGCGGGGCGGCGGGGCGGGGCGGGGCGGGGCGGCGGGGCGGGGCGGGGCGGGGCCGCGGGGCGGGGCGGGGCGGGGCCGCGGGGCGGGGCTGGGCGGGGCGGGGCGGGGCGGCGGGGCGTGGCCTCTGGCGGGCGGGGCCATTGTCCAGCGTCTGCGCCTTCACGGCCCTGCACGGCTGCGTGAAATGACCCGGCGACCTTCGTCCACCTGCTTACATGGAATCGAGGACTTGGGAGGGGGGGAAATGTACGTCTGTTATTACCACTCTGGCGTCCACAGTCAAGTGTCAGTGCATTGCACAGGTACACGCTGCTGTCTTCAGTCGCTCCAGTTTTTACCTCTTTCTAGTTTTTCTTCTCCTTTAACCCCCCATTATCAGCTCGTCAGTAGTTTGCCTCTTCGTGGCATCTGTTTCTACGGCTGTCCCGTTCCAGTTGGGTCTGTACTCCCCCTTCTCCATATTTGATATTTGTATTTCACTGTCTTTCATAACGTTTTTCTTGATACTGTCTCCTCACCCCACTCCTTTTCTTTTTACTATTTAACGATTTTCTTGAAAATTCTGTGGGTGACGGTCTTCTTTATATTTCTTTCACCCCTTCTCACAAGCAGGTGTCTGTGTGTAGTGATGGAAGGGGAGGGGGTGAGGAGTCTGTATTAAGCACTTTTGGGAAAAGGCTATAGAAATGTGAAACCTGGAGGGAAGCTTGGGAAACAAGAGGAGAGACTTTGAGCTTTTGAACACTTTTCTGAGTTCTCAGTTTTCTCAAGGAAGGGAGAATCCCCCTAAATATTTTTAGGTGTGTGTCAACTTCTAGGCAGCCCAAAGCTGCAATTTGTGTCTTTCTCCTTTAACCCATCTCAAAATGGTTCATCCCCATCCATGCCGAGATGAATGTGCATACCCATCCCGACAGAGACAGCAGAACTTGGGTATCTAAATCTCTAAAAATCTCCACGTTGCTGCGCTTGGCATGCTCATTTCTCAAGAATGGGGAAAATGTGGGATGAGTGGGATATGGGATGATGGCCTTCACACTCAGTGAAAAAAAAAAAAGGTGCTGGGAAGGTTCAAGAAAGGAAGAATAAAGATGTTAATATGCATTGTTTCTTTCTAAACAAGAATAGCATGAATGTGTTTAAGCGATAGGCCCCATTTTCTTCCTAATGTGTGTCTGTAGTTTAGCCTTGTAGAAGTGGAAAACATTCCTGTTATTTTCCATGCATCTGAATTAAAAACCAAATCTTTATATTGTGAACTTAAGAAATTTTATCATGGAGATGCTTTCTCTTAGCATCAAGTGCCCTTGTGAGGAACATACAGTGTGAGCAAGTTGAAAGGAGTTACCCGGCGGGTTTCATCTATTGCGGCCAGTTAGCATTTGTTTTCCTCAGGTACTGAAGTTACAATGCCTGGGCACATTAAAATTGATTTTGTGGATCTGGTAGGTTTTGAAAGTGCTAACAGTAGTCACTGTCCAGACTTGAATCACCTCAAACAGGGGTTTCTCCCTGTTGGTTGCAGGTCTGTTGGAAATGCTAGAATAGTAGCTGTCAATTATCATTTTTGACGGAGAAGTGGAGCTGGCTCTATAATTTCTGGGGCTCCTTAGCAGACACGAAAAATGGCAGGGAGTACGCTTATCGCCAGAATGGTCCGTTGGTGAGAATTTACTGTCTGCACTGCCCTTTTAGATAACATCCATCCAAAGACAGATGTTATAGAAATGGAAGGAACTATTATGCCTTTTGTTATATCACAGTTCACGGAGGAGAAGGTAGAGCTGAGGACCCAAGTTTCTACTGCGACTGTCACATCTCACTGATACTTTACCTTTCTCTGCTTTCTTTTTTTAAAGTTTTCCTACAAAAAGGCACTAATGGTCATTTTTGACACTTTCCCTACTTGGCAATAACAAAAGAATGCTACAGTGAATGTTAAAGTATCTTGAGCTCCTTAAATCAAAGGTGCTAAATAAACACATAAGAACCTACTTTCAGAAGAAGCTAGTATTCTTTTCCCATGCTGATCCCTGCTAATTCTATATTGATCCAAAGACAGTTAAATGATGGAAAATGGATAGCAAATATAGCTCTGTGTCTGTGTAGTATAGAGTTGTGCATGACAAATGTAAACAGGATTAAATGAAGACAGTAATGAAAAACTGGGGAATGTGATAAAGAGATTATTAAACTTATATTTGACAACACACTTTTTTTCATGGCTTGTTTAAACAAATCTTTTTGTGAAATAATGACCTGACTTCTTTCTGATCTCTGTGGCGTGCTGTGGTGTATCACATGTTGGTTGTATTGTGTCATTGGTGGAAACCTTGACAAGAGCTGGGACATGAAGTGCCTTGTTTTAATAATATAGCCACCGTAGATCTCACCAGTCAAACTCTTTAAAGTGCGGGTTGCTGTGTGGTGGAGGGGTTGAAGGGAAATGGAGTCTGGTGTTTTCTACCCCCACCTAGTTCAATTCTCAGAAATAGAAAGAATTAATTTCTTCGCTCTCCTTGTAAGGAAAAGAGCAGTTTGAGTGTGAGATATTGGGACCTTCATACGGTAAGAGGAGAGAGGGCTCTGCATGTGTAACAAGGTACCCTAAAACTCAGTGGTTTCAAACAACCACCATTGACTTAGCTCCCACCTCTGGGTTGGCTCAACTTGGTTGGTTCACTAGGCTGGGGTGAGCCTGGCTGGACTTGCTGAGCCATGTGCAGATTGCTGGCTGGTTGGCTGGGGGCTGGCCGGCTGGATGCTGGACTGAACCCTCTCCCTGCGGTCCCCTCATTCTCCCAGCAGGCTGCCCTGGCCTGCCTGTCCTGGTGATGGCTGAGTTCCCAGAGAGCAAGCAAAACCATCCCATGCTTTTGAGACCTAAGCTTGAACCGGCAGGCTGACATTACTGCCTCATTCTTTGAGCAGAGCAAGACATGGGCAGGACTGCTCAGATTGAAGGGGAGGGCACGCAAAGCTGCAGGGAACCCTGGGGGATTGGTAGACAGAGAAGGGGGCGTGGGGCCCTTTTGCCATCTCTCTACCACAGGCACGTTGTTGGTTATCAGATGATGTGGGGAGGGTGCATCGGGAGCCAGGGAGGAGCATTTCCCAGCCCTGATCAGGGCTTCCTTCTCCGGTGAGCAGGTTCCCTTGCTGCAGACGACAGTGAATTCCTGCAAGTGAGAGACTTGCATTCATATTTCAGTATGAAATTCCTTCCAAAGCCAGATGCCCGTGATGACTGCACTGGGTCTACAGTACTGTTGCATGCCATTGGCACAGATCGTGGAAAAGTAATAATTTATAGAATCGGGAAAATTGGTGAGATCCTTTGGGTAGAGGAACCTGTTCACAAACAGATAAACGATGTTGTGTTCGCCGTTCAGGCTGATGTAATGAACAGACTCTTGATGGCAAGGTGCTGGGCAGAAGGGTGACCTGAGCCGAAGTGCTGCTCGGGTGGAAGAGGTATAATTTTGAAGTTTTTTCTCTTTGACAATCTCTGATGGCATGTGACTCCCTTTGGCCATCTGCTTTGGGGGGCTCTGGGTATGAGCTGCATAACGTCCTTTTGTGAGAAAGGATAAATCATTCAAAGGCCCAAACGTTTGGTTGGTGAGTCTGAATCATTTCTATTCAGTGTGCTTTTGATGCTTGGGCCACGAGCATCCCTGGAAAAGAGGATGAGGATAACTAGAGCGTCCCAGGGAGTCCAGGGGTGTTCTAGATTGCTGGGGAGGACTGTAAACATTGCTCTGCTGCAGTGCTGGGAAAGGGTTGTCTGTGCAGTTTCTGACTCCCCAGGGCTATGCTGGTGAACGGACTACCTTGCACCTACTGCAGCCTTGCTGAAAACAGGTGGGGGTTGGGGGCCTGAAACTGGGCCTTGGTGGAGCCAGCAGGGGGCACAAGCACGGCAGGTGGTATCACAGGAAGGAGTCAGCAAAGGTGCAGGGGGGCACGAGGCTGGAAACCCTGGACCAGCACTTGCTGGTGGCCCCTGCTGAGGAACTGCCTCCCTTGGTGCAACAGCCCCATGTGGCCCGAGGGCTGAAGTGTATGGAAGGGCCCCTAAGGGATTCTGATGCGGCCTCTGCGACTCGCTGCACCGTGGTCTCTCACAGCTCCTGGGAGTCTGACTTTATGTCTGTCTGTCTGTCCACCTCACCACTCCAGTTATCTTGACCCCAGGGTGAGGTTGACACTCATGCTTAGCCAGTATCTCTTCTCCCCATTCCCTTAGTGTTAATAAAACTAGCATGTACAAACACTTTCCAAAAAAATCTTCGTTGAAGAATAAGATGTCTAATAGCATCAAAGTTAAAAAGCCAAATTCCAGGTCTGATCTGGTAACTTCATTCTATCCCGAGGGGCTGATGAAGTTACCCTCCTCCCGTATCTGATGGAACAAGGAGAAGATTTGCAATCAGACCTGGAGTCAAAACTCAGCCCTACCACCAGCTGACCTACTTTGTGCAGTCACTTCATTTCTGAGCCTTATTTCCACCTGGGTGAACGGAAGGAACATTAGTTTCTAGGGCTGCTGTGAGGGTGAAAAGGGGTGAGGAGCTTCCAGGCACCAGCGGCACTCCTGAAGGGTCCCGGCAGTGGAGACCCAACTTGTTCGTCACCCTCCCCTCTGCCTCTTACACCGTCCATTTCTGGACACAGAAGTGGTCTCAGGCATCATGTTTTCTTCCTGTCATACAGAACGCATGGCACTAAAAGCAGCTCTGCCACCGCCCTCAGACACCTTCCTGCTCGCTGAAGCTAGCTCAGGGACGCGCCTTCTCCACAGGCAACTGACGAGATTGTCGTCGATCCGAAGGTGTCATCACCTGACGTCACGCAGTGAGGGAGGTGGGCTGTGCCCTCTCGTCCCTGCCTCACGGGGCCGCACAGCTAGAACGGGCCCTGGTGGGTCCCTCATAGCTCCGACACTTGGGCAGAGTGAAGGGCATTGCAGTGTGTGGGTTGGAATGCCACGTTTGTCTTTCTCCTAGAGTCCTGGCTTTCTCCCCCAGTGTGGGGAGGACAATAAATCGGCTGCCAGCACAGAAGAGGTTGTGATATGGGCCCAAACCCCTCTGGGCAGGAAGTGGAGCCCAGCAAAATCTTTCACTGTGACCAAGGTGCTTGATTTCTCACAAGAAGGGCAGCCCTGGAACAAGGCTACACGGACTGAAGAATCACAAGGAGAACTGCGTTCTTAGGCTGGGACTCCTATGAGGCAGCTTAGTCCAGGCAGAGGCAGTGAAGCATCCCCGTGAAATGGAAAAGCAGGCTCATTTTTACTGGCTTTTACGGCCTCTCTATTCCAATGGCAAAGAAACCTGAAGAAAGATGCATATTTAAAGCTCTTAGAAGAACTTTTCAAAAATACTTACTATATCATGGGGAAAAAGCAAGTTTTTGTTTACATCAGGTTTTTTGACTTTGTAATTTATATCCGCTACAATTCACTCTCTTTAGGTATACGGTTTTATGAGTTTTGACAAAAATATGTGGTTGTGTAACCGCTGCTGCAGTCAGGACGTGGGCTACGTTTAGTGCCCCCTACAGCTCCCATTTCTCTTTGCGGTCAGTTTCCTGCTTACTTCCCTTCAGATTCCTGGTAATCACCATCTATTCTCTGTCTCTGTGCTGTTACCTTTTACAGAAAGTTGTCCAAATGGAATCGTACAGTAGGGAGCCATTTGAGTTTATCTTCTTTCAGCATAATACCCTTGAGAGCCATCTAAGTTGTTGGTACATCGGTGATTACTTCATTCTTCGTTGCTGAATAGTATTCCATTGTATGGATGTACCACCATTTACTCACCGATACTTGTATTTTTTCCAGCTTGGGGCAATTACAGATAAAGTTGCTGTAATAATTTGAGTGGCCATATGCTTTCATTTCTCCTGGGTGAATACCCAGGCGTGGAATTGTGGGATCATAGTGAAAGTGAAAGTCGCTCAGCCGTGTCCGACTCTTTGTGACCCCATGGACTATACAGTCCATGGAATTCTCCAGGCCAGAATACTGGAACGGGTAGCCTTTCCATTATCCAGGGGATCTTCCCAACCCAGGGATCAAACCCAAGTCTCCCTCATTGCAGGGGGATTCTTTACCAGCTGAGCCACAAGGGAAGCCCAAGAATGCTTCAGTGGGTAGCCTATCCCTTCTGCAGGGGATCTTCCTGACCCAGGAATTGAACTGGGGTCTCCTGCATCGCAGGCGGATTGTGTACCAACTGAGCTATCAGGGAACCCGTGGGATCATATGGTGAATGTATATATTTAGCGCTGTAAGAAGCTGTGAAATTGTTTCCTAAAGTGCCTGTACCATTTCGCATCCCCAGCTGCTCCATATCCTCACCAGCACTCATTAGTGTCAGTTGTTTGTTTAGTTTTAGCCATTCTAAAAGATGCGATTGTGGCCTTAATTTAACCGACATTTGCAGCCCATGACTGAGCATCATCTCCTGTGTTCGTTTCGCCATCTCAATCTCTTATTTGGTGAAGTGTGTCTTCATATTTTTTGCCTATTTTTTAATCAGTTTATTTTCTCATTGTGTTTTGCAAATTCTTTATATATTTTGGATATGAGAATATACAGGATTTTAGGCCTTTTATTTCAGTGACAAAGAAACCATGGAAAAACACATATTTAAAGCTTTTAGAGCATTCTTTATTTACTATTAGTGGAAAAAAAGACAATTTTTCATTTTATAATAAAATTAAGTTTCATGATATATAAACCAGCAGCGGAGAAGGCAATGGCACCCCACTCCAGTACTCTTGCCTGGAAAATCCCATGGACAGAGGAGCCTGGTGGGCTGCAGTCCATGGGGTCACTAAGAGTCAGACACGACTGAGCGACTTCACTTTCACTTTTCACTTTCATGCATTGAAGAAGGAAATGGCAGCCCACTCCAGTGTTCTTGCCTGGAGAATCCCAGGGACAGGGAAGCCTGGTGGGCTGCCGTCTATGGGGTCACACAGAGTTGGACACGACTGAAGCAACTTAGCAGCAGCAGCAGCAGCATTTATTCAGAGTAAATGTGTCTACAATAGGACCTCTTTTCACAGCGGGACTCCCAGTGGCAGGGCCCTGAGCTGTTGCTTGCTCTATGGGCTGCTCTGGCCTCTGAGATGTTGTGGAATGCCGCAGTCTGGCTTCTAGAGAGCACGTTCACCCATGAAAACTGAGTTTTGTGTTTTACTTGTTGGCATAAATGTCTTTATTTGGTTAGAAACATGGAATGTTTTCTATCGATATTTTCTGTTTTCATTATTTTATGTATTAATAATACTATTGGGCTTGTCAGGTGGCTCAGTGGTAGAGAATCCACCTGCAATGCAGAAGACCCAAGACGCGGGTTCGATCCCTGAGTCAGGAAGATCCCCTGGAGAAGGAAATGGCAACCCACTCCAGTATTCTTGCCTGGAAAATCCCATGGACAGAGGGGCCTGGCAGGCTCCCGTCTGTGGGTTTGCAAGAGTCATACACGACTTGGCAACTAAACCACAAAACAACAACAAAAATAATATTATAATAAAGAGGTGCTGGGAGAGGGAAACCATGAAAATAAACTCCAAATGCCATGATCACCAGTGTCTGGAAACAAGCGGAGCTGGTAGCCTTGAGGTAGATTTTGTTATCACGGGAAAGGTTGTTCAGTCACACGAAGGTAAGGCCAGTTGGTGTCTGTTGGCTGGAGATTCATTATAACAGGATCCTTCGTGCCCTGACAAAATCGCTCCACGGTTGCCCTTGGTCTGCAGAGCTGGTGTTGGGGGACAGGGCAGGCTGGGCTGCATGGAGGCGCAGCACCCTCGGGAGCTTCGGGAAGGATTGGGGGCCTCCATGAGAGGCCCAGTAGGAGAAAGGCGCCGAGGAGTCCCATCTGGGCTGGCGCTGAAGAGCTGCTGCTGACCAGTGGACGCTCCCAAGGCCGGCCGCTTCCGCCTCGGCTCTGGGGACAGTGGCTGAGCATGAGCCAGGGAAGTGCAGCATCATTCCTGAAGGCTCCCCTCCCCGCAGCAGCACACAAGTGTCTGCTGTAAATAAAGGGAGGGGCAACAGCAGTGACCACCGCCAGTCCTGTTACAGGAGGGCAAGAGTGTGGGCTGGGCCCAAGGGGAAGAGAGAGCCTCACCTCCCGTGGGCTGTAAACAACACTTGGGCAAACAGCTACTATTTGTTGAAAGTGAAAGTGTTAGTTGCTCAGTCGTGTCCAGTTCTTTGTGACCCCATGGAGAGTGGCCCGCCAGGCTCCTCTGTCCATGGTGATTCTCCAGGCAAGAATGCTGCAGCGGGTTGCCCCACTCCAGTGGGGTTACCTTCCCCACCCAGGGATTGAACTTGGACCTCCTGTATTGCAGGCGGATTCTTTACCATCTGAGGCACCTGGGAACCGTTGGTTGAAGCAGCCTGCAAAGTTCTTCACATATATGTTATTCCATTTAATCATCACAGCAAATACATCGAGTGACATTTGTTGTCTTTACAGAAGAGAGAATAGGGTCAGTGGGGTTAATGAACTTCACAAGCTCACAAAGCTGCTGTGTGGGTTTTGCACCTAAGTCCTAAGGCTTGAATGCCTACCCACTGTTAGACTTTGCGGATGGTGGTCATGATTGTATCCACCGTGTTTTGCTTCCACTAATGTATCATGAGGTATTCTGTTTGGGGGCTATAGCAAAGAAGTGTACACTAGAGTTGAACTGATGTGGGTGGAATAAATCAATGATGGAAATACTTTTTTAAAGCCCCAAACCCTCTTAAAATCAAACTTAGAATCTCCCAGATTCAGTAGTGAGCCCTAAAACTTCGCATTAGACACTTTATATCCTAAGCATACAATCTGTTGGCCCTCTGTGCCCAAAGAGATTCCCTTCTCTGAGTTAAGATGATGCTGGTCATCATCCTCTTAATTATCATCTGGCTATCATTAGAACAAGAGTAGATTCACGTTCAGTGCCAGAGGGATGAGTACCTCCACTCACGGCTGCTCCTGGACACTGGTCTGCCCTTGCGTCTGCTGGGTGAAGGCTGCAGGGCTCTAGATTCCTTTCCATGACTGTGTATTCATTAGAGCATTTATGAGAAATAATGAAACAGCCTCCACAGCCTCCACATCCATTTACCAGTTGAGTGATATTTGGGGTATTTCCAGTTTGGGGTAATTATGAATAAAGCTGCTGTAAATCTTTACATACAGGTTTTTGTGGGGACACAGTTTTCATTTCTCTTGAGTGAATACCTAGGAGTGGGGTTGCTGGACTGTCTGGTAAGTGTGTGTTTGCAACACCGCCAAGTACTAGGGCCAGTTGCCCCCGTCCTCCTCACCAGCACTTGATATTGTCCACAAACTGACTCCAAACGCAGTTTTAAAATAGTTACTGATGGTGAGCAGAGTCTGTTTTGTTTTCTGAAAGCAAGGCTTCTGTGGGCTGTAGATCTATCCAAAGAAGTTAATAATGAGATAAATTCTTCTGGGTAATTGCACTCTTAAATTATGGCTTTTCCCCTCTTATTATGTAATTAAAACTTTACAGCCAACATCTTCAATACTGAAGCAATAAGTAGGCTAGCAATTGATCCTGTGCTCAAGGGGTATTTTTAAACCTTGAAATGAGGTTATATTTTCATTAAAAGGAAACTTCCAACTTCCTTAATGTTGTTTTGAAAAGAATGTACAGATTCCTGTGCTCTGGGGAAAACCGAAACCAAAATGAGAACAACGGTAACCTCGGAGTGCTCTGGGTGCTCGTGTAGGAGACAGTGGACTTTTAAAGTTAGCTGTCTATACGGTGCATGTGATTGTCTGCTTCCAGTTTAGAATGCATCCTGAGTTTGCCATCATCTCCTGCAAGTCCACACTGCCGGCTCCAGCGCCCTGTACCCTCAGGGGGCCTTCTCCCTTCGCCCTCAGCCTGGCTTCATGCTGCCTGGCCTGTGACCCCCACCCACTCCCCACGTCCACTTCTCCCACCTCCACCCCGACCAGAGGAAGGCACTGGAGCCATCTTTGCTCTACCTAGAATCCAGGCTCCTCCACTTCCCCCAGAAACAATCTGCAGGTTGGCGAAGACAGATTTTTACACTATCATAGAAGTCCTTTCATCTTGAGCTGCTCTTTTCAGGGGGCTTCCCAGGTGGCACTAGTGGTAAAGAGCCCGCCTGCCAATGCAGGAGATGAGACGCTGGTTCGATCCCTGGGTCAGGAAGATCCCCGGGAGGAGAGCATGGCAACCCACTCCAGTATTCTTGTCTGGAGAGTACCATGGACAGAAGAGCCTGGTGGGCATAGGGTCGCAGAGTCGGACACGACTGAAGTGACTTAGCACGCATGCATCCTTTTCCAGTACGGAATGTTTGTTTTACTTTGTACAAACGGGCAATCAATGTATTTTTCCCAAAGCAGAAGAATCATCTGCCCCCAAAGATGACTTCTGGCCCCCAGCTGGAAGTCAGAACAATGGAGAACCACTGAAGCTTTGGAGTTTGGGGGTCACTTTTCCCCTCTAGTATATCAGGGACAAGAAAACCCATTTTAGATGGAGACCTGAGTCTTTGACTTAGGGATCTGACTTCCCTGGTGGCTCAGACGGTAGAGCGTCTGTCTACAATGTGGGAGACCCGGGTTCGATCCCTGGGTCGGGAAGATCCACTGAAGAAGGAAATGGCAATCCACTCCAGTACTGTTGCCTGGAAAACTGCATGAACAGAAGAGCCTGGTAGGCTACAGTCCATGGGATCCCAAAGAGTCGGACACAACTGAGCGACTTCACTTACTTACTGGAAGAAAGACGTTTCCCATATAGGTGGGTCATCGGGGTGTTGTTCCCCCCGCCCCCAAAAATATTGAAGTCCTAACCCCTGAAACCTGTAAATGTGATCTTATTTGAGGAGTGGGAGGTTCCTGCCTCCTGCCTTAACTGCCGTGGACGGCGTTGCTCCCGAGAATTTAGAAGCCCGCACAGAACTACCCAGATCCCTCTGCATAATCAACCCCTGGGTAGTTCTGTCCTTGTCTCACCTTATCCCCACCTCCTTTGTTAAGACTTCTTTTTTTAAAAATGATTAATTTATGTATTTTCTAGCTGCACTGAGGCTGCTGCCACACAGGGACGTTCTCTGGTTGCCGCGAGCAGACGCTACGCTCGGTGGCCGCGCGTGGGTCTCCCTCCCTGCGGTGGCTCTTCCTGTTGGGAGCACGGGCTCCGGAACACAGGCTCCGCAGTTAGGGCGCTCGGGCTGAGCTGCTTCACCGCACGTGGAATCTTCCCAGACCAGGGGTCGAACCTGTGTCTCCTGCATCGGCAGGTGGGTTCTTATCCTCTGTGCCACCAGGAAAGGCCATCTTTACGTATCCTTGGTGTGTAATGCATGCACGTGAACTCACCTCCACTCCACAGACTTGTCGTCAGCCATGGACAGCCCTCATCACCCTCCAGCCCCACCAGTGCCTCCCAGATAAATCTCTCCCCAAATGCGGCTGCAGAGTTCTGCACCTCTCAGGATTTGAAATAGTTTACCTCAGAAAGTCTTCATTCTGTTTGTTGGTTGTTGTCTCAGCAGATGTTATATAAATATTTGATTATTAAAGATATTCTCAATTTGCATAAATCTTTATATCGTGTTAAAGATGAGAAGGGAAGTGCTATAGTTGCTGCAAACTGATTGGACTAATTACTCAGAGCATGACATAATCAGTGGTTTCTACTGAATGGAGAGAGAGAATGCCCTGGCGGCCCAGTGGGTAAGACTCCGAGATGTCCTTAGATTCCGGATTCCCGTAGGTCAGAGAAGTAGGGTCCCACAAGACATGCAGGTGGCGAAAAATAAAGAAAGAGCAGAGAGAGGCCCTGAGTACTGAGTACTGAGGATTCAGTGCTGAGTGCTGAGAATTTGGGGTGCACCAGGCGCCAGACACGGGGTGTGTGAGGTGGGGAGCAGCCACACCCTCGTCGATGAACTCAGGACCTGGGGGCGTGGCTGAGATGCCCGTGGTCCCAGCTCCCAGGCCACCACCTTGGCATAACTTCCAGCCCGTCACACAGAGGTCCCTGTGCCCAGCTAGACAGCTGGGCCCACAGCCCCCAGATCCTGCGCTGGCCTCAGCTCAGAGGAGGTCATCCAGAAGCTATCAGCTCTTTCCATATATTGCATTTGAGTTGTTTTTCAATTGCTCAGCCATGTCCAACTCTTTGTGACCCCATGGACTGCAGCACACCAGGCTTCCCTGTCCTTCACCATCTCCCAGAATCTGCTCAGATTCATGTCCATTGAGTCAGTGATGTCATCCAACCATCTCATCCTCTGTCATCCCCTTCTCCTGCCTTCAATCTTTCCCAGCATCAGGGTCTTTCTGATGAGTCAGTTCTTCGCATCAGGTGGCCAAAGTATTGGAACTTCAGCTTCAGTTATCAGTCCTTCCAGTGAACATTCAGGATTGATTTCCTTTAGGATGGACTGGTTGGATCTCCTTGCAGTCCAAGGGACTCTCAAGAGTCTTCTTCAACACCACAGTTCAAAAGCATCAATTCTTCGGTGCTCAGCCTTCTTTATGGTCCGACTCTCACATCCACACATGACCACCAGAAATACCATGGCTTTTACTATCCAGACCTTTGTCAACAGAGCGATGTCTCTGCTTTTTAATATGCTGTCTAGGTTTGTCATGCCAGTAGGCTTGGCTCAGAAGTTAAAGTGTCTGCCTGCAATGCAGGAGACCTGGGTTCGATCCCTTGGTCGGGAAGATCCCCTGGAGAAGGAAATGGCAACCCACTCCAGTATTCTTGCCTGGAGAATCCCATGGACAGAGGAGCCTGGTGGGCTACAGTCTGTGGGGTCGCAAAAAGTCGGACACGACTGAGTGACCTCACTGTAACTGTAGGTTTGTCATAGCTTGTCTTCCAAGAATCAAGCGTCTTTTAATTTCACTGCTGCAGTCTCTGTCCCCAGTGATTTTGGAACCCAAGGAAATAAATTGTCACTGTTTCAATTTTGGTATTATGTCTCTAGTCCCTTTTATTCTATTATAGACTTTTTTTTTTTTTAAATGCCATTGATTTGTTTGAAAATGGGTCATTTATCCTGTAGAATGTTGCACATGCTGGTTTTATCTGATTCCTTCCACAAGCTGTCATTTAACTAGTTCTTCCTACTGTTTCTTCTGTAAAACAATGTTTATATCAAGACTCACAATTAGATTCAGGTTCAGTTATTTTAGGCAAAAAGCTTCCTGGGTGTCATGTCCTACTTGTTTCCTCTCGTCACGAGGTCCGTTTGTCTGGCAGTCTCCCGTCTTCTAACGCCTGCGTCCTGGACGGAGCAGTGGACCCAGCTGGCCTGACGATCACTCCATTAGAAAGTTCCATGTTTATTTCTGTTTTATGGGAGTGTTTTATTATTTCTCCATTCTAGTCAGCAACAAATACTCCAAAGGAGGTGAATACCTCGAAGAAGGCGTTTTACTTTTTCCTTTTTTCGTATTTTCCTTTTCGCAGCTCTTAAGTACTCTGTGATCTTTTTACTGCTTTTTACTGAAGAACAGCTGATGTGCGACATTGTGTGTTACAGGTATGCGGCATCGTGCCTCGTGACTCTTAGAGGTGACCCTGCACGCAGAGGCTTTGCAGCGTCGTGGCCGTGTCCCCATGCTGCCCGCTGTCCCCTGCGGCCTGTTTTATCCGGCCACTGCGCCTCTTCTCCCCTCTCCCTGCGTTGCCCCTCCCTCCATCCTCTCTCCACTTCGATCTCTGTATCTGTGAGCCTGCTGCTTTTTGTTATATGCACTGATCGGCTGCCCTTTTGGATCCCATACATAGGTGATATGACAGTATCTGCATTTTTCTGACTTAGTTCATTTTCATCCATGTGGTTGCAGACGGCAAGATTCCATTCTTTTTTGTGGCTAAGTAGTATCCCATTCTACGCATATACCCTGCACCTTCTTTACCCATTCCTCTGTTGACCGGCACTTACGTTGCTCCCCTGTTGTGGCAGTTGTAAACAAGGCTGCTGGGCCCGTGCGCCTTTCCAAATCAGGGTCTTTGTGAGCACCGGGGCCTGTGCACCTTTCCAAATCAGGGTCTTTGTGTGCACTGGGGCCTGTGCACCTTTCCAAATCAGGGTCTTTGTGTTTAGAAAGTTTTTATCTTCATGAAGTTCTTTGCTAGGAGTGCCATCTCTCCCTTCCCCCAAAGGCTCACCTGATGGTTGCAGCCTCCACCAGTGAGTACTCTTTTCTCTCAAAGTGGTGAGATGGCAGATCCCAGGGTCGGAAAGGTCCCCTGAAAAAGGGAATGGCAACCCACTCCAGTATCCTTGCCTGGAGAACCCCATGGACAGAGGAGCCTGGTGGGCTACAGTCCACGGGGTTGCAGAGAGTCAGACACTGCTGAGCAGCTAAGTACTCACACATGTTCCCTCTACCGATGTTGGCTGGAAGTCTTTTGTTTAAACCAAAACCAAAAGCTCCCCTCATCACCTCTTGGGCAGGAACCTATTTCATTGCTGTGGTTACGTGTGTGATGTTCAGTCACGCCCAAGTCTTTACGACCCCGTGGACTGTAGTCTGCCAGGCTTCTTTGTCCACGGGATTTTCCAGGCAACCATATTGGAGTGGGTTGCCATTTTCTACTCCAGAAGTGTGTGATATTGCTTGTTTAATGTTTATCAAGGTTCCCCTAAAGAAAAGCACGATTTAAGCATCCAGAGCGGCAGAGCTTGGGGAGAACCTGGTCTCTGAGACTATCTGTGGCTCTTCCACCAGGTCTTTCTGAGGTTACATCAGTCGCTCAGTCGTGTCCGACTCTTTGCAACCCCAGGGACTGCAGCACGCCAGGCTTCCCTGTCCATCACCAACTTCCGGAGCCTGCTCAGACTCCTGTCCTTCGAGTGGGCGATGCTAAGCTCCGAGGTTAATGCTTTGACCCTCATTTCCTGCTGCATCACCGTGGACCTTGCTAGAGCAGTTGTACTATTTGAGCTTTGTCTTTAAACTCTGTCTTGATAGTTTCTGTCCTCTGCCTAAAAATATGCAATAGTTTTCCCTTTTCTGGGGGAAAAAAATCTTCTCTTACACTATAGCACCAGAATTCATCAGCCTGGTGTGTGGATTCCTTCTGACCTGAGCGTACCCATGTCTCCAGCATGGCCGCCCTTCAGAATCTCCTTACACCCAAGGCTTGGCCCAAACAAATCCCATTATCCTCCCCAAATGGCCTGTGCATTCTTTCCATAGCTCTTTTATTTACACCTCCTTCTGCCAATAACGTTCTTCCCCGTGTTTGTCAAACCCGACCTGTCCCCAGAGGCTCCGTTCAAATGCCACGTCTTCATGAAACCATTCTTGGTGATCCTGCAGAAGAAAGATATCCTGACTTCAGTCGTCCCAAGAAGTAGGCGCCTCTTCAGGTATAATCTATTAAACTTTTTAGAGAACCAACTAAGTAAAAAAAAAAAAAAGGATTCAAAGAAACAATAATAGATGTACACAAAATGTGATGAAATAGGAAATAAAGATTAAGGAATGAAGAGAATGTAAGCAGACCAACTATTCTGGTGAACTGAGTTGCCATGTCTGGGTTATGGATCCACTTCCGAGCTTCCTAATAGCTTGAGAAATTGAGGGAAATGCTTAAATTATGTGCATTTATAAATGAAAACAAACCTTTCAGATGGCTTTACATGAATGGTGTTGTGGAGAATACTTTATGGCAGCTGCAGAAGTAAGTTGCGTGTGACCATTTCTTGTAGCAACATTTGAGAAAAGCTAAGGCAATTGGGTCTTCCAGGTGTCTTCGTGGTAAAGAATCTGCTTGCCAAAGCAAGAGACTCAGGTTTGATCCGTGGGTTAGGAAGATCCCCTGGAGAAGAAAGTGGCAACCCACTTCAGTATTCTCGCTTGGAAAATCCTGTGGACAGAGGAGCCTGGTGGGCTGCAGTCCAGGGGGTCACAAAGAGCCGGACCCGACTTCGTGACTGAGCACGGCACGCGGGCCTCCAGTTTCCAACTCTGGAGTTTGGAGAGTATCTAACAAAGATGGTTTACTTGCTTTAATTTATTTAAAAAGGGTTTTTTTTAAGATACCCCAATGTAGAGCTAATGTAACAAACTCCTAGTTTCAACAATTATCTACATTTTGTTTTTAATTACAACAGTATTAAGCACACATAAAAAATCAGAGAATACCAAAAGACATTAAATTCAAAATCCCTTCTACCTTTTACCCCCAGATAACCACTTTCAAAATTTCTTGGGTATCCTTTCAGAAATGTTCTGTGTACCTATTATGTACATTTGTCCTTTTGAAAGTGGATCATACTGTTTCTATATGTTTTTCCTACATACTGTTTTTCACCTTTAAAGTTAGTAATATATCTTGGAGAGTCATATCTTCATTTATAAATGCACTTCATTATTTTATTAATGAGTAGTCACTCTTATATACACCTAACTATGTTCCTGCAATTCCTCATCTTTCTTTACAAATAATGACTTTTTTAATCCTCCCAACAGTTCTACCTGGATTAAAATGTTATCCCATTTTACAGATGGGGACACTGGAGGGGGAAGTAAAGTAACGCGCCTGGAATTACACAGCGGCTGAGTGTCAGGATCCGTGTTCTTCGCCACCACACTTGCCTGCCTCTGTGCAGCACAGTGCTGTGTAGCTGTGTGGTATCCACTGCGTGGACCTGTTTTATTTCTGTGGGTGGATGTTTAGGTTTCCAATTTAACTTGCTGTCGTAAGCCATGCTGCTGTGACTTCTATTTAAACACAGAGATTTGAACTTGTATTTATTGTCTCTCTCCCTGAAACCCACCATGGTGACAGTAAAAGTATGTGTGCTTACACACACACACACACACACACACAGACACACACACACACACACACACACACACACACACACACACCCCAGGCGAGGCAGAGGAAGGCATCAACATTCAGAAGCCGAGAAGCATCTGACTGGCTGCGGATGGTAGGTCACTGGTAGCACATCAGAAAACGCTGAGACCTTTGTTGGGAGTGGGGGAACCAAGAGGCAGGTCTGTTGGTGTTTGGGAATCTCAGAAAAGCCCAGGCATTGCAAAATCTAAGGATTTTGGTAATCTCAGAGGTCCTGGAACCGATCCCCCCAGGGATTCTGAGGGATGACTACACTGTCCTGACTGTAGGGAAGGGTTTCATAAGGAAGATACAAAAGGCATTAATCATTTTTTTTAAATGGCAAATTCAACCACACTGAAAGAACGTCTCTTCATCAAAAGACATCATCAAGAGAGTTCAAACAAAAACCAGATGGGAAAAAAATATTTGAAATACATGTAGCTAATGAAAAACTAGTATTCAAAATATGGGTAGGATTTCTGGCAATAAGAAAAAAAAAATCTAGTAAACAAAACAGGTACTTTAAAAGGAGAAAATCCAAAGAGCTGATAAATATGTGAAAAGTGACCCAACGTTACTTTTCATCAAGAAAACACAAAACTAAAGTGGGAGATCATTACATACCCAACAGGTGGGCAGAATTTGAACAGTTCTAACACTCTCAGTTGTCGACGACACAGAGGTGCAGGTACTTCTTACGTTGTGCTGGGGACGGGAGTCAGGGACCCCCACCAAGGAGAGCAGTTTGCTGTCAGGACAAAGCTCAAGGGGTGATTCCCCGGGACCCAGAGTTCACCATCAGCTGTCCACCTAGAGACCTCTGCAGACCTGCACCAGGACACACAGGCAAAGAGGCTCCAAGCACCGTTCCCCAAAGCAGCCCCAAAGTGCAAACACCCAAATGTCCATTAACAAGAAAGGGCTGGCATCGTCCTTCCGTGGGACACTGTGACGGTGAAATTGAACATGCACTTCATACAATAATATGGGTGAACTGCAGAAAGGGGTTGAACAAAAGAAACAAGACACAAAAGTGCAATATGATGCCACACAGCTGATAAGAGCTGAAAAATATCCTGGTAACTTTTGTTTTTATCTAGTTGAGCAGACTCCTAGATGTGAGTTTGCACTAACTCCAGGAGATAGTGAAGGATAGGGGAGCCTGGAGCCCCACAGTCCCTGGGGTCGCAAAGGGTCAGACACAGCCTAGAATCTAAAGAACAAGCTGAGCAAAACACAAAATCCAGAAGTCCATCGAGGAAATACCGCAAAACACGGCGCCCAAGCTGCTCGGTGGGTCCCAGGGCCTTTCCCAGCTCTCTGGCTGCTTCCCAGAGCTCTTCTCATCTCTCCACGCCACAGCCCGGGGCAGGGGCCCAGTGGGCTTTCCCCGTCCAGCCCCTCCCAAAAGAAACCTCTCTGAAGCTGCACGCCTGTGTGTCTGCGTGTGTCCAGGCACAAGTCCAGCCGGCCTGCTGCCATGCGGTGGGGTGGGTGGGACAGTGGGTGGGAGGGTGGGCAGACCCCTGGTTCAGACTTGGGGTCATGGCGCTGTCACCCAAGGCCTTTGTGATCTGTACTCTTTTGCACTTGAATTGTCAGCCCCCGAACAAGCATATGAACAGAACATACTGGCTGTCGTGAGAAGTAGGTGATGCAAACCACCTGGGGCGCCAGGCACAGCCTGTGACCCTAACGTGCCTGCTGTCCCTTCTGTCGTGTCCCACGCTGTGAGCCCATGGACCGTAGCCCGCCAGCCTCCTCTGTCCACGGGATTCTCCAGGCAAGAGCACCGGAGTGGGTTGCCGTGCCCTCCTCCTCGCGGGATCTTCCCCACCCAAGACGGAGGTCCATCCGTTAGGTCTCCTGCGTCAGCTGCTGGGTCCTTTACCCACAGCGCCGTGTGGGGAGCCCATACACCTAATAAACAGTCAGTATTCTCAGCACCTGCAGAGTACAGACACCTAAGTGAACGGTACCCGGGCCTCCAGAGCGGGCTTCCCCCGAGCGGGCTTCCCCCGAGCGGGCTCCCCGCAGCCTTTCTTGTCTTTCCGCTCACTCCACGGCCTCCCCCGACCCGACCAACGTCTGTCCGGGCCGTGCCCTTCCGTCTCTGGACTTGCTTTGCCGCCGCCTCGGTCCCGTTGCTCCTACGCGCCCAAGGCCGCCCGGGTGAGCACAGGCGCCGCCCGCGCCTCCCGGCCCTCTGCGGGGACCGAGCGGGGGAGGTTTATTTTCCCGTGGAAATGAGTGATGCCACTGCCTTCGGAGAGGGGCCACCGTCCCCCGGGGCTCTAAATAAAGTGCACTCTTGCTTATAAACGAGCCCGTCCAGCTCCTGCTCCACGGGACCCACCGTCTTCAGCTACCCAGCCCCCGGGGGGCGGTGAGGCTTCCAGCTCCCAGCCCTCGGGTCCTTGGGAGGCGGAGGCGCTCTGTGGAGCTCCAGGCGGCTCAGGCCCGAGGACCAGCTCCGGGTGGGGCTCACACCTGACCCGCAGGCACAGCGTCCCTCTCTCTCAGGAGAGGGGGCTCCTCACCCAGGAGCCTGGGCGCTCCCACCCGGCTGGGTCCTGTGATTAACGGGCCAAGCCACAGGCATGGCTCCGCATGTTGTTTTTTTGGACGTTTTTTCCTGCTGTAAACTAGAAAAGGACCTCGAGCCTGGGAGATAAGAGAATCCATTTTGTGAGCAGCAGGCCTCTGGGAGCAGATAGTGACGGCGCGACGGGAGAATGGACAGGTCGGAACACTTGCTTGAGAAGCCAGCCAGGCCGTGTTTCTGAGCGGGTGTGGGTTTGCTCACGTTCAGCAACCAAACGAGTCGCATTACTGCATCGCTTTTTCTAGATCAAAGTAAATGTGACCTTGAGCCTCCGCTCTACAAGGGCGGTGAGAAATTCACTACTAGCCCGGGTGTGGGCCTCCCCCCTGCCTCCCCGAGGGGCTGGGAGTCTGTCCGGAAAAGGCGGGGAGAGGCCTCTGCCTTTCAGTCCGCCAGCGACGGTGCCCTGAGGCCCCCTGCCTGCTGTCCCAGCCGCCGCGTCCTTCCTGACCAGAGCTGCGCACAGAGGTCTTCAGCCTCACGGCCAGGGCCTTGTGTCCTATCGGAGCATCCTGGGTGCCGCGTGGGGAGGGGTGGCAGAGGAATGCACCCCACTGGGCTCAGGAAACCTAGCTCTGGGGCTCACGGCCACCCTCCTTTCCTCAGTGCCCTCAGGACCCGCGGAGTCATGGTCCCCGGGGCTTCCCACGTGGCGCTCGCGGTAAAGAACCCGCCTGCCAGTGCAGGGAGACGTGAGACTTGGAGAGCAAGGCAACCCTGTCCAGCATTCTTGCCTGGAGGATCCCATGGACAGAGGGGCCTGGCGGGCCACACTCCATGGGTGTTGGGAGCCAGCGTGAGGAACTCCGCCCATGGCAAAGGTCATGAGGAAGGAAGCTTGGCATACGCAAAGGCGTGATCAAGCCTCAGGAAACCCCCTGTTCCCGAGCATCTACCCCCAAATCCAGAGTACTTTACGGGGAGCTCTCCCCCATAACCATTTCTCTCAGAGAAGGAGTTAACTTGCAGCTCCAGTTAATAAAAATTCCTGGGCGTGACAAGAGTGTTTCAACTTAAGAACTCTGAAGGTTCTCTGGCCTGCCTGATCAGGCTCGTCCAGCCGCATGTGATTGTTTACAGCCTCCCAACTGAGAGGCACAGGATGTTTTAAAACTTTCTAAATACAGACTCTTTTGAGAAGCCAGAAGATCATTAGTATAGTATTAGTGGGTTGATTAGGAATTATATTGGTGAAGGGTTTTTTCTTCATTTGTCGTGCCAATAATTACTGCTAATTCCCTGCCCTGGGTGTGACAAGGATGTCTCAGGTCAAACCTCTCTGTTGACAGACTAGCTTGTGTGACAACCTCTCAACCATAAACAGCACAGAGAGTTTGGAGTATTTGCATAGGGCTATTTTCATTGATGAGTCAATGATTGCCATCAGGCCTCCATATGCTTAGGCACCTGGGAATATATTAATCAATGTATTTGGAATAAAGAAAAGGAAATATAGTTTTTTGATGTTAGCAATACTAGATTTTTGAGCTAATGAATTTTCTCTTTTGTTATAGATCACTGTACTTTGTTATAAATCACTATGCTATGTAAAAATGTAATTTTATCACTATCTTAAGACAAAATAGATCTTAAGGGGAACATTGGTGAAGGGTTTACATTTGTTGAGCCAATATTTGCTGCTAAATCTCCATATTCCTGCCCTTATAATGAATATAACTAGCATATAGGAGAAATAAGTATTAACCTTTAAGATTAATCATGTTAAACCTTAGGTTAAGTAAATTCCTTTCTTGATTGTAACTCACTACACCCTCACCCTATAGGAATGCAACTTTATTTGTAGGGTGGCACCTGATTTAAGAAAAAATCACCACTGGAAAAATAAGTTTTCTGGTTAATTAACCGGTATCAGAAAGGGCCATAAAATGTCAGCAGGTCTCATGGCCAGAAGATGATGAAACTCATAACACCTTTGTATAATTTTATATGAAGCACCTGATTATGACAAGGGTCAGGTCTGCTGACCCCCGCGTGATTCTGTATTCATCCCTATGTATAACAAAAAGGTATATAAACAAACCTGAAAAATGAAGAAATCGGATCAGTTTCTGGAAAGACTGGCTCCCCCGTGTCGTTTCTTTCTCGCTCCCCGTTTTCCTGGCTGAATTCCCATCTGGTATGAGGGGCACCAAGCCTACTGACTTTGTCGGGGCTTCTAAGATCGGACCGGGGAGGCCTCAGTGCCTCCTCTCCCTCGGGAGAGCGGAAAGACGCCTGTGGCCTTCGTAGGTGGTGATTAGTATTCCATGTAAACCAGTTATTCAGCCTCCTTTTCTCCATTAATTCTCCTACTACAGTATCTGTTTCTAATCTCCCTCTATATCTGTAATTAAATAAGTTTTTTCCAGGACGCCGATTCCGTCCCCACCTTCGAATTACCCTGGATCCACCGGGGCTGGACCCCGGCACATGGGGGCATAAAGCGTCGGACACAACTGAAGTGACTTAGCGTGCACACGAGATCCCGCATTCTACTTTCGACCTGGGAGTCCTCCTCGTGCGCCTACTTCTGACTCCCATCCCCGGGTGGAGGACAGTCCCTCTTACTCTCCAGGGTGACTCATTGAGATATCTGGGCCTGACCCTGTTCCATTCCTCAGCACCAAGTTCAGAAACATCCCTGGAACAGGCTGTGCTAGCCTGGATCTGAGGATGCCAAGCAAACTGTGCACAGCACCCTGTGTAACTCTGAGGCGGGTCAGGGCCCCCGGCACAGGTAAGCCAGTCTCCAGACATACCCAGGTTAGGCTACGTGCGCGCCTGCTATAGCCATATATAAATGGTTAGGTTTCCAGAAGGTTTCACGTGACCCTCATTCTTTCAGACCAAAGAGTGCCCCTTTCCCCCATGAGGGCCTAATGGTCTGGAGCTGGTCTGGCCATTTCGATCTGAATGATGTGAAATTATGGTCAGGGTTTGTCTGCTGCACAGCACTAGCAGCATTCCAGGTGCTCAGCAGTCACGCGTGGGTGGTGGGCCCGCACACTCGCTGGCACCGCCGCCATCTCCACCTTCTGCGGGACAATGTTGATCTCGAAGGCTGTTCCTCTGTCTCTGACGCTGTTCAATTGCAACGTCGTGTCTGCCTCTGTGACCGCACGGACTGCAGCATGCCAGGCTCCCCGGTCCTCTGCTGTCTCCTGGAGCTTGCTCAGGTTCGTGTCCATTGAGTTTGTGATGCTGCCTAACCATCTTATCCTCTGTCACCCTCTTCTCTTCCTGCCCTCAGTCTTTCCCAGCATCAGGGTCTTTTCCAATGAGTGGGCTTTTCACATCAGGTGGTCAAAATATTGGAGCTTCAACTTCAGCATCAGTCTTTCCAATAAATATTCAGGGCTGATCTCCTTTAGGATGGACTGGTTGGATCTCCTTGCAGTCCAAGGGACTCTCAAGAGTCTTCTTCAACACCACAGTTCAAAAGCATCCATTCTTTGGCATTTAGCCTTCTTTATGGTTCAACTCTCACATCCGTACATGACTGCTGGAAAGACCATAGCTTTAACTAGACGACCTTGGTCGGCAAAGTAATGTCTCTGCCTTTTAATATGCTGGCTGGGTTTGTCATAGCTTTTCTGCCAAGGAGCACATGTCTTTTAATTTCGTGTCTTTGATAGCAAATCTGATTTCCCACAGGTCTCCTCGCTAGGTTTGCCTCCTTGATCCTTTAGAGACGAAACCCTGTTGCAATCACACAACCATCTCTGTGTCTGCTCTGGTCTGAAGTCTGTGAGCCTGTGTTAACATTTGCCACCAAAACATCATGCTTCATTTTTTGAGCACTGGCTCTTCTGACACTTTTGCCAAGTTTATATTTTATGCATTGTATTTCCTTTCTCAGTCACAGTGACAGATGGAAATTTGTCAAAATTGGAAGAAAAATGTACAAAACTAAAAGAGAGCTGTTAGAGAGATGCATTACTCGAGGTGTGGGCGCTGACTGGGCGGCCTCCTGGCCATTAGCCACGGGGATGAGTTTGGTTATTAATGAAGGTGTCATTTATGATAAAGAGGTTGTGACAGCAAGCGTTACAAGCAGTCATTATATGCCAGCGCTGGCTAGACACAGGTTAATCGCTGCAGCCAACGTAATTGATTTCAATGTCTTCACAGCTTGATGCTCAAATAAATTGGTAGCTGATGAAGCCATAGGCTTTGAAGATTCAATCTAGAGTGAAAAATCTATAGTCCTGGCAGAAGGTCATCACACTGGGTGTTTTTTCCTTTTTCCTGCCTATGCTGGAGGACTCATCAAAGCATCTCAGATTATAGAAGTTGCCTTCTCCAGGTGATTTTCAGGGAGGCAGAGCCTGTTCTAAAAGACTCCTTTTAGCTATTCAATTAAATCCTCCTTGAAATGTATTCTTGTTAGTCAAGTAGCAACATCGTTATTGTGCAGGCAGTTCCCCAAGGATCCCCATTAAGGATATTTCTGGGAGTCAGTTTCTTGAAGAGGTAGCTCTTTGAAAGTTAGGCCCAAACACCTAGAATTTCCCTGAAAAATCACAGGAGCGTATTCCTGGCAGGGGTTTGACATTACGGCACGTGATAGCCAGTGTAACTAATAGTTGCCACCTGTCATCTTATGCAGACAAGTGCTTGCATGCTGTGTGAATTTAAATTGAAATTCAGAAATATGGCTGGTGTGATAATGAAAAGATTTTGGCAGAAGCAATGTGGAGCCCTTGACAATTACAGTTGAGGGAATCTACTGAGATGGCTGAAACATCAATTATGAAATAACCTTCCAACTTGACATTTTTGGAATTTCCTATTTTCCAGCCTTCCAAAAGAGAAGACAGATTGCTCTAGTCATCAGACGTATCTCTTAGTATGTTCAGTATATTGAAAAGGCAAAGTTAAGGCAAAAACATGGTACCTCCCAGACAAGAGAGGAGCAAGCAAGTGTGGGTCCTGGTCAACCTCAGCTGTAAAAGCAAACTCTTCTGGCCCAAGTTTCCAGCCTTTTATGAGGCATGAGATGGAGACTAAATACACTGGATCGGTCATTTATTCCTGCATTTGGTCAATTTTTACTTATTTAGTTGATTCTCTGTTTGTGGGAGAGTGGACTTTTCCCTCCCCCACAGCCTGCCTTCCTCTGCTTCTGTCCTCATGAGGAGCATCACTGTTTTTAAACTTTTTAAATGGAATATCTAGGAAGCAAGTTTTTAAAAGATACTGTACATTCTGAGTTCATACTGATATTTGCAATTCAAAATTAGGCTTATATAGTTTTTGCTTCTTTGACTTTTTATGTTCTTTTCTGTTATACTGAAAATCTTGGTTCCTAAGAACATTAGTATAATTCCTTCTTTGTTTTATTCTATAAATACATTCAAAATATTGGTTCAAAATAACAATACTACATCTTTACCAACAATATGGTTACTGAAAATACTTTTTAAGATTTCTTCGGAGGTCTATTTTTCTGATTTCTGTTTGTTGATATTTAGGAGTTCATAGGTATATCTATGGGGCTTCCCTGATGGCTCAGTGGTAAAGAATCTGCCTGCAGTGCAGGAGACGGAGGTTCGATCCCTGCTCGGGAAGATCCCCTGGAGGAAGAAATGGCTCCCCACTCCAGTAGCCTTACGTGGGAAATGCCATGGACAGCAGACTGGCGGGCTCAGTCCATGGGGTTGCAAAGAATCGGACACAACTGAAGTGACTGAGTACACACACGTATGTGTATATGTGTACACACATGTATGTGTATATGCACACACGTATGAGTATATGTACACACGTGTATGTGTATATGTACACACACGTATGAGCATATGTACACGCGTATGTGTACATGTGTGCATATGTACACACGTGCACGTATACATGTGTATGTGTACACACATGTATGTGTATGTGTGCACACGTGTGTATGCGTGCACACACATGTATTTGTATATGTACACACGTGTGTGTGCACACACATGTATGTGTATATGTGTATGCTTACTGCGTGTGTATGTACACTGCGGCTGCTGATAAGGCGTTTCAGTCGTGGCCGACTCTGTGCGACTCTATGAACAGCAGCCCACCAGGCTCCTCTGTCCACAGGATTCTCTAGGCAAGAATACAGGAATGGGTTGCCATTGCCTTCTCCAGTATACATGTATACATATCATAATATAATAATCGTGTTTTAAAGTCAGTTGCAAAGACACCTCTCAGTGTGATTAAACCGTTAGGGTCAGTTGTTTCCTTTTGCTTTTGAGTTTGTGTTTTCTCCCCATTTCGGTTTAATTTTGCTTTTGTATTGTTAGATATATACATAGGTAAGGGTCATAAGTATAAAACAAGGGATCTTTTTAAATTTAATTTTTACACGTTTAATCGGAAGGTAGCCGGTTTACGCTGTGTCGGCTTCTGCCATACTGCAATGTGAATCGGCCGACGGCGTGCGCACGGCCCTCCCTCCTGACCCTCCCGCCCTACTGCGCCGTCCTGCTCCTCTGGTTGCCACGGGGCGCCAGCCGGGCTCCCCCGCTGTCTGTTTCACGCGTGGTGACCTGTGTGTTCCAGTGCTACTTGCCCAAGCCGTCCCACCTGCCCTCTCCTTCCCCGCAGAGTCCACAGGTCTTAAAACGAGGTATCTTGAGGAAAGCCCAGCTGCCATTCCTGTCCCCTCTCTTGTATCCCTTTTCCTATCATAATATGTTTTGGGGGGCTCTGATTTCCCCTTCAGTTTTTTGATATAAGAAAACATGTACCTGAATATACATGAATATATTTTTCATTATTTTCCCGCTTAGAAAAAAGATAATCTATTACACACATTTCTGCAGCTCAGCTGCATCTAAAAATAGCTCCCTCTCCTTGTCAGCAGAGAACCTTCATTCCTTTATAGCTGCCTGGTGTTCCAACATGTGGACATGCGTTAGCTTTCCCGTGGCTGTCCTATTGATGAACATTTGGGCTATTTCCAGTCTTCTGCTTTTATAAATGGTTTATAGTGAAACGTCTTACGCATGTTCATTTCTTATTTTTGAGAGCAGATCATTGGAATAGATTCCGTAAGCTGAATCAAAAGGTGAATGCGTATGGTTTTGCCAGCTATTGCTAAATGCCCGTCTATAGAGGCTGCACCGCTTAGCATTCCCACCAGCAATGAGTCTGTTCGCCCCTCTCCTTTTGGACTTTTGCCAAAGGGAGTGGAAAAATAGTCTATTAGTGAAGCTAAATTTTTATTTCTTTTCCTATAATCTATATATTAAGAATTTAATTCCAAAGGAACAGAACTTCTTTTGGACCGTAGCACCTTTGAGGTTGTCAAAGCAGAAAAATTGCCCCCTGTCTACATTATATGCTATTGAATAAAGAAGTTTTTCCTACAGATGGGCTTGAATTGTCGAGCTCTCATCAGAGCAGCTCAGCCACAGGGTGTGTGTGTAAGTGGAATAGCCAAAAACCACGATTCAGGAAGGCCCAGAGAGCTCTTTTCATCATCATGTGCCATTGAATATCTTTGGAGACATTTATACCCATCAGATAATCCATGGACACTTATTGAGAAGACTGAGCTTGCTCTGGAGTTAAAAGTTCTTGGCACAATAAAGGTAACCGTGGTTGATACTGAAGGATTAACTGGGCAAAGAGCATGGTGCCTTCAGCCAAAACTTGACGAATTTCTTACTCTTAAAATCTCCATCTCATCTTGTGTATACAAAAGAACTCCAGAAGGAATATTCACAATATATTACATATATTACCTATTTGGATTTCAAGACTGAATAAATGCTAGCAAAAATATAGATTTGTCTTTTCTTTCTGCTTATTTTTGATCAGTTTGGGCACTCGGTGCTATAAAGTGGGCCTTCTAAGTGGAGAATTGACTTTATAGAAAGGGACAATATCACATGTTTACAAAGAAGCACTCACTGAGCACTTAATTTCACCAGATTGACAGTTAGCGTGCTACCAATTTACCGAGAATTCAACATATAGTGCTGAGCTTCTGTGGCATGAAGCCATGCTAGAAGCTAGGCATACAAAGATGACTGACGCATGTTTCCTTCCCCAGAGGAGTTTACCGTGTGATGGGCGGGACTCAGAGTCGGACGCTGAACTGACTTAGCAACAGCAGCAGCAGGGGTACTGACAGGTAAATTCTGCTATAAATTGATAGAACCTCTGACATGGGACCATTCAGAATGTGTGGTCGTTTTTTACGTAGATTTGCACTAGTGGAGTTTACTCTTTTTCTTGGACACAGCTTTCTGGAGTTGGATTCACACACCGTAGACTCCACCCACTGGGCATGCACACTTCAGTGTATTTGTGCGCCTGCACAGAACGGGGCAGTCTTCACCACAGCCGATTTTAGGACATTTTCATCACCACAAAAAAGAAACCCAGCATCCTTGAGCAGTCACCCCTCATTTTCCTCCAACCACCTCCCCACCCTAGGCAGCCAGTAATCTTTCCGTCTCTAAAGAGGAGCCTTTCTGGATGTTTAGAGCAGTCGGTGGCGATGGGGTCACGCGGCATGCAGTCTTTGGTGACTGCCTCTTTCACTTATTAGCAGCATGCTTCCCAAGTGTGCCAGCGTCGTAGCATGGATTGGTACTTCAGTCTTCTTTTGACATACCACATTTTTGTTGTTGCTTACCATTCTTTTATTAGGGTGAGATTTATATACAATGAAATGTACAAATCTTGTGTGGCCATACCACGTTTTGTTTATCAGCCGATGAATATTTAGGCTGTTTCCACTTTGGGGCTATATATAATGCTGTTAGGGCTTCCCTGCTAGCCAAGCAATAAAGAACCCACGTGCCAGTGCAGGAGACATGTGTTCAACCCCTGGGCCGGGAAGATCCCCTGATCTCCTGGAGGAGGAAATGGCAACCCACCCCAGTATTCTTGCCTGGAGAATCCCAGGGACAGAGGAGCCTGGTGGGCTACAGTTCACGGGTCACAGAGGAGTTGGACACAGCGGCTAGACAGCAAGTGATGCTGTTGAGGATGTTCACGTGCAGGTTTCTGAGTGGACACCTGGTGGAATCTGGCTTCCCTGGCGGCTCAGATGGTAAAGAATCTGCTGCAGTGCAGGAGACTCAGGTTCAGTCCCTGGGTTGGGAAGGAGAAGGGGATGGCAACCCACCCCAGCATTCTTGCCTGGAGAATCCCAGGGACAGAGGAGCCTGGCAGGCGACAGTGCCTGGGGTCGCAGAGTCGGCTAACGCACACGCACACACCGAGTGGAATTACTGAGTCTAATCTTTTGAGAAACGAGCTCACTTAGGGGAGGAGAGTGTCTCCACAGGCACAGTGTTAAGTATTCAGACAGTAGTGCAAGAGCGGTCAGTCCTCAGCTCCGGGCTCAAAGCTGGCATCCTGTGGACTGTCCGTGTCTGGGGACTGGGCGGGGCCTGTGCCATCAGAAGCCTTCTGCCTGGGGCGCACTGCCCCTCCAGCCCGTGCTGGAAGCCTTCTGCCCGGGGCGCACTGCCCCCCCAGCCCGTGCTGGAAGCCTTCTGCCCGGGGTCAGCTGCCCCTCCAGCCCACGGCCAGGGTGCGATGCTAGTCAAGGCACATCTCTCCATCTCGTTTCCGTGGTTGCATGAGAGTCTGTGCCAAAACCCACACACCCGAGCCCCGTGGCTGCCCTGTGTGCTGACCCACTGGTGATCCTGAGAAACGGGAACCTGTGCTGAGGTTGGCACCGCCTGGGCCTGGCGGCCGCCTCAGGCTAAAATCTGTCTAGTGACCGAGCCCTGCCTTTGGCCAGGAATGAACACTTCCTCGTCTGTCTGTCCCAGATCCCCCTTTCCTTAAATGGTGACATCATACTGGTCATCGGGGTTGTCATTTCTCTGATTGACCTGCCTCTTGAGTCACCCCCTCTGTGTTCGCTCCCAGCACCCCCCGCCCCCCGAACATGGTTCCCCTGAGCCTCAAGTCCTGTCTGCTCTCACTGTCTCAGGAACTCAAGAGGTTAAAGCTGGAGGGCCCCTCCTTCTCCGGGCTTCACCTCTCGAAGCTAACTTTTATTTTTCACTTCCCAGCAGAAAGATCGTTTTCCATGATACAGAAACAACAGCACTATTGAGTGGCCGAATTGAAGTGCCAAGGCTTCCGTCAGCACCTCAGCAGTATTCACACCGTCCCTCGGGCCGGGGAGCGGCCTTCCTTGTTCCTTGGCTCTGATGGATCAGCAGAACCCTCGGGACTGACCACAGCGGGTTTCACACAGCCTGACCCCTGGAATCTTCAGCGCTTCCTGACGTGGCTCTGAAGATCCAGGTTCCTCTTGGGTAGTTGGCCCCAGGGAAGTCCCCTGAGGACTGCTGCGCCATGGGCGATGTCTTTGAAGGGTTTCTGTGGGGTGAGGATGTCCCCTCTGCTCAGGGGGCCCTAGGGCCACCCTCCTTAGCTACCACCACCTGCTTCTCCCAGGCTTCCTTCTCCCTCTCGGGCTCTGCAACAAGGAGCTCACCTACCCATCTTCTGGTTCCCTGGTAACTCTAGATAAACTTCAAAATATTTTTTAAGGCGTCCAAGGCAATTTAGTGCTGATAACCACAGGAATCTTTCCCGGTTGGCTCGGTGGTAAAGAACCCGCCTGCCCAGGCAGGAGACACAGGAGACATGGGTTTGATCCCTGGGTCGGGAAGATCCCCTCGAGCAGGGAATGGCAGCCCACTCCAGTGTTCTTGCCTGGAGAATCCCATGGACAGAGGAGCCTGGTGGGCTACAGTCTGTGGGGTCACAAGAGTCAGACACGACTGAGCGACTGAGCAGGCAGGCAGGGGTCACATCTTCAGCTTCATGGGACATATAATTCTTATTATTATGATTTTTACATCGATGCAGCTCTTTACAGGTCAAAAGCACATTCGTGTGGCTTCCAAGCTCATAGAGGCTGTTGCATGTAAGTGGATCCAAGCTCATAGAGGCTGTTGTATATAAGTGGATTTTGATTCAGCCATCACAGGGCATCAGTGTGGAATTTTTTTTTCACTTTTGCTAAAGCCTAGGGAAACACTGCGGTGAATAAGGCAGTTCGCAAGCCCAGTCTTGTGTGTTTTGACTCATGAGTAGTCAGGTTCTGGTTCTGCAGCCATTTGGATTCAGGGCTGCCAAGCCCCCTTCCAAGGGGAGCCGCGCTCGCGCAGGGACTGGGTTGAGTTCAGGATCTTCATCGGTATATCGCCCCCTGGTGGCCGCCAGCAAAATGCGGGCGTGTGGAGCCGGGTTTGGACCCTTAGGTGTCAGTCTCTGCCCCTCCGCCTGGGCTGCTCTTCTTGGAAGTCAAAGGCTGGGGAGAGGGGGAAAAACAAAACGAGGCTGGTCAAGAAAAATCCACCAGGAACACTGTGGAAGGTGTAAAGGTAGTCCAACGTGAGCTTTGGAATCATAAATTTGAATCTAAGTTCCAGCTTCACCATCCAAGAGCTATGTGATTAGATACGTGGAAAACTCAGCAGTGGCCTCAGGACTGGAAAAGGTCAGTTTTCATTCCAATCCCAAAGAAAGGCAATGCCAAAGAATGCTCAAATTGTCGCACAATTGTACTCATCTCACATGCTAGTAAAGTAATGCTCAAAATTCTCCAAGCCAGGCTTCAGCAATACGTGAACCGTGAACTTCCAGATGTTCAAGCTGGTTTCAGAAAAGGCAGAGGAACCAGAGATCAAATTGCCAACATCTGCTGGATCCTGGAAAAAGCAAGAGAGTTCCAGAAAAACATCTATTTCTGCTTTATTGACTATGCCAAAGCCTTTGACTGTGTGGATCACAATAAACTGTGGAAAATTCTTCAAGAGCTGGTAACACCAGACCACCTGACCTGCCTCTTGAGAAACCTATATGCAGGTCAGGAAGCAACAGTTACAGCTAGACATGGAACAACAGACTAGTTCCAAATAGGAAAAGGAGTACATCAAGGCTGTATATTGTCACCCTGCTTATTTAACTTCTATGCAGAGTACATCATGAGAAACGCTGGGCTGGAAGAAGCACAAGCTGGAATCAAGATTGCCGGGAGGAATATCAATAACCTCAGATATGCAGATGACACCACCCTTATGGCAGAAAGTGAAGAGGAACTAAAATGCCTCTTGATGAAAGTGAAAGAGGAGAGTGAAAAAGTTGGCTTAAAGCTCAACATTCAGAAAACGAAGATCATGGCATCTGGTCCCATCACTTCATGGGAAATAGAGGGGAAACAGTGGAAACAGGGTCAGACTTTATTTTGGGGGGCTCCAAAATCACTGCAGATGGTGATTGCAGCCATGAAATTAAAAGACGCTTACTCCTTGGAAGGAAAGTTATGACCAACCTGGATAGCATATTAAAAAGCAGAGATATTACTTTGCTGACTAAGGTCTGTCTAGTCAAGGCTATGGTTTTTCCTGTGGCCATGTATGGATGTAAGAGTTGGACTGTGAAGAAGGCTGAGTGCTGAAGAATTGATGCTTTTGAACTGGGGTGTTGGAGAAGACTCTTGAGAGTCCCTTGGACTGCAAGGAGATGCAACCAGTCCATTCTGAAGGAGATCAGCCCTGGGATTTCTTTGGAAGGAATGATGCTAAAGCTGAAACTCCAGTACTTTGGCCACCTCATGAGAAGAGCTGACTCATTGGAAAAGACTCTGATGCTGGGAGGGATTGGGGGCAGGAGGAGAAGGGGACGACCGAGGATGAGATGGCTGGATGGCATCACGGACTCGATGGACGCGAGTCTGAGTGACGTCCAGGAGATGGTGATGGACAGGGAGGCCTGGCGTGCTGCGATTCATGGGGTCGCAAAGAGTCGGACACGACTGAGCGGCTGAACTAGACTGATCTGAAGATAAAATTTCAGTTACTCAAGACTCAGGCTTTTCAAGTGTGAAATGGGACCGACAATATTTGCCCTAAGAATTCAATAGAATAATGTGTGTGAACCAACTAGTGCACGGTCTGGAACACAGAGGACTCTCAGTAAGTGACAGATGTCACTGTTACATCTGTTTGGAAGGAGAAAATGTTTTCTGTGAGGACAGCACTTCAGCGTAGTCCATGCATGCATGGATTATCAGTAACAAGGCAATGGGGACGTAAAAAAGCGCAAGGAACAAGAATGCTCTGTGTTTCGGTGCAATAGGATTTATTGAATGACCTGTAGAATGGATAATGTACTAAATAAGAAGGACTCCCAGATAGAGACTGAGAGGTAAGTCCCTGTACCGTTCAGGCTGAGTCTCCATTTCAGTGGAAACGCACAGATGGTGGTAAATGGGTCATATTTACTTCCTCTGCGCCTGCTAAAAATAAAGGGTGGTAAGTTAGTGGCAGATATACACTGGAAGGGTGTTTCAAAGAAATCATGGGCCCTTGGTGCCTTTCTCAGGAAATGGTGTGTCTTTAAGACCTATGTCTCAGCCTGTGGAAGTCATAGCGTATGAGAGTGCGGTGCTATCTGCTGCTGCCGCAGAGCCTCACACGATGCAGGTCTGGCGATGAGATGCCGAAAGCCCTCCGCTCTCACGCTTGTCGCTGGCCCTGGTCTAGAGGGTTTCTGCCTGCTCCTGGCCCTTGCTATTTCTTGTGGGTTGAATGTGAGGATCTGTGAACGGGACCGGATCTGGAAACGGGCTCTGTGCAGACGTCTCAAGAGTGAGTGATGGTGAGGTCACCCTGGGGGAGGGTGACCCCAAGCCCAGCAGGACTGGGGTCCTTGTTAGAAGAGCACGAGAAACACACATACACAGCGTGCGCGTGAGGGCACGCACGGGGGCAGACACAGGGCCTCGGGGAGCACCGAGTGCGGCTGCCGGAGGGGGTCTGCCCGCCGGAGTCTCTGCCCGCTGGAGACCACCGACGGCACAGCCACCGGGACAGGCGCGCGCGCCGCCCCGGCTCCCGCAGGGAGAGCGGCCCCCCTGACACCCTCACCTGCCGCAGAGCCTCCAGCGTCCGGAGAGAAGGCACGTGTGCTGTTTGAAGCCGCTCGGTCCGCGGCACTGGATGAACGCAGCGCCGGGAAACGAATATACGGCCTCTGGCGGAGAGGAGTTCCAGCGAGGGGCTGGGTGCTGCGGGTTTATCGGAGCGGTTCTTCATCCCCCGAAATTCTAACCCGATAAAATTATAGTGAGCTGCCTCTAAACAAGAGACACGAGGGGACTGAAGCAATCTGTGTCAGGCCGCATGCAGCAGCAGGCGATGTGGAAAGGGTCTAAACACGTCGATCTTTGCACGATGCCAGCCCACCCGGGTGGGAGACACGGCGTTTTCCTCTCCTGGTGGCTGAGACCAGCTTCTGGAGCCCCGGGTGTGAGGCCACCTGTCTGCCTCTTTCCCTGAGGGTGGTGTTCATGGACTCTCCCACGCGTGACCCTTTACAGAAATTTCCAGGACGTTGCCAGGTTCTCCCCTCTCCTTCCCTGCCGTTAGTGCTTCTGTCCTGGTGCAGACGGGCGTGCTCTGCTGCCCTAGTCAAGGGTCCTAAATGGGACCCCCGCGATGAGGCTGTGAAACCGCCGCGCTCAGATGGGCCGTTCTGTTTAAATCCTCAGCATGTTAACTCGGCTGATTCGGGTTTAGGAAATGCCCACTCACCCGGTTGACACCGCGCCTGAAGGGACGCCCTCGGCGGGACGGGCCGTGAAAGGTGGGCCCGGGCCCTGGGGCCCCTCCAGCACCTGTTAGCGGAGCAGCCGGGACGGAGGAGGGTTGTCAGCGCGGCGGTTCACAGCTCTGACGACGCCAATGACCGAGCTGCTGTGCCGTCCTGCTTACTCGCGTCCAGCTCTCTGCGACACCCTGGACTGTGGCCCGCCAGGCCCCTCTGTCCATGGGAATCTCCAGGCAAGAACACTGGAGTGGGCAGCCATTCCCTTCTCCAGGGGATCTTTCCAACCTAGAGATGGAACCTGGGTCTCCTGCACTGCAGGCGGATTCTTACCTTCTGAGCCACCAGGGAAGCCCAGAAGACCACATCACTTATCCTTAATTCTGAGATTAAATAGACCCTCCGGCTGCTCCCCTCATCAACAGCCTCCTCTGTGATCAAGTTCCTATCACCTCCATCCCTTGAAGGACCCCGGATCAACACACAGCCGGACCACACAGTCAGATGGAGGCGAGCGGGCGGAGGCTCTGGGGCCGCGGAGCATCGCGGCGCCGCTCCCTAGAGGCCGGGCTATGCCGGGCTGGGTGCGTGCGTGGTGGAGCAGGCGCTGTCGGCCCGCGTCGGCGGGTGCCGCCTGGGCTGCAGAGAGGTGAGAACCCTTTGTGCCTCAACACCCCGCAGCTCGCTCAGAGGGACCAGCTAACGACGGGCTGGTTTGATGGGACGGGATTAAGTGCATTTCTGGTCGGATCTGAGCCAACTTCTCGCATCAACATCACTGGAAGTGTTTCAACAGGGGAGTCAGACAGGGCCAGGCTAGAACTTTCTTTATTCACTAAATCGAGTCTGACTCTTTGCGGTACCGTGGGCTGTAGCCCACCAGGCTCCTCTGTCCATGGATTTCCCAGGCAAGAGTACTGGAGTGGGTTGCCATTCCCTCCTCCAGCGCATCTCCCTGACTCAGAGACTGGAACCCACACCTCCTGTATCAGCGAAGGACTCTTTACCGCTGGGTCTCCCGGGAAGCCCTGGAGCCTCCCGCTGTCTTTCATTCTGCTCCATCCAGGGTGAAGTGGACAAGTCTGCTATTGGCCGCCTTTCATTTCATCCTCTGCATCCCTCTCTTTGCTCTCTTATCAAAACTGTGGGCCCCCATCTTTCTTCTCTCTTCTCCTCTGTTAAAACTTGATCTGATTGATTATCAATAAGTTTGAGTCAGATCAGTCCTAAGTGTTCATTGGAAGAACTGATGTGGAAGCTGAAGCTTCAATACTTTGACCACCTGATGTGAAGAACTGACTCATTTGAAAAGACCCTGATGCTGGGAAAGACTGAAGGAGGAGGAGAAGGGGACAACAGAAGATGAGATGGTTGGATGGCATCACTGACTCAACGGACATGAGTTTGGGTAAACTCCAGGAGTTAGTGATGGACAGGGAGGCCTGGTGTGCTGCAGTCCATGGGGTCGCAAAGAGCTGGACAGGAGTGAGCAACTGAACTGAATTGAACTTTGAGTCAATGGACATTTGTTCACTGCTCTACCCTAGGGGAGATTTTCCTCATTTATTCACCAAGAAGGTGGCAGGACTGTTTTGGAAGCAGGGTCTTCTGCTATCCCTGAGTTCACCCCGGAGGACACATCCACCTGTCAGCTTACGTGGGCTGTTGGAAGTGTGTGACTGTGTTTCAGAAGCCGCTCCCCAGGAACAGGTGGAGGCTTGCAATAGTTGGATACTCACTACCAGAATTCCTGAAAAATAGCAGCAAATACTCGTAAATAAACATTAGAAATGAGACAGACTGCTTAGCATTTAACATATTTTTAAAACATTGTTTACCAGTTCCTTCCTTCCTTGCCAGTCCTTCGAGTTGCCAAGTGGGTCCTTAAGATCTGGCCTGACCCCACCTCTCTAGTGATGAGCCCAGCACTAGGAAAACACGACCTGAACTGGCGCAAGCCCTGTGTGTGCTGTTCTTACTGAAGCCTCCAGACTCCATCCCGCTGCCTGGTCACGCTCGTAAGGAGAGGCAGCTTTAGGAAGCTTGGCTTTGACAGCTGAGAAGTCAGGCTGGAAGCATGGAGCTCCTAGGGTCTGCGCTCTCTGCTGTAGCAGCAATTGCTAATACACCTCAGCCTTCCAATCAGAGCTGCGGGAGGGTCCCTGTGGGAGGACAGGGCATCTTCCGACTGGTCCATTCTCTGAGACACAGCAGAGCAGGTCTCCCAGAAGAAGCTACCGGCTGCCTTTAAACCTGCCCCCCACGCCCTGTTCTCTGACGCCCAAACTACCGCAGAGCTTCCCTCCCTGGGGCCCAGAGCTGTGGTGCCTATAGGACGTATCTGTTCTAAATCCTCTGTGTGTATTTACTCTTTAATGATTTTCAGAGTCTGCTGTTGTCTCTATTTTACAGACAACAAAAATTGAGGCTCGGAGAGTGAATTGCCCAAGATCTTGCAGCCGGTAAGGAACAGAGCCAGGATTATCAAAACAAGTCAGTTTTACCCCTCAAGACCCCAGCTTTCTCCCCTGTGTCTGTGACACAGCCTTCAGTGGGCGAGGGTTTGAGGAGGTGGCTGAAGAGAGCACAGTCACATTTGCCGATCTAGCTCATAGTGGATTGAGGAGTATTTTGCCCTCATTTTAATTTCTGAAGTTTTCTCTCGCCTGTAACAGGAGACATATAAATAGTTATGTCATTTAAATAGTCACTATTTACGTGCCTAGGACTTCCCGGGTGGCACCAGTGGTAAAGAATCGACCTGCCAATGCAAGACATGGAAGAGATGCAGGTTCGATTCCTGGGTCGGGAAGATCCCCTGGAGAAGGCATGGCAACCCACTCCAGTATTCTTGCCTGGAGAATCCCACAGACAGAGGAGCCTGGAGGGCTACAGTCCCAAGGGTCACAGGGTTGGACACGATCGAAGCAACTTAGCGCACTAATATGTCTACATATAAGACATATAAGTGGAGACACAGAAGTCTGGACCATACAGATAAATTTGATGAGGACCCAGCTCAGTCTCACATCGCAGCAAGTTTCAGAATGGGCGATGCAGCCTGGGTTTCTTCAGGATCGACTCTAGCAGCTTTCTAACTCTGCCACAGTTGAAAAGTTTTCCCTAAAACCCATCACCAGAGAACACCACACATTTCTGTTGTATTTGATCCTCAAGTTTTACTTCTGCAAAAATCAGAGGAAAGTGCCAGAATGATGGCAAACAGGACTTCTTTGAGTCACCAGGCGCTTGTCCAGTTCCTGGCAACTGACTCACGCATTGAACACTGCAAGTTTCATTTCTTCTGGCAAATGTAACACTGACATCTTCAGTCATTTCTCCTAACACTTCTTCGAATTTGATTTTCTTTTTAATATAACTGTCCCTTTCCTTAGTTTTTTTTTTTTTTTTTTTTGGCAGAAGTAGCAGCCCTCTCACCAATTTCTTCAAACTCATCTTTCAAGAACAGTCTTAAAGCATCGTGTACCTTGTTCAAGGTGGATCCTGGCAGTCTGAAAGTATTCTTGTACGCTTACATGAGTGAGTGAGTGAGTGAAGTCGCTCAGTCGTGTCCGACTCTTTGCGACCCCATGGACTGTAGCCTACCAGGCTCCTCCTTCCATGGATTCTCCAGGCAAGAGAACTGGAGTGGGCTGCCATTTCCTGAACAGCAGAATTTAAGTCACTCCAGCCCACACCTCTGTCTGCAGTCACCCCCATTGTCAAGGTCTCATGTCCTGTTTGGGGACAAGCGCCTGTAACTGCGTCCTCCCCAGGTGACAGCCAGGTTAACGTCCACATGGACTATTTATTAAAAGGATAAACACCACAGATGTGCTCATTAAGGCTTCAGGGGATAACAGTAAACTCCACAGTAACCACAGTTGTTTAGAACTTCGACCAGATTTTTGCTGAGGAACATTGTATCATTGGGCTTCCCAGGTGGCGCCAGTGATAAAGAAACTGCCTCCCAGTGCCACAGGTTCGATCCCTGGGTCGGGAAGACCCCCTGGAGGAGGGCCTGACAGCCCACTCCAGTGTTTGATGGGATACAGTCCATGGGGTCACAGAGAGTCGGATGCGACTGAAGCAACTCAGCACACACAATGTCATTGTATTGTTAGCGCAGTGATCCTGAGTGGCTGACCAACTTTTAGATGGTTTTACTAGCGTTCTAATATTCTGTGTAGACAGTGTGCCCTCTTGCACCAGGCAGACTGCCCCCCTTGCCTGCCTTTTAACTCACGGCCTTTCACCAGAAGACTGACTGACCTCACCCGTGGGATGCAGATGTCAGGAACCCCTTCTGCTCCCACAGCCTCGTGACTTCTTAGCCTCCAGCTCGCTTTATTGCACAGGATCAGTGGTGTTGTAGAGTCGCTAAGTTATGTCTGACCCATCTGTGACCCCATGGACTAGCCCGTCAGGCTCCTCTGTCCATGGGATTCTCCAGGCAAGAACACTGGAGCCGGTGTCCGTGCCCTCCCCCAGGGGATCTTCCCGACCCAAGGATGGAACCCCGGTCTCCTGCATGACAGGCGGATTCTTTACCGCTGAGCCACCAGGAAAGCCCCTTGCACAGGATTAAACATTTAAAAACAGAAGTCCCATGGGTGGGTTTTTTTTTTTCTGCTCACACCACCCCCTTTACCTGGGAGGGACCGTGGGCATCAGGGCCCAGCTGACACCCTCTAGTCTCACGGTCCGTCCCCCCAGTCCCCCCAGGCCAGCTCTCCGCAGAGAAGATGGGCTTGCTCTCCAGCTCTCCAGACACCCTCTTTTCCTGGCCTCTGGAAGTAGAGTTCTTGTCCCCTTTTAGCCACGCATTTGAGATCCTGGCCAAGACGACTCTTCCTCCCGCTCCCTCACGGCAGACATTCTGCTGAGTCGTTTCCGGGGCCCCTGCTAGCGAGCTCTGGGGCTGGCCGTGAGTGAGGGCAGGGGCCTGGGCCGCCCCTCCTGGGCGCCTGCAGAAGGGGCCCCTGCAGGAAGGGTCGGCCGCGGGCACCGCCCCTCGGGCGATCCTCGCACCGCGTCCCGGGCACTGCTCGGCCTCCGGGTCAGCGCTTTGCCTTGCTTGGCATCCTCAGAACGGCTGGGCCCTGGGGACGTCCGTGTGGCCCTCTTTAACAGCCGGAGCCGGGTTTCCTGGGCAGTGCCCTGCTCAGGCACACAGCCCTGTCTGTCGTGGCCCTGCCCTCAGACTGCGCAGGAATGGCTCTCGAGGATAACGCCCGCCCTGTTCCTGGTCTGTTCCCACCTCCCCTCCGTATCCGCCTCTCGCCTACCTGCGCCGGAAGACGGGGCGGCCTCTTCATTCCGGTTTTAGAGATGGGGAAGCAGATGCCGAGGGTTGAGAATTACCCACGCGGGTGCGTGCAGCTGCCCTTAGGGGCAGAACTGGGACCAAAACCCACTCCCACCCCCAGTTTCTTTTTTTAATTAAAATTTTAAGCTTATATTGGAATATAGCTGACGAACAATGTCGTGATAGTTTCAGGTGGACAGCAAGGCAACTCAGTCCCACGCACACGCGCGCCCATTCTCCGCCAAGCCCCTCCCATCCGTGCTGCCACGCCGCGTGGAGCGGCGCCCCCCGCGCTTCAGACTAGGTCCTTCAGTGCGTCGCCTTGGTTGAATTTTGCGAACGAAGGCGCCTCTGTAGTATCCACTCCGGCCGCACGGGGGCTCCGCTGCCGCGCACGGGCGGCCCTCCGGCGGGGCGCGGACTGCCCGCCGCGGAGGCTTCTCTCGCGGCCGAGCTCGGGCTCGGAGGGCGCGCGGGGCCCGGTCGCTGCGGCCGCGGGCTCAGGAGCTGGTTCGCGGACTTCAGAGCGCAGGCTGGGTGGCTGTGGGCGCGGCTCAGTTACTCTGAGCAGGTGGTGTCTTCCTGGACCAGGGGTGGAGACAAAGTGTCCTCTGCATCGCGAGGCGGGCTCTTAACCACTCGACTTCCCCGGAAACCCTGTCGGTTTAAGAGGCCGCGCCGTCCCACCCCCGTCTCTTAATCTCTCCTGCGCCCCCCGCTTCGGTAAGCCTAGCCCAGGCCTGGCCTAAGCGCAGCAGCCCTGGCTACGCGAGAGACACCACGCAGGCGCTCAGCTGGGGAGAGTGGACAGGCCCAGAGCCTCGGCTCTCGGAACCGACGGTTCAAAGATCAGCTCGTCCACTGAGTATCAGCACATCTCTAGAAGCACGGGAAAGTGGGGATAGCGTACACATAGCTTGTTTCTACGACTCTGTGTGTTTTTATATCAGGCCATAGACGTCTGTTACCTGTGTCTATAAGCAGCACATTTAGGAAATGATCCCAACAAAGCTATACGTGAAGCATGGCAGCTTTGTGGCACCTGACCCAAGAGTCCCTGGGGGTGTTTGTGGCAGATGATAACCTAAAAAACATTTTTTTTTAATTAATTGGAGGATAATTACAACATTGTGACGGCCTCTGCCACACGTCGGGTTTCTTCCCAGGTGGTACTAGTGGTAGAGAACCCGCCTGCCAATGCAAGAGACAGGAGACGCAAATTCGATCTGTGGGTTGAGAAGATCCCCTGGAGGAGAGCACGGCCCCCGACTCCAGTATTCCTGCCTGGAGAACCCCAAGGACAGAGGAGCCTGGTGGGCTACCGTCCATGGGGTTGCAAAGAGGTGGACACGACTGAAGCGGCTTAGCATGCGCGCACACACGCACTGCCATACATCGACACGCATCAGCCATAGGCACACACGTGTCCCCTCCCTCGGAGCCCCCCTCCCCCTCGCTCCCCACCCCATCCTTCCGGGTCGTCACAGAGCGCCGGCTTTGGGCCCCTGCGTCATGCATCTAACTCCCACTGGCGACCTGTCTTAGACAGGACAACATATATGCTTCAGTGCTGTTCTCTCAAACCACCCCCCACCCTCTCCTCCCCGCTCTGTCCAAAAAGAGTCTGTCCTTACGTCTGCGTCTCCTCTGCTGCCCTGCATGTAGGGTCGTCAGTACCGTCGTTCTAGATTCCGTATATTTGTGTGAATAAATGGTGTTTGCCTTCCTCTTTCTGACTTCACTCTGAATAGGCTCTGGTTCACCTCCCTCATTGAAACTGCCTCAGACGTGCTCCTTTTTATAGCTGCGTGGTATTCCGTTGTGCATATGGACCTCAGCTTCCTTGTCCATTCATCTGCTGACGCGCTTCTAGGCCGCTTCCACGTCCTGCCTGTTGTGAATAATGCTGCCATGAACTTAGATGGTGACTTTACCGTGGCTCCCATCCCACTTTGCACAGAGATGCAGCTGCTGAACCGTCCTAACACAGCACCCTGCTCAGTCCCCACGTTTGCACACAAGGTTTCAACTGGGTTTGCCATCCCCGCTACAAATTTTGTGCATATGATTCTAGGAAACGTGAAATGAGTGAGATGTGGGTGATTTGCCCTTTAAGGCAGCTGCTCCCTGGTCTCCCTGACCATCCCTTTTTCCCACCCACCACTCCTCCCCAGGCTCCAGAAAAGTGCCAGGGTTGACGAATTGTCGGGAAGTTCATCATCACGGTTTGAAACAGAAGCTACACACCTGAGATGTAGAAAACATTTGCAGGAGGGCCAGCACTTCACTGTGGAAATGATTTACTTGCAAGGCATGCCTCCGTCCCCACCACACCCCAGGCAGGATTCCTGGGGCAGGCGTTCTGGTGAGACTCCAGGCCAGGCCATTGTAAGGGGCCCCACCCCCTTGAGAACTGCAGCTTGAGAAGCTATTTCTCAGAGGTATTTGCCATGTCTGAGAGGACAGAGGCTTGTAGACTATGTCAAGTTGGTTAGGAATTGTTCACGGAAAAATCTCAGCGGTAGGAGTAAGCGATGAGGGAGATTGTTGTTTTTTAGTTGATAAGTTGTGTCCAGCTCTTTGTGATGCCCTGGATTGTAGCCCACCAGGCTCCTCTGTTCATAGGATTCCCCAGGCAAGAACACTGGAGTGGGTTGCCATTCCGTTCTCCAGGGGATCTTCCCAACCCAGGGACTGAACTCACATCTCCCGCGTTGGCAGGCGCCTTCCCCACCGCTGAGCCCCAGGGAAGCCGAACGAAGGAGGCGGCCCCTGTGCGTCCTCACCCACCACGTCCCCTCTCCCTCCACTTCCAGCTTAGCCTCCCTGTCAACACTGGGTGATTCCAGAATCAACGGTCCTTGAGCCCCATGCAGGGCTGAAATCCCACGTCCCCCCAGAACCCGAGTGCCGTCAAGCTGAGGATGAGATAACTGGGCACAGGGGCCCCTCACCCAGCAAGTGTGTCCTTGAACGAGTGGAGCGGGAGCACAGTCACGAGATGAGCGAGGTCCAAGCCGAGGGGCACCACGGCTAGGGAGCTGCTGCCAGGGGCCAGGGAGAGTGGAGAAAGGGCCTTCCCCAAGAGCCTTCCCTGCGAGCATGGCCAGCCAACCGCTCGAGTTCAGACCTCTGGCCTCTGAAACCGTGAGAAGAGAGATCGCTGTTATTTTCAGCCGCCTGGCTTGTAGTAAGCTGTTACAGCAGCCTTAGGGAGGGATGGCCCTTTCCAAGTGATGCGTCTGTTCCCAGTTCTTTACGTGGGCCCTGCTCTTGGGAGAGAGCAGGTTCATCCACATCTCTACAAATGACCAAGTTTTGTTTTTTCTTATGGCTCTTGGGAGAGACGACATTCAAACCAAGGCAGTCTCAGGCCGAGCCTGAGACTGCAGGCTGGGCCCAGTTTTGCAGGCGGCCGGCTCCAGAGCCTCAGCTTGGCTGGAGGTAAGTGAAGGCCCCCGGCAGCCTTAGGGGCTCAGCAGACTACTTGAGAAGGATGAGGGCAACTGTGGGCTACTACTGGACGCTGAAAGTAGGGTCATAAAAATGTAAAACTATGGGATCCTTTTTGCAAGCAATGGTTGCCCAGTGAGAAGGCCCATGCAGGAGGGGAGGGTGAGGGGTACCTTCTTGATCCTTGGTTGAACAGATCTTTAACAGGTTTAATCACCAGGTGCGGTATTTAACACGAACGGCCATTGGCTGTGAGGATACAGTTAATCGGGGCATTTTGCCTAGAAAAGGTGCTTTTCTTTTTCTTGTTTGACATATTTTTCTTTCTTTTTTCAAAAGTTTCATTGTTGAGTATAACTCTCGCCAGCGTTGTGTTAGCTCGTGCTGTGCACACAGTGGATCAGCGGTGTGTGTACATACATCCCCTCCGTCTACAGCGCCCCCCATCACCTGGGTCACCACAGAGCTCTGGCGGAGCCCGTGCCACCAGCGGGCTCCCGTGGCCAGCTCTCTCACACGTGCTTGGGTATACCTGTCAGGATTACCCTCCTGCTGTCCATCCTCTGCTTCCCCTCCCCGCTTCCACGTGTCTGTTCTCCACTTCTGCCCTGCAAATAGTTCCTCTGTGCCATTTTCCTAGATTCCATATATATGGGTTAGAATGCGATATTTGGTTTCCTGACTTACTCCACTCTGTTTGACAGACTCTAGATTCACCCACATCTCTACAAATGACCCAGTTTTGTTTTTCCTTATGGCTGAGTAATATCCCATTGTATATATGTACCACATTGATCTCGTTTTCAAGGCAGCATTTCTTCTTATTTTTTGAGAGCTCTTGGGTGCAACCCATATTTTATCTTTGGCGGGGGAAACGTTTTCAAGTTATCTTGTAGTTTCCTTAATTTACAATTACCCCCCTGATAATAACAGAAAACCACTGGCACCCTACGCTGCATGCTCCGATAAACTTAAGTAACCAGTTGGCTAATAATCTTTTATCCCCTTCGGGAAAGAAAAATACCTTTTCTCATAAAGCAGTCTCCATTAATGATGATTTAAATCTCCATGACACTGTTTATTCCCCCTCTAGTGGGTGAAAGAGAGGCCATTCTCAGAGCACAGATTCTAGACAGGACCATCACCCGGTGTCTTGGGCTCCCAGCTGGCAGGGGCTGGCATCAGAAGTCCTCAGGAATGGAGCGGTCAAAAGGAGCAAACGAGAAAGAGGAGAGGGGACTTCCCTGGCTGTCGAGCAGCTAAGACTCTGTGCCTCCACCACAGGGGCATGGACTCGATCCCTGGTCAGGGAACTAAGACCCGGCATGCCGTGCTGTGAGGCCAAAAAGGTAAAGAAAAGAAAGGAAAAGGAGGAGGAGGTCGGGGAGGACAGCACACCTTCCAGCAGAGTCTCTGTGCCCTCGGGTTGCTGCGTGTCCATCTGCCTTCTTCCCTGAGACGAAGCTCCGAGGCCTCTTTGCTCCTCGTGTGTCTCTGAGGTTGACTCAGAGGCCCGCTCAGGGGAGGAATTTCCGCAGGCCGTCCTGACAGCCAGTAGAGCTCCAGCCAATAACATGCAGACAGAGGAAGGCCATGGTGGATGGGAAGAGAAGCCCATGAGGCCTCTGGCCTTTTCCAAGGAGGGCAGCAGGTGAGGTCGTGCCAAACAGAAGGCAGACTGAAGCCTTGGGGCAGCTGCGCCTCCTTCGCGGTGGGCCCACTGTCCATCCACCAGCAGAAGGCGCCGTCCAGAAGCACAGAACGTGGCTGAACCGTCGCCGCCTCCTAACGCGGGCTCAGGAAGCGCCGTGTGTGTCCCAGGACCTGCACCAAATGTGTGCTGTGTGTTCATGCTTCACGTTGTGATGCGCTGGAGCGATTCGCTGAACGCATGTCAAATAAGGGTTAATTCACCCCATCCTGGGTTCCACATTGCCTAGGACGCCGTGTGGAAGTTCAGTCACTCCAGAAGGATGATACCTTGCAAACGTCAGGAGAAGCTCGCAGAGCCACCCAGGAGACCACCGTTGTGCAGCTGGGGAAAGGGGTCAGGAGCCCCTTTCAGGGGTCACCTGGTCTGGATCTCGACCTGGGTCTCGTGCTAACAAGCTGTTAACTGTGCACAAGCTGTCAGCTGCGGAAACATCCCTCCTGTGAGCTCTGGTTAGCTTACCTGCTGGATGGGCAAGCTGTCCTGATGGGCCAGGTGCCAGCTAATCTTGATAAGTCCTGACCTTGGAGCCCTTTAAGCGTCCAGGTTACCCTTAGGACACTGATGTCCAGTGATTCTCTTGGATGGTTCAAAACCTTCCTAGTCTTGATAAGCTCATAAATGAAAAAGAAGAGAACTTTATAGCTGACTGGTAATGCTAAGTCACTTCAGTTGTGTCCGATTCTTTGCAACCCATGGACTATAGCCCTCCAGGCTCCTCTGTCCATGGAATTCTCCAGGCAAGAATACTGGAGTGGGTCACTAGGCCCTCCTCCAGGGGATCTTCCCGGCCCAGGAATCAAACATGTGTCTCTTATGTCTCCTGCGTTGGCAGGCAGGTTCTTCACCACTAGCACCACCTGGAAGCATCAAACTATAGAAGCAAACTATTTAAAATAGCCATGTTGTCTAAGGCACGGTTCTGTCAACTGCAGCTGAGAGGAGGTGGGAAGAGAAAAAAGCTCCCCTCGGCTTCCAGTTATGCCATGACTGTTTAAATTTTATTGAGTAAATAATTATCTCCGTGGGTTGAACAAAAAAACCCACAAAACAGCACATCACACCCCTCAGTCGTCTGTCGGAGGTGAGGCTGAAATGTATATTTAACACATGCACTTTTGTTTCTAACTCAGTGCCCTGACACAGAGAAGGCAGGAACTATCCATACTTCCAGGGGCTAAATGACTAGTTCTTTCGATATGTTAGGTTTTTGTTTTCATCTCTTATTAGAATTTTTGTTTGGGGTTTTTCTTTTGAGCCAAGGGCAAGAATGGAGAGCAACATCGAGGTTCGCAGTGTGAATGAGATGAGAACTGGGTGTGTGGTGTCATCTCGGGGATGAGAAGGGGACAGGCCCCGGGGGTTTCCCAGTGCAGGTCATGGGGAGGCAGGAAGGTTCGTGAATGTGCTTGGGGGAGGAAGGGAGGCTGGCAGCAGAGCTTCGGACACAGTGATTTATTTTTTTTAAGAGTATTTAATTTGTCTGTGAGCTTCCCAGTTGGCACAGTGGCAAAGAATCCTCCCGCCAATGCAGGAGACACAGAGACACGGTTGGATCCCTGGGTCGGGAAGGTCCCCTGGAGGAGGGCACGGCAACCCACTCCAGTATTCTTGCCTGGAGAATCCCATGGACAGAGGAGCGTGGTGGGCTACAGTTGCTGGGATCGCAAAGAGTCAGCCACAACTGAGTGACTGAGCATACTCACAATCTGTTTGTAGGACATATGGCGACCCTAAAAACTCATTCCAGCACACATTTGGTGCAGACAATTACTGTGATTCCACTTATACGAGGTACCCCAAACAGTCAAACTCACAGAGTCAGAAAGTACCCTGGCGGGCGCCAGGGACAAATACAGGCTGGGGCGAGAGTGGACAGTCGGTGTTTCGTGGGGACAGAGTCCAGTCTCAGAAGGTGAGACATTCAGGAGATGGGCGATGGCGAGACTTGCGCAACACTGTGAGTGTACTCAGGGCCCTGAATTATAGACTTAAATGCGGTTCAAAGAGCATGTTTTGTATTATGTGACTTTTACCACCCTTAAAAAAGTTAAATTAAAAAAAAAAGAGTAGATATAAGCGCCCATAATGTGTGTGCAGGGCTGCACACGAAGGCTTTGGGGCCGATCACAGCAGGCGCAGGGTGGGGAGCACGTGGGGACTCAGACCGAAGCCGCGGGCGGCGGAAGTCGCTTCAGCCGTTGATTGGACGGCGGCGGCTCCGCGGTCAGGAGAGGGAGGGGTGACTCCCGGGGGCGGGCCGCCGGGGGAGCTTTTCTGCTCTGGAGTCGCCCTCGGTCACTGCCCCTCTTGCCCGCCCAGGACAGGTGTGTGGAATGTAAAAGCGTGGCTGGAGATGGAGGTGTTTACCGGGACCGAGGGCATCACTGCAGAGTCCTGTCCCAACCCGGAGGGCTGTGCAGACGCTGGCGGGGAGAGGCCTGCAAACGCAGTTCCGTGGTGAAGATGGAAAAGCAAATCTTGTCTCCTGCTTTAGACAAGCTTAGAAAAAATGGAGCCGTTCGACAGTGACAGGGAAGACCCTTCATGGAAACCTTGGGCTCCATGTAAATCGCCTCGTCATAGGACACCACTCCTTAAAGACCCCCTTTGAAAAATAAAAGACCCCCCTTTGTCTTGGTTTGCTACTAAGCCTGTTTCTTCATGGGAAAAGAAGGAAAAAAAACACAGATTTTTGTGCTTTCTTCCCCTTTGTTGGCAAAGCCATCTTGTTCTGGTTTGAATCTTCTGAAAGTGCAAATTGGTGACTGTGGGTGCCCACCCAGATGCTCTTTATCTGGGTCCACGCACCTGTCCCCTAACTGCTGAGGGCACCCGAGCGCTGTCTTACTTCAGGGGTAACCCCCTCCCAGAACCACGCTGCCCTGCCAGCAGCAGCCTGGCGAACCGCCGGCGCAGTGACAAGAGCACCCCAGGCCCATCACCCCAGGCCCATCACCCCAGGGCCGTCACCCCGGGCCCATCAGTCACCCCAGGCCTGTCACCCCAGGCCGTCACCCCAGGACGGGCCAGCTCCGTCCCGCAGTGTGTGTTCCAGCGTGTCCTTCACACTCAGGAGCTCAAGTCCCGGTACTTCCTTGGAGAGCCTTGTGCAGGGCTTCATGGTGGCCTGGACCAAACAGCGCAGCCTCCTGGCTAGAAGCCCGCAGTCAGGAAAGGAAGCCCGATTCTCCCGTGGGTAAGCAAGCTGATCACAGTTCACTCCAGCTGGGTAGGGAAGTTAGTATCGGTGTGACCAGCTGGCCCCAACGTGCAGCTTTGTGGGAGAAAGGTCCCGGGAGCCAAGTGAAGAGACTCACACCGGAACAGCAGTGTTCAAGAAAAGGCTTGTTACCGAAGCCAGAGCTTAAGGCAGTGAGCACAACTTTGATTTATAACAAGAGCTATTTGTACATAATTACTAAAATATTGATTGTACATTCAGCAGTGCGCCTAAATTAAAGACAAGCCAAATCCGGTAACAGTGCCAAAAGAATTTCATTGCAGTCGCCATTTAGCCCTTTCCTGCAATAATCTGGCGTTTTGTAGAAGACATTTCAATATATTGAGCGTTACCTTTGATGATTGTGCCTCCTCCTCATGCGTATGGAGCTCCTGGTTGAAGGCATGAAACAGTCAACAGGACACAAAGGCGGATCTGTAAATACAGGCTGAGACGGGAACAGGGGTCAGGGTGCAAATAAATCAGACCGAAATGGTCAGGGAAAACGTCAGAGGTGAAGGACTAGGGGGAGGAGAGGATTACAGACACACGAGAAGGCATGCCAGACAAACTGGGAGGGAAAGAGCTTGAGGGTCACTTGCCAGCTGCGTGTTACAGGCAAATTCAAATTCAAAGTCATAAGCACTAACTGCAGATACGCTCTCAGATGTGAGCACCACCTGGCCTCATCCCTGACTTTCCCACAAGGTCCCAGGACCTGCCCTTGGACCCTCACCCCATCTTCTCACCCACCCAGGCCTCTTTTCCAGGAGGTCAAGTTTGTCAAGTGTCCCCCCCCACCCCATGGCCTCTGAGCCACCATTCCCAGTGTTTTCTTTCCCTGGCCTGCTTGTCTCCCCAGTATTTTTACGGGTGGGGCTTCCCGGGTGGCTCAGTGGTAAAGAATCCTCCTGCCAATGCAGGAGACGCGGGCTTGATCCCTGGGTCGGGAAGGTCCCCTGGAGAAGGGAATGCAGCCCACTCCAGCATTGTTGCCTGGAGAGTCCCATGGACGGAGGAGCCTGGGGGGTGCATATGGTCCAGGGCTGGCGGCGTCGGACGCGACTGAGCAGTGCCAGCTGTGTCCGTGTGGGTGGACCCCGCATCTCTTTCACATCTTCGCCCAAACGCCATTTTCTCAGCCAGGACTTTTCTGTCCTTCCTGTTTAAAATACAGCTCTACCCGCGTGGCAGTCTCTGTTCTTTTCCCAGACTTAGGGTTTTTAAAGTGTTTCACTTGCTGTCTACTTCGTAACCTCTGTATGGACAAGGACCTTCATCTCCTGTGTTCACTGCTATACTCCCCTGACCTAAAACAGTGATGACTTGCGGTAAATACTCGGTACATATTTAGGATTAGCTAAAAAACGATCTCGTCAGCTATACTCATTTTCCCTTTTCCGCACTGAGGTGTGTTTTGTTAACTTTTATAATTGTTCAGGTTGACCTTTTCCTCCCGTAGCCTCCCTGGTTCTTTTATAGTCTTACATGGCTCACTTCTTTTGCGACTCCTTTGTCCAGCCTTTGCATACGGGCTACATCATCACTTATGTTTCTGTGTCTGATTAATTTCATGAGCTGAAGGAAGGGAGTTTAATTCTGTGCTGATTCTCACTCATGGTGGCTGTTTCCTTGTATTTTTGATGGTGTTTGATTCTGAGCTCATTGATCAATTTCTGGGGTCCTCCTGAGGGCCTAAGATGTGGATGCTTTTATCCAGAGAGGACTCAAGTTTGCCTCTACTGAGGGCCAGAGGCACTGGCCCAGACCAACTGGAGAATTTCTATTTCCCCTCCCCTTCCCCTCTCACTGGCCTCAGCTTAGACCGATCACGACAGAGCTGACCCCGGCACCCAAACTCAAGACAGCTTTGCCCTTCGTTACAGCTTTGCCTCCAATGTCCCCACCCTGGGATCACCTCACTCCCTACCCCCAACTTAGCAAGAGCCCAATAGAGCGATAAAAAGTCTGGAGACTTCCTTGTGGTCCAGTGGTTAAGACTCTGCACTTCCAAGGTAGGGGGCAGAGTTTTGATCCCTGGCCGGGGAAGTAACATCCTGCCAGTCTTGACCTAAAGATGAAAGCCAGTCTGCTGTCTACAGAAGTCAGCTGTTGGCGAGGTGCTAGGCCACCTCCCACGTGTCCCCCTCCCACACTCCATTCCTCGAGCTGGGGGGTGGCGAGGACACCGTCTCACGCCCCGCGGTTACCTCTCGGCACAGTGCTGGGTGAAGAGCAGCTGTCTGAGGTATAACTCCTGCCTTACTGGTTCCTGTTTAAGCATGGAATCTGGTGAACGCACACGCTGCCCTTGTGCCCCTTTACATCCATCCTCTGGTTCCACCTGGCCTTGTTCAGTTGCTCAGTCGTGTCCAGCTCTCTGCCAGGCTCCTCTGTCCATGGGATTTCCAGGTAAGAATGCTGGAGACAGTTGCCATTTCCTCCTCCAGGGCTCTTCCTGCCCTGGAATTGGACTGGTATCTCCTGCATTGCAGGCAGGTTCTTTACCACTGAGCCACCGGGAAGCCCGCTGCCAGTTTACACAGCCCAAACCTCAGCACACTTGAGGCCCTTTACAAGATTAAGAAGGAACATTGTCTTTAAAGGAGCTGCCGATGCTAGGAGGGTGTTGTGTTGCTCTTTCTGGCTGAGCGGGAGCTCCTGCTGATGGGGAGGTCTGGTCGAATCACAGTGCAGGTACAGGACTCACGATGGGCGTAGAGAGGAGACCAAAGGGCAGAGGAGAGTTTTGTATTCAAGGTTCTCTGTGTTGACATGAAATACAAATGTTATTTCATATAATAAAACTACATATATAATTAGTGTTTATACTATATATGATGTATTGTTTAGTAGCTAAGCTGTGTCTGACTCTTGGTGACCCCATGAACTGTAGCCCACCAGGCTCCTCTTCCCATGGGATTTCCCAGGCAAGAACGCTGGGGTGGGCTGCCATTCCCTCCTCCAGGGGTCTTCCCCACCCAGGGATTGGCAGGCAGGTTCTTTACCATCTGATCCCCCAGGGAAGGCCCGCCCCACCCCCGCGAGTGGCCCGGCCTTCCCTAGTTATTTGGGCCTGAATTATTCCAGAGCTTCCTGCCCGCTTGCAGGGAGCAACGTGGTGCGGGCCCGTTGCGGGTGCGGTCTGGGGAGTTGAGCGGGAGCCCGGATCCGATGGTGCGGGAATTCGTTGGGGCTTGGCTCTCTGCCCGCGGGCGCAGGGCCATCGGGACCGCGTCAGGGCCCTGGGGGCAGCTCCGGTCCTCAGCAGGCCCCGCAGCCCCGGGCCTGGCCGCGGTGTCCTGGCCGCGACCCTCCCCGCGGGCGCTGGGGACCTCCTCGTCCAGAGGCGGCAGCTGCCTGTGCATCTGCCGCGGACACGGCCCGGGCGTCTCCACTCTGGCCCACGAGGCAGACAGGGGAACTTCCCCGGAGACGGCAGCTGCGAGTCCTAAATCGCTTCACAGGGAAGGAGAGCGCGCCCCGCAGTCACGCCTCTCAGCCCAGCCCTGCCTGCCCTGTGTCAGAGCTTCCAGAAGGAGGGCTGCCCAGAAGCCCCCAGTGCCCCCCGCAGCCTGCTCCGCGGGCTCTGCAGGTCTGGGCGCATCCCGGCTGTCACTCACCCGCTCTCACTGCTCCCGACCAGACCAGCGCAGCCTCCCTGCAGCCCGCCTTTCACCGCTGGACTGGAGACAGAGCCCAGGGAGGTCCTCTGATGCTCCGGCGGCGTCTAACTCAGTTAACAGATTCGCTCAGGGCATTAGATACGCTCTGAAAGAGTTCAGGCCGCGGGGAGGGGAGGGTCCATGACCATCCTAAGTCAAATGGAGCATTGACAGATCCTCACTTCTGTTGCATCAGGACCCGCAAGCTGCATCAGGGACATGACGCTGGGGAAACGGCCCAGAGGCAGAATGTGAAGCCCGGTTCAACTCTGGGCTGAAAAGAAAAGTTCAAATCAAACTACACTGCAAGTCTGCCGCGTGCTATCAAAGCACTGGGCGGGGAGGCTGTGCGGAGGAGATGGCCCCCTGGCCTCTGGGAAGGAGATCCTGCCAGGGGAACGCCACGTTGCTCCAGGAGCCCAGGGCTGGGATTCAGCGGGTGCGGGGAGGGGCCAAGCGCGGGAGGTGCTCAGTCGCCCAGGCTCTGTGCAGGGAGAACCGCCCAGGGCACTCACACACCAGGAGGATTGTTGCGGCTCGCCCAGGAGGAGCCCGTTCCAGTTCCAGGAGAGCAAAACTGACCCCTATTTTCCCTCCAATGTCACTATGTATCACCACTGGTCAAAACTGTCCCTTTGCTCTAGAACAGGGGTTCCCAAATCCTGCACCATGGACGGGTACACCTGTTAGGAGCTGGGCCACACAGCTGGAGGTTAGAGGTAGTTTGAAACAACTTCAGATCTCCATACTTGCTAGATTAAAGTCAGAGTGGAATATCCTGTTGTTCCGTTGCTAAGTTGTGTCCGACTCTTTGTACCCCATGGACTGCAGTGCACCAGGATTCTGTTCTCCAGTATCTCCCGGAGTTTGATCAAACTCATGTCCATTGAGTTGGTGATGCCGTCCAACCATCTCATCCTGTGTCATTCCCTTCTCCTCCCACCTTTAATCTTTCCCAGCATCAGGGTCTTTTCCAATAAGTTGGCTCTTCGCATCAGGTGGCCAAAGTATTGGAGTTTCAGCTTCATCAGTCCTTCCAATGAATATTCAGGACTGATTTCCTTTAGGATTGACTGGTTTGATCTCCTTGCTATCCAAGGGACTCTCAAGAGCGTCCTTAGTTGCCACAAAAGCACAGAAAAGCCTGCTTCCATTTCTAACATCCTATCTTTAGGAAGCAGCATTTTCTGCAGTAACAGCAACCAAACCAAGATTACAGAGTCGACTGGACATAGTCAACACACTTCAAGTGTCACTGTCTCCCATCACCCCCGCTGGGACCGTGCAGCTGCAGGAAGACAAGCTCAGGGCTCCACGGATTCCGCATTATGGTGAGGTGTATAAGTAGTTCACTATGTATCACAATGTGATAATAATAGAAATTCAGTGCCCAATACACATGATGTGCTTGACTCTGTCCGAAATCACATCTCCCTTCCCCAGTCTGTGGAAAACTCGTCTTCCAGTCCTTGGTGCCAAAAATCGTTGGAACTGCTGCTCTAAAAAATTCTTTTCTCGTTCTTAGAAAGTCAGAGTAAGTATCACAATTTGGATTTTAAGCTTAGAACAAGCAGGTGCTAACTATGCCATCATTTCCCTTCCTGAAGAGATAGATTGTGGTTTGTGCGAGGTTCTGCAGAGCCTGATGGAGCCCTCTGACAGAGACCAGCGGACCTTTACAAAGATGACACATGATACCTGATTTTTGTTCATTGGTGAACCATTTTAAGAGATATTTTAATTGGATATTTTTTAGCATGGCCTTTGAAATTTGATTAACGTCATCTGTTTCTCTACTGTTCTCAAGCCTTCAGCATTCTGCCCCTTCTCTTAATTATTGGCAATCGATCCTACTTCTTCACCTAGAAAATAGAAGTTCTGTTCTGATTCCTTCTGTGGCCACCTGTGTCTGTATATATATGGAGGGCATGGCAGCCCACTCCGGTATTCTTGCCAACAGAGGAGCCTGGTGGCTATAGTCCATAGCGCTGTAAAGAGTCGGACACAACTGAGCGACCAAGCGCATATATGTGTGTGTGTGTATGTATATGTATTGATGTAAAAAGCCATGTCCAGGCCTGGCTCTCTAACCTTCTGAAGGATGTTGCCACCCTGTTAATACACTCCATTTTGGATTAAATTAGCTAGAACTGCTTCCTGATGCTTGTAGTAAAGAGCCCTGAGCTGATTCACTGGGGGAGCTCAACGGGCTTGGCTCTGTGGCATCTCTCTTGGAATACATGCCTTGGGAGATTTCCCTGGGCTCCAAACCACCCCCGGGCTGGAGTCGTGTGGTGGTTCTGTCTGCTGAGGGCTGAGGAATGGTCTTTTCCACCATCCAGGCAAGCCAGCCTCTCTTCCCAAAGCTGCCCGCTTCCTCCACTGCAGGGGTGGGCACGCTCATGCTGCCCAGTTCGGGACATTCAGAATGGGGCAGGCAGCCTGAAGATTAGAGTGAGAACAGGAAGCGGCTCACAGAGGCAGCACCAATGGCCCACAGCCACGTGCAGGGTTAGTAACAGTAGTCGTCAAGGACGGACACAGGAACCCTGTCCCATTAACTCCTGAGCTGCTGAGGCTGTGGGAGGGGGACTGGGAGACACAGCTCTCCTGAAGAGCAAATGGGGAACATTTAGAAAAGTTAATGCCATGCTGAGAGTGGGACTATAAAGAAAGCTGAGTGCCGAAGAGTTGACGCTTATGAACTGTGGTGTTGGAGAAGACTCTTTCTTAAAATATAAATTTATTTATTTTAATTGGAGGCTAATTACTTTACAATACTGTATTGGTTTTGCCATACATCAACATGTATTGGCCACGGGTGTACTCGTGTTCCCAATCCTGAACCCCCTCCCTCCTCCCTCCCCGCACCATCCCTCTGGGTCGTCTCAGTGCACCAGCCCCGAGCATCCTGTATCCTGCATCGAACCTGGACTGGCCATTTTGTTTCTTATATGATATTATACATTTCAATGCCCTTCTCCCAAATCATCCCACCCTGGCTCTCTCCCACAGAGTCCAAAAGACTGTTCTATGCATCTGTGTCTCTTTTGCTGTCTCGCATACAGGGTTATCGTTGCCATCTTTCCAAATTCCATATATATGTGTTACTATACTGTATTGGTGTTTTTCTTTCTATCTTGCTTCACTCTGTATAATAGGTTCCAGTTTCATCCACCTCATCAGAACTGATTCAAATGTATTCTTTTTAATGGCTGAGTAATACTCCATTGTGTATATGTACCACAGCTTTCTTATCCATTCGTCTGCTGATGGACATCTAGGTTGCTTCCATGCCCTGGCTATTATAAACAGTGCTGCAATGAACATTGGGGTACACGTGTCTCTTTCAATTCTGGTTTCCTTGGTGTGTATGCCCAGTGGGATTGCTGGGTCGTATGGCAGTTCTATTTCCAGTTTTTTAAGGAATCTCCATACTGTTCTCCATAATGACTGTACTAATTTGCATTCCCACCAACAGTGTAAGAGGGTTCCCTTTTCTCCACACCCTGGAGAAGACTCTTGAGACTCCCTTGGACTGCAAGGAGATCCAACCAGTCCATCCTAAAGGAGATCAGTCCTGGGTGTTCATTGGAAGGACTGATGCTGAAGCTGAAGTTCCAATACTTTGGCCATCAGTGAAGAACTGATTCACTGGAAAAGACCCTGTTGCTAGGAAAGATTGAGGGCAGGAGGAGAAGGGGACGACAGAGGATGAGATGGTTGGATGGCATCACCAACTCAATGGGCATGAGTTTGAGTAAACTCCGGGAGTTAGTGATGGACGGGGAAGCCTGGCGTGCTGCAGTCCATGGGGTTGCAAGGAGTCGGACACGATTGAGTGACTGATCTGAACTGAATGCTGAGAAGTACTTTTGACCACAGCTAAATAGACACTTAAAGAAACGTACACAAGATTATGCATAAAAATATATGTAGCATTATTGTTTTTAATAATGAAAAACTGGAAACCTCCTAAATACTCACCATTAGAAAGTGGATAAATGGTGTACACATAAAAAAAGGGTATTAACAGCAGCAAAAGTGAGTGATCTTGAGCAACATGTTCAACATGAATAAGTTTCATGGGCAGCATGTGGAGAAAAACAAGTTGCAGAAGGAAGCATTCAGTATTCTTATAAAAGTTTTAAGCAAGAAAACATGGGAAGAAATGCTATATTTTGTTTAGGGATACAAATATACATAGTAAAATATAAATACATGGGAATCATGGACACTAAACTATGAAAAATTGTTATTTCTAGGGTCGGGGGTATGAATATATGAAGAGGAGGGTGTAATATTGGGCAAAAGGCTCTATTCTGTTTAACAAGCTGGACTGTGGGTGCAGCTTTTCACAGCTCTAAAATGTCTCATCAAGTAAACACTCAGTGAGGTGGGCTTCCTCGGTGGTCCAGTGGCTAAGACTTCATGCTGCTAACGCAGGAAGCACAGTTCAATCCCTGGTCAGGGACCCAAATTCCCATGTGCCTGGTAGCACAGCCAAAAGATTTAAAGAGGAAAAACACCTTAACGAAGCCGGGGATTAGGAAGGAGGGGTGAGCCACAGGCGGTTTCCCGGGTCATTCAGGGCAGCTATGGGTTCTGCAAACAGTGCTTTTTCTAGACGCTGCCTCGGGGTTTATCTGGGTGTTGATTTGGCCAGCATTTCTACCAACATCACTCAGTTTCCTGGTTCATGAACTGATGGTTCTGTTGATAGTACACCTGCCTCCCGCAGCTTATATTTCATGATTTGTTGAGAGAGAGGACACGTGAGCAGCTAACAAGCACTTCGGTTCATCTCCTCCTTCCCGTCTCCTTCCTGTTATGGATTGGATTTGTTTTGGAGAAAAAAAAAAATGAGGTAACTGATTTCTGGCAATGCTCTCTTCTCTGCCTTCTTGGGCATGTGCTCACCAGCCTTCTCCAGCATCTGCGGGGAAAACAAAGCGTTTGAATAAAAGAGCAGGTAGGCTGATGGGCGTCATTGCAGCAAAAGCGGTGGGGGAGTTCCCCAGCTCCTCCACAGCAGGGCAGCGGCCTCTTCCCCAGCGAATGGGCGTCAGACGCCGGGCAGTTGTAATAAGGGGTAAGGCCATGCCGGGACGTGGAAAGGACGCAAGCACAAGCTCTCTGGCAATGAATTAGTCTCCGTCAGATCTTTTCAAGTGCCCATGCCCTTCAACCCAGCAATTCCACTGTTAGAACACTGAGCAAAGGAAATAATCAAACAGTATCAAATATTTATGCCCCCAAATCACAAATCAAACCTAAAGTGTCCCAACAAGGGCCAGGGAATAAAACTGTGGGAAATCCAGACTGTTCAGTGAAGCAGCCACTGCACACGAGTGGCCAGGGCGGGGCTTCCCTGGGGTCCAGCGGCTAAGGTTCCACGCTCCCCACGCAGAGGGCCCAGGCTCAGTCCCTGGTCAGGGAACTAGACCTCGTGTGCTAAGTAAGAGTTCTCCTGTCGCAATTAAGGTCTGGTGCGGCCAAATAAATAAATAAATTTTTTTTAAAGAGTGACATGGGGAGATAAACAGCACTTGGAAAAAGCAGGATATGAAACTGTAATCTGCAATATCAACTCTATACATTTATCTCGGAGAAGGCGATGGCTCCCCACTCCAGTACTCTTGCCTGGGAAATCCCATGGACAGAGGAGCCTGGAAGGCTGCAGTCCATGGGGTCGCTGAGGGTCGGACACGACTGAGCGACTTCACTTTCACTTTCACGCATTGGAGGAGGAAATGGCAGCCCACTCCAGTGTTCTTGCCTGGAGAATCCCAGGGACGGGGGAGCCTGGTGGGCTGCCGTCTATGGGGTCACACAGAGTCGGCCAAGACTGAAGCGACTTAGCAGTAGCAGCAGCATACATTTATCTACCATCTGTCTATCTACACAGATACACAGGAGAAAATCAGCATAAACTATATAGAAATGCTAGCAGTAGAGATCTCTGGGTAAAGAAAGGGATCATAGCAATTTAAAAAATATACTTTTCTGGTCTGTCCAAAGTTTTGTGCCATGACTATGTATTACTTTATAAATTAGGGGACAAGTTATTAAAAGGAAAGCTCGCTGGGTTGAGAAGCAGGTAAATGAGGTGGTTAGAGAATGTTCTTCCACAGTTCTCCTCTGGGCATCCTCGTCCCAGGATGTAAGCAGACCTGCATACCCCACCCTTGCTCTGGTAGGGAAGCCTGACTGCGACTGATAAATTGCTGGAGGCTCAGTGTGGACGGCTTTGAATGTGAAAATTCCAGAGAGAGCCAGTTATGTAGGGCAGAGGAGGGGTCCCCACAATACTGTGAGTCTTACCTTCAGGAGGTTGAACGGCCTCCTCCTACTTCCAGCCAGGGGAAGGGAAAAAGGAACAATTCTGAAATACACCAGAATTTTCTGTTCTTAACAGAAATGCCTTCAGGAGAAACTAGCTAAACAGAGCCTGCCCAGCTGGCGTAGGGCAGGGAAATACCTGGCCCACTCTGCTCACCCTGACCCACTGAAAAGGGGAGGAAAAAGTGAGAAACGCATGAGGTTTGGTCCAGAGACACAGGCTCACTGAAGATGGAGACCATAGCTTCCCCTCCGCCTTCACCTCACCACCACATTACTAAAGCCTGTTCAGGGAATTCTCAGGTGGTCCAGTGGTTGGGACACAGCGCTCTCACTGCGGGAGCCCCAGGTTCGATCCCTGATTGGGGGAAACTAAGATCTACCAAGCTGTGTGGTGTGGTCAAAAAAAAAAAAAATCTGTTAACATCAGTTCCTTTGATCTAGTACATCATATCTGGCTATCAAGAAAAAATAAAGTATACCCAAAAAATCCCCACAGATTTGAAGAGAGAGACCAAGTATCCGAATCAGATATGGTACGTATGTTGGGATAATCAGACTGGAAGTTTTAAACTGTGATGAACACGCTGAGGGTTCTAACTGGTAAAGTGAACGGCACACAGGAGCAGGTGTGCAGTGTGCATGAGAGATGGAAATCCTAGGAAAGAACCAAAAAGAAATGCTAGAGAAATTTCCTAACAGAAAAGAGTGCCTTCAGTGATCTTATTAGTAGACTGGACACGGCTGTGGAAAGAATCTCTGAGCTAGAGGATATATCAACAGAAGTCTCTAAAACCAAAAAGAGAACAAAGACCTAAAAAAAAAATAAAATTCAAGGACAACTACAAAAGATGAAGCATAATGGGAATATCAGAAGGGGAAGGAAAAAGGAGGAGAAGAAAGTATAACTGATACGTGAAGAAAGGAGAGAAAATGAAAGAAACCCGAAAAGAAGGAAAGTGGGTGATGAAAATAGGAACAAAGCAGAAGGGTTACAAACAGAAAACAGTGACAAATACTGCAGACATTAACCCAGCTATGTCAGTGATCACTGTGAACACCCCGTCCTGACCGAGGAGGAGGAGGGGCCAAGTGTCCCCGGCCTGCTGCGCTCCCCGCGCAGGATTTCGGCACATGGCTCCTTCCAGCACAGCTGAGGGCTCCTACACGGTCGCTCCCCTCAAGGGCAGAGAGTATCAGAATCACTGCGTTGGGGTGTGGGGGTGGGGACCATTCCATGTCAGCCTTCCCAATGGTTCTGAGATTCTCACCTACCTAGCCACCTTCCTCCAGAAGCTCCGCCTCCAAGGATGATGCCGTTTGAATCGCAGGTATGAAAACCCAAAGCTAGCCCTAACTAACCAATTGACTTCATGGATGTGACTTCAGAATCCTCACAACCAGCCTCCCCACCCCCCCCCCCCCCAAAAAAGTCCTTCTTGATCACCAGGACCCCGAGTTCCACAAGGGACATTCATTCATTGGACTTGAGGCTTTGCTTTCTGAAGCATCAAGGCCATTTGTGAAGGGTTTTAAACTGGGTGAACTGTGGAACCTAACACTAACGTTCCGTGAGCCTGTGCTTTGTCTCTTTTATGTGAATAAATCCCAGATCCGTTCTGGAAAGGAGATTGGGATGGAGAGCAAGTCAAGGCCCTTGTAACCTAAGGGAGGAGAAAAGAGAACAAGGAGGATTCAAACGCAAAGCAGCTCTGGGCTTGCCCCCTTAGCCCAGGCTCCCCAAGGGAGCTTTCCCTCTTCCAGGGGTGTGAAGACCAGGGAGGAGTTTCGGCCTCATGATTTGAATGGAAAACCCTGACAGACAAGGGCACTTACCCGCAACTCCAGGAAGGACAGCCTGAGCCGCAAGACAGGTGTTAGGGAAAGGCCCACCGGGATGAGCGCCATAGGCTGAGTTTGTCTCCCCAAAATTCCCGTGCTGAAGTCCTCACCCCCTCTAGGTTCTAACCTCAAAACGTGACCTATTTTGGAAATACGGCCATTGAGGATGTGATGAGTTAAGATGGGATCCTGCATTAGGATGGGGCCCTAGTCTAGAATGATTAGTGTCCTTATAAACAGAGGACATTTGGAGGTAGATAGGCACAAGCCAGAATCAAGATTGTCGGGAAAGTGAAAGTTGTGTCCGACTCTTTGCAACCCCATGGACTATACAGTCCATGGAATTCTCCAAGCCAGAGTGATGGAGTAGGTTGCCATTCCCTTCTCCAGGGGATCTTCCCAACCCAGGGATGGAACACATGTCATCCAAATTGCAGGTGGATTCTTTACCAACTGTGATATCAGGGAAGCCCCGCCTTCTGCTGGGGCATAGTTTATTTAACTGCCTGGTCCATTTTTATTCCTCATGACACACCATTATACAAGTGACTCATAACAATTAGACATAAAAGGAGGGTCGTAACATTTTTAATCCCTTTAATGTAATTTAATGGGGAAATTAATCATTTATTAAGCAGGCAATTGAAAACCACTCAGAAAGAGTGTTCTTCCTGAAAGCTAGCATCAGAAGCTTCATTTCCCACAGTTTTCTGACGTCTTTGCATCTTTTAAATCTTCGGCAAAAGAAACATCAGATAACTTAGATAACAAAGTTTTGAGGTTCTCTTGTCTGATTTTTGTTTTAAAATTTCCTCATCAAAGATCTTGAGAAACACCCTGCTCAATGAAGCAGCCTGGCTGGGAGGGGAGTTTCGGGGAGAATGGATACTTGCGTATGTACGGCTGAGTCGCTCTGCTGTGCACCTGAAACCATCACAACGTTGTTAATTGGCTAAACTCCAATATAAAATAAAAAGCCAAAAATAAAGAAGGGAGGGGGAAGATCCTAAGAAATAAACTGAAAACCGAGAATGCAGGTGAGGCGGTCACCCTGTCACTGCCAGCATTTCGGGACTTCACTGCACTACGGAAAGAGAGTAACTTGCCTCCTAGCTATGCAGAAGAGAAAGCCCAAGTCTAATTCATTACCCAGGTCGGACAAATAGACTCTCTCATCTCTTCTGAGAACCTCAAAATGTTTTGCAAAGGGAATTGAAACTTCACAGTGATCCAAGGGATAAATATATTTGAGCTAAATTTGCAACCAAGCACAGCAAAACAAAAACAAACAAACGTACATATGGAGAGAGGGCCAGAGCAGCTGGGCCGTCCATGCGGGCTAGGCTCCTGATCCAGAGCCTCCCACGCCAGGCCGGCCGGAGCAATCGCACCCGGGCCTCTCGGGGCAAGTCTATCAAATACCACTGCCCGGAGAATATGCTGATTGTCCCCCAAAGGCTCGTCCTGGCCCCTGACCAGCCCGTGGGCGTCCATGCCGCCTGCAGGCTCAGCACAGAGAAGAGGCCCGGTGGGTGCCTCTGTCAGAAGCTGCCGCACTGTCCGCAGGAGCACAGCCAAGGGGCCGCAGTGGCCGGCAGCCACTGGCTGCCCAGACTGGTGCCACCAATATCATCTGGAAGGTTCCTGCTGCAGTGACGGGTGACTCGCGGGCTCACCAAGTGAGGAAACTGGCTCGGCTCCAGGCAAAGCTAAAACTCCCCGAACTAACAAACCAACCACAGCAGCCGGACTTGCAAAGGCCGCTGAAAACCAAGTCCTTGGCCTTCTTGCTGCGCTGTGGATTCAGACTGGCAAAGCACAGGAGCGCTTCCAAGGAGTGTTTGATGCAAGGATAAATGGTGGTTCCAGGAGCCTGTCCCTCCAGCATCCCGGCCTGAGGAAGCTTCCAATAGCGAATGGGATAGGCTGGACAGCTCTGGTGGTCCAGTGACTAAGAATCCGCCTGCCAACGCAAAGGACAGGAGGTCGATCCCTGGCTCGGGAAGATCCCGTATACCTGCGCTGGGCAACTCAGTCCGTGTGCTGCACCTGCTGAAGGCGGCGCGCCTGCAGCCCACCCGTGCTCTGCAAGAGAAGCCAGGCGGTGTGCCCCTCGCAGAGCTCCGAAACTGAGAGCCCGGCTCGCCCCCACTGGAGAAGGCCAGCGCGCGAGAAGGAAGACCCTGCGCGGCCGTAGATGAGTAAGTACGTAAAAGAATGCGGTATGCAGAAATCCAGCATCTCTGGTGGCTGGCATTGGCCAGCTCCTTCCGCCTTTTGTCAGCAGGGTGCGAAGATGCGCCGCAAGACCCCAGAGCACCGCATTTCACCTCCCACAGCGGGGTCGGCTCTTGCTGACCAGCACCTCCTGACAATCTCCACGGAGATGCCCTGATGCCCTGTGCCCTCCCCGAGGCTCCTGGGGTCCCCATCGCCCTTCCCGCCTCCCACTTCGGGGCTCTGCACGACCCAGAGCTCGGCTCGGGTTTCGCCTGCATGATGGAATTTCCTCTCCTTTGCATTCCGTCAGCAATTTGTTGAATGTCTCCTGTGTGCCCTGTCCCAAGCAAAAGGGAAGACCGGTATATTCAGTTCCGGAAAATGTCTTCTGTTACACAGGCCTACATGTTTCAGGTAAGAGCGCCCCTCAGTATTCAGCTGTATTCATTCCCTGAGTTCTTCGAAGTGATAGCAAAAAAAATCACTTCATAAGGGGTGTTCCTTCTCAAAACAGCTCTATTCCTCCACCCACCCACCCCCAATTATCTAAATAATTCACTTTCTCAGTAATGAGTAACAAGGGCGTATCAGACAAAGACAGAATTGATAAGATGTTTCCAGAAGAGCTAGCAAACTGACATCCCAGCAAGCACAATGTTAGTTATCTGCCTAAGGCTTTATTTCTGATTTTCATAAACATTAATTCGATACAGGGTTCCTCCCAGGAATGGTTTCTATGTATTTGTTAAAAGTGCTTTATTGTGCCAAATATTAAAAACAACAGAAATATAAAATCTTTAAAAATAATGCAAAATTCCCGTACCCTAACAAACAGGCCATTTCATTTGCCGTGTTTCCTACTAGTCTTTTTTAAAATGTATTCGTATTTCAGACATAACTGTTCGACATAGATGGAATTTTATTGCCTTCTCTTAACCTTAAATCATAAGCGTAAATCACCAATTTCCCATTTTTACCTTAAATCACAAGTGTCTATATAAATTTCATGCTTGTGAGTGTTTACTGATTCATGATATTCAATCTAGTATGTCATAATTTACCTGTTGTTATTTGCTATAATAACAAACATCTACAATAGAGATCTTCATATGTACATCACTTCTTCCTGTGGTGGAATATTTTCTTAGCACAGCTTCTAGGATTCGGATTATTGGTGTAAAGAGCCTTTTGAATTTTACATTATCATTTTTGGTAACTTAAAGTGAGTTTTGTTTGGAAAATTTCACAACGGCTTTTGAGGTCATGGGAGCATGAAGCTGTTGCAAAACCCAAGGCTGGCGATCCACATGGCTGGCAGCGTGAGGCGTAAGGCCATACCAGGCTGACCTTTATACACAAAGGGGAGTTTTTAAGAGGCTGACAGAAAGAGACTCCTATCTAAAACAATACAGATGTGGCATGCAAATGACTAGGCTAGAAAAATGATCTTTCACCTTCATTGATTTTTGTTTTCTGCTGATCTGCAGCATGTTATGAAAATAGAGTTCTCAGCTTGCATTTATCTGTGACTCATCAGAAAATCTTTTCATCTATATTCAGAGCCAGCAGTGGGCCTTATGATAACAGGCACTCCACAAATATTTGTTAAATTGAAGGGGACTACATTTTTATGATTTTTTTAATTCTCATTTTTATAGTGGATTTATAGCGTGAGCAAGAAATAAACCACTGTTGCTGTAAGCACAGAGATTGGGAGGGGGTTACTGAGACATAACAGATTCTCTGGGCTGATATACCACCTATCATGCGCTTTCTATGAAAACAGCTAAATGAAACAAAGGGGGGGCAGCACTGTTCATAGTTGCAAAAGAAAAGAAAGCGGAAGTTATTAAGTAAAGGGCGCAATTCCACTCAAGTTATTATCTAGTCATGAAAATGAATGTTTATAAAGAACTTGAAATTGCATGGAAAATTCTTACAGTGCAAGATTAATTTTAAAAGGAAGACTATAATTTGTTTGTATATATTATATATGTATATATGAGTATACATTCATAGGTATAGTCATACTTATATGTATATATAAATATACATTCAATGGATTCTTTACCAGCTGAGCCACAAGGGAAGCCCAAGAATACTGGAGGGGGTAGCCCATCCCTTCTCCAGTGGATCTTCCCAACCCAGGAATCAAACCGGGATCTCCTGCATTGCAGGCGGGTTCTTTACCAACTGAGCTGTCAGAGAAGCCCAAATGCATGTACACATACATAAACTGTCTCCCCTTTCCTACGTATGTGTACAGGGCTCCCAGCTGGTGCCGTGGTAAAGGATCCGCCGTCAGTGCAGAAGCTGCAGAGACGCAAGAGACACGGGTTGCATCTCTGGGTCAGGAAGATCGCCTGGAGTCAGAAATGGCAACCTACTCCAGTATTTTTGCCTGGAAAATTCCAAGAATAGAGGAGCCTTGTGGGCTGCAGTCCATGGGGTCACAAAGAGCTAGTTGCACACACACACATACATACATAAAACCATTACCTGGTTAACTTTGCATTAAAAATTATGCATAGGGAAAAGAAACGAAGGCAACGCAACCAAACAATGATAGTTTCAACTTTGAGAAAACAGAGTGAGGTTTTGTCCTTTTTTCTACTTTGCTTAATTTTCTAATTGTTTTTCAAGTGTGCGTCTTTCTTATAATCAACAAAACTGTTTTGCAAAAGGACTGCTTTCCTGGGGAGCTGTCTTTTCTTCTACTTCTGTTATAGTCATCCCGTCAAGAAAGATTTATTATCAGCACTTTCTCTGTGCTTCTTGTAGTTCTCAATGCCAGAACACAGTCATGAACAATACAATCGCTCCTGTTTCCACAGAGCTTACATCTAGTGAAAATTATAAGCAGAAAATTTCCACAATAATCATTTACTTTGATTATTTTGAAAGTTCTTGAACGGAAGAGGAAGAAGAATGGTATCTAACTGAGAAACTGGACCTGTCCTTTTCACCAGATATTTGAAGATCTGAGTTATGCATTTTCTGTTTTAATTAAAGTCATTTGCTAACACTTCAAAAAAAAATCTGCAATCGCTATTAAGAGTTGTATCTCAACAGGGAAAAAAATAAGTAAAAAGGACAACCGTGAACAACATACCAAAAACAAACAAAAGAGAGTTGTGTCCATGTTATGCAATTTTACTTAATATTAATAATTGTTACTAAAATATAGAAAATAAGTCCCAGTCAGAATACTGCTGGATAGTAGCCAGTGGTGGTGATTTAGTTAAGTCGTATCTGACTCTTGTGACCCCGTGGACTATAGCCCGCCAGGCTCCTCTGTCCATGGGATTCTCCAGGTAAGAGCACTGGAGTGGGCTGCCGGTTCCTTCTCCAGGGAACCCTCCCATCCAGGGATCGAGCCCCAGCCCCTGCACTGCAGGCGGGTTCCTCACCGGCGGAGCCGCCAGGGAAGCCCAGGAGTGGCAGTGTGCTCGTCACGATGCTGGCCACGGACAGTCAGTGTGTGACGGGCACACATCTACTGGGACCCAAGCCTCACGAAGCGCTCAGCTTGATTTTCTGAGCGTTGAATCACAAGCCAGAGGCATAAAATAACAGAAAGACATTCTCCCGCTGGAGCAGGAAGTGAGGGAAACCGACATTTCTTCTGTAGATTTCAGGGCTCTCTTCCTATGCTCTCCAAAGCACCAAAGGAAAATTGCTCTGATTAACAAGTTTTTCCCTGAAAAAGTATAAAACGCTTAGAAAAAAGAATTAGAGGGGAACTCAATCTGGTTTTTAATAACTTTTATTGTTTTACTGATTAAAAATAATATATGTTCTTTGTAGAAAATATGAGTAGTGCAGATTATTAAGATGCATATAAAGCTCCTCTGTAACCCTGGCACATACAGATAACCACAGCTATTATTACAGTGAACCTGTATGCGAACTTTCTTCTAGAACAGAGGTTGGCAGAGTTTTTGGCACAGGGCCAAATAGTAAATAATTGTTGCACAGGCAGCTACCCACTTTGGGTATAGTGAGAGTAGATGTCTACACAACACCTAAATGAATGAGCATGCCCGTTCCCGCAAAACTGCATTCACGAAGACGGGCAATGGCCTGCCCTTGGTCCCATCCACAGTTTGCTCACCCCTCTTCTAGAGCGTTCAGCCTGGAGAGGGGCAAGCATGGAATTACAAAGTCCTACCCCTGCTCCTGCCTTTGACATCTCCATCGTCATCATCCTAATGGAGGAGTCTCATCACTCTTCTCCACGTTCACTGGTAAACATCTACTGGAAGCGTACGGCTATGCCTAGGAACCCCTGGTGGCTCAGATGGTAAAGAGTCTGCCTGCAGTGCGGGAGACCTGGGTCTGGTCCCTGGGTCTGGATAAGGGGATGGCAACCCACTCCAGTATGCTTGCCTGGAGAATCCCATGGATAGAGGAGCCTGGCGGGCTCCAGTCCACGGGGTCACAAGAGTCAGATTCAGCTGGGCGACTTCACGTTCACTTTCTTTTCTTTATGGTTACACATTCACACCTAGAACGTGTTGAGGGAGCAGCTCCCACCACCCCCGACCCTTGCTCTCTGAGCGCTACAAGCTGCAAGGAAAGCATTGTCATTTGGTGGCTGTCTTGTCCAGCTCTTTTGGGACCCCCTGGACTGTAGCCCGCCAGGCTCCTCCGTCCACGGGACTTCCCAGCAATAATACTGGATTGTTGCCGTTCCTCCTCCAGGGGATCTTCCCAACCCAGGGGTCACACTCAGGTCTCCTGCACTGGCAGGTGGATTCTTTACCACTGAGCCACCAGGGAAGCAAGGACATGATTACAAACGGTGAGTAACGACAGGCTTGCCCAGGAGAGCGGTACGGTGCTGTGGGACCATGCACAGGAGGTCTAACCCCATGGCCGGTTCAGAGACAGGTTCTGAGAAAGGGTCCAGGAAGCTGCAGTCTGAACAGGGAGCAAGGAAGGCCCGGCCTCGTGCTGTTGACAGGGGAGCATGGACACGGAGGCCAGGGCACGGAGGCCAGAGGAGCCAGCAGGAGTGGAGCCTGCGGCTCTGACACTCCCTGGGCCTCCGGCCGTGGTCCCGCAGGCAGGGGAAGCCGCAGAAGGGTTTAAGCAGGGAAGTCATGAGATCAGCCGTATTCCAGCGGACCCTAAACTCGGCGCCCCCACTCTAGGCCCCCAGGAAATTTCCCTCTCAGTCCTTGCAATGCATTACTACAGAATAACCTTTTGTTTCACTCATTAATTTTTTATTAATTCATTATTTTTTCATTCATTACTTCGTTAATGAGAGTCCCCTGGACAGCAAGGAAATCCAACCAGTCCATCCTAAAGGAAATCAGTCCTGAATATTCATTGGAAGGACTGATGCTGAAGCTGGAACTCCAGTACTTTGGCCACCTGATGCAAAGAACTGACTCATTTGAAAAGACCCTGATGCTGGAAAAGACTGAAGGCAGAAGGAGAAGGGGACGACAGAGGATAAGATGGCTGGATGGCATCACCGACTCAATGGACATGAGTTTGGGTGGACTCCGGGAGTTGATGATGGACAGGGAGGCCTGGTGTGCTGCAGTTCATGGGGTCACAAAGAGTCGGACACGACTGAGCTGCTGAACTGAACTGACTTCATCACTTATTTGGTTGCCCCAGGTTTGAGTTGCAGCACATGGAATCCTCAGTCTTCTTCGCAGCAGGACCTTTAGTCACGGCAAGCAAGCTCTTAGTCACGGCATGCGGGATCTAGTTCCCCGACCAGGGATTGAACCTGCATTGGGAGCATGGAGGCTTAGCCGCTGGACCACCAGGGAAGTCCCCATAGTCATCTTCTAAGTATCCTCATCTTGTCATGGCTCTGCGAACACGCCAGAGGTGTGAGGTCCCGTCCAGACTGGAAGGTCACCTGACACACCGCCTTAGTCTTGCTTTTCTTTAAAGAAAGTCCTTTGCTTTTCCCGGGACATCTCTCCTATCTCCCCATCTTTGTGCTTTGGTGAGAGCTGTGTCTCCACGTAGTGTCCTGACCCAAATTCCATAACCGAGGCCAGCTTCTAGCGCAGCCCACCCTGTCCCCTGCTCATGTTCAGCTGTGTGAACGCCTGTCTCTCCTCAAACCTTCGTAGCGCAGGGCCTGTCCTCTTTTGCCCCACGTCATGGTCTGTCTGCTGTTACGGTTGTTTGTGCCTTCACCTCATGGTTTTCCTTTGATGGTGTAGTAGGAAGGAGCTTTGTCTCTTTACTAATAATACCAAGAGCTGTTATTTGTGAAAAAGTTTAATCCATGGCAAGTGATGAGCTAAATATTTTTCATATTTTATTTCCTGTTTATGACAACATGGAAGGCCTGTGATAGTACTGCTAGCATGTCACGGATGAACATTGATTACCTGCTCAATGCCATCGAGCAAATAAAAGATGGTGCCAGGATCTGAACCAGGTTCACCTGAATCTGGGCTTTCCTGGTGCATCAGCTGGTAAATGCAGGAGACCCGGGTTCAATCACTGGGTTCAAAGATCCCCTGGAGAAAGAAATGGCAACCCACTCCAGTATTCTTGCCTGGAGAACTTCATGGACAGAGGAGCCTGGCGGGCTACAGTCCACAGGGTCGCAAAGGTCGGACACAGCTGATCCACTTTCACTTTTCTCTGACGCCAAAGACTGTGCTCCGCTCTGTGGAAGTTCCCATTGCTGCGTAGTACTCGCAGGAAGTTCTGGCTGGCAACAGTGTGATAAGAGGAAGATTTTCTAAGGATTTCTACGCCTCTAGAACAATTCTATCTAAAACTTGAGCTTCACTGGCATTGCCTGATGACCAATTTTCTACTTGGCATGGGTAATAAACTTGTCTTTCTAGTGAAGATGGTGACCCACAGAAAAACATCTATCAACATTAAGATTGTTTTTAGCAAATAAAAATACAAGCGGCCCAGTTACATTTGAAGTTCAAATAAAAAAATGAATAATTCTTGTTAGGCTACAAAATTATTCATTCTTTTACCTGAACTTCAAATTTAACTGAGCCTCCTATATTTTTTCTGGCAATCCTAATGGACAACTTAGGAAAAGTAATAAGTATGTCATTACTATGGTATTATGTTCCATAGTACCAAAGAGGAAAGCTAGAGCTGGCTAAAACTTTTTTATTTTTTTCTAAAAAATTTAATTTCTGAAACTTAAAAAATGTAAAGCCTGGGACTTCCCTGGCAGTCCAGCTGGTAAGACTCCAAGCTTCCACTTCCGGTGTCTCAGATTCCATCTCTGGTTGGGGAATTAAGATGCCATGTGCTGTGTGACTAGTCCAAAAAAAGTAAAGCTTAAAAGGATAACAGACATGGGCAATTTGTTACTCACATCATAATGAAAATAATACTTACAAAGAATGTAGAAATAGGGGACTTCCTGGTGGTTCGGTGGTTGATAGTCTACCTTCCAGCACAGGGGAGGCAGGTTCAATCCATGGTCAGGGAACTAAGATCCGCCTGCCACGGGCCGCGGGGCAACGAAGCCACGCGCCACAGCTCCTGAGCCCATGGGTCCCCACCCAACACAACTAGAGACACCCGTGTGCCACAACTAAGGCTCAAGGCAGCCAAATACATATTTTTTCCAACGTAGAAATAAATATACATATATGAAATATACATGGGATATGAAAAAACACCTATAATCTTGCCACCCAGAGGCAATCATTGATAATGCTTACAATTTGTATTTTAGCAGCCTTCAACTTGGAAAGTTAAAATGTGAACAACCAGAATGCCAGAGTGCTTCGTAGCGGAAATGAGTACTTTCAACTTACCTGCTTTTAAACTGAAGAATAGAGAAAGTAAATTTGTCTGCAGTGAAAGCCGAAGACTTCCTCCCCACCTCCATGTATACTTCATTCATGAAGAGAGTGGGGAGAGAAGAGAAATAGGGAGAGAAGAGAAAGAAGGGGGGCACAATGGAGAGAGAGGAAAAGGCGGGAGAGCCTCGGGAGAGCAGGAAGCAGGGAAGGCGAAGGGACAGACGCGATGGAGAGTTTCAGCAGAGACAGAGGCAGAGGGAGACACACAGAATGGGAGCTTCCGTCCACTCTGCGTGAGGGCTGGATTATTTGTCATCTGCTCCGGGCAGAAGAAAAATAAACTGGAAGCAGATGAAGAGAGATTCAAGCTAGATAACAGCTAATTTGCTGGGAGCTCAGATCCTGGGAGCCCAGGTACAGAGGGTTAAAGTGAAGTTTTCTTCGTCTGAATATTTTTTTTTCGGGAAGCATAACCTATGGAAAAGTGCACAAATCATAAACATGCAACTTGATGAGTTTTCACAGAGTAAACACAATACTGGACCCACCGCCCAGAACAGGAAACAGGGCGTGCTTAGCACCCTCGAGTCTCCTGCTTCCCATCCTCCACCGGTAATGACCCCTTGAAAAATATTACTCTCCTGACTTCTACGTGATGGGTTAGTTTTGCCTGTTTGTTTCTGAACCTCATGTTACATGTACAATGAGATGGTACCATATATACTCTTTAGGGTCTGGCTTCTTTGGCTCAGTGTCATGCTTACAGGATACGTCAGCATTGCTTTGGGAGCAACAGTTTGTTGCCATTGACATCACAACGTTCCGTTGCATGAGTATGCAACAATTCCGTCACCCCATGCACTGTTGATGGATATTTGGGATTGCTTCCAGTTTATGGCCATTAAGAGTAATGACCATTTTGGAACACGTCTTTCAGTGCACACAAATTATCTTGGAATTTTAGTATCTTTTTCAAGTTCGTAGGATTTTTAGCAGTGTCCCCTTTTCAGCCCTATTGAGAGTAATTTGTGCTAATAGGAGAAAATATCTGTGGTGTATTTGATAAGTGTTTACTATCTAGAATATTTAAGGAACTCTAACAGCTAAAAGACAAACAACCCAATCTAAAAATGACCAGAAGACTTGAATAGACATTTCTTCAAAGAAGATACAGAAAAAGCCAACAAGCACCTAAAAAGCTGCTCAACATCATTAGTCGCTGTAGAAATGCAAATCAAAGTCACAGTGAGATAGCACTTCATACCAGCTAGGATGGCCATCATAAATAAAACAAAACACAAACAAGAAAATAACAAGTGTTGGTTGGGATATGGAGAAACTGGAACTCTTGTACCGTGCTAGTAGAAATGTGAAATTGTGCAGCTGGTGTGAGGAACAGCGGTTAAGAACCCACCTGCCAGTGCAGGGGACACTGGTCTGGGAAGATTCCACATGCTGAGGCACCATTGAGCCCAGGCACCTCAGCCATGCACCCTGGAGCCCACAAAGGGAGAAGCCACCACGACGAGCAGGCCGTGCGCACGACGGAGAGCAGCCCCCGCTCGCCGCAGCTAGAGGAAGCCTGCACACAGCCACAGAGACCCCGCACAGCCAGACGGGAACACACAGAACTTACGAATGTAAGCAGAGCGTGAGCGTAGGGTCCAGCAATTCCGCTCTGAGGTATATACTCAGAAGAATGGAAATCAAGCATCTGTACGTGAATGTTCATAGCAACAGTGTTCACAATAGGGAGAAACAACCCAAATGTCTGCCGACAAGTGAATAGATAGACCAAACGTGGTAGAGCTACCCAGAGGAATGTTATTCAGTCATAAAAAGAGTTTGGTTGCACAAATCTGTGAATGGACTAAAACCACGTGTGTGTTGCTTCAGTCGGGTCTGACTCTCTGTGACCCTGTGGACTGCAGCCCCCCAGGCTCCTCTGTCCATGGGATTCTCCAGGCAAGAATGCTGGAGTGGGTTGCTGTGCCCTCCTCCAGGGGATCTTCCTGACCCAGGGATCAAACCCACGTCTCTTACGTCTCCTGCTTTGACAGGTGGGTTCTTTACCACTAGCGCCACCGAAAAACTTATACTCAGGATCAAAACTGAAGCACTGAGTGATTCAGTAACTGTCTATGTGATCAATCTATAGCTCATTTTGTACTGTCTCTGGGAGGATGTGAATAAAACGTGATGTCTAAGGACGTGTTTTTTAGGATCTCGCTGGTGGTCCAGGGGTTAAGGCTTCGCCTTCCCATGTGGGGGGTGCAGGTTCCATCCCTGGTTGAGGGGCTAGGATCCCACGTGCCTCATGGCCGAAAAACAGAACATAATACAGAAGCGATATTGTAATAAATTCAATAAAGACGTCGTTAAAAGGGGGTGTGTTTTAAGAGACAGTAGAACCTGAAATTAAAATGCTGAGGTTCTGGGGAATTCCCTGGTGATTCAGTGGTTAGGCCTCGGGCCTTTCACTGCCAAGGGCCCAGGTTCAATCCCTGGTCAGGGAGCTAAGATCATGCAAGCAGCAAGGTGCAGTCAAATACAATAAATACATAAAATACTGAAGCTCTGGGTCAGTTTCACACACTAAATCGTGAGTCTGAAGTGAGGTGTGGGTCTCCTGAAATAGCGTCTGGCAGCTCCTAAGGGAGGCTCATTAGCTTTGCTTCAATCCATTATAATCTGGTTTCAAACCTGTTTGACTTCAGTTAGGAAAGCCCTGCAGCTAACAAGCCTGGTAGTGAAATATTTACAAACCCTAATATAGCATTTACACTGCTGTTAAGATATGTTGATAATGTTGAGACTGGCTCAGGGCAACACTGTGTCATAGGGATCCTGACAGATTTAATACGTATAAGGTTTTCCTCGTCTCACCCTCAGATGATCCTTCTGCCTTTTAAAGGAAATATTCCTTCCAAGGCATTCTTTCACGCTCGCCCCTTCCTTTCATTCCAAAGCTTCTTCCCTTAACGCGGCTTCTGCTCCACCAGCTCAAGATCATTCCAGTGTATCTGACGAGAGCTCAGGCTCTTAGAAACGCGCTGTTGGAATGCCATCTGGCTCACCATTCGGTGTGTCCAGGCAGACACACTGCAGGTCATCTCCAGGAAGGAAGAGAAACAGAAGGCCGTCTCAGAGCTATTCATACGGCTCCACTGCAGGCTCTGGCCTGGAAAATAAGAAACTAGGACTTTAAGGGGTTTGATTGCATTTCCTCTTTCCTGTATTTCATGAAGTTTAAATTATAACCGTCTGTTTCAGAAGATATAAAAATCCTGAATTCCATCTTCTTCCGTATTAACAGAATACCAACCCCTTGGGGAATCTTTTATTAGCGGAGGTTTTCAGTAACGACTCTCCTAAAATCACACTGTAAAATAAGCACTAAGCTACATCTCATTACCTATCTACCTCATTTGCCTCTTGAATGTAGTGATGAAAGGGGCTTCTGTCTCTGAAATGCATCTCCTAATGAGGATGTTTGCCTGGGTACCAACAGTGACATTGTTTTCTGCTTGTTTAATAATGATGTGGAGGAGAAGGAGGATGGTGATGATAGTGAAAGCTTCCTTTCCTCCAGCTCTTATTAAAGATCGTGTCATTACCCACTATTTGGGGCTTATTCTTTACTTCTCAAAATATCCCCAAATCATTCCTGGTGGCTTCAAAGGCATTTTATATTTGGTGCTTAATTTGATTTAATTTTAATTTCATTCTTATAGCCTGTAGGAAAAACACCACTCTGAAATTCATCAGCTGCAATAAGTCTGATATCGTGTCCATCCATCATCTCTCCCCTCTCTGTTTGGTAGGTTAATCCTCCATGTGTTTCCAATAAAGTGAAGTGAAGTGAAAGGTGCTCAGTCGTGTCCAACTCTTTGCAACCCTATGGACTATACGGTCCTTGGAATTCTCCAGGCCAGAATACTGGAGTGGGTAGCCTTTCCCTTCTCCAGCGGATCTTCCCAACCCATCAATTGAACCAGCGTCTCTGGCACTGCAGGCAAATTCTTCACCAAATGAGCTATCAGGAAAGCCCATAAGCTAGTGGAGAAACATGGCCTTGTAGCTACGTTTGTACAAACCCTGTTCTGTGATACAGAAAGTCGTTGGGTTTCGTTTAGTTAATATGCTAGGCTCCAGTTTTCTCTCTCAGTAGGCTTTCTGCATTCTTCTCCCAGAAAGACTTTCCGTTCTTCTTCCCGTTAATAAACCTTGATAGAGCATCCACTGTTTTCTAAGCTCCATGCTGGGTACTGGAGTCACGGAGATAAACAGAACCTGGTTTTTATCCCCAAGTAACCAAAATCGAATACAGAACAAGCCTTGTAAATAAATAGCTGCAATACAGTGAAACAAGAGCCGCTTGAGAAAAGAGTGGCATACTGTGGAGGAGGAATGATGCGTAAGCTATAAAATCTTGTTTTGCTCTTTGACCGCTGTTTGGCTTTCTGTATTTGATGATGAAATCATTTTCATTTTACTACTTCATATACCTGTAGAATCTCCTTGTTTTCAACGTTCATGTTTTTCACCTTTTATTATAACACTCTACCTTTCGTGTGTCTCACAGATGAATATAACCTTTTATTGTATCCATTAGATTTTTATTCGGGATCTAGGTATCGGGTGAAGAGAGAGATTTGGGAGGAGAGACGATGCAGTAAAAAGTCTTGCTGGCATTGCTGGGATCAGGCAGTGGTGTCCCACACCCTCCAGTAAAGTCGCTTCAGGCTCTTAGGAGAAAGGCACAACAGAATGAGTCCGAAGGCCCGAGAGGGAATCCTCTTTATGGCTGGAGCAGAAAGAGAAGAGAGAAAAAAGCGGCTTGGAAGGCTAGAGAAAGGTCATTCCTGTATCTTTCAAGTGAACCACAGGACACGTGCACTCCCATGTAAACAAATCACCGCCTGCAGGCAGCCTCACTGTCAAGATGAAGCCTCAGGAGCTCAAAAGAAAAGCAAGCGAAAGACCACGCACGCTCTTCCTTCCTGTCAGCTCCCTAAACCCACAGGGAGGCTAAAGCCAGTGTCTCAGGACGAAATCTAAACCCGTGTGTGCAGCTGTGGTCTGGGCCTGAGGACAGAGCCAGGGAGAAAGCGCAGAAGCAGCAGCGGCTGAGAAAGAGCAGAGAGCAGAAGGACCCCGCTCATCCCGCGCGGTGACCTCGCTCTTGCACAGCAGGAATCATTAGCGGCTCATTGTGAGGGACAGGGAGTGAAATGACAAGAAGGCCAGAGTTTTTTGGAAAGCGTTTAAGGCCTTGACTGATGATATCATACATTCTCAGAGAGAAATGGAGAGTTCTAGTTTCCCCTGTGGCTCAGCTGGTAAAGAATCCACCTGCAATGTGGGAGACCTCGGTTTGATTCCTGGGTTGGGAAGATCCCTGGAGAAAGGATAGGCTCCCCACTCCAGTATTCTGGCCTGGAGAAGTCCATGGACTGTGTAGTCCATGGGGTCTCAGAGTCGGACACGACTGAGTGACTTTCACTCACTGCAGTCTGCCACTGCGCCTGGGTGGGTGGGAGAGGGGAGCTTCAGCTTGGGGATTCTTTGCCCCAACTGGTGACAGGTCTCAGGGAAAGAGCCTGCAAGCTTCCGTAACTTTTTAAAAGGCAATTGTCCGAGGCAGTGAGTGAGTCTGAACACCACAAGCTGTCTGTCCCCGGGGGCCAAGAGCCCCGACTTGGGGGCACAAGCGGAGGGCTGGGGGCGGGGTGCGGCTGGAGACCCAGGAAGGCCGAGGTGCTCTGCCTGCGCCGTGTGGCCTTGGAGGGCTGGCGGCCTCAGCGGTGCGGGCTGCCCGGGGCGCTCTACAAAGCATATACAAAAGTAGAAACGACAAAAGGGTGAAATTCAAAAATTGTATGCGTCTGTTCTTTCCTTCCAGTGCCCCAGTGGGTTTCTGGTGCGTCTCTAGGGTGCCTGGGCCCCTCCCAAGGCCACGGGAGCTAAAACAGAAAGCAAGCAGAGCACCTCTGCTGCGCGTCCCACCACCGTGGTTACCTCGAGAGGAGAGCACCTGCACCATTGTTTGAGCAGCGCCCTGAACCCACTGCTTTCTCCAGGGAAGATTCTTTTTGCCTAAAGAACAGCTGGCAACTAGGGCTATTCAAACTCGGCTGCTTGGCAGGCACGTTCTTGAAAATGAATCAAGGGAGCTTGTCACACCAAGGAAAAGCCACCAACAACACTCATTTCTCTGATGCCACATAGTCAGGCGCTCAGTCGTGTCCAGCTCTTTGTGATCCCATGGACTGTAGCCCACCAGCCTCCTCTGCCTGTAAATTATCCCAGCATGAATACTGGAGAGGGGTGCCATTTCCTCCTCCAGGGGATCTTCCCGACCCAGGGATGGCACTCGAGTCTCTTGCCTCCCCTGCACTGGCAGGCAGATGCTTTACCGCTTGAGCCACCGGGGAAGCCCCTTGTTTCTTTGAACTTTCTAGCAAACGTTAGATTTTTAAAAATCTTGTGTCAGGCATCATAAGCTTGATGGCATCAAAATAAAAAGACTTTTCAGATGATATTGGTGCTGATATCAGGGCCGTGTTGGATATTGTGTAATGAAATGGGTCAACATTTGGAAGAGGTCCACAACTGAGTGGACCAATGTTTTCGGAATAGTCCACGCATGATGTTGTAAATTATGCCAGGGGATGGACAGGGGATCCCTTCAAAGTGCCTGTGGTCCCTCCCACCACACAGTTCATACCTTGAAGCCTAATCCCCAGTGCGATGGGACTTGGGGGGTGATTTGCTACACGACCTTGTCCTCATAAATGGGATCAGAGCTCTGACAAACGAGACCCCAGAGAATTCCCTCGCCTTCCGCCACCTGAAGACACAGTGAACCATCGGTCTGTGAGCCAGGAAGCCGGCTCTCATCCAACAGTGAGCCTGCCGCTGCCTTGAACTTGCACTGAACACAGCCTCGGGAACCGTGAGGAGCACACGTCTGTTGCTGATAATCCACCTCGACTATGGCATTTCTGTGATAGCAGCTTAGTTACAATGAGGTAATTGCACCTCACTTAACAGCTTGTTATGATTCATCATAAAGTCACAATAACCCCTTTTTTTCAGTTTAATGCCACAAAGATAGAGTCACTTCAGCTGTGTTTGTCCTCCACTTTCAGTTTTTCTCTGAAACTGCTTTCTACAATGTGACCTACAGGAACATCTGTGTCATTAAGGAAAGCCATGGGACAGATAACACCAAGAAGATGAAGAATTAAGATAAATACTCAGTCAATTTAAAGGAGCACACTTTGCATGAATGTTTTATGAAGGTTTCTGAGGAAGGTAGTGTGGTTGGGGGCTCTTCTGACGGGTTGCCTGAGCTCTGTGCTTAGCGCCTCAGTCGTGTGCAACTCTTTGCAACCCCGTGGGCTGTAGCCTGCCAGGCCCCTCGTCCATGGGAGGGGATTCTCCACACAAGAAGACTGGAGTGGGTTGTCATACCCTCGTCCAGGGTATCTTCCCAACCCAGGGATCGAACCCAGGTCTCCCACATTGCAGGCTGATTCTTTACTGTCTGAGCCACCAGGAAGCCCAAGGATACTGGAGCGGGTAGCCCATCCCTTCTCCAGGGGATCTTCCTGACCCAGGAAAGGAACTGGGGTCTCCTGCATGGCAGGCAGATTCTTTACCAGCTGAGCCACCTGGGAAGCCCATAAGAAAAGCCGTGGGACAGTCAAACATCAAGAAGATGAAGAAGTAAGATAAATACTCAGTTAATTTAAAGGAGAACACTTTGCGTGAATCTTTTATGAAGGTTTCTGAAGAAGGTGATGGGGCGGGGGAGGGCTCTTCTGGTTGGCTGCCTGAGTTCCACGTCCACTTGATTCCTCCAAGCTGATATCTCCTTTGGAGATAACGTGGGGATTTTTTTAAGTGAAAACAAACAAACAGAAACCTTTATTTATAATTAACATCACTAAAGCAGTATGTACAGACATCAACTAACAAAAGGAGGCAATCTGAAGCAAAAGTAAGACTTTTCATGCAAATTGCACTTTTCATTTTCATGCTGGCAACATACACTGCACAGATCTTCGCTTTGGATTTTATAAATCTTTATAAATCTCATTTTGGAAACAAATATATCCGTGGCATGTCCAGGGGGTAGCAAGACTACAGAGATTAGGAAGGCTGTGTGGTAAAGAAAATTTTTTGTTTGTTTCTTTAAAAAAAATTTTTTTTTTTTTTGGCCACACCTCACAGCATGCAGAACTTCCTGACCAGGAATCCAACCCACATTCCCCTGCAGTGGAAGTACTGAGTCTTAACCACTGGGCCACCGGGGGAAGCACCAAGAAATTTTCTTAATTTATGAGAGGCTCAGGTGGCACAGTTGTAGAACCTGCCTGCCAGTGCAGGAGAGTGGGGCTCCACCCCTGGGTGGGGAAGACCCCCTGGAGAAGGAAATGGCTACGTGCTCCAGTATTCCTGGCTGGAAAATCCCACGGACAGAGGAGCCTGGCGGGCTGCAGTCCATGGGGTCACGAAGAGTCGGAAATGGCTGAGTGAGCACAGGAGGGAGATTTTACTGTCATGCACGCTGGTTTCCTGGGGTTACTTCCATCCCCTTCTCACAGGATGAGATTCAGTCGTGTTTACACACAGCGTCATGGCAAACTCGTGGTATTTACCTTGTCACTAGGATAAGCAGTTCAGTCTTGAACTGGACTGCCTGAGATGGTAGCCACTGATCATATGTGGCTATTCAGATTTAAATGTAAATTAATTAGAATTAAAAATGAAATGTACAATTCACCTCCTCTTTCTCAGCCAGCCGCATTTCAAGTGCCTAATGCCTCCCTACGAACAAAGCTAGTGGAGGTGATGGAATTCCAGTTGAGCTCTTTCAAATCCTGAAAGATAATGCTGTGAAAGTGCTGCACTCAGTATGCCAGCAACTTTGGAAAACTCAGCAGTGGCCACAGGACTGGAAAAGGTCAGTTTTCATTCCAATCCCAAAGAAAGGCAATGCCAAAGAATGCTCAAACTACCACACAATTGCACTCATCTCACATGCTAGTAAAGTAATGCTCAAAATTCTCCAAGCCAGGCTTCAGCAATACGTGAACCGTGAACTCGTGATGTTCAAGCTGGTTTTAGAAAAGGCAGAGGAACCAGAGATCAAATTGCCAACATCCTCTGGATCAAGGAAAAAGCAAGAGAGTTCCAGAAAAACATCTATTTCTGCTTTATTGACTATGCCAAAGCCTTTGACTCTGTGGATCACAATAAACTGTGGAAAATTCTGAAAGAGATGGGAATACCAGACCACCTAACTTGCCTCTTGAGAAATCTGTATGCAGGTCAGGAAGCAACAGTTAGAACTGGACATGGAACAACAGACTGGTTCCAAATAGCAAAAGGAGTACGTCAAGGCTGTGTATTGTCACCCTGCTTATTTAACTTATATGCAGAGTACATCATGAGAAATGCTGGACTGGAAGAAACACAAGCTGGAATCAAGATTGCCGGGAGAAATATCAATAATTTTAGATATGCAGATGACACCACCCTTATGGCAGAAAGTGAAGAGGAACTAAAAAGGCTCTTGATGAAAGTGAAAGAGGAGAGTGAAAAAGCTGGCTTAAAGCTCAACATTCAGAAAACGAAGATCATGGCATCTGGTCCCATCACTTCATGGCAAATAGATGGGGAAACAGTAGAAATAGTGTCAGACTGTACTTTTTTGGGCTCCAAAATCACTGCAGATGGTGACTGCAGCCATGAAATTAGAAGACGCTTACTCTTTTGCATAAAGAGTTATGTGAAAAGTTATGACCAACCTAGATAGTCTATTCAAAAGCAGAGACATTACTTTGCCGACTAAGGTCCGTCTAGTCAAGGCTATGGTTTTTCCGGTGGTCGTGTATGGATGTGAGAGCTGGACTGTGAAGAAGGCTGAGCGCCGAAGAATGGATGCTTTTGAACTGTGGTGTTGGAGAAGACTCTTGAGAGTCCCTTGGACTGCAAGGAGATCCAACCAGTCCATTCTGAAGGAGATCAACCCTGGGATTTCTTTGGGAGGAATGATGCTGAAGCTGAAACTCCAGTACTTTGGCCACCTCATGCGAAGAGTTGACTCATTGGAAAAGACTCTGCTGCTGGGACGGATTGGGGGCAGGAGGAAAAGGGGACGACCAAGGATGAGATGGCTAGATGGCATCACTGACTCGATGGACGTGAGTCTGAGTGAACTCAGGGAGTTGGTGATGAACAGGGAGGCCTGGCTTGCTGCGATACATGGGGTCGCAAAGAGTCAGACACGACTGAGCAACTGAACTGAACTGCACTGCGCTGAATGCCTCCCTCCTATGGTAGTGCCTACCATATTGGAGATGCTGGGTAGAACATCTCCCTCATCAGGGAAGTTCTATTGAACTGTGTTTACCGAGAACACAATCTGTAGTTCTCATTTTTTGTTATATGGCTGTATGAAGATCATACCTGATTTTTTTTTTAAAATATCAGTAATCTGAAAAATTAGTTACATGAAAAAAAAGAATGAGTTTCTATTTTAGAATTCCCTTTAGAAACTCATGTTTTTAAAGTAAGTATGGGGAAAGCAAGTGTTTGCAGAGCAGCTTCTTCCAAGTTGCTTGTTTTACTCCGCCAACATTCTCTTATTCATTTGAAAGATATTTACTAAGTGCCTTCTGTATGCCAGGTATTCTTCTGGGCTCTGGAACAAAACAAATAAAACCCCTGGCCTCATGGAGCTTCCAGTGTACCCTGTGGGATGAGAGGCAAATGTTATTTCTGTTTCTAGGTTCAGATACAAATATCTGCATGCAGTATTTTGTGCCAAAGCAGGGGATAAAATGAGAAGAGATTCCAATTCTTACACTGTTGCTCATGAAGAAGTCACAGAAAGAGGGAAATGCTAAGAATGTAATTTCTGATTTGCAAAGACATTCTCATCATGAAAACCAAAAAAGCCTCGCAATAAATTTAAAATATTGGTTCTGAAAAACCGCTTTTGCCTGACAAAGTGTGTAAGGACCTGATGCGCGTTTTCCCGTGTCACTGTCTTCCTTAGAGTATCAGCTGCTAGATGCGGCTGTAGTCTCTTCAGTTCCAGCTTTCTTCCCACAATATCCAGCCAGGTAACCACTGCAGCCCCCACTGGGCACTGTGGGTAGCAGAAAGCTCACCAATGTAATCAACAGCAGAGACACAACTTCGCCCGTCCTAACTTTTATTAGTATGTGTATAATAAGCTTTATTATAATGTATGTTATGATTACTATGTTTACAATATCACATATCCACAGTTAGAAGTTTAGAAATAACAGATAAGAGTAAAAATGTTAAATTAGTTGTATTCCTAATACCCAGAAGATAATCACCATTAGCATTAAAAAAAATTTTTTTTGACATGTACACATTGCTGTATTTATTTGTTTTTCTAAATTGTTTTTTGCTGTGCTGGGTCTTGTGGCGTGTGCGGCTGCTCTCCCGCTGCGCTGCGCGGCCTCGTCGTGGTGGCATCTCGGGTTTCGGAGCCGCGGCTCCCGGGCACCTGGGTTTCGGGAGGCCTGGCTTTGGGGCTCAGGGCACGGACTCGGCAGTTGTGGTGCACAGGCCTAGTTGCTCCGCAGCGTGTGGGATCTTCCTCGACCAGGCATGGAACCAGTGGCCCCTGCACTGACAGGCGGATTCCTATCCACTGGGGAAGTCCTCACCATTAGCATTTTGATATGTATTCTTTAAGAATTGTTTTCTCTCTCTCCCTCCATATATAAATGTTTCTAGCAAACCAAAATGGTACCATTGGTATCTCACTCTTTTTACTTAATCATATAGTACAAATAAATTTCATTCAAATAAGTCTCACTCTCCATCACCATTTTAACAGCTATGTAATATTACATTCAGTGACTATATTCAATGATTTATTTAAGCGCTTGTTGAAAGTTAACATTATTGTAAATGTTTCACCATTATAACCAATACTGTGGTATACAGTCTTGTACATATACTAATATCTTTGTGAAGCTGATTAAATTTTAGCAGTCGAAATCTACAAGTGAAATTCTTGGGTCAGAGGTTTGGCCCATATTTATGACTTCTCCTAAAAGTCACCCAGCTTTGTCCCAGAAAAACCATCTATCCCTGTTCCAGCAGTTAGAAGAATGCCTCTTTCCCCAAGACTTACCCAGCATCCTCTTCTTGGGAGATCTTGACCTTTTCTCTCTTTTTCACTCATTAGTGTCCAGTTTGCCCCTGGGACACCCATTGTGCTGTTTGAACTAAAACCATCATGTCTCAACAAAAAGTCTCCTTCTTAGACCTCACCTCCCTGCAGTGTGGATTAATACATGATTGTCAGCCTGGCACCTGGAGGGTCAATAGTTCTGTACTTGATCTTTTTACTGCTCAACATCCTGATAGATAACTTGGAGGAAGTTATAAAAAGCATGCTTGCAAATTCTACTCAACGTTTATTTAGCGCCTACCAGATGCCAGGATTTCCCTGGTGGCTCAGAGGATAAAGAATCTGCCTGCAATGCGGGAGACCTAGGTTCAATCCCTGGGTCTGAAAGATCCCCAGGAGAAGGGAATGGCTACCCACTCCAGTGTTCCTGCTTGGAGAATTCCATGGACAGAGGAGCCTGGGGGGATACAGCCCTTGGAGTTGCAGAGCTGGACACGACCGAGCAGCTAACACTTTCACTTTCTTACATAGGTGCCAGGCATGATGCCTCGTGCTTAGGATGTAAATACAGACGAGCTCTCTTCCTTGCCCTGGAGGAGTTCATGGTGCCTTCAGAGTGCCAGGGCTGGCTCTGGGGCCTTCTGCACGGCTCATGTAGGAAATGGTAACATTTGTGGCCAAGGGCACCAGCTGCCCGTCCCTTCCACAGGCAGCAGCACGCTGGCTGAGAGACGCTGCCCCACTCAACAAACATTTACCGAGCGCAGTATGCCTGCCAGGCCCTGTTCTGCGGAACAGTCCCCTGGAAACTATCTTGTGGTGCCCTTTCCCCCGGAGCAGCCTCAGCAGACATCTTTGCAGCACCCTTGAACCCACGTGTCCTCCACTGTGACTTTGCCTTTCCCTACTCAGTTATTTATTTTCTCTGACAATTTCCCAAGAGAAATTTTGGCTGACTCATATAAAACCAAATGCACTTTGTAGAGTGCTAGGACCCAGACACATTAACCTTAAAGGGAGACAAGCTGTTTCAAATCCTTTTGGGAGGGAACGAGGCAGTGCAGAAATACCTAAGATGGTAAATCCACAGCTCTACTGTGAAGCAAAAATTGCTCCGGAATAGAAAAAGAAATGCTCCAAACTCTAAAGCATTCAGCACTTGGTGACTGACACACGATGCTGTTACTAAATATTAAACCTCCAGAAGCTTCTCAGCAGTACCCCGAGTTCAGCTCTCCCCTCGGTTCTGTTTACCTCTGGGCCATGACCGTCAGGTCGCAGATTTGCTTTCTCCTCAGAAAGTGGGATTATTGTAGGAACCAAGAAACCCTCATGTCTGACAGGACTCGACACAAGAAATAGCTGTCTGCTGGGGGCCTCCTGGTCATGTCCTGGTGGGGCCAGAAGGACCTAGAAAAGGCGTCTGTACTTTGAACAGCTGGGCATCGGATGCCGAAATCAACGGCCCTTCTTTCCGGAGGAGCACTATCAGCCTGTGAGTTGAAGGGCGGGGTCCTGAAACTTCCCTTGGCCTAGCTCAGGTCCCCGAGCCTCACTCTCTGCACTGGTGCCTGCCGTGCTGTTGGGCGTCACAGTCGCTTGCGGTTGATTGGAGCAGGAGAGTTGATCTTTTCTCTGGGTTTTATGAACCATGCCCCAGTCCCTAGAGGTCAGAGAGGGAGTGGAAGGCTGCCTCAGCCTTCTTCTCGATTTCGTTTCCAGAATCTTATGGCGAAAATGGGAAGACCACTGTGTGTCCACCTTCCCTTCCCCACACTGGTCACACCAATGAGTGCTTACCAACATGCTAGCCCTTCCTTTTCCAAACCAAACTCTGTTCATATTCCCCACAAACAGCTCCCCCGGGGCTACCTGTGCGCCCACACAGACGGAGCAGAACACTTTCCTTGGGAGGATGGAAGAAGGGCAAGGCCGTGGCGTCCTCGGAATGGACTGGAGGCTGTTTGAGGCCTGGTTTGGAAGGGGAAGCACAGGGCAGGCTGAGGCGAGACCTGGGGGCTCCTTGTGCTGTGAGGAGGGGCCAGGCTGAAGGTGACCAGAGGGGGCCCCTGAGAGCAGACAGCCCAGCACAGGGGCCCCACTCGTTTGAGTGTACGGGTCATACAGCACGCAGGTACACACACACACACACACACACACACTTTTTGCTTTTTAATTAAACGTTTTATAAGGGACTTTCCTGGTGGTCCAGTGGCTAAGAACCTGCCTTGCAATGCAGGAGACTGACATCCCACCTGCCGTGGACCCCAGCAACCTTGGAGAGCTGCTTTCTCTTTCAGTCTGGGGCCCAAGCAAATGATGTCCTGAGTTGTCATTGCTGGGGGCCCATCCTCCATTCTCTCTTGTGTTTCTGCACATCTCGGGAGCAGAGGCTCTGGCAGCCCTTTGCCTGGACTGTCGTTTCTAGGATGTTTGTGAGGAGAACACCTTTAAAAGGTAGAGACACTGTCTCTGTCCAAAGCAAAGTGTAGGTGTGCTCACCGTCCAGTGTAAGAAAGACAGTGCAGTTAAGCCCTCGTGCCCCAGCTAGAGTCTGTGGACCACAGCGGAGGATCCACCTGACGAAACTAAGATCCGAGGCAGCGATGTTTCAGTTTCAGTTCAATCGCTCAGGCGTGTCCAACTCTCTGCAACCCCATGGACTGCAGCACGCCAGGCCTCCCTGTCCATCACCAACTCCCGGAGTTTACTCAAACTCACGTCCACTGAGTCAGTGATGCCATCCAACCATCTCATCCTCTGTCATCCCCTTCTCCTCCTGCCTTCAATCTTTCCCAGCATCAGGGTCTTTTCAAATGAGTCAGTTCTTTGCATTAGGTACCCAAAGTATTGGAGTTTCAGCTTCAGCATCAGTCCTTCCGATGAACACCCAGGACTGATCTCCTTTAGGATGGACTGGTTGGATCTCCTTGCAGTCCAAGGGACTCTCAAGAGTCTTCTCCAACACCACACTTCAAAACCATCAATTTTTCGGCGCTCAGCTTTCTTTATAGTCCAACTCTCACATCCATACATGACTACTGGAAAAACCATAGCCTTGACTAGATGGACCTTTGTTGGCAATGTCTCTGCTTTTTAATATGCTGTCTAGGTTGGTCATAGATTTTCTTCCAAGGAGTAAGCATCTTTTAATTTCATGGCTGCAGTCACCATCTGCAGTGATTTTGGAGCCCAAAAAAATAAAGTCTGACACTGTTTCCACTGTTTCCCCATCTATTTCCCATGAAGTGATGGGACCGGAAGCCATGATCTTAGTTTTCTGAATGTTGAGCTTTAAGCCCACTTTTTTACTCTCCTCTTTCACTTTCATCAAGAGGCTGTTTAGTTCCTCTTCACTTTCTGCCATAAGGGCGGTATCATCTGCATATCTAAGGTTATTGATATTCCTCCCAGCAATCTTGATTCCAGCTTGTGCTTCATCTAGCCCAGCATTTCACATGATGTACTCTGCATAGAAGTTAAATAAGCAGGATGACAATATACAGCCTTGACGTACTCCTTTTCCAACCTTTATATATAAGGCAGCCAAATAAATAAGTAAATATTTTTAAATTTTTTCTTACTGATAATTGTAGATGTAAATGCAGTTTTAAGAAATTAATACAGAACTTGGACATGTTGGCTGAAGTGTCCACCCACATACATGAGAGCTCCTTCCTGGAGTGACAGGGTGGGCCTCTGGACAGAGGCAGAGAGATTCTAAACTGGAACCTTGTTTTCCGTGTCATTGTGAAGTTACATTTATCAAGGAAGGAGGATATGAAAGCCATTTAACAGTATGTTAGCTTGACTTACATCTGGATTTATAGACATGGCTGCGGGCCTCTCTTCATACTGTTGCCCTGCAAAGGTTAGGGATGAACGGAGGGCTGGAGGGCACTTTATTCCCAAGTTAATGACCCCTAGAGATGAAGGTTCTGAATCCTATCTCCAATAGTCTGCTGAGGCCCAGAAAACCTCCTGTGTCTCTTGTGTGTGCGTGTTAAGTTGCTTCAGTCGTCTCTGACCTTTTGCAGCCCCATGGACTGTAACCCACCAGGCTCCCTTGTCCATTGGATTCTCCAGGAAAGAATACTGGAGTGGGTTGCCACGCTCTCCTCCAGGAGAATTTCAGGACCCAGGGAGCCCGGGTCTCCCACATCACAGGCAGATTCTTTACCATCTTAGCCACCAGGGAAGCCCTACGTCTCCCCTGGAGAAGCTTCTTAAGAGCCTTGGCAACCAAAGGGAGAGGTTGGCTAGGAATACTGGGGACGTTGTGTGGAAAGCAGGGTTTGGGGAAGGTTCTCTTGGCAGGGGGCTTCCCAGGTGGCACTAGTAGTAAAGAACCTGCCTGCCAATGCAGGAGACTGGAGTTGATCCCAGGGTGGGGAAGATCCCCTGGAGGAGGGCCTGGCAGGTAAGACTGAACTCTTGTTCCCTCCAGATAAACGATCCATATCTATTTCTCTGCTTTGGTTGTTTCTTTGTCTCTTTGGTTCTCTTGCTTTGGGGATTTTCCTTAGCATCCCTGTAAGATTTCACAGGAAAACCACCTGTATGTCTTGGCTAAGTTAAGAGGCTCAGGGGAAGGTGTACCTGTGGGCTTGGGTAGATGGCCAGGCCAGAGCCCGCGATGAGACTGGGTTGGGGGAGCCTGGAAGCATTTTGCGGCCTCTGCTACCTTGCCCTTTATGGCAGCTTCAGGCACTCAGGGCCTGGTCCTGTCCCACCCCGGTGCCCAGGGCGTGTATGCTCAGACAATGTTTGTTAAACGGATGAACAAATATCCTCATCTCACATACTTCTCCAAGTAAACAATCAATGAATTGTTAACTCAAAGAATTTTTCTTAAGTATTGTTCAGTTGCTCAGCCATGTCCGACTCTCTGCAACCACATGGACTGCAGCACACCAGGCCGCCCTGTCCCTCACCATCTCCCAGAGTTCACTCAAACTCATGTCCATTGAGTCAGTGATGCCATCCAACCCTCTCGTTCTCTGTCATCCCCTTCTCCTGCCTTTAATCTTTCCCAGCATCAGGGTCTTTTCCAGTGAGCCGGTTCTTTACAACAGGTGGCCCAAGTATTGGAGCTTCAAGTTCAGCATCAGTCCTTCCAATTAAATATTACTAATAATTATAAATAACAATAAATATAAATAAATTACCTATATACATAGTGTATTATAATTATATAAATAATATGCACCCATAGTAATAAAATATAATTAATAATTATTGTTAATTTTGTTAACATCTAACTAGGAAACAACAAACTATTTAGACCATTTCACTGAATTTATTGGAACTAAATTTACAACCAGATAATTTCACTACTTTGTCTAAAGAGAGAGAAAAGCTAATTGTGATGTCACTAAACTGAAAAGAGGGGGAGATTTAAAAATAGCTGCAAGCAAACTCATCATTATTTCTTCCTGGTTTTAGTATATGGAGCACCAGGTTCCGAATTGTTTGCAGTGTCCTTGATGGGTGTGATCTTCCGTAAGATGTTTACATGTAAATATTTGTAGGATGCGTTCAACCACCGAGATAAGCACCCTTGCTTCTAGGTCAGGCCTTCCAAGTAAGGCTGCTCAGGTTGTCTCTTCATATATTTATTTCAAGCTCTTGCAAAGGTTTCTAAATTGCTGTCTCAGCGCTTGTGTTTGCAATATCTTAAAGTTAACAGCCCTACTCTTTTATCAAATTTACCAAGTGCTACATACATCTGAACTTCCTGATGTTCAAGCTGGTTTTAGAAAAGGCAGAGGAACCAGAGAACAAATTGCCAACATCCGCTGGATCATCGAAAAAGCAAGAGAGTTCCAGAGAAACATCTATTTCTGCTTTATTGACTATGCCAAACCCTTTGACTATGTGGATCACAATAAACTGTGGAAAATTCTGAAAGAGATGGGAATACCAGACCACCTAACTTGCCTCTTGAGAAACCTATATGCAGGTCAGAAAGCAGCAGTTAGAACTGGACATGGAACAACAGACTGGTTCCAAATAGGAAAAGGAGTACGTCAAGGCTGTATACTGTCACCCTGCTTATTCAGCTTCTATGCAGAGTACATCATGAGAAACGCTGGGCTGGAAGAAGCACAGCTGGAATCAAGATTGCCGGGAGAAATATCAATAACCTCAGATATGCAGATGACACCACCCTTATGGCAGAAAGTGAAAAGGAACTAAAAAGCCTCTTGATGAAAGTGAAGGAGGAGAGTGAAAAAGTTGGCTTAAAGCTCAACATTCAGAAAACGAAGATCATGGCATCCGGTCCCGTCATTTCATGGGAAATAGATGGGGAAACAGTAGAAACAGTGTCAGACTTTATTTTTTTGGGCTCCAAAATCACTGCAGATGGTGACTGCAGCCATGAAATTAAAAGATGCTTACTCCTTGGAAGGAGGGTTATGACCAACCTAGAAAAGCAGAGACATTACTTTGCCGACTAAGGTCCGTCTAGTCAAGGCTATGGTTTTTCCAGTGGTCATGTATGGATGTGAGAGTTGGAATGTGAAGAAAGCTGAGCGCCGAAGAATTGATGCTTTTGAAGTGTGGTGTTGGAGAAGACTCTTGAGAGTCCCTTGGACTGCAAGGAGATCCAACCAGTCCATTCTGAAGGAGATCAGCCCTGGGTGTTCATTGGAAGGACTGATGTTAAAGCTGAAACTCTAGTACTTTGGCCACCTCATGTGAAGAGTTGACTCATTGGAAAAGACTCTGCTGCTGGGAAGGATTGGGGGTAGGAGGAGAAGGGGACGACTGAGGATGAGATGGCTGGATGGCATCACCGACTCGATGGATGTGAGTCTGAGTGAACTCTGGGAGTTTGTGATGGACAGGGAGGCCTGGCGTGCTGCGGTTCATAGGGTGGCAAAGAGTCGGACACGACTGAGCGACTGGACTGGACTGAACGTACCTCTGATATTTGGCCAGAATTTATTGATGCATTACCATGACTTAGTGCCACGCACACGTATCCATACTTATCCATAGCAATTAAAAATGGTGAGACATTTAGATCAAAGGAGTAGAAGTGAGAGTCCAGAATTAAACCCGTATATCCAGGGCTAATCGACAAGGTTGTCAGGACAAAAAATTGGAAAGAATAAGCTTTCAACATATGATATTGGGACAACTGGATATCTGCAAGCAGAAGAATGAGTTGGACTTCTATTTTGCAGCATATACAAAAATTAACTAAAATGGACCAAAGACCTAAACTTAGAAGCTAAAACTATACAATTCTTACAAGGAAATATAGGGATAGATCTTCCTGACTTCCCTGGTGGCTCAGATGGTAATCTGCCTGGAAGCAGAAGACCAGGGTTCAATCCCTGAGTCGGGAAGATCCCCTGGAGAAGGGAATGGCAACCTGCTCCAGTATCTTGCCTGGAGAATCTCATGGACTGGGGAGCATGGCAGGCTATAGTCTGTGGGGTTGCAAAGAGTCAGACGCGACTGAGCGACTAACACTTTCATTTTCTTTCACTTCCTGACCTCAGATTTGGCAATGGATTCTGAGAAATTACATAGAAGAGTACAAGTAACAAAATGAATTGAACTCATAAAAATTAAGAAATATTTGTGTGTCAAAGGGCAATCAAGAGAGTTAAAAGACTATACACAATAGAAGAAAATATTAAAAAACATGTGTCAGATAAGACACTTGCATCCAGAATGTATAAAGAACTCTTAGAACTCAACAATAGAGATACAAACAACTAAATTTTAAAATGGGCAAAAACTTTGAATAGACATTTCTTCAAAGATGTATAAACAACCAACAAACACATGGAAAGATGCTCAACATCATTAGTCATTAAGGAAATGTAAGTCAAAACCACAGTGAGATGTATTTCACCCCCAGAAAGATGGCTACCATTAGAAAAAAACAAAACAAAACAAAAAAAAACCAACAAGTGTTGGCAAAGATGTGGAGAAATCGGAACCTCATTCCCTGCTGGTTAGAATATGAAATGGTGCAGCCACTGTTGGAAACAGTTCAGCAGTTCCCCAGAAAGTTAAGCATAGAATTATCATAGCATCCAGGCCCCTGGAACTGTAATAGGTGCTCCAACAAATACACATGAACGTCCACAGCCACACTGTCCACAAGAGCCAAATGATGGAGACCGCCGTGTCCCTCAGACTACGGATGGACAAACAAACGTGGCATATCCATACAGGGTATATAGCTCACCCAGATGCCACAGTGCTATCTGCTGCATAGCTCAGTTGGTAAAGAATCCGCCTGTAACGCAGGAGACCCCGGTTCAATTCCTGGGTCGGGAATCTCCGCTGCAGAAGGGATAGGCTACCCGCTCCAGTATTCTTGGGCTTCCCTAGTGGCTCAGCTGGTAGAGATCCGCCTGCAATGTGGGAGACCTGTGTTCGATCCCTGGGTTGGGAAGATCCCCTGCAGGAGGGCATGGCAACCCACTCCAGTATTCTGGCCTAGAGAGTTCCATGGACTGTATAGGCCATGGGGTTGCAAACAGCGGGACATGACTGAGCGAGTTTCACAATGTGGATGAGTCCCTAAAACACGATGCTAAGTGAAAGAAGCCAGACACAAAAGGTCACACAGTTTATGCTTCCATTTATACCATGTGTCCAGAAGAGGCAAATCCATAGAGACAGGAGGCGAATTAGGGGTCGCCGTGGGGTGGGGACATTGAGTGACTGCTTAACGGGTCCAGGGTGAGGTGATGGGACGAGACAGTGGGGACGAGTACTGAAGGCACTGAACCCCACACTTTCACTTTATTTATTTATTGGTCACGCTACACGGCTTGCCGGATCTTGGTTCCCCAACCAGAGATGGAACCTGGGCCCCCAGCAAAGAAAACAGTCCTAACCGCGAGACCGCCAGGGAGGTCCCTGAACTCTATGTTTTTACGTGGTTACTTTTATGTTATGTGAATTTTACCTCAATAAAACAAAGGGAAAAGGTGACAACACCCGGGCCTTCCTCACCCCTCTCCCAGAGCCCTCTGTGGAGCTGCCTCCGTGGGAACGAGCCCCGGCCCCACAGACTCTCCGCTCATCCTCCCCGTGCTGAGCCGTCTTCGGGCGCGGGCAGCACAGGGCGGCCCTGTCCCGACGTTTCCTGGTGCTCGGGGAAAGGTCACACCCTGCCGGGCGGTGCCCCGTCTCCCTGCATCCCCGTCTTGGTCTCCCCCAGCTCTCTGCTGAGCAGATCTTGGAAGCCATCTAAGAACTTGCTGCATTGTTTGGGGAGCCCAGGGCAAAGGGAAATCGCTGTGAAAAGATGAAGAATTTCAAGAAGGGGACACAGAGTGTCCGCACAAGCTAAGGGCTCTTCATTCCTGAGCAGGGTGTTCCGTCTGCCCAGGCCCCATCACGGCTCGTTCCCGGCTCCGTCGTTGCCCTATAAGCACCATAACACAGTCCCTCTCTGACGATGATGACTGCTGTACCCTGTCCCAGCGGCCTGGGACCACTCAGCCGGCTTCCGAAGCCACGTCAGTGTAACGTCCGCCCGGGCTTTTTCCTGCCACCCTTTCCCGCACGTTGCTGGGCACCCACTTTGCCTGAGCCTGCAGTGAGCCCAGCAGAAAGCTCACTTGTCTCCAGTACTCACTATTGGGACAGGAGAGATGGGCCTGAATGTGAGGGGCCTGGGGGATGCACGGCAAGACAAGACCGCGGCCCTGCACCCGTGCAGGGGGTGGGCTTGGTGGTCTCCAGTCCTCTTCAAGTCCTGAGAGTCTATGTTGAATCTCAGTCAGTTCAGTCGCTCAGCCATGTCTGACTCTGCAACGCCATGGACTGCAGCACACCAGGCCTCCCTGTCCATAGCCAACTCCTGAAGTTTACTCAAACTCACATCCACTGAGTCGGTGATGCCATCCAATCATCTTATCCTCTGTCGTCCCCTTCTTCTCCCACCTTCAATCTTTCCCAGCATAAGGGTCTTTTCCAGTGAGTCAGCTCTTCGCATCAGGTGGACAAAGTATTGGGGTTTCAGCTTCAGCATCAGTCCTTCCAATGAATATTCAGGACTGATTTCCTTTAGGATGGACTGGTTGGATCTCCTTGCAGTCCAAGGGACTCTCAAGAGTCTTCTCCAGCACCACAATTCTTTGGCACTCAGCTTTCTTTATAGTCCAACTCTCATATCCATACATGACCACTGGAAAAACCATAGCCTTGACTAGACGGAACTTTGTTGGCAATGTAATGTCTCTGCTTTTCAATATGCTATCTAGGTTGTTCAGAGCTTTTCCTCCAAGGAGTAAGCATCTTTTAATTTCATGGCTGCAGTCACCATCTGCAGTGATTTTGGAGCCCCCCAAAATTAAGTCTGACACTGTTTCTCCATCTATTTCCCATGAAGTGATGGGACCAGATGCCATGATCTTCATTTTCTGAATGTTGAGTTTTAAGCCAAAGTTTTCACTCTCCTCTTTCATTTTCATCAAGAGGCTCTTTAGTTCCTCTTCACTTTCTGCTGTAAGGGTGGTGTTATCTGCATATCTGAGGTTATTGATATTTCTCCGAGCAGTCTTGACTCCAGCTTGTGCTTCTTCCAGCCCAGCGTTTCTCATGATGTACTCTGCATATAAGTTAAATAAGCAGGGTGACAATATACAGCCTTGACATACTTGTTTCTCAATTTGGAACCAGTCTGTTGTTCCATTTCCAGTTCTAACTGGACCTGCATACAGACAGATTTCTCAAGAGGCCAGTCAGGTGGTCTGGTATTCCCATCTCTTAAAGAATTTTCCACAGTTTATTGTGATCCACACAGTCAAAGGCTTTGACATAGTCAATAAAGCAGAGTAGATGTTTTTCTGGAACTCTCTTGCTTTTTCGATGATCCAACTGCTGCTGCTGCTGCTGCTAAGTCGCTTCTCTGACTCTATGCGACCCCATAGATGGCAGCCCACCAGGCTCCCCCGTCCTTGGGATTCTCCAGGCAAGAACACTAGAGTGGGTTGCCATTTCCTTCTCCAATGCATGAAAGTGAAAAGTCAAAGTGAAGTCACTCAGTCGTGTCTGACTCTTAGCGACCCCACGGACTGCAGGCTACCAGGCTCATCTGTCCGTGGGATTTTCCAGGCAAGAGTACTGGAGTAGGGTGCCATTGCCTTCTCCGCGATGATCCAACAGATGTTGGCAATTTGATCTCTGGTTCCTCTGCCTTTTCTAAATCCAGCTTGAACATCTGGAAGTTCTCGGTTCATGTACTGTTGAAACCTGGCTTGGAGAATATTGAGCTTTACTTTGCTAGCCTGTGAGATGAGTGCAATTGTGCGGTAGTTTGAGTTTCCCTGGTGGCTCAGTGGGCAAAGCGTCTGCTTCCAATGCGGGAGACCTGGGTTCGATCCCTGGGTTGGGAAGATCCCCTGAAGAAAGAAATGGCAACCCACTCCAGTACTCTTGCCTGGAAAATCCCATGGACTGAGAAGCCTGGTAGGCTACAGTCCATGGGGTCGCAGAGTCGGACACGACTGAGTGACTTCACTTCACTTCACTTTTGAGCATTCTTTGGCATTGCCTTTCTTTGGGATTGGAATGAAAACTGACCTTTTCCAGTCCTATGGCCACTGCTGAGTGTTCCAAATTTGCTGGCATATTGAGTGCAGCACTTTCACAGCATCATCTTTTAAGATTTGAAATAGCTCCACTGGAATTCCATCACCTCCACTAGCTTTGTTTGTTGTGATGCTTCCTAAGGCCCACTTGACTTCACATTCCAGGATGTCTGGCTGTAGGTGAGTGATCACACCATTGTGATTATCTGGGTCATGAAGATCTTTTTTGTATAGTTCTGTGTATTCTTGCCACCTCTTCTTAATATCTTCTGCTTCTGTTAGGTCCATACCATTTTTCTCCTTTATTGAGCCCATCTTTGCATGAAAATTTCCCTTGGTATCTCTAATTTTCTTGAAGAAATCTCTAGTCTTTTCCATTCTATTGTTTTCCTCTATTTCTTTGCATTAATCACTGAGGAAGGCTTTCTTATCTCTCCATGCTATTCTTTGGAACTCTGCATTCAAGTGGATATATCTTTTCTTTTCTTATCCTTTGTCTTTTATATATCTTATCCTTTGTCTTTCACTTCTCTTCCTTTCACAGCTGTTTGTAAGGCCTCCTCACACAACCATTTTGCTTTTTTGCATTTCTTTTCCATGCGGATGGTCTTGATCCCTGTTTCCTGTACAGTGTCATGAACCTCCGTCCATAGTTCTCAGGCACTGTGTCTATCAGATCGAATCCCTTGAATCTATTTCTCACTTCCGCTGTATAATCATAAGGGATTTGATAGGTCATACCTGAATGGTCTAGCAGTTTTCCCTACTTTCTTCAATTCAAGTCTGAATTTGGCAATAAGCAGTTCATGATCTGAGCCACAGTCAGCTCCGGGTCTTGTTTTTGCTGACTGTATAGAGCTTCTCCATCTTTGGCTGCAAAGAATATAATCAATCTGATTTCGGTGTTGACCATCTGGTGATGTCCATGTGTAGAGTCTTCTCTTGTGTTGTTGGAAGAGGGTGTTTGCTATGACCAGTGCGTTCTCTTGGCAAAACTCTGTTACCCTTTCCCCTGCTTCATTCTGCATTCCAAGGCCAAATTTGCCTGTTACTCCAGGTATTTCTTGACTTCCTACTTTTGCAGTCCAGTCCCCTATAATGAAAAGGACAATTTTTTTAGGTGTTAGTTCCAAAAGGTCTTGTAGGTCTTCATAGAACCGTTCAACTTCAGCTTCTTCAGCATTACTGGTTGGGGCATAGACTTGGATAACTGTGATATTGAATGGTTTGCCTTGGAGACGAACAGAGATCATTCTGTCGTTTTCGAGACTGCATCCTGAGATGTCTGAGAGTCCTGAGAGTGTATATTGAATCTAGGCTGGCATGAATTGGTATCCCTATTTTCACAGATGAGTACATGAGACTCAGAGAGACTTCAGCAAGGTCAGAAGCTGGTGACAAGTTTCATTTTTAGTTTAAATGTAACTGAGGAAAACTTAAGACATTCATTTCTTTACTCTTGGTAATACTGGCTCATGTATAGTTACCTGCTAGAACTCTGGTAAGATCAGACTTCTTCTTTTGTTTTAATAGCTTTGCTGGCTAAGTTTCAGTTTCATTTCTCTTTCTATCATTTAGGTTTCAGTTCTGTTCTCAGAATATTCTCTTTTCCTTTGTAGTGGTATCATCTGATCCTGTTTATTATAATTGTACTTCTGTGCCCTTGAACTTAATTAAGACACAAAGGTTATTCTATGGCAGGTATTCCTAAACGAAGAGTTGTAACAGATTTAAAGCTTAGTACCAGGCACACTTATTCTAACCCTGAGAAGAACGCATCTGCTTTATTAACACCATACATTGACCCAATAGCTGCCTTGGTATCTGTACACTCATGGCTTACCTTGTCCCATCTGCACATTCCTCCATGTGGAAAGGCCACCCAGAATCCCTGCCGCCCTTATCAGTCTATGGTGAATGAACCATAGCCAGGGTTTCTGCCTTTGCCAGAAAAAGAACTTTAGGAGAACTTCCTGAACTCGCTGGTATTCTGGCCACAAAGTGGAGGAAAGCGCTTCTGCTCTTCCTTGTTCACAACTTATCCTCAAATCTGTCCAAGCCGAACAGCCCAGGGGCTCCGCCGGACGGAGTATGAGGAAACAACTCAAGACAGTGACCACGTGGTTAGAAAGGTCTTCAGACTTGACAGCACTTAAGGAGAACAAAGCCTGGACTTCTACTGAGACCACCACACACGCTCCAGACACCGAAGCACTAAGGCATTTAAACTTTATAAGTTTCTGCTTTCAACTTAAACCCTCGATGGTCCTGTATTTGCAATTTGCATCGTTTTCCTCTCGAAAATCAGTGCACGCTCCGTTTTGACAGCTTGGAAACGGGAAAAAGTAGGAGGAGCAAGAAAATTCAGATTTCAACTTCACCTTTGAAAGATGACTCCTCAATATTTTGGGGTATTCTCTATTTCTTTTTTTGACTTGTATTTTTTGGTGTCTTATTCTGACTATGCTACATATAAAATTTTATGTGTAATATGTATACATATATATGTATATATGGATACTGCTTTTTTTTTCACTTAACGTTATATTATAGCATTTGTCTGTGTTGGTGCAAATGTTACCAACCACATTTTTAGTTGATTACATAATATTCTCACTGGCTCAATGGACATGAACCTGAGCAAACTCCAGGAGCTAGTACAGGACAGGGCAGCCTGGCATGCTGCAGTCTAAGGGGTTGCAAAGAGTCAGACATGACTGAGGAACTGAACAACAGCAACTACAATATCCTCTCATTTGTATATGATGTATTTATCCACTTACTTATTTTTGTGCGTTAATAGTACAAGTTACTCTACTATGAACACGTTTACGTATAAACTGCATACCTGCGCCTGCGTGCCCAGTAGTGTCCAACTCTTCTGTGACCCCATGGACTGTGGCCCACCAACTTCCCTTGGAGCTCAGTTGGTAAAGAGCCTGCCTGCAATGCTGGAGACTCAGGTTCCCTCCCTGGGTTGGGAAGATCCTCTGGAGAAGTAAATGGCAACCCACTCCAGTATTCTTGCCTAGAGAATCCCAGGGACCGAGCAGCCTGGTGGGCTACAGTCCACGGGTCACAAGAGTCGGACACGACTTAGTGACTAAACCACCACACTTATAAAGGTTGTTTGTTTGTTTTTTAAGAAATTATTTCCTTAGGAATTGTTCCCAGCAACAGGTATAATAAGGCACTCCCTATCTGCAGGTTCTGCCTGCACAATTCAACCAACCCCCTCAATCAAAAACATTCAGAAAAAATAAATTCCAGAAAGTTCCATAAAAGCAAAACTTGAATTTGCCATAGGCAACCGTTTACATAGAATTAATGTTGCACTGAGGCTTCCCTCAGCTCAGTTGGTAAAATTGGTGCAGGAGACCCGGGTTTGATTCCTGGGTTGGGAAGATCCTCTGGGTAAGGAAATGGCAACCCACTCCAGTGTTCTTGCCTGGAGAATTCCATGGACAGAGGAGCCTGGTGGGCTACAGTCTATGAGGTCACAAGAGTCAGACACAACCGAGCGACTAAGCGTCATAGCATGCAACATTGTGTTAGCTATTACAAGTAATTTCCAGTTGGCACAAATGGTAAAGAATCTGCCTGCAATGCAGGAAACCTGCGTTTGATCCCTAGGTCGGGACGATCCCCTGGAGAAAAGAAGGAGCCTGGTGGGCTACAGTCCAGGGGGGTCACAAAGAGTCAGACATGACTGAGCAACTAACACTTTCACTTTCTTTTCAGAGGTGATTTAAGGTATACAAGAGGGTATACATATGTTATAGGCAAATAGTGTGCCATTTTATATAAGGGAATTGGGCATTCTGAGATTTTTAGTATCTGAGAGCATTCTGGAACCTGTCCTAAATGGGACAAAAAATATTAAGATTCTCGACACATATCGTCAAGTTGCTTTACAAAATGATTGTAGTAGTTTACACTCTCAAGCACCCCATTTGATGCCAATATTCCTGGCAACATAAGCGCTTAAAATCGTTACAGGCAAATAATCCCTTAAAAGAAGCTTGCCACACATCTAATGTCTACAGAAATGCCCTTTATTTCGCCTATGCCTTTGGAAGGTTTTAGCCGTTCACTGATGTGAAGAAGCACAAGCTGGAATCAAGATTGCCGGGAGAAATATCAATAACCTCAGATGTGCAGATGACACCACCCTTATGGCAGAAAGTGAAGAGGAACTAAAGAGCACCTTGATGAAAGTGAAAGAGGAGAGTAAAAGTGTTGGCTTAAAGCTCAACGTTCAGAAAACGAAGATCATGGCATCTGGTCCCATCATTCCATGGCAAATAGATGGGGAAACAGTGGAAACAGTGGCTGACTTAATTTTTTGGGAGCTCCAAAATCACTGCTGATGGTGATTGCAGCCATGAAATTAAAAGACGCTTGCTCCTTGGAAGGAAAGTTATGACCAACCTAGATAGCATATTAAAAAGCAGAGACATTACTTTGCCAGCAAAGATCCATCTAGTCAAGGCTATGGTTTTTCCAGTAGTCATGTATGGATGTGAGAGTTGGACTATAAAGAAAGCTGAGTGCCAAAGAATTGATGTTTTTGAACTGTGGTGTTGAAGAAGACTCTTGAGGGTCCCTTGGACTGCAAGGAGATCCAACCAGTCTATCCTAAAGGAGACCAATCCTGAATATTCATTGGAAGGACTAATGTTGAAGCTGAGACTCCAATACTTTGGCCACCTGATGTGAAGAGCTGACTCATTGGAAAAGACCCTGATTCTGGGAAAGATTGAGGGCAGGAGGAGAAGAGGACGACAGAGGATGAGATGGTTGGATGGCATCACCGACTCAATGGACATGAGTTTGGGTGAACTTCGGGAGTTGGTGATGGACAGGGAGGCCTGGTGTGCTGCGGTTCATTGTCTCGCAAAGAGTCAGACACAACTGAGCAACTAAACTGAACTGAATGTATCCGTATTTGAATTTAAAAATCAAGATTTAATCAATTTGTTTATGTTACAGAGAGACATAAAGTGGCAAATAAATTTGGTCCATATCCCATAGGATAGACAAGAATTACATACAGATATAACGGGGGGAGGGACTTCCCTTGTGGTCCAGCAGCTAAGACTTGGAGTTCCCAGTGCAGGGGCCCCAGGGCCAATCCCTGGTCCAGGATGGAAATGAGACTCAGCAGGAAGACGCGGTGAGTCATTTCCCTCTGGAGCTGGTGTAATCTTATACCGAAGGATGGTGAGGCCTAGAGAAGTATTGTGAAATTGCTTTACAAAATGATTGTAGTAGTTTATACTCTCAAGCAACCTTGAGGAGGGCCTTCTAGACTGGAGAAACAGGATTTGCAAAGAAGGTTTGTCATAACAGGAAATGAGGAGACAGTTGGCTATAATTACCAAGTGATTTAAGCTATATTTGTACACTAAATCCTGACGTTCCATCCCTTGACTTGTATTCAAAGAAGTCAGTCCACGGAAGCACACCTGATTTTAAAGCTAGGAGAGACCTTAGCTCTGCCCAATGTCTTCCCTATTCTATCTTTTTCAAAGGAGGAAGTAGAAAAGAGTGAAGGATTGGAAGGTTTATGTCCTAATTCCTAGGACAGTGCTCTTTCTACGGGGTCCTACACTCAGGCATACATACCAGATGAAAATCTGACAGAGACCAGGTTTATTTATTGCCTTATATTTACATGTTTAAACACACATATACACATGGCATTCTTACAGAGCCTGGGGAAATAACTGGGGGGAAGGGTCCCAAGTAGGAATGATTATATAGATGTGAAGCGGAGACTGTTTTGAAAAACTTTTAAGTTTAGTTTCATACCTGTATTAGAATATTTTGCGTGGAATGATTAAATGGTATAACTAACTATTGGAACTATTGATGTCTTACATACTTAAGTATCTTTAAAGAAAATCTAAAAATATATTCACCATACAAACTAAACTTTTCCTTTAACTCTTTTGGGCCATGCTGCCCAGCTTCTGCGATCTTCGTTCCCCAATCAGGGACTGAACCCGTACCCCCTGAAGGGGAAGCCTGGAGTCCTAACCACTGGGCCACCAGGGAATTCCCTTCCTTGAAGTCTCAATAGAAGTTACTTTCTAAATTTTATGAGGAATGGAGTAAGTAATAAGATTGAGGGTGTAGCCCCAAGTAACTCACAATTTAACTGAGAAAATAAGATTTAGAGGTATATATCTACAAGTGCGCAAAACTATTTGATGTAGATAACTTTACTTATCTTCTATTACCTAATCAGTGTCTTAGAGAGAGTGGGTACTCCACAAATATTTGCTGAACAAATAAATAAGGAAGGAGAAAAGACCATTTCCAGGTGAGATGGCCATGGGCAAGTCCCTGAAAGAGTGCAGGTTTGCGCTTGGTCCTTGAGAGTGTTTAAGATTGAGAAGAATTAGGAGATAAGACGCTCCACAGACAGGAAGTGCGCCTGTTCTCGGCAGTTTTTTAGACGAGCGTGCTTCCTGAACACTAAAAACTAACATTCCAAAGTAGATCAATGTGATATAACCAGGCATGTGAACATACAAATAGTGTAAAATCAACAGTATACCTCACCAAGAGGTAAGCTTTGGGCTCAGGAAAATAATGTATTTTAAAATATAGCACTGTCCTCAAAAAAACAGAAAAGAAACGAAAACACACCTTAAAACTTTTCCTCGATTAAATTGCTATGAACTAGAACAGTCTGTAATGGAAAATATACCATTTCCTGTACAGTCTACGGGATGGTAATGGTCAGTGATCACATAGTCGCAAAATACTGGAATGCTGACTCTCTCAGCATAAAAGCCACGTCAGTTCAGTTCTGTGTGACTGCACGGGGCAAACGTGTCACAAATATGCACAGATCAGATCGCTCACTGCGCACGCTACCTGTGCTCCAAACAACTCTTTGCGCCTTTTACCCAGGGAAAGAATTAGAGGTATTCTTCTAGGCCCTAGTTCCCAAAGTATAACGCGTTTCTTTCCTCTTTGAAGAATTTTAAACTCTAAGAAAAGACATGTACTGTTTATAGATCCAGGACACAGGTTAAGAGTTTTTGTTATAACATTTTTTCTCCACTGAAAGCGTTTACGCTATTTTGAGTGAAAGGGGGTTAATAGTTATTTAATCTAAATCCTGAAAGTTGTTTCTACATGTATGTAGATACATGATAACACAGCGTAAAGGAGGTGGGAAGTGTTTCCAGTCTCTAAATGGTAAATGAATCTGTATGTTACAAGATAAATGAAACTTTATGTGAACCTGAGCAGTGGTAAGTCAACATATATGTAACAAGGTTTCTACATTCGGCACAATGAGGAAACATTAACTAAAGTAGATTGGCAAGTTAAGGGTGTAGATTGCACCCCTATAGAAGAACCGGGGGCGGGGGAGGGGTGCGATGGTGAGACGGGGGCACGATTGCCAGGGTGACTCAGGGAGACGCGCTGCTAATCTTTTTCCCAAAAGTCAACATTGAAATTGGACAAAACTGTCAAAAAACAACCATCTCAATACTCTGTAAATACAAAAAGCTGAGACAAGTTTATCTGAGACAAGTACTGAATTTCAGTAAGATCAGTGAGGCCTGTGGCGGTGTAGTGGGGGCTCCCCGACCACCCCTGTCCTCGGCTACAGTCCTACTCAGTTCTACTCAGGCCGAGGATGGGACGAGAGGCAGCTGCCCGCACAGGGCAGTATCCAGCAACGTAGAGAAAAGATGATACAGTGGGGCCAAGCGGGGTTTATCCAGAGAACACCAGATTGGTTCAAGATCTCAATGTCATTTAATATAATGCCCCAGACAATAGAATCAAGTACATAAAACACACAACCACCTCAAAAGACCCAGAAAAAGCACAGGACAAAATCCAATACCTATTCATGATAAAACAAAGAAACAAACAAACAAAAAACCAACTCTCAGCAAACAAGGACTAGAAAGGAAGTTCTGCAATCTATTAGGGGGCCTTTGTGAAAAGTGCACAGCTAACTTCATACGCAGTGATGAAAGTCTGAATTTTTTCCCCTCTTAAGTGGGAATAAGGTAAGGATGTCTACCTCACCACTTCTATTCAACATGGTACTAGAAATTCTACCCAGCGCAAACAAGGAGGAAAAAAAGGCATATGGATCAGAAAGGAAATATAGAACTTGTCTTTATTTAGATTCGTGATTATGATGTATTCTGCTTCTAAAAATGCACGTGCACACAAGTGCTAGAATGAACAAGTCAGGAAGGTGCAGATACAAGACCAACACACAAAAATCAATCTTATTTGCATATATCAGCAATGAACAATTCAAAAACAAAATTAGGAAATCAGCATAGTCTTAAGTGAAAAATGCACCCCAGAACCACAGTGTGTGATATATAAACCCTGAACAGATATGCACACATGTATTTGTGCATACTCAAATCCATACAATCATGGGAAAATGTTGGAAATATATTGTATAATAGTCACCTATAAGCTTATTTAGTGTTTAATAATACTATTTAGTGTTTGTTAATTTAGTGTTTTAATTTTAGTCCAATTTATTTTATTAATCAAAAATTGAACAGTGAACATGTGTGGCTGTTATAGTCAGGGAACACATGGTAAATTATTCATTGTTTAAACAGTGTTGTTCTGTCACCCAGGCATGTCTGACTCTGCGACCCCATGGACTGCAGCGCGCCGGGCCTCCCTATCCCTCACCGTCTCCCGGCGTTTGCCCAAGCTCGTGTCCATTGCGTTAGTGATGCCATCCAGCCGTCTTATCCTCTAGTGCCCTCTTCTTCTGCCCTCAATCTTTCCCAGCATCAGGGACTTTTCCAGTGAGTCATCTGTTCATATTAGATGACCAAAATACTGGAGCCTCAGCTTTAGCATCAGTCCTTCCAGTGAATATTCAGGGTTGATCTCCCTTAAGATTGACTGGTTTGTTCTCCTTGCTGTCCAAGGGACTTTCAGGAGTCTTCTCCAGCACCGCAGTTCAAAGGCATCAATTCTTTGGCGTTCTGCCTTCTCTACGGTCCAGCTCTCACAACCAAACGTGACCACTGGGAAGACCATAGCCTCGACTGTACGGACCTTTGTCAGCAGAGTCACGTCTCTGCTTTTCAGCGCGCTGTCTAGGTTTGCCATCGCTTTCCTGCCAAGAAGCAATCGTCTGCTGATTTCATGGCTGCAGTCACCGTCCGCAGTGGATTTGGAAACCAAGAAGAGGAAATCTGTCACTGCTTGCAACTTTTCCCCTTCTATTTGCCATGCAGTAATGGAGACGGATGCCATGATCCCAGTTTTCCTTAATATTTAGTCTTAAACTGGCCTTTTCGTTCTCCTTCTCCACCCTCATCAAGAGGCTCTTCAGTTCCTCTTCTCTTACAACGGTTGAGACGCTGCTGAGTGGCCCATCAGGGTTTGGATCCTGTCTCAGTCGCCTTCTAACATGAGACCTTGAGAAAACAGCTTAACCTTCTAGTCTCAACTTCCTCATCTATGAAATGGCGTATATCTGAAGCATGTCATGGAGATTAATAGAAACTTTGTATAAAGTGGTTAACAGAGCAGTACGGTGTGTGTCCAGTCACTAAGTCGTGTCTGACTCTTTGCGACCCTATGAACTGTAGCCCGCCAGGCTCCTCCATCCACGGGGATTTTCCAGGCAAGAATACTGGAGTGAGTTGCCATTTCCTTCTCCTGGGGATCTTCCCAAACAAAGAATCACTCCTGTGTCCCTTGCCTCAGAAGGCGGAATCTTTACCACTGATCCAGCAGGGAAGAAGCCCCAGCAGAACAGCACATGATTCAATATGTTCAATTCAATAAATGGTCTTCATCACTGTTGCTGTAGCTCTGCTTAGACAGACTTGCTACACTTTGCTGTCGGGACATGGTCTTTTTCTCCTGGCTATTATTTCTTTGCTCTGCCTGATTTTTTCAAGTAATTATTAATATGATAGGGAACATACTGGCCAATAAAATTAGGTGCAGTTGGAGATAACCGTGGTAATGCTTCACATTACTGCAGCAGCTCTGTGTTTGACTCATTCCAGCCTTAAAGTCACTGCTCAGGCTCACAGGAGGATGTGCTAGAAGTGAGCTCTGACGCAAATGCTGCCAGAGCGTCCCAGGGAGGGATCAGAGCTAGAGGGGACCCGTAGTGTGGTCTCCTTTCCTGCCACTGGCCTGTTACAGCTGGTGAGGACTTGCAGCCAGAGGGCTAGTCATGCAACAGAAAGGGTGCCGGGGAGGGATGTCGAGAGCTTGATGGCGTGTCTCTGAATCTTAATGGAGCTCCCTGCAGTCACTACCTCCAATAGGGCTGACTGCCTGAGCCACCAGTTGCAGCCCAAGGCTCTTCAGAGGTTAGAAGTCAGGGAACAGGAATATAGTTAAATATTTCTATCATTTCTAATCCTTCTATTATTATCACCCAAAGTGGATAAAACTGAAATGGTTCTGTAGGCTATCCACATTTCAGTAGTGATGATAGCATACATCATAAGCTTGCCAATCTTACACAAGCACGGTTAGATCTGAGAAAGTGATCATGAATATTTTACAGAAAAAGCTTACGTTTGTATAAAATAAAACTGTTCTTATGCCTTTTTAAATAGTGAGATATGAGACTTATGATGGAAAAAACCTTTAAAGTTGTAAATGTTGATGGAACATTTAAAATACAAATTGCATTCAAAAAATTTTTTAGACTTGAGGTTTAAGTGCAAAATAAATATTTTGGAATATTTCAAGTAAGACTATAAAACCAGTGTTCTGATGTACAGATATGCTCTGAGGTAAATATGGCAAGGATACTGTTTAATTTAGGTTATATTTGCTTAGCTAGTATCCACATAGTTTCATCATAATCAGTTGGAAAATTGCAAAATAAAACAAATATTTTTCTACATTGTAAACAAAATGGTTGGTTTTTAACTGAGTAGTATTGAAGTGAACTCTTGAGAGTCCCTTGGACTGCAAGATCAAACCAGTCAATCCAACAGGAAATGAACCCTGAATATCTGTTGGAAGGACTGATGCTGAAGCTGAAGCTTCAATACTTTGAACATGTGAAGAGAAGAGCTGACTCCTTGGAAAGGATCGGGATGCAGGAAAGATTGAAGGTAGGAGGAGAAGACGATGACAGGGGACCAGATGGTTAGATAGCATCACTGATTCAATGGATGAATTAGAGCAAGCTCTGAGAGACAGGGAAGGACAGGTGAGCCTGGTGTGCTGCAGTCCAGGGGTCACAGAGTCAGACGCGACTCAGCAGCTGAACAATAACAACACAAAATGAACTAAAGAAATGTATCATTTAACAAAATTTAAACTTAATTTTGTTTCTAAAGTAAATTTTTTAATGTTATATAAAAGGGTAAGAATGGCAGGGTGTTCAAGTCACCATATCTAGGCCAGAATCCAAGAAATCGATTGTATTTGTTTGCTTACCACTGATAAGATTCAGGGGAGTGCCCCTTTAACCAGGCTTACAAGGCGCTGGTAAACCAGATTGTCGCTCTGTTAACAGAGTTAATGCGGGGTACTCCTTTCTTGGCAGCGAGTTCTGTATCTCCATTCTCCAGGGTATCTTGTTCCCAGCACTGAATCGACGGGAGACCAAATTGTTAATCAAACTCAGCTTGCGAAAGTCGATTATCAGAATTGCAGTGAGAGAACCGCTTGGTCTCAGAGACTTTTTGTGAGGATGGGGGAAAAGCCCAAAGAACTAGGTCTTCTCCAGGACAGAGTCTCTTTCTATTGATGGAAAAGTCATCTCTACTGGATACGATGGCTACTGATATTGAAAGTTTTGCACCAGCTTTAACAAATACATGTGCTAAGTACTAAGTCACTTCAGTTGTGTCTGACTCTTTGAGACCCTATGGACTGCAGCCCGCCAGGCTCTTCTGGCCATGGGATTTTCTAGGCAAGAACACTGGAGTGGATTGCCATTTCCTTCTCTAGGGGATCTTCCCAATCCAAGGATCGAACCCTGGCCTCTTCTGTCTCCTGCACTGGCAGGCAGATTCTTCACCACTGCCGCCACCTGGAAGCCCATTCCCCCTGTTTTGAGATTACGAGCAGTCCTCTTAAATCATGTTCGAAGAAGGCAGATAATACAACATAATTAACTTAATAATAATTTAGATTAATCATAATACACTCCACACCAAAAGCCGTCCTCCTCGTGCTTCCTCCTGACCCCATGTAGTTCAGTTCCAGTGTGATTGCTTTGCACTCTTCTTCAGGAATATTTGTCTGAGGACGACCTTGCATGTCTTTGGCTGTGCCCCAGGTTTCCTTCAGAACACACTGATAGGCTGACTCTGAGGACACCTCACGACTCTGCAAGCCATTTTGAGTTGATTCTAACCAGCTTCACTCTCCAATTTTCTGAAAGATCAACCTATTGAGGTAACAAGTTCAGAAAAACCATTCTCTGCTGAGTTTCTGTGTTCCTTTTACAAATCTTATTATTCTATTTTAGATATAGTTTTAAAGGGACTTTAATGTTTTGTCCCATTGACAAAACCAGTTAATTAGGCAACTTTAAGTGTGCTGAACTCTATTCATAAGTTAAGCAAATTGTTTTGTTTACTCATCCTATGGATGTATACCTGCAATTGCTGTCTTTTTTTTCTAATAAAGTAGGTGAAATTTTACAACATTCACCTATATACCCATCACCTAGATTTGTCTGTTGTTGGTATTTTGTCACATTTGCTTCATTTTTCTATATACAATTTAAAAAAATTAAGTTGGAGATATGATGGCATTTCCACCTTCAGTACTTTGGCATGAACCAACTGAAAACAGTTTTCTATACAATTAAAATGTCATTATCTCATCCCAGAAAGTTAGCATTGATACAGTAACCATATCTAATAAGAAGTCCATATTCAAATGTATCTAATTATTCCCAGAATGTCTTTTAGAGTTTTTTATTTTTTTAAATCATGATCCAATCATAGATCATGAATTGCATTTGGTTGTTAAGTCTGTCTAGTTTTCTTTAGGACACAGCAGTGCCCTGCCTGTGTTTGCTTCCATGACGTTGATATTTTGGGTGATTCAGGCCAGTGTCTTCTATGAACGGTGAGTGTTAGTCATTCAGTCAAGTCATACTCTGCAACCCTCTAGACTGAAGCCCACCAGGCTCCTCTGTCCGGAATTCTCCAGCCAAGAATACTGCAGTGAGTAGCCATTCCCTTCTCCAGGGGGTCTTCCTGACCTAGGGATTGAACCCAGGTCGAACCCCAGTTTTCTGCATTGCAGGCAGATTCTTTGCCATCTGAGTCACCAGGGAAGCCCGGTGGTGTCTATAATGTCCCCCAGTCCAGATTTTGTCTCATTTCCCCATGATTAGATTCAGTGTAGACATTTTGGGAAGAATACTGCAAATAGTGTGTACTTTCAATGACATGAGGAGCAATGTTAGACTGTCTCATTATTGGTGATGCTAATTGTGACCTCAAGGTTAAGGTGGCATCCATCAGATTTATCAGTGGAAAAGTACCATTCCTCCCTTTTAATTAAGTGTTATTTTGAGGAACTGTGAATGTTTTGCTTCCTAACAACTTTGCACCTAGTGGTGCAAATGCCTGGCTCAATTATTGCTTTTGGTGGTTGCAAAACAATACTGTCCATCTAGGGCTTCCTGGTGGCTCAATAGTAAAGAACCCATCTGCCAATGCAGGAGACATGAATTCAATCCCTGGATCAGGAAGATTCCCTGGAGAATGAAACGGCAACCCACTCCAGTATTCTTGCCTGGGAAATCCCATGGACAGAGGAGCTTTGTGGGCTCACCAATAATATGATGTTACCCTATAAAAAGTCATAAATTCAGCAAATTCTATTCTAGAGAAAACTGCTGGAACAGAGGTTATTTTTCTCCCTAGCAAGTCAACCTTCCAGGAATTCAGTTCTACCTTTCCACAGGTCCCTAGAAGGCAATGTTTTGTTTTTTCTTTTTTGGTGGGGTTGGGAGAGGGACTTCCCTCATAGCTCAGTTGGTAAAGAATCCGCCTGCAATGCAGGAGACCCCGGTTCGATTCCTGGGCCGTGAAGATCCACTGGAGAAGGGATAGGCTACCTACTCCAGTATGCTTAGGCTTCCCTTGTGGCTCAGCTGGTGAAGAATACATCTGTAATGTGAGAGACGTGGGTTTGATCCCTGGGTTGGGAAGATCCCCTGGAGAAGGGAAAAGCTACCCACTCCAGTATTCTGGCCTGGAGAATCCCATGGACTACAGTCCTGATCAGAAAGAGGTGGACACCACTGAGTGACTCTCACTTGACTTCACTGGGGGAGGGACAGCCCTTGCCTTTTTGAGCAATTGGGCAAAGGGTCTATTTGCCAGGTTACCAAAGAACCACACGAGTGCCTCAGGTCGTCCAGTTTCTTAATTTCTAACACAAATCAGCAGCCTGAGGATTTTCCAAACCAAGCCACTTTAGAATCAAATTTATGTCTGGACAGGCCCCAAAGGGGACAGGCCCCTTTGGACAGGATCCAAAGGTTGGATTTCAGGGTTTCTTCATGTACAAGTGGGAAAACTTAGGCCACCTGGTCAATCTAAGGTCCTAAGAAGCTGACAAGTGGAACTGTAACTCCAGGGAGAGTCTGAATTCTACCCAATGCTGGTCTTCCAGAAAAGGTATCATACACCCCGTGTTGGGCATGGACTTCCAGCTGTCACAGCATCAACAATGAGGATTTCTTTTTATCTCAAATCTGTCATATTGGGTATTTTTTATAAACCTCATCAAAAACTTATCCTTTTAAACATGCACTCATTTTTTTCCCTTAAGTCAAATATCAATGATTTACCCATGTTGCTTGCAAGACCTATAGACCAGCTTAACTGTTATCTCTGCTGCTGCTGCTAAGTCGCTTCAGTAGCGTCCAACTCTGTGTGACCCCATAGACGGCAGCCCACCAGGCTCCCCCATCCCTGGGATTCTCCAGGCAAGAACACTGGAGTGGGTTGCCATTTCCTTCTCCAATGCATGAAAGTGAAAAGTGAAAGTGAAGTTGATCAGTCGTGTCCGACTCTCCGAGACCCCATGGACTGCAGCCTACCAGGCTCCTCTGTCCGTGGGATTTTCCAGGCAAGAGTACTGGAGTGGGGTGCCATTGCCTTCTCCAAACTGTCATCTCTAAAGACAATTTAATATTTACTCTCTTAAAATAAATGCATGATGTTTCCCTTCTTTCCAACAGCCCTAGGGTTCTTTTGGGTTCTGAAGAAGCTGCATCCACTTCTCTGGTTCCAGGACTGATCAGGAACAGACATGTAACCTAAGCCAGTTCAGTTAGAAGAACTCTCAGAACGAGCCTGGCAATGTTGGGACGCCAATATTTTCTCTTCCCTGCTAGAGATGAAAGGGTTTCAGGTGACCACAGGAGCTGTGAGTGGTTACTTTTGGTTCCTGGAGCATTATCCATTCATTGTTTACTCAACAAACATTTAGTACCCCTATAGAAAACTGAATACGACATAGTCACTGACGTTAAGGTACTTACACTGTAAGGGAGGAAACAGAAAGGTACAAAGGGCCGGGGGCAAGGCAGCTAGAATTCACAGCAACTGAGAGCACACAGATTCTTGGCATGGATCAAGTTAGCTGTTGCAAGATACCATCTGAGGTAGAAGTGGCTGTATCTAGGCATTCTTTATGTGGGGTTGATATCTTCTCAGTCTGCCTTGAACCATCCAGTTAACTGTGGTTTTAGTGAAATTTCTTGCAGCAACCCAATTGCAAAAGCATTGCAAAGTTTCCTCAATCTTCAACCACTGGCTGGTGTCTTAATCCAAAGTATAACCTTAACTAGAAACCAGTTTTCTGGGTACATATAAATATTTGGACAACAATGTCAGTAACATCATCTTTCATTATTAATGAGGCAAATAAATCAGAGTATTTTTTTCTTTTAGCCGAGTAGTGGCATGTGGGATCTTAGTTCCCCAAACAGGGATTGAACCCATGCCTGATGCAGTAGAAGCTCAGTGTCTTAAACAGTGGACCACCACAGAAGTCCCAAAACAAAGTATATTGAATATTCATTAAATATCATCTAGGGACAAGACAAAATAGCACTTTATGTCCTTAAAGATGTCTTTTACAGGATATATTCCTCTGAAAGATCTGGATACAAACACATAACCACTATTACCACAGTAATATTATTTGACCCATCTAAATGATTATATAGGGAATATATATATATATATAATTAAATATAAAACGCTAGAGAATCTAGAGCAAGTGTTCCCAATAGGTAGGCCCTGGTGGGAGGAATACCTTCCCAGGATGTCATATTAGAATTATCTGGATAGTTTTTTTTTCCAATAAATACACCTACACCTCATCCTGGGATTTCCATCTGGGCTCCTCCCTGTTGTAATACATCACTCTATTTTTTTTTTAATAAACTACTTGATTATTTTTTAAAACTTTATGTTTGGCTGTGCTGGGTCTTCGTTGCTGTGCCTGAGCCCTCTCCAGTTGCACCAGCAGGGGTTACTCTGTAGTTGAGATACGTACGCTTCTCATTGCGGGGGAGGGGTGCTTCGCTTGCTACAGAGCACGGGCTAAGTGCATGGGCTCAGTAGTTTCGACTGGACGGCTTAGTTGCTGCGCCCCGTATGTGGGGTCTTCCCAGACCAGGGGTTGAATCTGTGTCCCCTGCATTGACAGGTGGATTCTTAACCACTGGACCCCCAGGGACGTCCCTAGTACATCACTCTTCGCTGAAGATGGATTCTCACTATAGGGTGGAAAAGAACACTGCGGCCCGGTCTAACGAGCGGCGGTATGGGGAGAGAGAGCTCCGAAACAATGCACTGGGGCGTAAGCAGCCAGCTGTCCAGCCAATGGATGATAACCAGAATCATTAAAGCACAGTGTGTGTCGCTGCATTTTCTAATATGGGCCAAAGACGGAAGAACAAAAGTAATCATTACTGATTGTAAATCTGAACTCAGACCCAAATTTATGGATCAAGTATTACGGAGAGTTCATACCAAATGGCTTCTTGTTGCCAAGGAAAATGTAAAGACCATATGCCTGGATCACATGTAAAAATCATCTCCAAGGATCTAGACAGGTGACTCACTATGGACCTGTGAATATCTAGCAAGGTTATTATTGGTTGCCTAAAGTATGTCACCATAAGCTTCACAAATGATAAGACAGAAAATTCCAAGACACTTGAAGTTGACAGCAAAGCGGCAAGGATTGTAATAATAAATGTTCCTGCGAAGTTTTCTCCTGATCATTTTAGATGACACCTAAAGAACACAAGGAATTAGCAAAGTACAGGAAGAATGGCTTTTATATATTTGACATAATCTCAAGTGTGTTGACGACTGAGCGACTTCACTTTCATTTTTTACTTTCATGCATTGGAGAAGGAAATGGCAACCTACTCCAGTGTTCTTGCCTGGAGAATCCCAGGGACGGGGGAGCCTGGTGGGCTGCCGTCTATGGGGTTGCGCAGAGTCGGACACGACTGAAGCGACTTAGCAGCAGTAGCAGCAAGTGTGTTGAAAACAACTGTTTCCCCATTTTATCGCTGAAGCTGATTCAGGCTTCAGTTCAACCTTTTATTGAATTATAAATTAGCTTCTTAGGGCATAAAATTGTAAAGTAAAGAGGGCTCAGCATATGCCCTACCAACAATGTTCAAATATTTTCAGGAAGAGTTTCGGAAAAAGTGATTCTTTTTTTTAACATCCTGCTACTACACAGCTGTAGTAGGACTTTCTCATTTAAAACCTGAAGGGTTTTTTTTTAGTCCCACCTTTTAAAAATTAACCTTCCAAAGATCCAGCTGGGTGTTAAATTATAGACTTTTAATTTTTTTTTAAAGCACCAGTGAGAGGGACAAAGGTCTTCCAACGTTAAAAACGTAACAAAAACTTAAAAAAAAAAGTCAGTTCCTCAAATCACAGAGAATTCGCAGGGGCACAGGAATTCAAAATTCTAGCGTAAGGCACAGAAACGTCATGCAGCTAATAGGACAGGCCCCCGAAGATGGTGGCTCCGCGGGGCTTTGGTAACTGTCGCGGCAATAATTCCCGAAGACCGTTACAGACCGTTGGCCCCGGGGCCGCGGGGCTGCCCGCGTCCGGAGGGCCCTGCGCCCGGGGCCGCCCTCCTCGTGGGCGCCCGCCCGCTGCGCAGACCGGACACGGGGCGGCGGAGCCGCGGCGGCAGGGCCCGCGAGCTGACCTCCTGACACCCGCGGAGGTCGGGCCGGCGCGCCCCCTCCGGAGGGAGCCCGGCTCCAGGACGCGTCCCGCGCGGCCGCGACGCGAGCCGGGCGGCGCCAGGGGCGGCGGCCCGACCGGGGCGGGGGCACCGCGTCGGGAGTCAGAAACCGCGCCGGAGCCCGGAGAAGGTGCGGCCCCCTGACGGCCCCCGCGCCGTGGGCCGAGAGCGCCTCTCGCACGCGGGCAGCCCCGCGCGGTAGCTCCACGGCCGGCCCCGAGGCCGGCTCACCGCCAGACGCCGGGACCGCGCGGGAGCCGCCGGCAGGGAAGGCGGCCGCAGGGCGGTTGGGCGTGGCCTCCCGGAGGGGGCGTGCCCCGGGGGGCGGGGAGACGCGCGCAACCAGCCGTTCGGGCTGCTGATTGGCTGAGGTGCCTGAGCGGAGCCCGCAAGCGTCTCCGCCCGCCCGGCCGCTCCTCCTCTTGTCGCCGCCGCCCGGTCCCCACCGGCTTGCGAGGGGACCGCTCAGGCGCCGCCGGCCCGGCCCTGCGCGGAAGACCAGAGAGAGGGAGGCGGACGGAGGACACGCTCGCTAGCTCGCTCCCGACCGCGCCCGGGCTCCCAGAGGCGGCGCGGAGCCCGGGAGGGAGGAGCCGCCGCGGGCACGCCCCGCCCCTCGGCCGGGGCCGACACCGCCCGCGGCCGCCCGCCCCGGCCGAGACCCGCCCCCGGCCCGACCCGGCCCCGGCGGCATGGAGGGGCCCTGCTCCTGACGGCCGCCCGCCGCCGCCGCCGCGGCCCCCGCCCCGCCCCCGGCCCCGCCCTCCTGCCCCCGCTCGCATGTCCGCGCCTCGGTAGCCGAGGATGCTGAGGATGAAGCTGCCGCTGAAGCCGACGCACCCCGCGGAGCCGCCGCCCGAGGCGGAGGAGCCAGAGGCAGACGCGCGGCCGGGCGCGAAGGCGCCTCCGCGCCGCCGCCGCGACTGCCGCCCCCCGCCGCCGCCGCCGCCGCCGCCGCCGCCTTCAGGCGCGCCGCGGGGCCCCCCGCTGCCGCCGCCGCCGCCGCCGTCTCGGGGGCTCGGGCCGCCTGTTGCTGGCGGGGCGGCGGCGGGGGTGGGCATGCCGGGCGGCGGCGCGGGGCCCGCGGCGGCGGCGCTGCGCGAGCAGGAGCGGGTATACGAGTGGTTCGGGATGGTGCTGGGCTCGGCGCAGCGTCTAGAGTTCATGTGCGGGCTGCTGGACCTGTGCAACCCGCTGGAGCTGCGCTTCCTCGGCTCGTGCCTGGAGGACCTGGCGCGCAAGGACTACCACTACCTGCGGGACTCGGAGGCCAAGGCCAACGGTCTCTCGGACCCGGGCCCGCTGGCCGATTTCCGAGAGCCCGCCGTGCGCTCGCGCCTCATCGTCTACCTGGCGCTGCTGGGCTCGGAGAACCGCGAGGCCGCCGGCCGCCTGCACCGCCTCCTGCCCCAGGTGGACGCGGTGCTCCGGAGCCTGCGCGCGGCCCGGGGCGAGGGCTCGCGGGGCGGCGCGGAGAACGAGCGCGGCGCGGAGGACGGCGGCGGTGAGGAGGAGGACGCCGAGAAGGACGGCTCCGGCCCGGAAGGCGGTGGCGCCGCGCCCCGGCCGGGCGGCGGGCTGGGGCTCAGGGCCCAGGAGGAACTGCTGCTGCTCTTCACCATGGCCTCGCTGCACCCGGCCTTCTCCTTCCACCAGCGCGTCACCCTGAGGGAGCACCTGGAGAGGCTCCGCGCCGCGCTCCGCGGGGGCGCCGAGGGCGTAGAGGCGGCGCCGGGCCACTTGGCCGGCGCCCGGGCCCAGGTAAGGCGCGCCGGCCTCCCCGCGCCCGCGCGGCGGTCCCCGCGGCCTCCGCGCCCGGCTTCCGGACGTCCCCCGGCCCGGCCGACCCTGACGCCGGCGCCGGGACTGATGTGCGTCCGGCCGGGCCGCTCAGCCCCACTCCCCTCACACACACACACACACACACACGAGCACCCGCCATAACAGAATGCTCTGGAAGTCTCGTCCCGCCGGGGTTGCCCCGGAAGCCCGGCGCTCAGCCCGGCCCTCGGACGCGGGCTCTCGGGACCTTTCGGCCCCGACACTTCGTCGGGGCTGCGGAGCCCGGGCCGGCCGCCGCCCCGCCGCCCGGCGCTCCGCCCGCGCGTCCCGAGGCCCCGCTCGCCGCCCGGGGGAGGCGGCCCCAGGCGCGCTCCCGGCGCGCTCCGCGGTGGCCTGAGGTACAGCGGGTCGGTGGCTCTTTTGGCTCCTGCGCTGAGCTTGATGTTCTCAGAAAAAGTCAGAGGTGCGAAATGATTCAAATCAGTTAGGTCGTCGGGCAGGTTGTCTGGGTAGGGAAACGTCCCCTCGGGCGGTTCTGGTGCCCTTCACCCCCGGCTCGTCCGGCTTCTAACGGGTTTGAGTCGTGTCTACACGTTTGGGTCCGGGGATGTTTGTGGGGCCTTTACTGGAAGCATAAATGGTTTCTAAAAAGTTACTGAAAGCCAAAATGTAGTAGATAAGACTAAAAGTAAGTCCCTTGTCGCAAACATGAGATAAAATTTTATAAGGCCACGAAAGCAATTTAATAATTTAGGCCCAATATAAAGCCCTTGAGTGTGACCATTTAATGGAGCAAATAGCTTTCATTTAAAGACTGTGCAGTAAGTTTATTTTCGTGGTTCACGATTATTTAAAAAGTTTTTATTTGGATGCCATGTGTTTCAGTGTAGGAGATCTCCAGGATGATATATTGGAAAGCGAGATTTTTTTCACTCCTTGCCTGAAAGTTCTTTTCAGCTTATATATCTGCTGTCATTCAGACTAAAACTGGGCATTATATCTCTGCAATGGCTGTGTGGACTCAATACCCATAGACTCAAAGGAACCTGGGAGCTGGAAAGGATCTAGTGATAATCTAGGCTGAGCCCCTCCTTTTAAAAAGGAGGCTTCAGTGAAGTGACTAACCCACTTTAGGACATACTTTATCAAACTGGGACGTAGTAATGCTAGTATCCAGAATTTTGGCGAGCATGAAATATTACAGTGTCTCTTTACATAGCATGCAACTGTGTATACTGCACTCTTCAGCCTACTTAATAATTCCAAAAAAATCCTTTGTGCCCATCAAGTTTAAAGAAGCAAGCCTGAACTCCAAAGCAGTAAGTACTTACGTATCTTACCCCCCCAAAATCCCTGTATATACTGTAAAGATAACTTTAGCGTGTAGATATGAAAATGTCTCGTAGTGGGGCAGTTTATATTACTCCATTCTTATCATTCCAACAAGCGTAGCCGACTTCTGGTTTTAACTGCAGTGTTGTTTGTCTCCTCTTTTAAATTTTGCTTATCATGCGAGTGTTGTAAGGGGACGAGGTAAGGGGAGAGACGCGTTCAGAGCACAGCAGTGGAGCCTTTATGTTGACCGCGGCGTGTGGCCTTTTCTGGCCACCAGTGAGTGCCGGGAGGAGTGGACAGTGAGGCTGGGCACGCTGCCGCGAGTTTGAGCGCATCGTCCCTTCTCAGACGCTGCCTGTGTCGTGGCCGTCCGCGGGAGCGGGGGTGGATGACGGGGCACACGCCTACAGGCGACACCGAACGCCGTTTGTGGACGTCGGGGGCCTGGTGAGCGTTTCCTCTCCCGTGGTTGAGGGCTGCCGTGACGGATCACCCCGCCTTACTCGGCTGTGGCTGCCCCGCACTTGGCTCGTCAGCGGGACTCCGAGCCCCTCAGCCGCGGCTGCTTCTGGCCCTGAGGACGTGCCCGCGGGTCTTCCTGCTGCCAGGCTGCCCCGAGAGGCGGCTCGCGGGGGTCTCCACACTTCAGCCCCGCCGCTCGCGGTCTTGGCCGCGGTTGCCTGAGGAGGGAGGGCCCACCCCGGAGTCCGCAGGGAGGCGCCGGGGCTCGCGCCTGAGGGCCGCGCGGGCACGCGCCGCCGAGGAGCGGCGGCGGGGGGGCGGGCGGGGGGCGTCCGCGGGGCCCCGCCCGCCCCCGCCCTGCAAGATGGCGGCCGCGCGCCGCCCACGTGACGGGCGCCGGCCCCGCCCCCGGAGGTGCGCTGCGCCGCCTTGCGGGGGCGCGGGGGGTTCCCTCTGGGGTCCGCTGGGCGAGGTGGGGACCGGGGTCGCCCGAGAGCCGTGGGGAGGGTTTGCTCTGGGACTGGCGGAGGCGGGTATCGTGGCAGCCTTCTTTTGCCCGGAAGTAACCTTTTAGGCCGATCCTTGTAACTTTTTAATTGCCCAGGAATAATTCTATTTCTCTACTTTCTTAAATGTCATGCATACTATCAATAAATGGATGAAGTAGAACTAATTTTCTTTTAATTTTCTCTTAGAGCATGCTAGCCCAGAATAGTGTTCCTGGCTCTTTCAGGATTTGTATCCAATTCATAATATGCTGCAGTTTCTCGTTAAAATTTTAAAAACTAAAGACATTTAGCGGTAGAACTTGTGTTTCAGTGCAAATTTTAATTCTGGTCGTATGCTTTCAAGCGGACCCAGTCTCAGCAACTGTTGGTTTAGTGGCATAAGGTGGTCACGATGTCAATAAAAGTGACAAGTCCACAAACACTACTAGAGCTTACTACTAAGTAGGTCATTTTAGAATAATGGAGATTTAACAAATATATTTTTACTTTTAAAAGAGGCATTTCTAGAGTTTTCCTACAGGATTTGGATGTTTTCAGAGTAAATGTTACATAGGATTACAACTTAAATGTTGGCCTTGCTTTTAGGAGACTTGTGGGTGAAGTTCATGTTCGTCACAGCTGCAGTGAATTGCCAGTCACTGGCATAATATTAAACAACTAGCCCAGTTGGCAGTAGTGAACATTACTAACAATGGCCTAGGAAATTTGTGTGATTGTGTCAGTGTTAATGAAACGAAGTGCTGCATGTATAGCATAGCTGAAAAAAACGGGAATTAAAATGGGCCCTTTACTGTTAGGAACACAGGGTATAAATGGTGTGTTAGCAGTAGCAGCAAAAAACGAATGTGTTTTTAAATTACATACTTAATGATTAAGTTTTGGTTTTCTGGCTGTGCTGGGTTTTCATTGAGGTGCAGGCTTTCTGCAGTAGCAGTGAGCAGGGCCTGCTCTAGTTGTGGAGCGTGGTCTCATTGTGGCAGCTCTCTTGTGGCAGAGCACACGCTCTGGGCTCGAGGGCTCAGTAGTTGTGGCACACGGGCTTAGTTGCTCCACTGCATGTGGGATCTTCCTGGATCACGGATGGAACCCATGTCCCCTGAGTTGGCAGTCAGATACTACCAGGGAAGTCCATGATCAAGTATTTTAAAAAGATACTAGTCTTGTTGCTGTTTCATTGAAAGGATGAAAGACAGCCCCTATCTTTGTTTCCTATCTTTGCATACTTACTAAAGACCCTCTGTTTATGAAAATGGATCCTCTAGTTATGGAGGTTTAGCCCCCAGTTAGTGACACAAAGATGAAAAGAGCTAAAATTACCATGAAAGAGGAAAGTGAGAAAGTTGGTTTAAAGCTCAGCATTCAGAAAACTAAGATCATGGCATCTGGTCCCACCACTTCATGGGAAATTTATGGGGAAACAGTGTCAGACTTTATTTTTGGGGCTGCAGGTGGTGATTGCAGCCATGAAATTAAAAGATGCTTACTCCTTGGATGGAAAGTTATGACCAACCTAGATAGCATATTCAAAAGCGGAGACGTTACTTTGCCAACAAAGGTCTGTCTAGTCAAGGCTATGATTTTTCTAGTGGTCATGTATGGCTGTGAGAGTTGGACTGTGAAGAAACCTGACTGCCGAAGAATTGATGCTTTTGAACTGTGGTATTGGAGAAGACTCTTGAGAGTCCCTTGGACTGCAAGGAGATCCAACCAGTCCATTCTAAAGGAAATCAGTCCTGAGTGTTCATTGGAAGGACTGATGCTGAAGCTGAAACTCCAGTACTTTGGCCACCTCATGCGAAGAATTGACTCATTGGAAAAGACACTGATGCTAGGAGGGATTGGGGGCAGGAGGAGAAGGGGACGACAGAGGATGAGATGGCTGGATGGCATCACTGACTCGATGGACATGAGTTTGAGTGAACTCCAGGAGTTGGTGATGGACAGGGAGGCCTGGCGTGCTGTGATTCATGGGGTTGCAAAGAGTCGGACACGACTGAGCGACTGAACTGAATAGTCGTTAGTGGTTAACGTTGTTGGTATGGCCTTGTTTCTCTGGAGATTGTTTTCAGTATCCTCAAAAGTTAATTGTTTGGCAAATAGTGTTAATGTTTGAATTAAAGATAGAAACTGAGCATTTATGTTATATGTTATAGCAGATAGCATTTAGTGTTATTTGAACTCACACACAAAAATAAGTGACTATGTGTCCTTTAAATAAAGATCAGTGAAGATACTTAGAAGGAAAACTTGGCAAAATTGTTACTTTTTCATAGCATAGGTCAATTAGATATATTGTACTGGACAAAACAAGTACCTCAACTAGTTTTAATAATACAGATAACATACTGGTGGTGTTAGGACCTAAAAAAGAAAACTCTTTTGGAAAGAGTGCTCTTTTGGAAATAAGTGCTCCTGTCCTGGATAATGAGGATGTGTCTGTGGCAGTCAGAATCCTAGTGAGTGCCCTGAACTGAAGTGAGACCAGGGAGGTTCGTGTCCAGATGTCAGCTGTTGGTGGATTAGGCCCTAAAAGGATGCTTTCCAAAAATGACATTTGAAAAGAACAACAACACTGTTCACAGTAATAGAACCTTTATTTAATTTGTTGTCCACTGCTGGGAGCTTTTACAGTGACTTGGGTCCCTGGAGCAGTGGGCACTGTCTGAGAAGGCTTTTTTCACTCCTATCGGAGGGATACTAATAGTACTTATGTTATTTTGCAAGGATTAAATGAATGAGTACTTGTGGAACGATGTCTAGTACATGATTTTCAGTAAGTGTTAGCAGTTATTAATGGAAGTGAAACTTTCTTTGGACGGTGCTGAAGAGAAGTGAGTGGAGCATCTAGAAACTGAGAGTAGGGGGTAGAGCGAGTCATGACTTTTACAGGAAACTTTAGGTGGTTTTGGCTGCACTGAGGAATAAAAGCAGTTCAGCTAATAAATGCCTCCTGGGAGAGGCTTTTAGACTATCATAGTTAAGCAGTAATTACTTTCATAGCAAATGGCAGCTATTGGGTATCCTCCCCAGTTACTTAATTTTTCTCAGCGGTGGTTTTCTGAGGCAAGACTAATTCAGGAAAATCTCACTCACAGTGTAGGTTAATATACCATTAGTTCAGTTCAGTCACTCAGTTGTGTCCAACTCTTTGCGACCCCATGAAGCGCAGCACGCCCCTGTCCATCACCAACTCCCAGAGTTCACTCAAACTCATGTCCATCGAGTCGGTGATGCCATCCAGCCATCTCATCCTCTGTCGTCCCCTTCTCCTCCTGCCCCCAATCCCTCCCAGCATCAGGGTCTTTTCCAATGAGTCAACTCTTCACATGAGGTGGCCAAAATATTGGAGTTTTAGCTTCAACATCACTCCTTCCAATGAACACCCAGGACTGATTTCCTTTAGGATGGACTGGTTGGATCTCCTTGCAGTCCAAGGGACTCTCAAGAGTCTTCTCCAACACCACAGTTCGAAACCATCAATTCTTCGGCGCTCAGCTTTCTTTATAGCCCAACTCTCGCATCCATACATGACTACTGGAAAAACCATAGCCTTGACTAGATGGACCTTTGTTGGCAAAGTAATATTTCTGCTTTTTAATATACTATGTAGGTTGGTCATAACTTTCCATCCAAGGAGTAAGCGTCTTTTAATTTCATGGCTGCAGTCACCATCTGCAGTGATTTTCGAGCCACCAAAAATAAAGTTTGACACTGTTTGCACTGTTTCCCCATAAATTTCCCATGAAGTGGTGGGACCAGATGCCATGATCTTCGTTTTCTGAATGTTGAGCTTTAAGCCAAATTTTTCACTCTCCTCTTTCACTTTCATGAAGAGGCTTTTTAGTTCCTCTTCACTTTCTGCCATAAGAACTTCTCTGCAAATTAGCTAATGTAATATATATATATATATATATATATAAAATTTATTTTTTGTGGGTTTGTTTTGTGTGTATGTGTTTGCGATGGGGCAGGAATTGTGTTGTTCTCTTCAGTCGCTCAGTCGTGTCCCAACTCTTTGTGACCCCATGGACTGCAGCACGCCAGGCTTCCCTGTCCATCACCAACTTCCGAAGTTTGCTCAAACTCACATCCATCAATTTGGTGATGCCGTCCAACCATCTTATCCCCTGTCATCCCCTTCTCCTGCCTTCAATCTTCCCCAGCATCAGGGTCTTTTCCAATGAGTCAGTTCTTCACATCTGGTGGCCAAAGTATTAGAGATTCAGCATCAGTCCTTCCAGTGAATATTCAGGACTGATTTCCTTTAGGATGGACTGGTTTGATCTTGTTGCTGTGCAAGGGACTCTCAAGAGTCTTCTCCAGGACCACACAGTTCAAAAACATCAATTCTTTGGCGCTCAGTTTTCTTTATGGTCCAGCTCTCACATCCATACATGACTACTGGAAAAACCATCACTTTGATTAGACTTTGTTGGCAAAGTAATGTCTCTGCCTTATTTAATATACTGTCTGGGTTGGTCATAGCTTTTCTTCTAAGGAGCAAGCATCTTTTAATTTCATGGCTGAGCCTCAGTCTTATCTGTGAAATGGGAACAACAACATCTCTTTAAGTTATGGTGTTTGCATTAGGGAAACAAAATGATTCAAATTGTCTTGAGCACAAATTCATTGAGAATGATATTCAGTGCCTTTTCTTTTCCACTAAGATGCAGCCATTCAGATTGCTACATAAATTGTTTTCAGGAATAGGTTTTCTTTTTTTTTTCTTAATAAAAAGTCTATATGGTATAGTATAGAAAATACTATAGACTATAGTAATATAGAAAATATTCTCTGTTACCATATCTCTAAATTGATTGGTGTTCCAAGAAGGTAATTAATTAAGCTGGTGTGTGAGACACATTTCAGACAGCTTTGTTAGTTCTTATGTTGTTAAGATCTGATAAGCTACAGACAGGCCCAAAGGAAGCATTTCTCTGGGTCACAGATCATTAAAATATGTATTTTCCCCATATTGGATTTGGGGATGGGAATGGAGAAAACACATAGTTTGAATTTGGGTTATCATGAACTCCCTTGCAAACGTAATCTACTTAAATTTTTTCACATTTAGTTAGGGTAATGTAAAGGGCTCAGACGGTAAAGAATCCTCCTGCTATGTGAGATTTGGGTTCCATCCCTGGGTTAGGAAGATGCCCTGGAGAAGGGATTGGCTACCCACTCCAGTATTCTTTCCTGGCGAATTCTGTGGACAGAGGAGCCTGGTGGGCTACAGTCTCATAGGGTTGTGAAGAGTCTGACAGGACTGATTGATTAACTCTTCAAAGATATTTTGCAGTTCTGTTAAGTTATATATTTTAAAAATTTATTTCAGAGTACAAACTGGAATCTATAAATAATTTAACTTTTTTATACTTTTTTAAAGAGCTATACATTGGCTGGTTTTCAAACCTATTTAATGTTTTTGATCTTCCTGAGTAATAGTAGCTTAATTTTTTTCTTTTTTTATAAGAAAAGCAAATACAGCCTGCACTACTCTCAAAGCAGACTGGGCTTCACTTTTATCAACTCTCTCTTCCATCCTGGAGGACCGTGTCATCACAGGGATCCTGTTCCTCGCAGAGAGTGCTTTGTCCCACAGGTCGCTTCATCCGGGCTGTGTAAACAGTCACTCCAGAGGGGACGTGCCTAGGCGGGCGTTTATGTTTCAGGTGCGACAGTTGCTGGGAGCGCAGTCGTCCTTCTCCTTGTCTTCTTCCTGTGCTCCAGAGAACACTTGGTTTAATGCCCTTTGAAACGTCTCAGTTCATTAGGCATGTTCAATGCTCATTCAGGAAATAATTTGAAATCACTTTGGCAAGTTGTTTGGTCTTTCCAAGTTTCCGACTGCTCTGAATAGAATAGGGATCCCCTCACCATTTATTGCAAAGAATGGCTGTGAAGATGAACACAACAGTGTACATGAGACAGTTGGTCAGCAAGCGGGAGACAGGCCGGCTCATCCATGGGTGGTTCCAGGGGTGGGTAGCGCAGTTTGATTGTAGTGGATGAACAGAAATACAGAAGCTTTAAGAGAAAACGGGTTGGGCTGCATAGGAGCTTGAAGGTCAGATGAAAGAAACTGGTTTGCAGTGAGAGCAGGTGAGAATTTGTATGTCTTCCTGAAACATTAACTATCCCTTTACATTCATATGTGTGAAAAGAATGCATCACTGATTTGTTATTTAAAAAAAAAAAAGACATCTTCCAAACTCATCCAGTTTTCTCAATGGTTCCATTACATTTCTGGTCACTCTGATTTGCTTGGTAACCTTAATCCTCTCTCCTTCATAAGCTGAATCGACCCTTTTCCCATCCTCATTGACACCGTTCTCTTTGAGGACTTGATCTCTGATTCCCTTTCAGCCTCCCCACCTCTTACCTGCTGATACCACTGCCAGGCCCAGCTTCCTAAAGCAGTGCTTCCTTATACCACGTGTGCTTGCAGTGACGGGTGGAGCCTGTAGGTCTCAGGACTCACACGCCGTCTCCCGCTCCTCCCTCCTGGTCTGTGGTTTTATTCGAGGCTGACTCATGCCGTCACCTCTTGTGTGGTGGTGTTTAGGGTTGTCCTTGTGGTAATCTTGGAAATCTTTGCTGCCTCTGCCTTCCAGTAGCCTGTATATTCTCTGTTACAGTTTTGGTACTTATCCTGTGATTTTTTTCTTTTTTTTAAATTTACTTTGAATTATTTTTAACTTAAAATCCAGGAGGGAAGGTCAGTCTTATAGGTTCCACAAAGACTTACGTATCACATTTTTTTTTTTTTTGGTCAGCGTTGCATATATCATAAGTGCTCAGTCAAAATTTCCTATTCTTAGAATGTTTCAAATAGTGCTCTGAAAAATACCATTATAATTAATTACTGTAAGACAGAGTGCATCAGGCAGTGATTTTTTTTTTCTTGGTCTTGATGAATTATCAGCTGCTTTGTTAATTGCCGCCATGCAGTAAATGTGCCCAATATAGATAGGCACAGTTGTTTTGGAAATAATACAAGGAATTGTCTGTTTAGATAGAAAGCATGGACCAGTATAGGTTTGAACCGAAGCTTCAATGAGTGAATGCTGAATAGTTGTACTTATTAATTTTTCTTTCACAATCAGGTCATGCTTACTCTGCTCCTTAAGGTAACTAAGCTTTTGTGTGGGGGGGTGGTACATGTTTTGCAAACCTATGGGTGATGTTTTGATAGGATGAAGAGTCACAAGTCACAGGCTGTCTTCCCCTTATTTGGGTGGTTGTGGTTATTGCTGTCTAGTGCTGCTCCCCAGCCTTGTGGTTCGCTTGGGGGATGCTGGGAGCCTGATAGGGAATTGGAGTGCAGTACCTTGCTTATGGGGCTTCCCAGGTGGCCCAGTGGCCAAGAATCCGCCTGTCAGTGCAGGAGACATAGGAGACGCAGGTTCGATCCCTGGGTCAGGAAGATCCCCAGAAGGGAATGGCAACCCACTCCAGTGTTCTTACCTGGAAAATCCCATGGACAGAGGAGCCTGGCAGGCTACAGTCCAAGAGTCACAGAGTCAGACATGACAGAGCACACATGTGATCTTGCTTATGATCTGAAAGTTAAAAACTTTTTGGTCACTCAAGTGAACAACTTTATAACCTAAAAAGTATGGAGTTTTTATGTTTCTTGTTCAGTTCAGTTCAGTCGCTCAGTCGTGTCCGACTCTTTGTGACCCCATGAATTGCAGCATGCCAGGCCTCCCTGTCCGTCACCAACTCCTGGAGTTCACTCAGACTCACGTCCATCGAGTCAGTGATGCCATCTCATCCTCTGTCATCCCCTTCTCCTCCTGCCCCCAATCCTTCCCAGCATCAGAATCTTTTCCAGTGAGTCATCTCTTCGCATGAGGTGGCCAAAGTACTGGAGTTTCAGCTTTAGCATCATTCCTTCCAAAGAAATCCCAGGGCTGATCTCCTTCAGAATGGACTGGTTGGATCTCCTTGCAGTCCAAGGGACTTTCAAGAGTCTTCTCCAACACCACAGTTCAAAAGTATCCATTCTTTGGCGCTCAGCTTTCTTCACATTCCAACTATCACATCCATACGTGACCACAGGAAAAACCATAGCCTTGATTAGACGGACTTTTGTTGGCAAAGTAATGTCTCTGCTTTTCTAGGTTGGTCATAACTTTCCTTCCAAGGAGTAAGCGTCTTTTAATTTCATGGCTGCAGTCACCATCTGCAGTGATTTTGGAGCCCCCCAAAATAAAGTCTGACACTGTTTCCATTGTTTCCCCGTCTATTTCCCGTGGAGTGACGGGACCAGATGCCATGATCTTCGTTTTCTGAATGTGGAGCTTTAACCCAACGTTTTCACTCTCCACTTTCACTTTCATCAAGAGGCTTTTTAGTTCCTTTTCACTTTCTGCCATAAGGGTGGTGTCATCTGCATTTCTGACATTATTGATATTTCTCCCGCCAGTCTTGATTCCAGCTTGTGCTTCTTCCAGCCCAGTGTTTCTCATGATGTACTCTGCATAGAAGTTAAATAAGCAGGTGACAATATACAGCCTTGACGGACTCCTTTTCCTATTTGGAACCAGTCTGTTGTTCCATGTCCAGTTCTAACTGCTGCTTCCTGACCTGCATACAGATTTCTCAAGAGGCAGGTCAGGTGGTCTGGTATTCCCATCTCTTTCAGAATTTTCCACAGTTTATTGTGATCCACATAGTCAAAGGGTTTGGCATAGTCAATAAAGCAGAAATAGCTGTTTTTCTGGAACCCTCTTGCTTTTTCCATGATCCAGAGGATGTTGGCAGTTTGATCTCTGGTTCCTCTGCCTTTTCTAAAACCAGCTTGAACATCAGGAAGTTCATGGTTCATGTATTGCTGAAGCCTGGCTTGGAGAATTTTGAGCATTACTTTACTAGCATGTGAGATGAGTACAATTGTGCGGTAGTTTGAGCATTCTTTGGCATTGCCAAGAATGTTTCTTGTTAGGAATGTTTAAATTAGGATAGTTAAGAATCATAATGTTTCCTTGGTATGATTGATTTTTGTTTTGGGTATCAAACGATGTTAAGTTGTCTAATGGTCCTGGGAGGAACAACGTGATGGTGTGTGAGCCAAAGTGTTTGGAGAAGACGTCCTCGGGGAAGAGGCCATCTGCTGACGGGGGGGTGGGAGTGGGGTGGGGGTGGGGGTGGTGGTGGTGGTTTGGGGAAGGTGTCATTTGTACTTGGTGGGGTTAAACATGAGGCCTGATGGAGTGTTTCCTGACACAAATCATCACTGACCTTTCTGTCACTTTCTGTCAAAGATCCTTCATAGGCTTTGTGAGCATTTCGGTGGAGAACCCTTCTCCTCTGGGGATGAAGTTCAGTTAGGAGTCCCCGCAGTGCCGTTGGCTGTTGGGGTCCTGAGCCCAGGCTCACCTCCCAGCAAGGCCCGCTCATGTCTCCTGTTGTGGGGGTGGGGGGGGGGGGTTGTGAAGGAGACGGCAGCTCACTTGTGCGCAGGCTGGGGAGGCGAGACACAGCCTCACAAGGTCCTTTGGGTCTCATGCTCAGGGGTCAGGGGTGTGTGCTTCTCAGCTCACCCAGAAGCCTTCTTGCAAAGTGGGGATCTGAAGGTCTGGGCGCTGCCAGCCCAGGGATGCAGCAAATCCTGATTCAACCTCCTGTTGTTGTTCAGACTTTTAAGTCGTGTCTGACTCTGCGACCCCACGGACTGTAGCCCGCCAGTCTCCTCCGTCCATGGGATTTCCCAGGAAAGAACACAGGAGTGGGTTGCCATTTCCTCCTCCAGGGGGTCTTGCCCACCCAGGGGTCGAACTTATGTCTCTTGCGCCTCCTATCTTGGCAGGCAGATTCTTTACCACTGTGTCCAGAAACACACAGGGCGCTTCATGAGGGAAACGTCAGGCTGTTTCTGGGTGGAACTGCTGCCTCTCCTCTTTCCTGCTCTACTCCCCATCTCCCTGGTCAGCTTCTGCATCAGCATTCTTTCTGCTAGTTCTTCCCCAGTTGTGCCTCCTGCAAGTTCAGTTTTCTAGAAGAGACAATGACATCGACAATATTAATGTTTGGTTTTTGTTTTTTTGTAATAAATTCAGAATTCCCCCAAACACACATAAAGTTGCAGTGAATCAAGTTTCCCCCTTCCATCCTATTCAACCACCCAGCTCCAGCCATGCCTGCTGTGGTCACACAGGTGCCGGCCCTCAGCTCACCCGGGTGGTCGTGGGGAGAACTGGGAGTCGGGTCTGGGCTGTGGGCTGCGGTGGCCGAGTGTGGACACGCGGTCAGTGCATAGCTTAGCCCTTCCCCCACTTTCAGTGACTAGAGCACGTTTACCCACACTTTTAATGTAGTGACTCTGCCACGCTTGTCTTGCTGAATCATCTTTTCCACGCATTTCTAGTTAAACAGTAAGTTACATAGGGAGTGAGTCCACGGTCATAGCAGAAGTCATGGCAGACTGTTTCTAAGCTGCTGACTCTCTAGTCTCCTCCTTCCTGCCCTGTTGGGTCGATTTTGTTCTTTGCGGCATAACTTGAATACATTTGGCATCCACATTTCTCTCCCACCACAACTTATCCTTTATCAGATGCGCTAGGTTGATTCCGGAGAAGGCGATGGCACCTCACTCCAGTACTCTTGCCTGGAACATCCCATGGATGGAGGAGCCTGGTGGGCTGCAGTCCATGGGGTCGCTGAGGGTCGGACAGGACTGAGCTACTTCATTTTCACTTTTCTCCTTCATGCATTGGAGGAGGAAATGGCAACCCACTCCAGTGTTCTTGCCTGGAGAATCTCAGAGACGGGGGAGCCTGGTGGGCTGCCATCTGTGGGGTCACACAGAGTCAGACACGACTGAAGTGACTTAGCAGCAGCAGCAGCAGCAGCAGGTTGATTCAAGACTTTCCTTTGGGTTGGGTTACACTGTTTTCACTGAGGAAAGATGAGACAGATGTCTGCCTTTCCCCCACATCCTCTCAATTGAAGAGACAGACAGTAAATAATTCTTAACTTCGCCTGAGCTTCTTCCCTCTTCTATCAAAATAGATGAAATTTGACATCTCAGTAGTGTTTCTAATAGTGAATCATTTTTCTGACATTCAAAGAAAGACTTTCTATGAATCTTGCTTAGATAATAGCATATACTTGAGGTACAACCCTGGTTATTTAAAGAGAATTTACCATGTATTACTGTAACAGATTACTTCCAAACTTACTGACTTAAAGCAACAACCATTTTTTCCTTAGTGTTATGTCTCATAATTCTGTGGGCCGGGAATTCAGACAGGGAGCTAACAGCAAGAGCGACTTGTGTCTGCTGCAGAATGTCTGGACACGCAGCTGGCGGCTGCAGGCCTCTCTCGCCTTGCCTCTCTCTGTGTGTCTATGGCGCGGCGTCTCTGGGGAACCACTGTTCCTACAGGCCTGGGGTCCCAGAGCAAGTGTTCCCAGAGGCCCAGCGGCAAGGCGTCTATGACCTATCTCGGCCATTCCAGAACGGCTCTCGATCCCATCCTCCTGGTTAGGCCTGTCTCTGAAGTCGGTCCAGATCCACTTGCTGGAGAATTATACCCACATTTCAGCAGGAGGAGTAGGCACAGCATTTGGGGCTGTCTTTACCCCCAAAACTTCATGGGGTGTTGTCGTATACTAATGTTAAATTCTCAGTCTGATTTGATGAGTGTAAAAATTTGACATTAGTAAGTTTAGTATGGAGAAGGCAATGGCACCCCACTCCAGTACTCTTGCCTGGAAAATCCCATGGACGGAGGAGCCTGGTAGGCTGCAGTCCATGGGGTCACACAGAATCGAACACGACTGAGCAACTTCACTTTCACTTTTCACTTTCATGCATTGGAGAAGGAAATGGCAGCCCACTCCAGTTTCTTGCCTGGAGAATCCCAGGGATGGGGGAGCCTGGTGGGCTGCCATCTATGGAGTCGCACAGAGTCGGACACGACTGAAGCGACTTAGCAGCAGTAGCAGCAGCAAGTTTAGTATAAAAACAATTTCTGTGCTTTTTTTTTTTTTTTTGCCTTTTTTCTTAGAATGTCTTGGTATTTTAAGATGTACAGTCTGCATCAAAGGACGAGAGAAAACATATTGAACATTGGTAGATATGCTGGGATAAAGTCTATCCAGTTAGACCTTTGTTAAAGTAACCTGAGACCCGCATGATCTTTGCTCTAATGATGTGTTCTCAGAGAAGGGTCTTCTTGGAACTGCATAGTCAACTTGACTGTTTCACAGACTTTCTTCACACTTAAGAGATCTCCAGTAATTGTGATGGACCTGCATGTGTAAAAGTGAAGTCTGAGCAGTCTTTTAGAATGACCGAGATACGTTCCGTGACACGTGGGTTTGAGTTGACCAGGAGCACGCCACAGGTCAGAAGAAGCTTTCTGAGCGCAGATGAGCTGCCTCAGCAGGAAGGAGAAGGGCACACACATGCGGGGCTCTCTTTGCTCCTGCACATATTTTTGCCAGCTTAGGGTTTTTTAAATTTGTCATCTTCTTCCAGCAGAGAAAAATTCTCCCATTTCCCACTTGGTCCTGACCCTTTTTCTAAAACGCTGATTCTGGCATGTTATCTGCGTTGCATCTGCATAGGAATCTGAACTTAATAGAGAACATGGGCACTATTCCTTCCTGCAGGGTCCCATTAAACCAGTGGTTCTCAGGTTTTATGGTGCTTTTCCCTGCACACAGTAAAAGCACACGTGCCAGGGGAGAGGAGACAGCAGAACCAACAGCTGTTCCTGCTGAGGCCAGGAAGCCCCATGATTCTGATCTCTGTAGCTCCTGAGATGTTAGATTCAGTTTTGGTTAAATTAATAAAATTAAAAATTTTTAGTTTCTAAAACGTAGTCTAAATGACTGTATAGCAACGATACATGCTGGGATTCGGTGTTGGGAGGAGGGGCAGAAAGCTTAATTAGTAGACATTTCATGGGTCAATGAACTTTGGTCCTTGGATAGAAATTCAGATTCCATTTTTCTGCCTACGTTATTAAACTAGGAGGTTTTTGAGTTGGTTGTTAAATTGTGTTCTTCAAAGTAACTTCAGACTTTAAAAGTGATTCCATACAGCTGTTTCATTACAGAATTTATGGAGGCAATGTGATAGAACTATTCTTAATTTTTTTTATTGTGGTGAACTATATATGTGTCCTAAGTCGCTTCAGTCGTGTCCAGGTCTCTGTGACCCTTTGGACTGTAGTCCGCCAGGCTTCTCTGTCCAAGGATTCTCTAGGCAAGGGTACTGGAGTGGTTGCCATATGTTCTCCCCAGGGGATCTTCCCCACCCAGGGTTCAGACCCAAGTCTCCTGCATCAGTAGGCAGGCTCTTTACCACTGTCTACAACACCGAGTGCTGTTTTCATGGTTTTGAGAATGCAGTTCAGTGGCATTCACATTGCTGTGCAACCACCGCCACCATCTGTCTCTGGAACGTTTCTTTTATCCCAAACTGAGACTGTGTCCATTAAGCCGCTACTCCCATCCCCAATTCTCTGAAGCCCCTGGTTAGAACCACCATGCTGTCTGCGAATTTGACTACTCTAGGGTGCCTCATATAAGTGGAATCATACAGAATCTGCCGTTTTGTGCCTGGCTTATTTCACTTAGCATAATGCCCTAAAGATTTCACCCATGTGTCAATTTTATGCCTTCTTAAGGCTGAGTAATACTCAGTTGTACGTATACCTCATTTTGTTTATCGGTTCATCCATGGACTTTTGAATAGTCCACCTTTCGGCTGTAGTGAACACTGGAGTACTAATTACCTGCTTGGGTGTCTTCTTTCAGTTCTTCTGGGTATATGGCTAGAAGTGGAATTGCTGGATCATATGATAATTTTATTTATTTTTTTAGTAAATTTTACTGTGGCTGCACTGTATACACTCCTACCAGCAAGGCACAAGGGCTCCAATTTCTCCCCATATTCACCAATACTTGTTGTCTGTTTCTGGATAATAGCCTTTCTGATGGGTGTGAAGTGGTATCTCATTGTAGTTGTGCTTTGCACTTCCCTAACGAAAACTGTTCTTTCTTGTATAGTTTTGCATTCATTTATTTTCAGTGGTGAGTGTTATTTTTAATTTATGAACCACATATGAACAATATGGAATATACCCTTAAGAAATGGTTGGGGGGGGGGCGGTCCTAAGATGGCAGAGGAATAGGATGGGGAGACCACTTTCTCCCCACAAATTCATCAAAAGAACATTTGAACACTGAGTAAATTCCACAAAACAACTTCTGAATGCCGGTGGAGGACATCAGGCACTCAGAAAAGCAGCCCATTGTCTTAAAAAGGAGGTGGAAAAATATAAAAGACAAAAAGACAAAAGAGGTAGGGACAGAGCTCCGTCCCTGGAAAGGAAGTCTTAAAAAAGAGAGAAGTTTCCAAACACCAGGAAACACTGTCACTGCCGAGTCTGTGGCGAGCCTTGGAACCACAGAGGGCAACGTAACCGGGAGGAAAAATAAATAATGAAAACCCACAGATTATGTGCCCAACAGTGACTCCCACAGTGGAGAAGCAGTGCAGACGCCTGCATTTGCCACTAGCAAGCAGGGGCTGGGCAGGGAGGCACGGGCTGCATTGCTTAAGAGTAAGGACTGGGCCTGAATGCCCCGAGGGCAATCTGAGGGAACTAACTTGGGCAAGCAAATCAGACTGTGGGATAGCTACCACGCGAAAAGCCCTAACCTAAGACACCGCCAGGCCCGCTCACAGAACAACGGACTGACTAGAGCTACGTGGAAAGCCCTAACCTAAGGCACCATCAAGCCCACTCACAGAACAAAGGACTGAGCAGAGCTAGCCAGCTGCCGGCCAGCCCATCTCCCTCCAGAGACAGGCAGCCAGAGCCAGAAGAGGGCAATTGTGGCCCCAGAGAGGCATTATCTACCAAACTGCAAGCAGGCTTCGTTGCTAACCAAGACTTCTTGGGGTTCTGGACGGTCAACATCCGCCTGAGAAGATGTGCCGAGTGGACACCCAGTAAACTGAGCGGCAGGGATGGAGGAGGCGATGAGTCGCAGCAACTGCACTCACCAAACACCTGATCACCTGAGCTGCTCGGACCTGGGAAGGGCACAAAACACAGGCCCAACCAAGTCTGCACCTCTGAGGACTACCCGAGTGCCTGAACCTGAGTGGCTTAGACCTGGGAGGTGCGTGCAGCCCAGGGCTGCCCGCGGACGGTTCCTGGCAGAGCAACCTAGAGCCTGAGAGTGTGGGTACGGAGGGCACACGCACCGTGAGCGGAGGCAGGCCCAGTGTGGCTGAGACACTGCAAGCACACACCCAGTGTTATTTGTTTGCAGCATCCCTCCCTCCCCACAGCACGACTGAACAAGTGAGTCTAAAAAGTGTCCACCACCACCCGCTTCTGTCAGGGTGGAAATTAGACACTGAAGAGACCAGCAAACAGAAGAAGTTAAAACAGGGAACTGCCTTGGAAGTGGCAGGTGCAGTAGATTAAAACCCTGTCATTAGACCGACTACACAGGAAGGGGCCTGTAGATCTTGAGAAGTATAAGCCGGACCAAGGAACTATCCGAAAATGAACTGACCCCACACTGCCCACACCACCAGAGAAAGTCCTAGATATATTTTTACTATTATTATTTACATTTTTTTTTATTTAAAAAAATTTTAAGTCCTCTATTACTCCTTTAACTTTCATTTTTATAACCTATTGCTTTGTGAAAAAAAAAGAGAGACCTATTTTTTAAAGCAAACTTCATATATATATATATATATATTTAATAACTTTGTGACTTTGTTTTTTTCTTTAATATTGTATTTTTGAGAATCCAACCTCTACTCTAGATTTTTTATCTTCACTTTTTGGTATTTGTTACCAATTTTGTACCTTTAAGAACCCAATCTTCAGTACCCATTTTTACTTGGGAGCGAAATTACTGGCTTGACTGCTCTCTCCCCCTTTGGACTATCCTTTTTCTCCACCAGATCACCTCTATCTCCTCCTTCCCCCTTCCCTTCTCTACCCAGCTCTGTGAATCTCTTTGTGTGTTCCAGACGGTGGAGAACACTTAGGGAACTGATTACCGGCTGGATGTGTCTCTCTCCTTTTGATTCCCTCCCTGTATCCTCCTGGCCACCTCTGTCTCCTTCCTCCCTCTTCTCTTCTCTGTATAACTCCGAGAACATCTCTGAGCGGTCCAGACTGTGGAGCACACACAAGGAAGTGATTACTGGCTAGCTTGCTCTCTCCTCTTTTGATTCCCCCTCTTTTCATCCTGGTCACCTCTATCTCCCTCCTCCCTCTTCTCTTCTCCATATAACTCTGGGAACCTCTCTGGGTGTCCCTCACTGTGGAGAAACTTTTCATCTTTACCCTAGATGTTTTATCAATGGTGCTGTAGAGATGGAGAAGTCTTGAGGCTACTGTAAAAATAAAACTGAAAACCAGAAGCAGGAGGCTTAAGTTCAAATCCTGAGAACATCAGAGAACTCCTGACTGCAAGGAACATTAATCAACAAGAGCTCATCAAATGCTTCCATACCTACACTGAAACCAAGCACCACCCAAGGGCCAACAAGTTCCAGAGCAAGACATACCATGCAAATCTCCAGCAACACAGGAACACAGCCCTGAGCTTCAATATACAGGCTGCCCAAAGTCACTCCAAGCCCATTGATGTCTCATAACTCATTACTGGACACTTCATTGCACTCCAGAGAGAAGAAATCCAGCTCCACCCATCAGAACACCGACACAGGAAACAGGTTTTCCCTAACCAGGAAACCTTGACAAGCCACCTGTACAACCCGACTCACAGCGAGGAAACTCCACAATAAAGAGAACTCCACAAACTGCCATAATGCAGAAAGGCCACCCCAAATGCAGCAATATAAACAAGATGAAGAGACAGAGGAATACCCAGCAGGTAAAAGAACAAGATAAATGCCCACCAAACCAAACAAAAAAGGAAGAGATAGGGAATCTACCTGAATCTACCTGAATTCCGAATAATGGTAGTAAAAATGATCCAAAATCTTGAAATCAAAATGGAATCACAGATAAATAGCCTGGAGACAAGGATTGAGAAGGTGCAAGAAAGGTTTAACAAGGACCTAGAAGAAATAATAAAGAGTCAATATATAATGAATAATTCAATAAATGAGAGCAGAAACACTCTGGAGGGAACAAATAGAATAATGGGGGCAGAAGATAGGATTAGTGAGGTAGAAGATAGAATGGCAGAAATAAATGAATCAGAGAGGAAAAAAGAAAAACGAATTAAATGAGGACAATCTCAGAGACCTCTGGGACAATGTTACATGCCCCAACATTCAAATCATAGGAGTCCCAGAAGAAGAAGACAAAAAGAAAGACCATGAGAGAATGTTGGAGGAGATAATAGTTGAAAAATTCCCTAAAATGGGGAAGGAAATAATCACCCAAGTCCAAGAAACCCAGAGAGTCCCAAACAGGATAAAACCAAGGTGAAACACCCCAAGACACATATTAATCAAATTAACAAAGATCAAACACAAAGAACAAATATTAAAAGCAGCAAGGGAAAAACAACAAATAACACACAAGGGGATTCCCACAAGGATAACAGCTGATCTTCCAGTAGAAACTCTTCAGGCCAGGAGGGAATGGCAGGACATACAAAGTGATGAAAGAAAATAACTTACAGCCCAGATTACTGTACCCAGCAACGATCTCATTCAGATATGCACGAGAAATCAAAAGCTTTACAGACAAGCAAAAGCTGAGAGAATTCAGCACCACCAAACCAGCTCTCCAACAAATGCTAAAGGATCTTCTCTAGACAGACAGGAAACACAAAAAGGGTGTATAAACTCAAACCCAAAACAATAAAGTAAATGGCAACGGGATCATACTTACCAATAATTACCTTAAACGTAAATGGGTTGAATACCCCAACCAAAAGACAAAGACTGGCTGAATGGGTACAAAAACAAGACCCCTATATATGTTGTCTACAAGTGACCCACCTCAAAACAAGGGACACATACAGACTGAAAGTGAAGGGCTGGAAAAAGATATTCCATGCAAATAGAGACCAAAAGAAAGCAGGAGCAGCAATACTCATATCAGATAAAATAGACTTTAAAACAAAGGCCGTGAAAAGAGACAAAGAAGGATACTACATAATGATCAAAGGATCAATCCAAGAAGAAGATATAACAATTATAAATATATATGCACCCAACATAGGAGCACCGCAATATGTAAGACAAATGCTAACAAGTATGAAAAGGGGAAATCAACAATAACACAATAGTGGGAGACTTTAATACCCCACTCACACCTATGGATAGATCAACTAAACAAAATTAACAAGGAAACACAAACTTTAAATGATACAATAGACCAGTTAGACCTAATTGTTATCTATAGGACATTTCACCCCAAAACAATGAATTTCACCTTTTTCTCAAGTGCACACGGAAACTTCTCCAGGATAGATCACATCCTGGGCCATAAATCTAGCCTTAGTAAGTTCAAAAAAACTGAAATCATTCCAGGCATCTTTTCTGGCCACAACTCAGAAAGACTAGATCTCAATTACAGAAGAATAGCTATTAAAAATTCCAACATACGGAGGCTGAACAACACGCTGCTGAATAACCAACAAATCACAGAAGAAATCAAAAAAGAAATAAAAATTTGCATAGAAATGAATGAAAATGAAAACACAACAACCCAAAACCTGTGGGACACTGTAAAAGCAGTGCTAAGGGGAAGGTTCATAGCAATACAGGCATACCTCAAGAAACAAGAAAAAAGTCAAATAAATAACGTAACTCTATACCTAAAGCAACTAGAAAAGGAAGAAATGGAGAACCCCAGGGTTAGTAGAAGGAAAGAAATCTTAAAAATTAGGGCAGAAATAAATGCAAAAGAAACAAAAGAGACCATAGCAAAAATCAACAAAGCCAAAAGCTGGTTCTTTGAGAGGATAAATAAAATTGACAAACCATTAGCCAGACTCATCAAGAAACAAAGGGAGAAAAATCAAATCAATAAAATTAGAAATGAAAATGGAGAGATCACAACAGACAACACAGAAATACCAAGGATCATAAGAGACTACTATCAGCAGTTATATGCCAATAAAATGGACAGCTTGGAAGAAATGGACAAATTCATAGAAAAGTACAACTTTCCAAAACTGAACCAGGAAGAAATAGAAAATCTTAACAGACCCATCACAAGCGTGGAAATCAAAACTGTAATCAGAAATCTTCCAGCAAACAAAAGCCCAGGTCCAGACAGCTTCACAGCTGAATTCTACCGAAAATTTAGAGAAGAGCTAACACCTATCCTACTCAAACTCTTCCAGAAAATTTCAGAGGAAGGTAAACTTCTAAACTCATTCTATGAGGCCACCATGACCCTAATACCAAAACCTGACAAAGATGCCACAAAAAAGAAAACTACAGGCCAATATCACTGATGAACATAGATGCAAAAATCCTCAACAAAATTCTAGCAATCAGAATCCAACAACACATTAAAAAGATCATACACCATGACCAAGTGGGCTTTATCCCAGGGATGCAAGGATTCTTCAATATCTGCAAATTAATCAGTGTAATACACCACATTAACAAATTGAAAAATAAAAGCCATATGATCATCTCAATAGATGCAGAGAAGGCCTTTGACAAAATTCAACATCCATTTATCATAAAAACTCTCCAGAAAGCAGGAATTCTAAACATACCTCAACATAATAAAAGCTATATATGACAAACCCACAGCATACATTATCCTCAATGGTGAAAAATTGAAAGCATTTCCCCTAAAGTCAGGAACAAGACAAGGGTGCCCACTTTCACCACTACTATTCAACATAGTTTTGGAAGTTTTGGCCACAGCGATCAGAGCAGAAAAAGAAATAAAAGGAATCCAGATTGGAAAAGAAGAAGTAAAACTCTCACTGTTTGCAGATGACATGATCCTCTACATAGAAAACCCTAAAGACTCCACTGGAAAATTGCTAGAGCAAATCAATGAATATAGTAAAGTTGCAGGATATAAAATCAACACACAGAAATCCCTTGCATTCCTATATACTAATAATGAGAAAATAGAGAAATTGAGGAAACAATTCCATTCACCATTGCAACAAAAAGAGTAAAATACTTAGGAATATATCTACCTAAAGAAACTAAAGACCTATATATAGAAAACTATAAAACACTGGTGAAAGAAATCAAAGAGGACACTATAGATGGAGAAATATACCATGTTCATGGATCGGAAGAATCAATATAGTGAAAATGAGTATATTGCCCAAAGCAATCTACAGATTGAGTGCAATCCCCATCAGGCTACCAACGGTATTTTTCACAGAGCTAGAACAAATAATTTCAAGATTTGTGTGGAAATACAAAACACCTCAAATAGCCAAAGCAATCTTGAGAAAGAAGAATGGAACTGGAGAAATCAACCTGCCTGACTTCAGGCTCTACTACAAAGCCACAGTCATCAAGACAGTATGGTACTGGCACAAAGACAGAAATATAGATCAGTGGAACAAAATAGAAAGCCCAGAGATAAATCCACACACCTATGGTCGTCTTATTTTTGACAAAGGAGGCAAGAATATACAATGGAGAAAAGACAATCTCTGTAACAAGTGGTGCTGGGAAAACTGGTCAACCACTTGTAAAAGAATGAAACTAGAACACTTTCTAACACCATACACAAAAATAAACCCAAAATGGATTAAAGATCTAAACGTAAGACCAGAAACTATAAAACTCCTAGAGGAGAACATAGGCAAAACACTCTCCGACATAAATCAAAGCAAGATCCTCTATGACCCACCTCCCAGATTATTGGAAATAAAAGCAAAAATAAATGGGACCTAATTAAAATTAAAAGCTTCTGCACAACAAAGGAAACTGTAAGCAAGGTGAAAAGACAGCCTTCGGAATGGGAGAAAACAATAGCAAATGAAGCAACTGACAAAGAATTAATCTCAAAAACATACAAGCAACTCCTGCAGCTCAATTCCAGAAAAATAAACGACCCAATCAAAAAATGGGCCAAAGAACCAAACAGACATTTTTCCAAAGAAGACATACAGATGGCTAACAAACACATGAAAAGATGTTCAACATCACTCATTATCAGAGAAATGCAAATCAAAACCACAATGAGGTACCATTTCACAGCAGTCAGAATGGCTGCAATCCAAAAGTCTACAAGCAATAAATGCTGGAGAGGGTGTGGAGAAAAGGGAGCCCTCTTACACTGTTGGTGGGAATGCAAACTAGTATAGCCACTATGGAAAACATTGTGGAGACTCCTTAAAAAACTGGAAATAGAACTGCCATATGACCCGACAATCCCACTGTTGGGTATACACACTGAGGAAACCAGAATTGAAAGAGACACATGTACCCCAGTGTTCATCACAGCACTGTTTATAATAGCCAGGACATGGAAGCAACCTAGATGTCCATCAGCAGGTGAATGGGTAAGAAAGCTGTGGTACATATACACAATGGAGTATTACTCAGCCATTAAAAAGAATACATTTGTATCAGTTCTAATGAGGTGGATGAACCTGGAGCCTATTATACAGAGTGAAGTAAGCCAGAAAGAAAAACACCAATACAGTATACTAATGTATATATATGGAATTTAAAAAGATGGTAATGAATAACCCTGTATGCGAGACAGCAAAAGAGTCACAGATGTATAGAACAGTCTTTTGGACTCTGGGAAAGGGCGAGGGTGGGATTATTTGGGAGAATGGCATTGAAACGTATTATTATCATATGTGAAACGAATCGCCAGTCCAGGTTCAATGCATGATTCAGGATGCTCGGGGCTGGTGCACTGGGATGACCCAGAGGGATGGTATGGGGGGTGAGGTGGGAGGGAGGTTCAGGATGGGGAACACGTGAACACCCATGGCGGATTCATGTTGATGTATGGCAAAACCAATACAATATTATAAAGTAAGTAGCCTCCAATTAAAATAAATAAATTTATATTTTAAAAAAATGGTTGACCCGTTCAGCTAAACTTCCAATTAACACAAGTATTAAGAGGATTACAGTGCATTATTTATGTTGATTTTTGAAGTATTTATAGCAGTTTTAGGCCAATGTGGTTGTATTACTTTGTAGTAAATGATTATTTCAAATCCTGAAAGATGATGCTGTGAAAGTGCTGCATTCAATATGCCAGCAAATTTGGAAAACTCAGCAGTGGCCACAGGACTGGAAAAGGTCAGTTTTCATTCCAATCCCAAAGCAAGGCAATGCCAAAGAATGCTCAAACTACTGCACAATTGCACTCATTTCACATGCTAGTAAAGTAATGCTCAAAATTCTCCAAGCCAGGCTTCAGCAATACGTGAACCGTGAACTTCCTGATGTTCAAGCTGGATTTAGAAAAGGCAGAGGAACCAGAGATCAAATTGCCAACATCCGCTGGATCATGGAAAAAGCAAGAGAGTTCCAGAAAAACATCTATTTCTGCTTTATTGACTATGCCAAAGCCTTTGATCACAATAAACTGTGGAAAATTCTGAAAGAGATGGGAATACCAGACCACCTGACCTGCCTCTTGAGAAACTTGTATGCAGGTCAGGAAGCAACAGCTCGAACTGGACATGGAACAACAGACTGGTTCCAAATAGGAAAAGGAGTACATCAAGGCTGTATATTGTCACCCTGCTTATTTAACTTATATGCAGAGTATATCATGAGAAACGCTGGACTGGAAAAAACACAAGCTGGAATCAAGATTGCTGGGAGAGATATCAATAACGTCAGATATGCAGATGACACCACCCTTATGGCAGAAAGTGAAGAGGAACTAAAAAGCCTCTTGATGAAAGTGAAAGTGGAGAGTGAAAACATTGGCTTAAAGCTCAGCATTCAGAAAATGAAGATCATGGCATCTGGTCCCATCACTTCATGGGAAATAGATGGGGAAACAGTGGAAACAGTGTCAGACTTTATTTTGGGGGGCTCCTAAATCACTGCAGATGGTGACTGCAGCCATGAAGTTAAAAAACGCTTACTCCTTGGAAGAAAAGTTATGACCAACCTAGATAGCATATTCAAAAGCAGAGACATTACTTTGCCGACTAAGGTCCATCTAGTCAAGGCTATGGTTTTTCCAGTGGTCATGTACGGATGTGAGAGTTGGACTGTGAAGAAGGCTGAGCGCCGAAGAATTGATGCTTTTGAATTGTGGTGTTGGAGAAGACTCTTGAGAGTCTCTTGGACTGCAAGGAGATGCAACCAGTCTATTCTGAAGGAGATCAACCCTGGATGTTCTTTGGAAGGAATGATGCTAAAGCTGAAACTCCAGTACTTTGGCCACCTCATGTGAAGAGTTGACTCATTGGAAAAGACCCTGATGCTGGGAGGGATTGCGGGCAGGAGGAGAAGGGGACAACAGAGGATGAGATGGCTGGATGGCATCACTGACTTGATGGACGTGAGTCTGAGTGAACTCCGGGAGTTGGTGATGGACAGGGAGGCCTGGCGTGCTGCGGTTCATGGGGTCACAGAGAGTCAGACATGACTGAGCGACTGAACTGAACTAACTGAAATGATTTATATGGTTTGGGTTGGGAAATACATGATTTTGTTATTGTTAAAAGAATTCTTATGTCTGCCTTTTTTTATTCAATGATATTGAAAGTTGGTGAGTGCCATTCAAAAGTTGGATGGTGACTTAAGAGGTCGATGCTCTCCTCCTTCTTAAGTGTTTCTGTGTATACAGTCTTTATTTCCTTGGGTTTCTAGAAGACGGCACACCGTGAGGCTGAAGCTTAGCTCCCAAGGGTATCTGTTATGATGTCTTATTCCTAGGAATAGGGTCGTCAACTGACAGCTCATACTCACTGACAGGTCAGAAGGCATGGTCAGACTATAGAACAAAATATTTTAAATTAGAATTCTAGGAAAGTTTAAGGTCTTCTGTTTACTTCCTTTTTTAATACCATTAAAAAATTAATGTGTATTATTTATTGCAGGTTTGTATATAATTAGCTCCTGTAACTGAGATAATTTTGGTCTGAATAGTGTTTTGAGATTCTGAACATGAAGTGGGGGAGGATAAGGTATGAATTCTGATATAGATCCATTATAAAGCTATTTTAATTTTTGGCTTACCCAGTGGGTTAGAGTAATAACATATTGGGCTGATCAAAAGGTTTGTTCATATTTTTCCATAACATCTTAACAGAAAAATTGAACTTTCTGGCCAACCCAATCCATGATGGTGTTTGAATTCTGAGAGCCATGTATAAGATTGGCAAGCTCTTCATGACTCCAGGTAGCATTTCTGGGGATAAAACTTAACTCTAGTTCACTAATGGTAGAGCACCTAGTTGATATTAGATGGTTTAGCATTAATAGTAAACTCATTGTCCACACATGTTTTTGCTTAGATTTGTGTATTGATGATAGCCTTAAATTTTTTTTTCCTAACAAAGCATCTTGTTAGACTATCACTAAGACTAAGTAGTGAATTAAAAAATTGCATAAAAACATAAAAAATGCAGATGCCCTTACATCTGGGGAATAGCATAAAGGCTACCATCTTTTTATATGTGATCATGGTTCACTTGGGTAAGGAATTGACATCATTGGCGATTCTGAATAGCGGTCTGCTGTGTGTACCCCCCAAACTGGGACAATTAAATAATTGATAGAATATTGCCGTTAAATAAAGATAAATATAGCTATCTCTTTCCTGCTCTGGCGCCTTGCCTTTCTGCTCTTAATGTGTAATCACCTATCTTATCTCTGGAATTGCTGTTGAAATTCGTGCTGTTAAAAGTATCGCTTTAGCTTATTTTTGTGGCATTCGTTGTTCTTAGTCTCAGATGTAGATTAACTTGTGCCCCCCTCTCTCCTCTAGAATGACTCTTCTCATGGTGATTATATGCAAAGTAATGAGGCCAGTTTAATAGAACAAGCCCCAATACCTCATGATGGACTTACTGTGACACCTCACAGAACCCAGCGAGAAGGTATGTTGTATTTTTCCTAAACTTTAAACCGTCTGTACACAAGACTGCAGAGCGCTACTGACACTGACTAACTCGCCCCCTTGCCCCTTTGTGGAGCACAGAGCTCTGTGGGTCCTGGGTTTGGCTCAAATGCTGGTCCTCTCGCTTTCTTGAGTCTGCGTCTGGGCTCCAACTCCAAGCCCCTGGCCCATCCCAGCCCATGCTTGTTCGGTTCTGCCTTTCTTAAACCCGGCCGCATACTTCTGGAGGGCAAAGACTTTAACCTCTCCCCAAAGTATTAGTACAGTGCTTTAGCTGTAGAATGTGCTCAAGGTCTGCTGAAAAAGTTAATTTTACTGACGTGCACTGTAAGAGAGAAGAGATTTCTCACAAGCACATGCTTCCTGCAGTGATGCAGTTTTCAAGAGGTCTGGGTGGGGGAATGAAAGGACGTTGCCCACCGGAGAGGAACGGGTTCACGTGCTCTCTTCCCTTTACATGTGGGGGTCCGTTAACCTGCTGAGGGAAAGTTTGGGGAGGGTGAAAGATATGCGGTGAGCATCACAGTTATAACACTCAGCATAACAGCTTTGAATTGATGTCATTCTGTTTCCTTTTAGTTCCGATAATCTTTTCATGTAATACATTTTTCTTCACAGAGGAAAAATAGATGTGAATGTTTAAGGTTTAGAAAACGTTTACGTAATTAACTGCTTCAGCCAGGCTGAACGTTACGTTACGTTACGTTACGTTACGTAACGTTACGTTAGCCAGGCTAACGTAATCTGGAATCCTGCCTGGTCTGCTTCAGCCAGGCTCTGTGAAGCAGTTTCGGTTTACAGTGAAGGTCCCTTGTGTTTTTTTTCTTTTTTTTTTCCTTTAAGATAGTTAAAAATAAAAAATAAAAAGACTACATCGAAATGACAATAATTAACTGTAAGGTGGTACTTGGAGATAGTTTTTCTATATCTTTACTTTTTAAACAAATGTCCATAGTCCCTGCCCTGCAGTTCTTTAATTTGAGAGCTGCAGGGCCTCCCGTTATCAGCCACCCCTCACCTCATGCCCTCTGTCTCCCTCACCTCGATTCTGATGGATCACAGCAGGTAGAAGTGAAATGGAGCCGAAGCCACAGCCATGCTCCTGTGCCACACTGCCCTGCGGCCCCCTCTCTCAGCTTGCTTTCAGAAGTAGAGCTGCTTCATATTTTGGAACATTGATTAGTTCAGATCGTTTTTATTTAATAGCACCATCCTTCACGTAATTGAATAGAGCAGCTTTTGGAAACAGCAGGCCCCTCCCCTCCTCCAGCCTTCGAGATACGCAGCAGTTCTGAGCCACTGCAGGCTTCTCACCCCACCCAGCGTCTGCGGTTGTTTCGTCTCCATCCTCAACGTTCTCATCCACCAAGGGAAACTGGCCCAGAAGCAGGCCACCAAACACTAGACATTTGGAAAGTTAACACAAAATTCTGGTAATGGTGTCTCCTAATGTCTGTTTACCAGCAGATTTCTGTAATCTTAGGATTCTTGCTTTCTCAGTGCTCACCTGTGATCTATAGAATCTTACTTCTTCCTGCACACTTCTGTTCCTTTGTCTATTCTACTTCACCTGTTTTAACTTCTTCCTTTAAGGCAAAGTGAGTCCTTCCCTTTTCTTTTCCATCTCCTGTCCCCTGTGACTCGAGCGGTGACCTTCTGTTGAGTCACTTTCCTAACTTCTTCCCTGTGACCTTTATCATCTTCATTACGATTTCTTCAACTTATACCCTGAGCAACAAATTTTTTTTTTCCTTAAGTCCTTATATTATGCTTAGTAGACTGGCTCTTTTCCCTTTGTAAAGAGATTTACTTGCTAAGGTGGTAACTTCTGTTGAAGGATGCATGAAATGAGGACTTTGGGGATTTGCACTTTGACTTACTTCATGAGTGAGCTGATCATCTTATCTGGTTCAATTCAGTGTAATTGCTCTTAAGCCACCAGTGTGATTTATGACCACTATTGTATAATAAATTGTGAGAAGTTTTACTATAGTGAACCATCGTAATTCATTATAATGTTAAGTTTGTGTTACCACTGTATGATATTAAGGGTCACACTTGAGGGAAACAGGTTTTAAATTCTGAATTGGAAAGAAGTCTTTATCACTTTCCTGTTACTTTTGAAGAGTTCCCCACCTCATTTAAGAATTTTTTCCAGTTTATACCTAATCTGCCTAAATAACTGAAAGACTCTAAAGTGTGTATTCGTGGTAATGTGAGTTATCAGTTGTGAAGATTCCTCTAGATAAGCAGTCTCCACTGCAGGCACCTCTCATTATTTATCTCTGGTGCTTGGCAGAGTGCTTGGAGCGACTCTAGGCACTCAGCATATTCATAGACGCAGAAAGAGACTACTCGACTGATGGGCAGCACATGGCTGTGCTTCCGGGTTTTTTGGTTTTATTCCATGATTAAGGCCAGTAGTAAAGATGAAGATAAATAGCTTAACCGTTTGGCTGTGTCAGGTTGAATAACTGAAATGTGTATCTAGTCTCTGTAGAACAAGTCAGCATGTTTTCTTTCTTTCAGCTGTACACATTGAGAAGATAATGTTGAAAGGAGTCCAGAGAAAAAGGGCTGACAGATATTGGGAGTACACCTTCAAAGTAAGCTCCTCTCACCCGAGAAAGAGCCTCACACTGTGTTCAATGGTCTTTTGGAAGGAATGAAAATTGATCTTTGGAAAAACTAAATGGCAGGTTTGCTAACTTAAGAAAAGCTGTGCACATATCTGTGTTTGTCTTAATTAAGGGGATGTGCTGTCCGGTATATACTGCATGGTTTGCCCAGATTAAAAGATGTATCACGTTAAGATTGCTCTGACAGTTTGATTAAAAAGAAATAAGAGCCTTAGATTTAAGGCGTAAACAAACCTTTAGCAAGTGAAAGTAAACATTCAGCATTGTTTTGAACGTCCGGCGACAGGCGTCACCCTCCATGGCGGTCTTCCCTGGCATCTCTCCTCCTCTTCCTCTGAGGCTGCTGTTTCCTGGCCCTCGTTGCCTGCTCTGGTCTCTGGTTGCTCTGCTGCCCTTCTGTCCGTCACACAGTGTCTGACTGAGCACAGAGCCCGGCGCGGTCTGTCCCCGCGGCTCCTCTCTGCCTGTGGCCTGTGCTGTGGACCCTCGACCACATCTCCCTCCTCCCTGCCGGGCCGCACCTGCTAGCCCTGCTCTTCAGGCGGGCCGCCCGCGCTGCAGCTGCAGGGCGGAGGTGTCTCTGTGCGCCCGCCCCTCGCTTCCTTCTGGAGGAGCTGCCGGGACGTCTGCGGTTCTGCCTCACGAAGTTGCTTCTGGTCCTCCAGCAGGAGGTCTTTCCCTTCATCCCGGGCGTGCTGCCGTCACCCCTTTCTCAGGCTCTTGTACTTGGGTTACATGGTATTTCTTTCCAGAAGGCTGTCATCTCCGAGAGAGCAGGAATCATCATCCTCTGCATCTCACCGTGTCTGACTTGCCTAGTTTCATTGAGTAAGTTTCGGGACTAGCTTCTGCCTTCTATAGAAGCGTCCTCAGTTTTCAAATTCTAAGTCACCTCCACATCTCATGTACATCGCGTGACATTCGCCGCCAGCCCCTCCGCGCTCTTCACTCCGCCCAGCTCTCCTCCCGCTGCTGGAGCTCTCGGCGCGTCCCTTCCGTGAGGCCTTCATGCTCTCTGGCTCTGCACCATCTGTCGCCCCCGGGTTCAGCTCCCGCCCGGGCCATCCTTGGCGCCTGTCTCACCTGCTGCTCGCAGCCCCTGCTCCGTGCCCAGCGTGCTGTCTGTGGAGCCCTGGTCACTGACGGGCTCTCTCTGCTCACGGGCTCTGGTCTTACTCCTGCACTGGGCTCTGTCCACAGAGACCTCACGGTCTTGTCCTCTCTGTGTCCTTTCATAAGAACGGTGTCTGACTCCAGGAGCTGCTCAACGACCATGTGAATAATTAGAAGTCATTTAAAAGTCATACCCCGTCAATAAGGATATTTGTTTGAGGGTTGCTGGGTAAAATTTTGAAGGTATTGTGAAGTATTTGGTTAATTGTGGCATGAGTAGTTGCTAAGGCTTATGTGTTACATAGTTCAAGTATTTACTCAGCTCAGATAATTGTAAAGCAGAAATTATTAGTGGGCCACCACTGAGTCCATTGAATTAAAAGTATCCAAGAAGTAGGTGGGTAATCGATCTTAGTTCTGGCTCTTCTGCTTGCTTAGAGTTTGAATCTATCAGTTAGCCTTTTGAGTTTTAGTTTCTCCGTCTGCAAATGGAAGGAGTCATATCTGCCTCATCCACCTTAATAGGACTTTAAAGCATTAAGATAAAGATGATGAAATCTTTTCCTAAACTATAAATTCCCATAAAAGCACAATACAACACTACCAAGGAGGGGCACGGAACCCGGTACTTCTCTTAAGAATGTGCACTTAGTAGGTTTCAGGAGATAGAATTTTCTTTTTCTTGGGGCTTATATCTACACTCTCCAAGTGGCCTTTTAGAGTCCTACAACTTCTCCAAAAGGAACGTAAGACATTCCCCTTTCTGAAAAATTACTAAAATGTAGTCACATTTATAGAAGACAGCTTTTTTTGAAAACCATGCAATTTGAAAGAAATTTTTAAGTAACATGTCAATATACAGTTAATTTTAACAGTTTTGAACAAATTATGATAACAGATTAACTTTATATTTCTAATTTGTTGATATTGATAAAGTTTAAGTAAGGTCATCTGTCTTACACATGGCTTTTTTCCAGTCAGTTCTTGCCTGAGAAATAACTGTATAGTATGTGTTGTTTTTTTTTTCTTTTTAAATCAGGTAAATTGGTCTGATCTTTCAGTCACAACAGTAACAAAAACCCACCAAGAACTACAGGAATTTCTACTGAAGGTAAAAATACAGATTTTATTGTTAAAATGATTTTGATATCATACACAGAATCCAAAAACTTTAGCACCAAAGTAAACACCAGGAATATTAAAACATATATGTAGAGGTTGATTTACAACTCTTCATGAACATTAGCTGTAGAAAATGTCATATTATTCTAAGCATAGATGTTCTTGCGTTATATTGCTAATATAAGGAATTGAAGGCTTTCCACATTAAAAAAAAAAAGGAACCTTATTATTCCCAGCTTCTTGCTGAGACGTATGTTGTTGGTGGCGATGTGCCCCGCACCCAGTAAGGTCTCTCCTCTGGGTTTCCTAAGCTTTGACTGTTCTTTTTCTTGACAGATTTCATTTTTTAGTCATACAACTTCTCGAAAGCTTAGATTAAAAAAAAAAAAATATATATATATATATATATAATTATTAGTCCCAAATAGATAACTTATCCTTCAGAATCACAGTAATTAATGACCCCCTGTTTAGCCAACATTTGAATATAGTGTTTTTTCTGTAAGACCAGTGCCTTATCAAGTTATATGAAATAAGTGGCAACATAGTATACTTCTAGGAACGAATTTCCTATTATAAAATATCCTTTCAAGTTTACCGTATGTCTTTTTTTTCCCTGTTTACCTTCCTTTTAAAATCATCTGCAAAATGTAAGAGTAAAAACTGTCCCCTTCACAGTGCTCCCTTACACTCTAACTTTTGCGAGGCTGATGGGCGGCACTTAGAGTTTGCTGAAATGTGCAAGAGGAGGCCAGGCCTTCCAGCCCCTTTTCCAGTTTGGTGGCCGCCTCCCCTGCTGCTCAGTGGCAGCTGTGTCCCGGTACCTGGATTGTTCCTCTGCCCCAGAAGGGCAGCTCCATGGAGGCCAGGTGCAGGTTTCCTCCTCCGCGCTGTATCCACAGCACCGGACACAGTACTTAGGACACGGTCAGAGTTTGCACTGTGTGTTGACTGCACGAATGAACAAATTCAGGAGAAGAGTTACAAAAACTAAATCGTTGCGAGGTTTTGTAGATGGTTATCCGTCAGGCCTCAGTGTTTTTAAGGAAGAGCTTCTAGCATGCTGAGCTCGGCCAGGACTGAGCTGGGGCTCCAGAGGTGGGGACTGTTTGTGTAAAACTTGGGGTTTTGCCCCGTCGTTCCCACTTAGCTCTTCACTGGGAGTGTAGCGTTGGCAGTCTGCGGTGGCCTGAGCGTCACCTGTGAAGCAGGAGGCACAAAGGTGGTAACTGCAAAGGCAGGCCGCACTTTGCAGAAGGCTATTTGAGCTCTGGGAAATGCTCCGTTTAACGGAAGCGCCATGCTGTGGGTGTCCGGGAGCGGGAGGGAAGCGGGGGGAGCGGGAGGGAAGCGGGGTGAGCGCTTCGGGAACCCCCACCCCGCGCGGGGACGCCCCGGGGACCCCGCCCTGCTCAGCGCTGCTCCAGGCTGCGGCCCTGTATCCGGAAGATTTAGAAAAGGAACGGCTTTGGGGTGATGTCTGAGCAGGAGGCACTTACCTCCCTTTTATGCCCCTGGTTTGTGACGTATTTGCCAGTGAGAGACGTGACGCTGGCCGGTTTTTGTTTCCTAGCTTCCCAAGGAGTTGTCTTCGGAGACTTTTGACAAGACCATCCTCCGAGCCCTGAATCAGGGCTCGCTGAAGAGGGAGGAGCGGCGGCACCCCGACCTGGAGCCCGTGCTGAGGTGAGGTCTGCACGCCGCGCGCTCCCGAGATGAAGTCTGCACGCACCCAGTGAGCCTCAGGCTGCCCGTGGCCGGCTGGGGCTGAGGACGCGGCGACATCTCTGCAAAAGTTATATTAAAGAAGTGATTTTTTCGTATACTTCGCTTTAGAAACACCCTTAACTGTTCTGTGTGGCTGGGCTGTGGCCTCAGCACCGTAAGTCGGGTTTGGGACGCGGGTCCCAGTTTGTGGGCGTTGGGTCAGTGTCACTGTCATTCATGCCGTTAAGAAATGCAGCAGTTGTAAAGGAGGAGGAAGACGGAAGAGGCAGGAAATGAGTGTGCAAGTGAGGGAGGAAAGTGTGTAAAGGAGGAAGTGAGTGTGTGGGGGAGGCAGCGATGGGGCCAGTACAGGGCCTGGGGTCTGCGTTCCCCTCCGCCTGCACTGTGGGCCAGGAAGACGAAGGTGTGGTAGGGAAGCATGCGTTTGGGGTTGGACGCCGTCTGTCATGTCGCAGTGCAGTCTTGTTTTCCTCCCATAATTCCGCGAGCAGGTAATGGCCGCCTTGCGTCCTGTTTGGGTGTGATTGCTCGCTCGTGGCCCTGCGGCAGTGAATCTGACGAGCCTGCATGCTGATTAAAGCCCCTGCCTTGTGCTCGATGTGACTGTACTTCTGACCAGTTAGCTGGTTTGTAAACATAGCTGGATAAATAGAAGCCTTTGGATTTTAGTCCCCAGCCTTTGGTACTGTGTTCATGCCTGAAATTCAGATGAGCTCCATACTTTGCATCTGCTTCTCGTCCCTCTCTCCGTTTCCCCCTTTGTCTCCCTGTTGTCTTTACCTCCACGTTTTGAGTTCCAAGAAGCGGTTTTGTCTAATGCACGAGGAAGCTTCGGTCCATAAGGGTCAGCTCTTGGTTTGGTATTTAATGATTTTGTAACTAATCAGAATGGTAGGTCTGAAATCTTGGGGAGACAATCAGAACTATATTTTTGAATGAGCACTTAAAGTATTCAAAAGCAGTGAAAAGGGATTTGTGTGTTGAGCAGGGTGACAGTTTAGTATGTGTGTACTATTTGAGTATCATAACCTTGAAGAATGTTGATATTTCCTAAGAGGAAATTGGAGCCCAAAGGCCACATGCCTTGTTTAGGGTGACTCAGCTTGTAAGTGATTGAGCTGGTGTTCACATTCCAAGTAAACTTTCCATCAGACTGTGCTGTAACTCTTCCCCTTTTGTAGGGAAGACCTCCACTTGGAATCCCCTAATGACATTAATACAACATGAGGAAAGCTGTTTTAAAGACAGCGGCTCAGCCTCATGGCGTGGTGCGCACCGAGGCGACCCATCAGCCATGCGTGCCTTCGTCTGCAGCAATACTTGTGACCAACCTGATGGTGTCTTGTAGCTTCCAGAGCTCTCCCGCTCCAAGCTTCCCAGTGTCTGTATTTTCAGGGAGTGGGACGGTTCCTTCATGGTGCCGCCAAATGGTGAAAAGTAACACCCGTGAAGACGGTAAAGAACCTGCAGTTGTTTTTCTGAGCAGAAAGGTGACTGTTAATAATACGTGTTGGGTCAGAATTGTAACCTTATCACTAGATTATATAAAGTTGAAAATAAGCCTTTTTATTAGATTCTTGTAAATAAGTCTTTTATTCATTTCCTCCTATGGGAAATACATTAGCGAACAAATATTCTCTTCCTTAGGAAAACAGTCTTTTGTACCTGAATTAAACTGCCAGGTGGTTTGTTTACCATCTCACCTATCTTATGGGTTTATTGCATGAAATTAACCAATCTCTTTTCTTTTTACATGCAGGCAGCTATTTTCAACTTCATCACAAGCTTTTCTACAGAGTCAGAAAGTACACAGCTTTTTTCAGTCCATATCATCTGACCCTCTACACAGCCTCAGTAAGTGTCTCTGCTCCTCCGTAGAAATCTGACATTTTTCTGGCCTGGATTTCTTGCTTTACTATGCCATCCTGTATATGGGATTGCCATTTTAGTTAAGGTCAAGTAGCATACAAATTAGAAACATTGGTAGTTTTTAGTGAATTTTCACTGCAGTTTTAAAGAAAGTAATTTATAAAAGCTAATGTCACAAAACAGTAATGACCTGTATGTGAAAAAAGTCTATAAAAGAGTGGATATATGTATGTGTCTAACTGACTCACTTTGCTGTGCAGCAGAAACTTAGCAGCTAAATCAGCGGTACTGTAACGAAAATTTTAAAAGAAAAAAGCATAACATCACAAAACAGGGGCCAAGTATCTCAAACTTGTGGGCCTTCTGGATCCTCAGGCCTCTTAATAGACCTGACTCACAGGTTGCCAAGACACTCTAGTGCAGCCTGGATGATGGATAACCTCTGACCTCTACCCCTATTCCCATAAGGACCTCCCCAGCCTCCCAGGCTGGAAGCTCTGGCCTTACCCTCTTCACATTTCCCCTTCATGTCCAGCCATTTAAGGACCAGGCCACACCAGACAGAGGACATCTTCCTTCCTCCCCTTCTCACCAGTCCCACTGCCAGGCCTTTTCTTCATGCACAGACTGTGCAAAGCCGCGCTTCTCTCCGAGTCTAGTTTCTCCCTCCGTTGTAACCCGCCCCGGGATTATCTTGAGGATCAGTGTGTCAATCCTCTTGTTGGTGTTCAGCCATCAAGTAGTGTCCAACTCTGACCGTGGGCTGCAGCACCCGAGGCTCTCCTGGCTTTCACTGTCTCCTGGAGCTGCTCAGACTCACGTCCATCAAGTCAGCGGCGCTTATCTAACCATCTCACCCTCTGCCGCCCCCTTCTCCTTTTGCCTTCAATCTTTCCCAGCATCAGAGTCTTTTCCTTGAGTCAGCTCTTCGCATCAGGTGGCTAAAGTATTGGAGCTTCCATCCACCCTCTATTCAGAGCATTAAACACCTACTGTGAGGCTCAGGCCCTGTCATGAACATCCTTGAGCCTCCTCTCCCCAGCTTAAAGGGTTGGCAGCCACTCAGTACACCTGGCCATTTCCTATTCCAGGGTCTTGCTCTTTTGCACCCTTTTGTCACAGTCTGTTAAGATTACACCTGTTTTTTGGGACCCAGCTGAAATAGCCACCTCACAAGGGTGTTTCCCAGCCTCCTTGTGTGTTCCTGTGGTCTGGTTTCGCCCGCATGTTTCAGCATTCATCACAGTCTGCTTTGCATTTGGTTTTGTACACATCTATCTCAGCTGCCTTTTCTAACAAATATTTTGCCAGTAACATCAAAATAGTCAGTGCTTTCTTCTTGAACCAAGTGTGATTTTTTTGAATGAATATCTATAAATAGCATCTGTTTAATTCTAAAGAAGCATTGAAGCCGGAAGTTAAGCTTTTAATTCAGATTTTAGCAAGGCTGCCTAGGAAAATGTGCTCAAGTGAGTAGTACACACATAAATGAGAGAAGACTAGTCTGGAGAGTTCGGCAATTTATAAATTACATGAGCAATGCTAAAGAGGCTGGTAGATTTTTAAGATCTCAAATTGTGTGAAATCAAGATAGTGTATTAAAGGACATGTTTTGAAATGGTGGAAAATCTCAAGTTATTTCACCAAAGAACATATTGTTGGCAAAGTTCATTTTGCAGCCACTCCTTTAAGAAAGGGCTTCTCTAGTAGCTCAGACGGTAAAGCATCCGCCTGCAGTACAGGAGACCTAGGTTCGATCCCTGGGTTGGGAAGAGCCTCTGGAGGAGGAAATGACAACAGCCACTCTGGGATTCTTGTCTGGAGAATTTCATGGACGGAGGAGCCTGGCGGGCTGCAGTCTATGGGGTTGTACAGAGTCGGACGTAACTGAGTAACTGACACACACACTTCTAAGAAACGACAGTTCCATCCTCCTCCTGCCTCCCTGAAATAGCAATATTCCGCATTCTGACATCCGAGGAAACAGATGTTAGACACCCGAATGACTTACAATGGTGATCTCTGCAAGCCCACTGGTCTGTCTGTAACGGAGAAGCGATCCGGCTCATGCAGCGTGTTCCGAGGGCCCGGGCTGGCCCGGGAGCGCTGAGCACGCTTCTGGAGCAGGAGCGGGAGGCGCTGTGCACCGCTACGGCCGCCTGATGTCGCCGCACTGTCCTGTCGTCCCTGAAAGGGGCACGAGGGGTACACAGCACAGAGGCTTAGAAGCGCCGGCCCAGCCCATCTCCTCATTGTGCACCGGGCACGCGGGCAGGAAGCCTCACCCAGTGGCTCCAGTCCTGCGGCTTCTGTGGGGAGAGCTGGCTGTGTGGCTCAGGGCCCCCACTCCCAGCCCGAGGCTCTGTGCCAGGTCCCCTTGCATTCTTCAAGGTCCCAACTACTGGAGACGTGCTCTGTACCATTAACTCCAACTCTCAGCTTCTGTGGGAGAAAAGTAATCATTACACTGGTTCATCTCACTATGATAATTTCCCTAAAAATTAATGATATTTAATACTTCCTGCAGATAACTTACAGTCCTCTCTGAAGACCTCTAAGATATTAGAGCACTTGAAAGAAGACAGCTCGGAAGCATCGAGTCAAGAAGAAGGTAAACGTTGATTCCCTGGGATGAGTCCTTCTGCACAGTGTTGTTGCAGGGGTAGGTAACAGGCCGTCAGCACAGACCCAGGGACTGAGGGACAGAGTGTGGGGACTCGGTGTGTGAAAGGTGGCACTTCAGAGCAGGGGCAAAGTGTGTGTGATCAGTGGTACCGGCTGGCTTTCCAGTCAGGAAAAACTATATAATTAGATCCCTACTTATGTCATGCACAGAACATTTCAAGTGAATAGCACATTATATGTAACATATATTAACTTAATGTAAAATATAGAACTTGAGTTTTTAAAGGTTAGTACTGTGGGACAAGAAGGCTTTCTGGACAAGACAGAGCAGCATGGCCATAGGGGAGATCTTTCTGTTCTCAGTTAAAGCTCAACATGTGACAGACAGCCACACTGAAGACATTTGCAGGGTATTTACAGGTGAAGACTACAACCAGACTATACAGTCTTCTAAAAAATCATTGAGAAAATCAGTCTGGTCAACAACATACGGAAAGATAAAAATAGGCAATTCACAGAAGAACTTTGAATGGTTCAGCCCCCTGAGTAGTCCAGAAAATGCAAATAAAAAACAATGAGAAATGATTTCATACCCATCAGATTGGCAGACCGTTTTCAAGTTTGGGAATTATCAAGGATATGAAGTAAGGGGAATTCTCACCCACTGTCAATGGGAGTTTAAATGGGTGCAAGTGTTTTGGACAGAATTCGACGCTGTTGTGCAGTTGGAAGCGGTTCCTACTGCTCCCCAGCATTTCTGCCTCTGTGAACGTTGTCGCCCGTGGGCTCAGGGGCCAGGACTCGGGCCATCCCGGCAGCCTGTGGGGGAACAGCAGAGCCCTGAGTGTGACCCGAACGTCTCCAGTGTTGATAAAGTCACGAATGGACTGAGGCGCGTTCCCACTGGGTGGCAGTTAGAATAAAGGATATTCAGAGTATATCCAAACGTGGCACCACTGTGTTTTTGAATACACAGATGGGTAGTTAAAAATGCGCACCTCAGCTAACCGCTGTAGGGGGAGGGACTGGAATGCAATGGAGGGAGGCATTTAATTGTTCTGGGATGTTTCCTTTCTTCATAGAAAGAGGAAAATACAGAGCTATCCAGGAGGTGGGTGCATGGGTGTTGGCTTTATTAATACATGTTTTTTTAATATACGAGGCACGTCATTTGTTTTCATGATTAAAAAAAAAAAAAAAAAAAGACCTGAAATTCAATGTTGTGGTTTTGCAGTTTAATGCTCATAGTCAACTTTTGTAGTTTTGGACAAATTTGATCTGCTATTAGGTGGAACATGTTTGAGAGGATATTTAAGGAAGTTCAGTCACTGACTGTGTCTTTGGGAAATTGTTTCTTTGAGGAATTTTCCGTGAGCTTGGAAGCACTCTAAGTGGTCTGTCAACACTGTTATGGTCATAAATCAGCTGTGGCCTCCGTTTGGATTTTGCAGAAGGGTGTGGTGTAATAAATTGTTTTTTTCCTCCACTCTAGATGTGTTACAGCACGCCGTAATCCACAAGAAACATACCGGCAAAAGTCCCCTTGTGCAGTAGGTATCTCTTTCCTAAACCGTGCAGGCCGCTGCCTGTTCATAAGTCGCTGCCGCGCTTGCTTCCTGAGACTCAGTTGCTGTTCTGCCGTTTGACTGCTTGCTTGTTTTTTGTATCGGCTTTAGCGCGCTCTCCTTGCTTTCGGGTGTTTTTTATTCTGCTCTGCTCTTGTGTTAGCCGCGATAGCTGTGCGGACGCTGTTTCTCGGTCCTTGCAGCGGTCGCCTGGAGGGTCTCCTGTGTGCTGGCAGCTCATGCAGGTCTGACAGCGGCTGCGCTTGCACCGCTGCCCCGTGAGGGCCTCGCAGCACTGTCGCCCCCCTTACCTCCTCCTCGCTCACAGACTGTGCCCGTCGTGCACCTTGATTCTCTTTCAAACCTCATGAAGCCTTGTTTCATTCATCTTCAGCAGCTGCCATTCCGTTGTTCCTCATTCCTTCCAGTGTCTGAGCATCCTTCTAACTGAAGAACACTTGAGAATTTGCTAGTATCATTGTCTGCCAGTAATGAGTTCACTTTGTTTTTCTCAAGAAGAAATGTCCCTCTCGCCTTCCCTTTTGAAAGACATTTCTCAGATAGGACATAGGACTGCAGGCGGGTAATTATTTCCTGTCAGCACTCCGAGCGCCTGGGTCACTGTCTCCATGCCTGTGCCTCTGGTCCCTCACTTCACCTCCTCTCAGCCCGGTGTGATTTCTGCCGCAAAGCACCTAAAATCGTCCGTGTGACTTCTGACCCCGTCCCACAGCCGTGTGGTCCTCTCCAGGCTCCCGCCGTGAGCCTGTCGCCTCTTGGCCCAGGGGCTGTGTGGGTGCTCTGGGCCTCCGTGGCCCTGGAACTGGCCGGCTCAGAGCAGGAAGTTCCTTCGCCCAGGGCTCTGCCCTCACTGGTGGGAGGCTCCGGTTCCTGCCGCTGGGGAGGTAGCTGTGGGGGCCCCAGGGGGCTTGAGCCTTTGCAGCTCCTGGCAGCCCCAGTGGCAGCCCCGCAGGCTGGCTCCCCCTCCTCCCATCTGACTTGCCCCCTCCTCCCTTGCTCCTGCTTCCCAGACTGGCTCCCCCTCCTCCCATCTGGCTGCCCCCTCCTCCCTTGCTCCTGCTTCCCAGATGCCCGGCCGTGTCAACCATGTCACCCAGACTCTGCTTCTAGGGGGAGCTCAAGATTGCAGGTAGCCATCGTCTCCACCCTGTTACTCTCTGAAGGTTAGGGTGCTTCTCCAAACCCAGACTGTGTGTTTGAGTTTTCCCATTGTCTAGTTTTCAGCAGTTCCCTGTGATGAGCTTGCAGCTTTCTTTGAGTGAGCCCCCTCCTCTGCAGCCCTGGGTGCCCACAGGCCAGGCTTTCCACCGCATCCCATGTGCTCTCTCAAGCTTCTTCTGCTGCCACATTTTTCCCCTCTCCATGCCCCAGTCTATTTTCTCATGACCAGATTTCCTCTTGACTGAGTTTTTTCGTCTGTTTTCCATCCATTGAATTCCTAATTTATTTTACAGTTCTAGAATTTAAATTTGATTCCTTTTCTATTTTCCAGTATTCTTCCAAAATTCTGTCATCCTGTAGCTCTTGGCCAGTGTTGAGCACTGTTAGAGTCCGTGTCCAGCAGTTCTCTGGATTCTCTCTGAGTCTGTTTCTGTGGCCTGTTCCTCTTGATTTCCAGTCACGTTATGCTGTCCCTTCCCTTGCCTTAGACACACACAGTCCGTAGCGACGCTCTCAAGACTGGGGTTAGTACCCCAGCTGTGAGCCGCGCGGAATGAGTCCAGAGATAGACTGTGCCTTTGCCAAGCTCCTCAGAGACAGGTATTGATTAATAAATAGGTGAGAATGCTACGTACTGGCTTATTTTCATAGTTTACTTTTTTCCTTAGAGCTATTGCAAGGCATTCTATAAAAGACTAACGCACTGAAGAAAGGGTTGCCATCGCTTCCTCATTCTGTGCTGGGTGGGTGGGGTTTCTGAGGATGGGCCTCACGCTGGCACGGACTCTCTTTTGCTAGCAGTGTCGGTGCAGGCTGTTCCCCGGTGGACGGGCTCCCCATGCAGTATGCTGAGCAGAATGGAGTCATGGATTGGAGGAAGCCGGCCTGTGCCACCGTTCAGCACCAGGAGCAGTGCACGGCCTTAGTTGACCAGGTACGGGGGTGGCTCTGTCTTCTGCCATGCTGATCAGGCGGTGCTGCTGCACCTGAGTCACGTCCTCAAGCACTGTGAGGTCCACTAGTGTATCTGGTAAGAAGAAATGAAGGAACATTTCAGTGTAAGACTTCGAAGTTAATTGGAATACATAACCTAAGCTCCCCTGGGACCTGAAGATGTGTATTTATATCAGTTTTATTACTCAGAAATGCTAATACATTTTATTGTGATGATGCCGGAAATGATTCACTAGGGATACACCGTTATGCCGTTTTTTGCTTTGAAAGAATTATTCACATTTTGGTTCCTGTCTCGCTGTGGAGACGTGAACTTTGAAAACTCTCTTCCCTCGTGAGTTGTTGGGCCAGTTTGCCGGCACTCCCAAACGCGATGAGGAAGCACCCCCTTCTCAGGTGCTGGTGCAGTGAGAGAGCCGCGTGCTCCCCGGTGTGTCTAGGCGCCACGGCACTGCGAATGCAGGGGCGATGCTTCCTGGGGCCACTCTGGAGGGAGCCCCCTCTGGAAAATGGACCTGTATTACTGGAAACACTCAGGTCCAGATGTGAGCCTTTACTGGGATGTGTTTTTATGAACTAAAGCACTAAAACATACTTTGAGAGATTGTGTTATTAGAGTCATGCTTACTGACGGCTGACTTTCAGGTCCATCTGATCATCGTGTTTCTTCACCTGCTTCAGGGCCTGCACCTTTTTTCTTAGAGCTGACACAGTCGTGTGTTTTACCGACCTGAACTTGACGAGAAGACTGGGAAACCTGTAGCAAGCACCAGTTACTTGACTGTGTTTTTTAGTGACAAAAAGAAAACACACCCATTTTATTAATACTAGCAAAATACAGAGTAGATGTTTTTCTCATGATTAAGCATTTGTCAGAAAATACACAAATTTTAGTGGATCAAGTAGGTAACTTCAAAAAAGAGTGAAAATAAAAATGTGTTAAAACATACAGTTGGGATTGTGCCATTTTAGTGTCTTGTATCAGAATAAGAGGATGCCTCCTTGAGTATGGCTGAGCTTTGGTCCAGTTACTTTTTTATTCTTTTCCGTAGCATTCAACTGAAAAACGAAGTTTATCTTCAATAAGTAAGAAGAAAGGAAAGCCACAAATAGAAAAGTAGGTTTAATTTAATGTTTCCAGTAATAGAAATTGGCCAGAGAAGACAACATTTGATAATAGACCTGTTTAGTTTATGTAGTATAAATAGTATTTTTCTGTTAGTTTTCTTTTTATTTTTACTCTGGACTTCTTTTTTGTAGTTCTAGATAATCAACACCTGCACATAATAAAACAAGGCTGTTGTCGTGTGTCACACTCAGCTTGGAGGGACAGCTTCCAGCCCTGCACACTGAAGGGTGGACTTTGCATTCACATATACCTTACTAAGCTTTTTTTTTATTATTGAAAAAATTGAGGGGAATTTTATTAGTATTGTACTTAATGTGTTCTCTAGGGACTGTTAAAAAAAATGTCGGTAACATGTATACTTTTGGCTTAGGGAGAAAATTAAGAAAACTGACACTAGATTGAATAGTAGAATAAATGGTATTCGCATCTCTGCTCTTCCGCACACCCACGGTGGTTCTGTGAAAGGTAAGGGAGTTTTTCTTTGAATTACACATCACCTAAATCTATTTAGCAGGGTACCTATTAGAGTGGGTGTTGAACTATTGGGTCAAAGCCTCACACACATTTTCCCTGCATTGATATGAGTAGTAATTTCTGAATTAACTCCATGAATACTTCAGACGTATTTAATGCAGGAAGTTTGGTCTGGCCTCGGAGGTGAAAGGACCTCTGCCGCAGCGACACTCTGGCCCCTTCCCCTCCCCCGGCAGCAGCGGTCTCGTCAGGGGTCTCCTCTTCAGCCACTCCCTGCTCCAGAGCAGAGGCCGCAAGACCTGAGGGGTCTACCCAGCCCCACAGAAGCCTGCACTCTTGGGTTAAAGTCATCTTAAAAAATCTCACTGCCTCTTTCAAGCTTTAATGACCGTCCTTTGTGGAGCTTTTTGGGAATCACAAACTGAAGTCAAGATGGCAGGAGAAACATCAGCAACCTCAGATACGCAGATGATGCCGCTCTTAGGGAAGAAAGTGAAGAGGAACTAAAGAGCACCTAGATGAAAGTGAACAAGGGGAGTGAAAAAGCTGGCTTGAAACTCAGCATTCAAAAACGTGAGATCATGGCAGATAGCAGGGGGAAAAGTGGAATCAGTGACAGGTTTTCTTTTCTTGGGCTCCAAGATCAACTGCAGATGGTGACTGCAGCCATGAAATTAAAAGACACTTGCTCCTTGGAAGAAAAGCTGTGATAAACCTAGACAGCATATTAAAAACCAGAGACATCGCTTTGCCAACAAAGGTCAGTCTAGTCGAGGCTGTGGTTTTCCCAGGGTCCTGTATGGGTGTGAGAGCTGGACCATAAGAAGGACCTTGAGAAGGCTGAGCACCGTGGTGTTAGAGAAGACTCTTGAGAGGCCCTGGGACTGCAGGGAGAGCAGAGAAACCTGGGGGGCCAACTCATTGGAGTAACTTCTTGTGTTGTAACACTGCAGTGTCTGAGATTCCCATGGTGATGGCAGCTGAAAGAAGGGGGACAGGAGTTCTCGGTGGAGGACTAGAAACAGCTCCTGCCGGGACTCCCTGTCTGTTTGCTCCTGGTTCGTTCTCTGCACTGCCTTCTAAACCACATGCTAAATCAGATCATCTTGAGTTAAGATTCCCGTCAGGTATACGCCACCCTCATGACGTCACTCGGGTCTCATATGATGTGGGAACTACATCCAAAAAGTTGGTAACAGTTTCTTCCCCTTTAGCTTCATATTTTCAGAGATGCATGTGGACTTTGATCTCAGACAGATGTAGGTTTGTGTCTTTACCACCCCTCAAGTTTCTTAAATTTGTAAAAGAAGAAGGATATCCACCTCACCAGATTGTAAGACTTAAACGTGACAACATATGAAAAGCATTTGGCTTGCATCAGGTACCAAGGTGCTCAGTCGTGTGCTTCCTCTTGCCCCTTATAATAAGGTAGAAGAGAAGATGCACTGTCTGGGTTGAGAACTTCTGATAATTGATCAGACCCTTAGCCCCTTTCTTTATTTTCAAGTACTATGAAAGTGCAAGCTCAGGATTTTTAACTCAAGGCTAACCTTATTCTATCCTGCTCTCTCTATACGCCACTGCTTCATATGTGTGTGCATGTGTTTATTGATAGAGTAGAGCTATGAATAAAAATAGCCCGTGAAACTAGTGCCAGGTATAGCTGAGATGTTTGCTGGCCGCAGGTTAAAGATGAAACCCTCTGTTTATCAATCCCTCTGAAATACTGAGGAATTCCCCTTAAGATTTTTTTAACAGAACAAACACACATTTAGTAAATGTAGATGCTATATTGAAGCTGAGAATATTGGGTCCTTTGATTCATGGATTGTCCAGATTTTTGAATAGTTTGAGATAAGTGTTTGTAACTTAAAATTTAACTTCTATTTTGGGTAAAATGCATTTATGTAGTTCAAAATTCTGAAGGTACAAAAGGGAACAAAGTAAGTCCCCCCGCCCCCCGTATGTTGTCTTCTCCCCGAAACAGTGCTGTTCATCATCTGTGTTTTCACAATCTTTGCTTTTAAAATCTCAAGCTTTAATCTTTCTACTAAAGAGAAGTATGCCTTACCTCACGTAGAGTATGAAGAACCTTTATCCAACTGCATCGCCCATGTTTCTTCCACCCCATTTTTCTGTTGGCTGATTGTGGCACCGAAAATTTGGGGTTGACCTCTCAATTTATTTTAGATTATAATGATTTAAAGACCTTCATCTTTCTTTAATAACTCATTGTGGGTCTTCCGTCTGATGCATCTAAATGGTTCTTAAGTCTGTCTAGCTTCTTTTTGTCCATAAATACTAATAACTAGATTTTTATCATTAGAATAGTGGCTAGTGTGAGTTTTTTCCTCTTTGTTGTCTTAATAACATGGCACCCCGTCCCATCACTTCATGGCAAATAGAAGGGGAAAAGTGGAATCAGGGAAAACAATAAGTAAAAAGTTTATCAGTTCAGTTCAGTTGCTCAGTTGTGTTCGACTCTTTGCAGCCCCACGGACTGCAGCCCGCCAGGCTTCCCTGTCTTATCACCAGCTCCCGGAGCTTGCTCAAACTCATGTCCATCAAGTCAGTGATGCCATCCAGCCATCTCATCCCACCCTTCTCTTGCTGCCTTCAGTATTTCCTAGCATCGGAGTCTTTTCCGATGAATCAGTCCTTTGCATCAGGTGGCCAGAGTATCAGAGCTTCAGCTTCAGCATCAGTCCTTCCATAGAACATTCAGGACTGATTTCCTTTAGGATTGACTGGTTTGATCTCCTTTCAGTCCAAGAGACTCTCAAGAGTCTTCTCCAACACCACAGTTCAAAATTCAAAAGCATCAATTCTTCGGTGCTCAGCTTTCGTTATGGTCCAACTCTCACATCCATACATGACTAATGGAAAAACCATAGTTTTGGCTAGATGGACCTTTGTTGGCAAGATAACGTCTCTGCTTCTTAATATGCTCTGTAGTTTGGTCATAGTTTTTCTTCCAAGGACCAAAGCGTCTTTTGCTGCAGTCACCATCTGCAGTGATTCTGGAGCCCAAGAAAATAGTCTGTCACAGTTTCCATTGGTTCCCCATCTATTTGCCATGAAGTAATGGAGCGGATGCCATGATCTTAGTTTTTTGAATGTTGAGTTTTATATTTCCGTTTAAAAGGGCAGTTTGTGGAATAGCCTTTGGCATAGTTAATGATCCTTACCTTCCTCACCTTCTGAGTCCAGAGCATCACATTTCTTTTTTATTATAAAAATTCCAAAGACTCCACACAATTGTAAATCACCTGGATTGTCAAAAACAGGAAATTATGTTCACTATAGATTTAGATTTATGTATGTATTTCTTTGAAAATTGCAAATTAATCTATGACACTTGAGTGATTAAAATATTTACTAGCTGTATAATGTAAAGAAAATAATGCAATAAATTATTTCATTCTGAGAAATAGCTGCCTCACCTCCTTTTTTTTGAAACACTCTGAAGCCTACCCTGTGCAGTAGTGAAGGCCTCGCTGCATGGTAGTGAGCTCACGCTCCCCAAGTGGTTTGTTGCTGGTGTTTTTTCTCCCAGTCCATCATTTATTTCTGCTTAGAACTCAGGGGCTACTCAGTCTGTTTCATGGGAAGCAATTTAATCTTTTCAGATATTTTAGGCATAGAAATTTTAACTGAAAGGCATTTTCGGCAGTCAGTCGTATTCTTGAGTTGTTGTCTTTTGTTTCTTTCTTAAGAAAGAATTTTATAGTATGCTCTGAGGCGTGTTTGACTTAAGTGGTTCGATGTGGTAATACTAGGCAGACCCTACAAAAAACATTAATTCTGATTTTTAAAGTCAATAAGATTGACTGTTTTCTCTGCCTTTGTTTTACGAATGTATTTGTCAATTATTTTCAGTTAAAATTGTGTTTCAGTAATGGATTTTTACTTTGGTCAAGGGCCAGTTTTTATTCCATAATTATAGAAAAACTGAAAAAAAATTTACAACTGTAATTTCTGATGGTTCAGCTCAGAAATTTACTTAACTGAACAATTCTCCTTTTTAAAACATCATGTAATTTTCAGATGTGAGTTTGGACATTGGATCTGGACATGACACGTGTGGAGAGACATCTTCAGAGAGTTACAGCTCTCCTTCTAGCCCCCGACATGATGGAAGAGAGAGTTTTGAAAGTGAAGAAGAAAAAGACAGAGGTTTGCTCTTTGGAAGGGTGTGGGGGAGGCAGAGGGAAATGTGTGCTCTAAAATCTGTCAAACAACTATTTTTATGGTACTGAAAATGTCATTATTGACTTTAGATTTAATTGGTATAACAGGTGTCTTAAAGACCACTGACTTAGCAGTTTCTAGTAATGTTGATTTTTTAAACCTGTTTCACTGGAAATGATATTAAAGAGAAGACAGAGTCGTAACAAAATATAGAGTCAGTGTAGAAAGATTGAAAATGGCATATTGTTAGAGGGATGCATAATTTTTGTGTCTGCCTGATTGACCATCTTTATCGTTATGAATAGCCTTCTTTGTCTCTAATGGCAGATTTTGTCTTAAAGTCTGTTTTATCCGATGATAATACTGTAGCCACTTTAGCTCTCTCTTGGGTGTTTGCAGGACACTTCTTTTTCCATCCTTTTACTTTAAACGTGTTTGTGTCTTTGATTCTAAAGTATGTCTCTTAAGGACATCTTACAGTTGGATTATGATTTTTTTAAGCCATTCTGCCCATCTCTGCCATTTGGCTGGCTTGTTTATGTATTTAAGTTTACTGTAATTAATGATAAGGTAGGATTTCTGTCTGCCATTCTGTTTTCTGTATGTACTGTATCTTCAACTCCTCCTTACATGAAAGCTCAGAGTCAGCCAGAAGTGAGAACTGAGAGCCGCCTTAGGTCTTTACTGCACGGGCCCACAGCCCTGCATATGAGCGTGGCCTTCGAGATTCCCAGGGATACAGCTAAGGTTTCCAGAGCTTCCTGTGGACATCTCATTCTTCAGTTAAGTTTTTTGGTCAGACTCTTGTTAGTCCCAACTGGCAAGGCCACCTCAGGCAGCCACGTTGGTAACCATTCGCTGCAGATGGTGACAGATGCCCGTGGGCACGCCTCTGTGAACATGGCGGCTCAAGCTGCTAGCCACTCCGGCGCGTCTGGCTCTGCTGCCTCGTGCACCGTAGCGCGCCAGGCTTCTCTGTCCATGGGATTTCCCAGGCAAGAATGCTGGAGTAGGTTGCCATTTCCTTCTCCGGGGGATCTTTCCCACCCAGGGAATGGACTTCGGTCTCCTGCATTGCAAGTGGCTTTGTTGGTGGTGGTGGTCATAATGGGGTTTTGTTAATAAGACGTTATACTTTTCAAAGTCATCTCAGAAAAGGAAAACCTATCTCTAAATTGCTAGATGAGTCCTTCTAATGAATGCTCAGAAAACCATTTGAGATCAGTAAAAATCATGGGGCCATTTGCTATGACTTAAGATGACTTAAACAAAGCCCAGTTCATTTAGAAATTTAACTGATCATCTGAAAAATGTTAACAGCTTCTTTTGAACTTAAATATTATTTTTAACTCCTACTTGCGTGATGGTACAGATACAGATATAATGCCTTAAGTAAGTTACTAAGGGAATACTTTTTGTTTTGCAGAGTTTAACAAGGAACTCCTCAGTTATTAAGGGGAGTTTATATTAGAACCACTTATTCATAAGTTGAATCTCTTCTCTCTAATAAAAATTGTTATTGAGTTAGTAGTAGTGTTGTTTACATTCTGTGTCACAAAACAGGTTCTGTTTACCCTTTCTCCAGGAAGTATAGTATGATTTGTTTTTAGAATTGTTTCTAAAAGTTTTAGCTTCTTAGCTGAATATAGCTAGTTACTACCTTAATAAATATACGCATTTTAAGTACATAATGCAATTCTGCTTATATTTGTGAGCAAAAAGATGTTAAATGAGGTACTGCATTTAACTGGATAGTCTCCATACATAATACTGCAGTATCTGGGTTTATGATAGTTCAGGCGCTCCGTCGTATCCAACTCTGCAGCCCCATGAATCGCAGCACGCCAGGCCTCCCTGTCCATCACCAACTCCCGGAGTTCACTCAGACTCACATCCATCGCGTCCATGATGCCATCCAGCCATCTCATCCTCGGTCATCCCTTTCTCCTCCTGGCCCCAATCCCTCCCAGCAACAGAGTCTTTTCCAATGAGTCAACTCTTCGCATGAGGTGGCCAAAGTACTGGAGCTTCAGCTTTAGCATCATTCCTTCCAAAGAAATCCCAGGGCTGATCTCCTTCAGAATGGACTGGTTGCATCTCCTTGCAGTCCAAGGGACTCTCAAGAGTCTTCTCCAGCACCACAGTTCAAAAGCATCAATTATTTGGTGCTCAGCTTTCGTTTTAGTCCAATTCTCACATCCATACATGACCACTGGAAAAACCATAGCCTTGACTAGATGGACCTTTGTTGGCAAAGTAATGTCTCTGCTTTTGAATATGCTGTCTAGGTTGGTCATAACTTTTCTTCCAAGGAGTAAGCGTCTTTTAATTTCATGGCTGCAGTCACCATCTGCAGTGATTTTGGAGCCCCAGAAAATAAAGTCTGACACTGTTTCCACTCTTTCCCCATCTATTTCCCATGAAGTGATGGGACCAGATGCCATGATCTTCGTTTTCTGAATGATGAGCTTTAAGCCAACTTTTTTGCTTTCCTCTTTCACTTTCATCAAGAGGCTTTTTAGCTCCTCTTCACTTTCTGCCATAAGGGTGGTGTCATCTGCATATCTGAGGTTATTGATATTTCTCCCGGCAAGCTTGATTCCAGCTTGTGCTTCTTCCAGCCCAGCGTTTCTCATGATGTACTCTGCATATAAGTTAAATAAGCAGGGTGACAATATACAGCCTTGACGTACTCCTTTTCCTATCTGGAACCAGTCTGTTGTTCCGTGTCCAGTTCTAACTGTTGCTTCCTGACTTGCATATAGGTTTCTCGAGAGGCAGGTCAGGTGGTCTGGGATTCCCATCTCTTTCAGAATTTTCCACAGTTTATTGTGATCCACACAGTCAAAGGCTTTGATAGTTAAACTGTGAATTAAATTATTGTACTTTGCCCCCTTTACACCAAAAATGAAGAAATCCAGGGAAAGTCTATATTGCATTTATTTCTGTTTACAAGCTTAAGAGTACGTAAGAATGACGCAGTAATAAAAGGAAATGTGGTGCAGTTTTGCATCTGCCGCGTGGCTGTTTGGTTTTAGGAGAAACTGCAGTGCTCGTGTGTTTCCCTTGCTTCTTGTGTTCTAGCGTTTATGACTGTGACGGTTGCTTTACGTTTTCGTTCTCCCACTGAAGCATTTAAAAGGAAGACTATTCCACTCTAGGAAAACTGTCTTCCCTTCTCTCTCTCTAGATGTTTAAATTAAATATGGTCTTGGTTGAACTCCTTTAAATTGTATAATTTATGAGAGACAAACGTGAAGACCTCGCGTTTGGCAAGCAGTACAGCATATAAATCAAATGAATTGCCTAAAATTGATTAAAGGTAAAAGATACCTGATCCCTTGTAATAAAGGTCTGTGTTTATACTGTGCTTCATCCAGGCTCCATTAACCTTTTGTTTCTTACCTGTCCAAGGGTTTTTTAAGATATATATTTTTTAGAGCGGTTTTGGATTTACAGTGAAATTGAGAGAAAGACACAGAAATTTCCTGTGTAGTCCCTCTTCTCACACGGTATCAACATCACTGACTAGAATGGCACACTTGTTTACCAAGGATGAACCGACTTTGACACAAAACTGACTCTGACACGTGATGTGCCTAAGGGCACACTCCTGGTGCTGAGCCTTCAGTGGCTCTGGGCAGATGTGTGAGGACACAGATTCACCGTCACTACACCACACAGTGTCCTCACTGCCCTGAAAGTCCTCTGCTCTGCCGCCTCATCTCCCCCCGGGCCTCCACCCCCCGCAACCACCAATCTTTTTATTGCCGCCTTAGTGTCCTGCCTTTTCCAGAATCTCCATATTTTTCAAATAAAGTCCATAGAAAGCCAAAAATTAAAAGAAGTTTAGCTCAGTAGTCAGGAAACTGAGGGGGATACATTTATTGGTTTTAAAAGTCAGGGTATATTTTTAGGTATACTTAAATTTTATTTCTAGCAGGATGGACTGGAGAGGATGCTTGTGTTAACATCTGTTTACATGTTTCCCTCAGACACGGACAGCAATTCCGAGGACTCTGGAAATCCCTCGACAGCCAGGTTTACGAGCTACGGTTCTGTCGGCCAGACGGTCACGGTCAAGCCACCTGTTCAAATTGCTTCCTTAGGAAACGACAGCGCAAACCTTCTGGAAGATCCCTTAAGCTCAGCCAAGTATCAGCATCTTTCTTTCATGCCAACTCTACACTGTGTCATGCACAATGGTGCCCAGAAGTCGGAGGTCGTGGTGCCTCCGCCCAAGTCTGCTGATGGCAAGACGATCGGGATGCTGGTCCCCGGCCCTGTGGCGCTCTCCGCCCTGCGGGAGCCCACGGACCCCGCGGCCCTGGGCGCGCTCGGGCCGGCGGCGTCCGCCGGGGACTCGGAGAAGCCGCTGGAGCTGCTGGCGGCCCCGCTGCCGCTGCCCTCCGGCTTCCTCCCGCACGGTGGCGGCCCCGCGCTGCACCTCACCATCCAGAGGCTGAAGCTGCCGCCGGGCCCCCCCGAGAGCTGCGCCCTGAACCTGGCGCCGCCGCCCGCCGCGGGCCTGGGCGCGGGCTCCGCGAGCGCCACCTACGGCCCCGGCCCCGGGCCCTTCCCGGGCTCCCCCGTCGCTGCCACGGACCCCGTCCCGAAGGCCGCCTCGCCGGCGGCGGGACTCTCTCCAATGGTGCCTCAGCTGGAGGGCGGCGCGGCGGCCGCGGCCCCGCCCGCCGGCGTGAAGGTGGTGGTCCCCGCGGCCGCGCCCGCCGCCTTCCCCGGGCCGGCCGCCACGAGCGCACCGTCGGGCGCCCCGAGCCCCGCGCCCGCACCCAGCGCGAGCCCCGCGCCCAGCACGGCGCAGGGCGACGGCGCCGCCTTCCTGGGCGCGGGCGCGCTGCTGGCCCCGGCCGGCGCCTGCGGCTCGTGCGGCCGGCGCTGCGGCTGCGGCGCCGGGCTGCCGCTCGGCGGCTACTACTACCCGGGGCCGGCGCCCGGGCCGCTGTACCGCGTCTCGCCCTTCTTCAGCCTGCCCTCCCTCTGCAACGGCAGCTACCTCAGCCAGGCGCCCCAGGGCAGCGGCGGCCAGCTCCCCTTCTTCCTGCCTCAGGCCCCGTACGCCAGCGGGCTGGTGCACGACCCGGTGCTGGGCGGCCAGGCCGGCTACGGCGTGCAGCCGGTGGCGGGCTTCGGCCGGTTCTACCCCGTGTACCCGCACAGCGTGGTGGCCGGCTCGGGCGGCACGGCGCCCAAGAAGAGCGGGAGCGCCTCGTGCTACAACTGTGGCGTGAGCGGACACCATGCGCAGGAGTGCAAGCAGTCGTCCATGGAGGCCGGCCCACAAGGTAATCACGAGAGCGCCCGGAGGACTTGTTTCTGAGGGGCCGGAGGCGTGCGGCTCCGTGGGAGCAGCAGGAGCCGCCGGTGTGTCCGCAGGCTGTGCACGCAGCGACAGCCGAGAGGTGCAGGCGGCCAGACAGCGTAGACACGGGCCCCGCAGCTCAGGGCAGTTCAGAGGAATCCAGCTGCCAGGGAAGGAGGAAACCGGAAAGGCACTTTTTAAGGGATATAATGGGAATTTGCAAAATCTCCTTGCTAGCAGCACGTTTTTTTTTTTAAGCAACAATCCCGTTTCATAGAGTAAGTGGAAGTTTTAAATACTGAAAAACTAGGAAGTGGTAGTCACCTGACTCGGGAGATCCTTCGTTATTTGGGTCTGTCTGTGCACAGGCAGATGACCTCAGGCGTGCTCCCTTCTTTCCCAGCCGACCTTAGTTCCCAGTGCTGTCACATTTTAAGGCACAGAACAGGTAAGCACTGCGCTTTCCTGGTGGCTCAGAGGGTAAAGAATCTGCCTGCAATGCAAGAGACCCAGGTTCGATCCCTGGGTCAGGAGGATCCCCTGGAGAAGGGAATGGCAACCCACTCCAGTGTTCTTGCCTGGAGAATCCCATGGACGGAGGAGCCTGTGGGGGTACAGTCCATAGGATGGCAGAGTCAGACACGACTGAGCGACTAACACTTTCACTTGGGAATAAGAAAATTAGAACTTTCTTGTGTTAACACCACAAGAAAGAAATTTTTCTTAAATAAGTACAAGTAGGATACCAAATTCAATGGAGGCCTCAAACTTACGTTTCAGCTCACACGAAACTTTTGTCGTTTTGCCAGATCTCAACACAGGAAAAGGGTCTTGAATTGGGAGTGTTTGCTTGGAGTTTTTGAGGGAAAGTTGAGTTTGATAGCTTTAGGTTGAACTTAAAGCACAAACTTCATGTCGCTAGGACTTTCTGGGTCACGGCAGAGCGGAAGGCGCTGCCTAGACGGAGGGGCGGGCCGTCTGACGCCGCGTCGTGTGTGGTGCCTTACAGCGAGTGCACAGTGACTTAGCAGCTCTCTCTCCCGTTTTAGGCTCTTACAGGCTGAGATACGCACCTCCCCTCCCCCCTTCTAGTGACACGTTGGATTCTGCAGACTGAAGTAAAGCTTGCCTCCTTCATACCCTGAAGTGCGGGCAGTCGGGGGTGGGGGGTGTGGAGGGGAGGGAAAGGAAAGGCGTTTGGTTTGTGTTTCTTTGTCTATACATTTCCTAGACTTCTATGCAGTTGAGATTTCTCATTTCTCGTACGGATGTCGAAAACAAGAATGCATTGCTTTTGAGCCTCTGGTCTCCTGGTTCAACAACAGGCTTATCTGTATGATACGTGTAATTTAAACCTTCAAACAAACTATCAAAAGGAAAACCTTGATGTGTGCTTTTTTTTTTTTTAAACACTGAATACTTGCTGTGTGCAATGTTTACTGAATCTTTGAAACTGTGTATTTGACCTTTTTTCATAACACTGGTGACAGTCATATGGTTTGGGGTAAAAAAAAAAAAACTTTGCTTCTTCCCCAGCTTTTCTCACTTTGGCCCTAATCTCCACGTTTTCATCCCACCTCCACTCTAGACAGCGGCTGCCGGAGCGGCTGGCCCTGCACTGTCCACACTCTAAACTGCTCTGCGTAGTTTCATTCAACGGTAAAATGTTTCACCTTCACAGTAAGGGAGAATCCAGTTCCCCAGGCAGTGTGTGCATATGTAATAAACACTTCCATGTACACACACCAGTGCAGCGCTTGTCCAAATAAGAATTGGAGTGGAAGACAGGAAGAGGTGAAGCCGTGTGGGACTGAGACATACGAAGTGGACAGAGAGCTTCTTCTTTAAGAACAGAAACTTTTTTACTCCATCATACGTTTTTAGCCTGTTGCTTCAGAGAGACATAAAGTGAACAAACTCGTGTGAGTGTGGGTCTCCTGTGTGTTTGTGTTTGTAACGAAAGCCAACAGCCAGTTTTACATGGAATCTACCGCAGTCTACCACTGTGTCATGTAAAAGCCACTTACGATTTCTTTTCCTTACACCAGCTGTCACAGTGTTCTGTTGTGTTTGAAATGTGTACGGTTTATTGCGATCTGAACAGAAGCTCTGCGTTTCTACAAAAGTCAGGTGTTTGTTCCTATCCTGTCTCCCGTAGCAAAGTCCCTTTGATAACAGTTTACCGCTGTGCTCGGTTGTAATGTGAAGGCCTGGATTCTGAGTGTGTTGAGATGGTGTTAATCATGTCAGTGTCCCGTCACTAAGTTTAATGCTGCTGTTCAGAATGACTGCTTGTTTGTTTTAAAGCTGATCTATGTACTAAATTGCCTCCAGGTAATTTTTGATTTCCTAAAGTGCACTGAGGTTATCTGGAAGACCGGGTGTAGGTCTGGACCGCTGCCGCCAACAGCCCGGAGCAGCCCCCGGTGCTGAGCCGCGGGGGTGAGGGCTGGGGGCTGGGTGTGCTCGCCCCACCCTCAGTGCAGAGCAAAGACGGCGAGTGTTTCTGTGGGGCCGCGTTGGTGGGCAGCAGAGGAACTGAGCTGTCTGGCCTTGGCTCAGAACCCTAACAGGTTGCCAGACAGAAGGAAACACTTGAAGTAAGAAGCTTCCTGTAAAGCTTCATAGGTAGAGTTTATATTTATAGCACCAATGTACATTTTGAAACCTTCTTTCAGGGGTGGGAGTAAAAGGGGAAGAAAGGGGGGGTGGGAGAAGGGGTAGGCGAAAGCTTTAATTTAAAAAGAAAGTTCAACGAAAGGAAATTATTTTGATTAAATATATTTTATTTGGGTATTTTTGGACCATATTATTAAATTAATTGTTAAGCTGCAATCGAGCTGTGGAAGTGAGAGTTTTGATAAGCCCTGTATGGACCGCATTGTGAATCACTTGCCAGTTGTACTTTATGGAGCTTATTTTATGATTTAAAAGACTGTACTGTATATAGGAGGTATGTTACCTTCTCCTTATTTGTATGTTTACCATATACTTTGATATTTGAAATGTTATGTACTGGAAAGGCCACTTATATTTCTAGAAAAGATTGGATTTTATGCAACCTTTTTTCCTTGAATTAACAGCAATAAAAAAATGAAAAATGGCTTCAGAATTGTGCTTTATTGCGAATGTGGTAGCAGTGAAGAGAGGGGGCATCATACCCGGTGGGTTTGGAGTTGTTTTTCCTTTTTAAAGAATCAACCGGTTATTTCCCTGTAATGTGGGCAGTGAATCCCCTGGTTATTTACCATCTGGGAATCCCAGCCACCCCAAGCAGCCTGCCTGACTGTACAGGTCACCCGCGTGCCCACTGCGAGCAGAGCCTTGCCCGGCCCCTCCGGGGGTCCCGCGCTCAGGGTGCGGGTCTGGAGCCACTCGTGCAGGCTTCCTCCGTGCCCGCCGGGCGGGCCACGGGTCTGGAGCGATCGCGGCGCCCCGTGGTGGTCCGCAGGCGCCCGCTCCGCTAGCCGGCGGGCAGGCCTCACGCGGCGCCCGTCTCGCGGTGGCGCCCGTCTGCGGGGCGTCTGCTTCCGCCGCGCGAGGTCCCCGCTCTGTGTCACTGGCCTCTCGCTGCGCCGTTTCGCGTCCTCCTTCCCCAGCGCGCAGTCTATTCCTCCTTGGCTCGAGCTTTAGAGAAAGGGCGCCCTTCACCTCGCCTCCTGAGACTGCCTCTTATCCGGTGTCAAGCGGACACCTGGCTGGTTTTCACTGCTCTGCCGTCCTTAACGCGAGCATTTTTGCCCCAGCCTCCCGGTTTCCACGTGCAGGAGCGCCCTTGGGAGACACATCCAGGCACGCAGGGGCGGGGCCGTAGGCCGTCCTCCCAGACTGGCCGGCGGTTTTCCAAGTGGCTGGCGCTCGGTCCGTGTCCCTGCCGCTCCTGAGGCCTGGTGACAGTGCCCCGGGCGCCTTGGCGGGGGTGGGCGTGTAGCCGCGGGCACGGGGGTGGCTGCGTGTGAGGCTTCGTGGAGGAGTGCCTGACTGCACGGGCGGGCACGGGCGGGCGCGGACGGCCCAGCCAGGGCCGGGGTCGCGCTGTGGGCACCTCTGGGTGACAGGTCCCAGCCAGGGCTGGGGACGTGCATAGGCACCTCTGGGTGACAGGTCCCAGCCAGGGTGGCAGGCGGTGTGGTTAGGAAGTGGGGGAGGGGGGTGACACGGGCAACTGTCGTGGGAAACGTCGTGAAAGAGTTATGGGATTTGTGGTTCAGTAGTAAAACAGCCAGACTGCAGAATTGGGAGTTGTTGGTTGAAGGAAAAATTGGAGGTTGCCAGATTTTAAATAGAGACAAAAAATTTTGTTGACATCGTTTTTGAAACTGTCAGATGGTTGAGAGAAAGCCTGGAAGTTGAGAGACCGGTTAGGGTGAGGGCACGACAAGAGGCGGATGGCAGAGGCGGATGGAAGGAACCCTGGGCTGCAGAGCTGCGCTTTACCTCGTGGATGACAAGCTTGTTTAAGTTATGGCTCCGAGGATTAAATAATAATGGGCAGGGTCCAGCATCATGAAATAGCACCAGGGAGGCACTCAGATGTTAGCAGAATTCTGTTTCGATGAACAGAATTGTCTGCCTGAAGGCAGTGGTTGGTTGCGGCGGTGAGGAGCTTAGGAAATGTATTTCTTCCTTATGTTAAGCTTAGTTGTTTGAGCTCTCTCCATTGTTAAAAGATAAAATATTCCTTGTCCTCGAAAATTATTTGGGATTTCCCCAGGTGGTCTAGTGGCTGACTCTGCGCTCCCAGTGGAGGGGGCCCAGGTTCGATCCCTGGTCAGATCCCACATGCTGTAACTAAGACCCAATGCAACCAAATGGAGTATATATTAAAAACTATTTGGAGGCAACTCTGGGCTATAATTGGAGAAGGCGGTGGCAGCCCACTCCAGTGCTCTTGCCTGGAAAATCCCATGGACGGAGGAGCCTAGAAGGCTGCAGTCCATGGGGTCGCTAAGAGTCAGACACGACTGAGTGATGTCACTTTCACGCATTGGAGAAGGAAATGGCAACCCACTCCAGTGCTCTTGCCTGGAAAATCCCATGGACGGAGGAGCCTAGAAGGCTGCAGTCCATGGGGTCGCTGAGGGTCAGACACGACTGAGCGACTTCACTTTGACTTTTCACTTTCATGCACTGGAGAAGGAAATGGCAACCCACTCCAGTGTTCTTGCCTGGAGAATCCCAGGGACGGGGGAGCCTGGTGGGCTGCCGTCTATGGGGTCGCACAGAGTCGGACACGACTGAAGTGACTTAGCAGCAGCAGCTGGGCTATAATATCCATGGGCTAAGTCTTGCAGAACCGAAGTAGAATAAGGTCTTCCAAGGCAAATCCACACTGTAGTTTTTTCTAAGTGCTAAATACCTAAACTTTCTGAAGGTTCCCGAAAGATTAAAGCACAATGCAAAATAATCTCTTTTTTTAACAGGTAGCATCTAGTACTCAGGAGCACCACCCATTAGAGCCTGGAAGACACCTTTTTCAATTCTATGTACTGATTACAAAAGCATTCTAAGGTTAAGGCAGTGAAAGCAAATGCAGGCAAGCTGTGGTAGCAGTTAACCCCGTAACACTTCCATCTCTCCTCTCGAAGGAATGAAGAAAAATACTGACAGCCCACCAACCCACCCACAAAAAGGATGCACTTATTTCTGGAGAAATGAATTGAGGTCTGGGGGATGAAAGAAGAGAGGGTGCGCTTTTAAACATGGCTGCTGCACTTCTGGTCGTTTCCGTGGAGCTGGAGGAAAGTCTGCAGCGGGTCCTGTTTGGAGAATGAAGGGTCCTGGAGTCCAGGCTGAGAGTCACCGCAGGTGAGGGTGTTTCCCCTGCAGTGCCCGCGCCCTCCTGCAGAGGGCAGCACTGTCCTTTCCCGGAGCGTGCATGGTTTTAACAGCTGAGGTCCATCTAACATCAGTATTTCAGTTTATCGCTACTTAGGGGTCACGTTGTGCCCATATGTGCCAAAGTAACTGCCGTATCTCCAGAAAAACTGACCTAGTTGTTAAATGCTGTCCTCTTTTGGAAACTTGGCCCCTTTGGAGCATGGGCACCCATGGCGTGACCTGTGTATCCAACTGTCTGTCCACCTTGGAAGCAGGGTGGCTTTAGGCTCCCCCTTCCTGCCCTGGAAAACGGGGCCCATCACAGTGGAGACGAGGAAAAGCCTTCCTGCCGTCACGGCTCTGCTGCACTGACCGCTGGCCTCAGCCTCCAGAGCTGCTAATCCCGAGGTCCTGGTTTGCTGCTTGAGGCCTGGGGGTAGGGGTGAGGCGCGTGTGTGTTGAGGGGTCCTTCACCTTGCTTCTTTGTCCTCTTGCAGCTCCAACGCCATCCACTGGAAACGTCTCACCCGCCTCGCGACCAAGAGGTTGCTCGTCGGGCAGCAGCGCCACCTGGTGGGGAGAGGACACCGCCGGCGAGCGGCCCGGCAGGCGGGGGCGGAAGGCGCCAGGCGTTTGGGGCGGCGACCCGCGCTCAGGGCCTTCCAGCGTGCGGGCGGCTGTCCGCGGAAGCAGTGTGAGCAGCCTCCCCTTGCCGCCTCCGCAGCCTCAGTGGGGCACACACCTTACACGCACCGATGGTGCTTCAGTCTCCCGTGCGCAGGGGGCGCTTCTCCCCGTCCGCCGCCGTTGCTCCGGGGGCTTCAGGGCCGCAGACCCGCAGCCGGCGGTGAAGGCCCGGGCCCAGGTTCAGAGGAGGCTCCCCTGCTCGTCCACGGCCCGCAGCGCCCCCCGGCTGAGCCCAAGGCCACGGCCTTTGAAGCCGCATAAAACGGTCCGTACCCGTGGTCTCGGGAGCCGGGGGCCTCTGGACTCCCTGCGGGAGCAGAGGCCCGGCCCTGGGCGGCCCGACTGTGTCTTCGCTGCGTCTCAGTTGAAGGATTTGAAGACGCGGGCTGAGGGGAGGCGTGCAGAGGCGGACACCGCAGGACCTCTGGACGTCTGTTCTGTCTCCGGTGAACTCCGGGAGCGGCATCCCTCGCCTGCACCCAGGGCTTTAAACAGGCGCACTGGCCTCCGCTGAGACACCGACTCTCGCTCTGGAGAGGCTTTCATGATCCCCCAGATGGCTCGGGAAATCGAGCATTTAGTGACTCTTCATTTAAAGACTTTGGGACTTCGGAAACGCAGTGGCAGGGCACACAGAAGACACCTGAGTGCTGACGCTGGAAAAGCTCTGAGAGTGACGTGTGGACTGTCGCGAGCACTCCCCCTCAGCCCGCGCGGCTCAGACACCCGGGCCGAAAGGCAGCAGCAAAGGCACCCGCAGGCAGACGCAGCGGCGGCCGTCCACCGCGGAAGCCCCTCTGGATGCTCTAGGGAGGCCGCCCGCTCACCAGGGGCCTGGGGCTCATTCGTGCTCGGGTATCAAGGGCTGGACTCCGGACGTGGTCATCCCGCGTGCCTCCTACGCCTTCGTCAGACAAGCTTGTGCAAGAGAGGAAGCCTTGTTCCAGCACCACCCCGGATTCACACCATCTTTCTCGGGCTCATCTACAGAGTGGGGATGACAGTCACTTTGTTAGAATAGTTACAAGACTTGACTCCAGTGAAATGCGTGAAGGACTCAATATCAGACACACAGCAGGCGCTCTGTAAGTTCGTGAAGGTGGCAAACACCTGAGTGCCCATCGGGGCGGACCCGTCGCAGCCTCATGACCGCCCTTGGAGGCAGGCGCGCTGCGTCGGCTTACAGCTGGGGAAACTGAGGCACGAAGGCCCCCCAACGCATCTGAGAGCACAGAGCAGGTCAGCGGCCAGGCTGGGACTGGCCCCGAGCCCCCCCAGTTCTCTGTGCTGGGGTCCCGGGACGCCGCAGGCGGGGCATGGACGTCCAGGGCGCCCCGCGCGGGGCCTAGGCCAGCTCTGCTATGAGCCCTGCCGTCTGGGACACCCGGCCCTCCTGGACCTTCATCTCTCACCCGAAAGCTGAGTGCTTGCTTAGAAGGTGGTAGACACTGAGCTGAATGACCGCAGAATTCTGACTGGAAGCTTGCTTTTTCTCTTTAAGTGATTTATCAGGTTTCTGTAGTTCTCTTTCGTTTAACTGATGTGCAGTCCTTCGGGGGCGTGGCCAGGCGCGCGAAGCCCAGCTGCGCCCGTGTGCTCGCGGAGGACACGTGGCACCCGGGGGAGGAGAGGAGGCCGCGTGTGGGGCGGGCCGGGCACCCGGGGAGGGAGAGGAGGCCGCGTGTGGGGCGGGCCGGGCACCCGGGGAGGGAGAGGAGGCCGAGTGTGGGGCCAGCCGGGCACCCGGGGCAGCGCGGAGCAGGAGGTGCCTCCCGTCGTCAGGGCTCTAGGCTCTTCTCTCCTTGTACTCATAAGGTTTTCTCCTGGGGGGCTTTCCAGTCAAAGAAGCGAAGCTCAGGTCCCAAGTCCTGTTCTGAAGGTCACAGGGTCAGCCGTGGTCAGCAACACAACCCACAGCCAACCATGCTTTTACATCTCTGAGTGGATGAGAATAATACTTTTATCACGACACACAAAAATCATCCAGAATTCGTGTGTCAGTGTTCACCAAGTTTCTTGGAGTCCAGCCGCTCTCCTTCCTCTCGTGAAGGCTGCTTTCGCCAGAAAGTCGAGTAGTTATGAGAGGCACCGCGTGACGATCAGAGCCCAGGGCACTATCTGTGTTTTTATGGGAAAAGCTTGCTGAGCCCAGATGCCTGTCCACCTTCTCTGAGTAAAGATGCGCTCTCTGGCGCCTTTGAGGTCCTCTGTGTGAGAAGGAATTGGAATTGCTCTCCTTTTTGCTGCAGAGTCGTCTTGGCACAGCGAGAGGGCCTCTGGCGCGCGGGCTCCGTGGGCCACGCAGCAGACATCTCTCGGCTCAGAGCTCAGTGTCACGGGGCCGTAGCCGTGGGTCCGGGGGGTGGACGGGTGAACTCCGCCGGCTGAGAACTGGGGAAAACGATCTGCAAAGGACACATCTCCAGGGTGGAGGGGCAGAAGGGAAGAAGTGAGACATTCCTAGTGCTGAGGCAGAGAGAGGGCAGAGTGTCATGGAAGACGGGCTTCAGAGAACGCCCTGGGACACGGGCAGGGGGGCCGCGGGGCTGGCGCGGACTCCAGTGAGACAGACGCGGCCTGAACCTCGCAGGAGCCAGGACGGGCGCCTGCCTGGAGGAGAAAAGCGGACTCTTCTGCTCTTGCTGAGTCTGAGTGACACCTGGTCGTCCAGGCCCCGAAGTGCGGCCTTGCCCCACCTGCGGCAGAATCACCTGAAGCCTCGACTGAAAGCACAGATGTCTCAACCCTTCCCCATCCCTGGAACCACCCCCCCAGAGAACGGGAGCTCCCCGGGGTTCACTGGGTGGGGGCCGGGAGGACACAGCAACCCGCCAGAGAAGGCTGAGGAGGAGGCGGCGGTTCGGGAGGAAGTAGCCTGGAGACACAGGGCTCGGATGGTCGTCACCGACACGCCAGAGACCAGGAGACACAGCTGTGACCTTGCCAGCCACGAGGTCCTGGCGACTAAATGACAGTTTCAGAGGGATGGTGGGGCGGGCCGGGGGCAGCGGGCAGAGCTGGAGGGAGATGGGAGACCCGGGATCCACCCCTGGGTCGGGAAGATGCCCTGGAGGAGCGCATGGAGCCCACTGCAGGGTTCTCACCTGGAGAATCCCACCACAGAGGAGCCTGGCGGGCTGCAGTCCACGGGGTGGCAAAGAGTCAGACACGACTGAGCAATTAACATGACGACTATCTTTATTGCTTAAATGAATGTAACTAGTGTTTAAAAGCTATTTTTAATATTTCAGATTTTTAACATATTTTAAAAATAGTTCAAGACTATTATTAACACTGCTACCTGTTTTTAAAGGCAGTGTGTGTAATGCAGCACTTTGAATCCCAAGGCTGTCCCACTTGAACTGGGGCCGCGGAGCAACTTCCCTGACTGCACACAAAAGTCGACAAGAGTGTCCACCTCTTCGGGTTTTCGTGCGCGTTAAAACGTTCCAGGGTGGTGAGGCACACAGGGAGCACTAACATGGTGTTCTACTTCCTTTAAAAATACTTTCTTATTCAGAACCTGCCCTCCTCTTTCAGGGCCTGTCAAAATCAGGGACGCCTCCCTTCTTTGCATGTGACTGCGTCCTTCTCCTGCTTGTGCCAGCTGCTGCTTTTGCCTCAGAGCCCTGCAGTCATCCCACACGCGCATTCCCTTTTTTTTATATAGTTGGTGAGCCAGTGTCGGTCCTTTACTATTAACTAAAGCCCATAGTTAGCGTCAGGGTTTACTCCCGGTCTCGTGCGTCCTGTGGGTTTTGACTGATGTGTGACGATGTGCCTCACACAGAGCAGCTTCCCTCCCCTGGAGGCCCCATGCCCTGTGTGCCCGCCCCTCCCTCCCCTGGAGGCCCCACGCCCTGTGTGCCCGCCCCTCACTCCCGCCCCTGCAGCCACGGATCTGTCTACTGTCTCTGAAGCTCTGCCTTTTCCAGATTGTCATATAGTTGGAACCACACAGTACGTAGCCTATTCAAATTGGCTTCTCTCACCCAGTAATATGCATGTAAGTTTCCTCCTGTCTTTTCATGGCCCAATAACTTTTTTTTTACCGCCGCCCCCCGCCCCCCGAATATTCTACTATCTGATGTGCCAGTTGTTTCTCACTCACCTACCGAAGGACATCTTGGTTGCTTCTAGGTTTTGGCAATTATGAATAAAGCTGCTTTAAACACCCACGTGTGGGTTTTTGTGTGGATATAAGTTTTCATCTTAGTTGGGTAAATACCAAAGAGTGCAATTGCTGGATCATATGGTAAGATGTGTTTAGTTGTGTAAGAATCTGCCAAACTGTCTTCCAGAGGGCCTGTCCCGCCCTCATCCCCGCCAGCAGTGAATGGGGCTTTCTGTCGCTCCAGGGCCTCACAGCGCTTGCTGTTCTCCTTGGGTTGGGTTTGAGCCATTAGAGGAAGCACGCAGCAGTGCCTTATTGCGTGGTTCCCAGCTCTCCAATGACATGTGCTGCGGAGCGTTTTTTTCAGGTGTCTGTTTGTCCTCTGTTTTGGTAGGGTGTCCAGATCTGCTGATTTGTAAGTTGGGTTGTCTGTTTTCTTATTGTTGAATTCTAGGCGTTCTTTGTACATTTTGCATCCCAGTCCTTTGTGTTTTGAGGCGTTTTCTCCTTGTCCTCTCATCCTTTCAATGCCGCATTCTTTTTATTGCGATGGAATGGGGATGTGGAGACACTGAGGGGCAGAAAGGAGCCAGAGGCCCCCTGTCTTCACCCTCAGTAGATGCAACGCCAGGCATCTCCAGTGGCACCTGCTGTGTGTCCGGCAACAGTGTCAGAAAGGGGCTCCCCAGTGGTGGCCAGGCCCTCAACCCTGGGCGGGGGGTCACGTGGAAGCTGGAGTGGGGCCAGGAGGCTGCCAAGCCCCTCTTCTGAAGGGACAGGCAGGCAGGCAGGCTGAGCCGCTTCAGCTGGGCCGCCTGTGCGATCCCATGGACTTAGTCCTCCGTCCCTGGGGCTCTCCAGGCGAGGATACTGGCTGGGGTGCCACGGCCTTCTCCAGGGGATCCCCCTGTAGGGACAACCAGGCACAGTTGGGCGGCTGGGACACCACTGGGTGTTTGTGTCACTTGCCCAGAGGGTAGAAATTGTGGGCCTACAACGACATCCTCTCGTAACTTCTTCAACCTCACTTGGGACACAGAGGACCGCGTTCCTCCCCAGTGTATTTACAGAGACACACAGGAGGAGGAAGCAGACCGCCCCCCAGGGGCCTCCAGCAAGGCTGCCTGTGCTCCTCCCGGCGGGCCTCGTTCTGCAGGACACACACAGACCTCATGGGGCCTCGGGGGAGCAAAAGACAATAGTGCTTCCCGGGATGGGAAGTGGCCACACCGCAGGGACAGGAAGTTAGCTCCTCAGAGGGCTGGGCCTGCGGTGGTCAGAGCACCCCTCCCACCCCACCCACCTCGGGAGAAATGGATGCGAAGTGAATGCTGCCAAATAGCGGAGGACCTCCTCTGGAGTCGAGTATGAAAACAGGCATATTTCTGGCTACAATGAAAGCCTGGGGAGGAGGAAGTGAGCTGCCCTAGAGAGCATGATCCCCGTAGAGATAAGCCATTGTGCCCAGCTCCTCTCGAATCCCAGTTTCCTCTTAAGCCAGATTTTCCATTTAATGGAAAGTGAAGGTGTGTTTACTCAGGCAAAGATGGTTGTCATTCTTGACCGAAAACAGTTGGCAAAGGCCCTTCACGTGGAGGGAAATCGGTGCAGAGCTGCCTGGGAAGCAGCTGGAGGCCTCCAGCGTCCAGGTCCCCCAACCCCTGCACTGAATGCCGGGCAGAAGGCCCAGAGGGTGCCCCTCAGGCTTTCCGATGCAAAGCCCCATCAAGCTACAAGCAGGGCTTCCCGGGAGACCCTGGTGGTAAAGAGCCTGCCTGCCAGGGCAGGATGTGTAAGAGACACGGGTTCAATCGAGGGGTCCAGAAGGTCCTGGAGGAGGGCCTGCCACCCTCGCCAGGGTTCCTGCCCGGAGAATCCCATGGACAACGGAGCCTGAGGGGCCGCCGTCCATGGGGTCACAGAGTCGAGCACGACTGAAGTGACTTAGCACACAAGTTGAAAGCAGAAGCCTGAGAAGCCTAGAAAGCTGGATTTAGGTCTTCACTCCCCCACCCAGTGGGCAGCCGTGCGACTTTGCCTTCACTCTTATCTGTAAAGTGGGAATAATGACGACGGGGTCGTGCGGACCACCCGCTGCCTGCACACCTGCTAGAAGGTGAAGCGCTTGGAACGCGCCCTGCGACACCCGGAGGTCCTCAGAGAGGAGGCACCTGCGCCTCGCGTTTCACACGGGGAGTGACGGCTAGCTTTTATGGAGCTCACCCTGCAGCACACATGTCCTAAGCTCGGCCGTGTTTTGTTAAGCCAATCCCATGATATAGGGTAATTGCGACACCTGTTTTATAGACAGAATCGGAGGCAAGGACAGCCTAGGGAACTCACCCACTAAGTGGCCAGGCTGGGACCTGAACGTGGGACCGCGGAGCGGGGATCGCTGTCTTCTCCCTGGGCCTCCGGCCAGTAAGGGCCTGATGGTATGGAGCATGATGTCCACTGACCAGGAAACAGCGAGGTCCATCAGCTCTTCACGACCACACGGCCCCAGTGACCCCGCTGGGGCTCCAAGACGGACAGTCCCGAGGAGCCTACGCGGCATCCTCGGGACGCCGTGAGTCCCACGTCCAGTCTGCGGCCAGAGGGTCACCGGGGTCGCATCAGTCCGTCCCCCACAGGCCGATTTTAGACAGAGGGCCCGGGGCAGAGAGGCCGCAGGGCCGGGAGGAGGCCAGGGCCCTCCCGGCGACCCCACCCCGGCCACGTGGACGCCCCTCTGCGCTTCTCCGAAGCCGTGTTAGGGCCGAGGGAGCCGCCCAGGGTCTGCCCCCGGCGCGCCGCCCCCAGGGGAGCTGTCCGGCCAGGCCTGGGGCACACGCCCTGACGGGCCCGACCCCCAGGACCGCCTGCCCCGGAGGAGGCGGAGACCCCCGCCCGCGCCCCCCGCCCGCCGCAGCGTCCGTGGGCGCCGCTGGACGGCGGTGAGAAAGGGGCCCCAGGCTGGGTCCCGAACGTGGCCCGGTGCCCGCGGGGTCCCTGCCGCGCAGCTGGAGCCGGCGGGCCGCAGGGCCAGGGCGCTCTCCCCGGGGCCCCCTCCCTGGGGCCCCCTTGTCCGCTTCTGCTCCGACCGACCGCACTCCCGAGCCTGCTGCCTGCGGCGTAGCGTCTCAGGGTTTGGCTCCGTCCTGAATCGAGCAGGCAGAGACTTGCACCTGGGAGGGCCGGGAGACCGAGCAGCGTCTGCGCCCAGCACCCCCGGGGAGAGCGCCGCGAGCGACCCCAGCGAGGAGCCGTCCCGCAGCCGGCGCGCCCTGTTCTCCCTGATCCCGGTGCGCGCGCTCTGAGAGGCCTTCTAGGACGCGGCCCTGGAGGAAGACTGGGGCTTTACACCCGTGTGCTTCGTTCCCCCGGAGACAAAGAAGGGGGTATGAAGCCATTAACCTCCACAGAACAAGCGGGTGGGCAAGGCAGGAAGCAACACTTGGAAGGGAAATGCAAATGGCCTCACTCACTTTTAAAAGTGATACCTGGAAAACATCAGTGTGCTCAGAAACAATATGTGTTTTTAAAGCGTCAACAGTTCGAAATCCCTGGTCCCCGAGCCCCCGTCCCGAGTCTGCAGCGGTGAGCAGGTGCCGCGACTCGCGGTCAGGCTCAGCCCCGGGAGAGGGCGGAGGCCGGGCTGGGACTGTCCTCGTCCAGGGCGCCCCTGCAGGCCTCCTGCTCGCGGGCCCCCCCTCCCCCGCACCCGGACCGCCACCCCTGTCGTTTCCCTTCGTGGGGGGAAGGGTATTTAATTCCGTTTTTAGTATAAGATTCACGTAGTACAGGGCACAAACCTTAAAGTGAGCCGCTGGGGGAATTTTACATCTGGATTCGTACTCACCCAGGCCAAGACGCTGGCGGCTTCCACCCCGAGAAGCCTGCCGGGGTCTGCCGAGGTCAGCACCCAAACCCGGGTAAGCGCTGTTCTGACCTGCCTCATTGTAGATTCCTTTTGTCGGGTCCTGTAAATGACCTAGGGCTTCCCGGGGGGGCTCAGTGGCAAAGAGTCCACCTGCCAAGCAGGAGACGTGGGTTCCATCCCTGGGTCGGGAAGATCCCCTGCAGGAGGGCATGGCAGCCACTCCAGCATTCTTGGCGGAATAACCCCATAGACGGAGGAGCCTGGCGGGCTGCAGTCTATGGGGCTGCGCAGAGTTGGACCCGGCTTAGCGACAGGGGTGAATGACCTGAGGTTCCTTGGTGTCTCCAGCCCTTTCTGTGGGAGCTCACTGCGCCCTGCAGTCAGCTCAGGCGTTGCCCCCTTGCCTGCGCCTTTCCGTAGCATCGTCCTTCCCTTGCCTTCAGTGTCACGACTTGCAGTTGGCTTGTTTGCTCCCACCTAGAAGGCAGGAGTCCTCTCCTGTTCACCGCTGTCTCCTGAACCCCTAGCCCGGTGTCTAGCATATGCAGACAATCAAATATTTACAAATTCATTTATTGAATAAATATTTGATTGTCTACATATGAAAGAAAGGAAGAGACGCCCCAGGTATCAATGTATATGGCCCTGAATCCAAAACTAATTATAGTCGTCCAAACCCCACTCCTGAGGCCTCTGCACTTCTGGTTACAAAGACAATATTCACCGAATTCAAATGTGCAGATTTAGAAAGAAAGACTGGAGTTGTTCCTGCTTCCTGCCTGGAAGCAAAAACTGGGCCAACTCTCCCTTCTGTAAGAGGATCGCTTCGTCACCAAGACTGGGCTTCCACTTTGCAGTGTTGAATCAATGTTTTATAAAACAGCTCCATTTTGGCAACATAAAAAAACTCTCTACCGCGGTAAACTCTACTGGAGCCATCGAGGACGATGTTCTTAAAACTTCCTTCATATTTTGTGATGTTTTAAAAATGAGCACATAATGCTTAAAAAAAATTAAGTGGCGATAAAATACACCGAAGAGGAAATTTACCATCTCAACCACAGCATCTTCACGTTGTGCGGCCGCCTCCAGAACTCATTTCAGCAAAACTGAAACTGCAGCCGTGAAACAGTCCCCATCCTCTCTCCCCACAGTCCTTGGCGATCATGACTCTACCCTATGTCTCCATGAGTTTGACTGCTCTGGGGCCCTTGTGTAAGTGAGCTGTGTAGTACAGTATTTGTCCTAGCAACCGGTTTATTTCACTTAGCATAATGTCTTCAAGGTTCATGCACGTTACAGCACGTGTCAGACTTTCCTGATGTGTTCTGGCTTGACAATGTTCCATTGTATGTTAAGCCCCATTTCGTGTATCTGTTCCCATTCCTCCATCGATGGATACGTGAGTGGCTTCCAGCCTTTGGCTATTGTAAATAATGCTGCTGTGAATAACGTTGCTGTGCACAGGTGTATTGGCTGTCTCTTTGAGATCCTCTTTCAGTTCTTTTGGGTATTTAACTAGCGGTGGAGTTGCTGGCTCATACGATAATTTCGAGTTTCGTTTTTCGAGGGCTGCCTTGCCATTTTCACAGCGTCTGCATCATTTTACGTTCCCAGAAGCGGCGCCCAAGCGTTCCAGCTCCCCTACATCCTTGCCAGCACTTGAGGTCTGCTGAGTTCTTTGACTATAGCCATCCTGATGGGTGTGAAATGGGGTCTCATCGTGTTTTATTTGTGTTTCCCTAACAAAAACTGGTGCCAAGAGCATCTTTTCATGTGCTTGTTGACCGTTTGTGTTGTCGTCTTTAGAGAAATGCCCAGTCACGTCCTGTGCCCGTTTTTCTCATCAGCTTCTTTGTTGGTGGTGTTGAGTTCTGGGCACATATGTCTTAAAATAAGGAAAGAATTTTATTTTATGAAAAAAATAGGGAAATGCATACAGAAAGCTGTTTAAGAGATTGTGGTAGTTAGAAACTTGGACTCTGGAATCGAGAACATTCAGCCACTGTGATTATTGAGCACCTAGTCAGGGTAAACTAATGTTCTGACACACAGCCCTTGAAGTGACCTAGTTCCAAAAAGAGTTGCTCGCTTACTGCAAGTCCCTGGTGGTCCAAGGCAGACGTGGGAAGGGCAGGGGTCATGGAGGACCCGTGTCTCTTGGGGACTCTGAGTCTCAGTCATTCAGGGGTCGAGGCTGCATGGGTCCTGTGGCCCTGACTTCCTGAACCTGTGGCCTCTGGGGTCACCAAGAGACAGGATCAAGGGGGAATCACACCAGGGGGTCTTCCTCCCACCAGGCAGCCTCACCCTGTGACGCAGCCCTGCCCGATGCACAGGGCACTGGGGGATGCCCCCTTCCTGCACGCCCCGGACAGGAAGTGGCCTGGTCTCTGGCTGGAGAAGAGGACTGCAAGGAGACCCACCCAGACCATCCTAAAGGAGATCAGTCCTGGGTGTTCGTTGGAAGGACTCAAACTGAGGCTGAAACTCCAATACTTTGTCCACCTGATGCGAAGAGCTGACTCATTTGAAAAGACCCTGATGCTGGAAAAGATTGAGGGCAGGAGCAGGGGACGACAGAGGATGAGATGGTTGGATGGCATCACTGACTCGATGGATATGGGTTTGGGTGGACTCCGGGAGTTGATGATGGACAGGGAGGCCTGGCGTGTTGCGGTCCGTGGGGTCGCAAAGAGTCGGACATGACTGAGCGACTGGACTGCACTGGCCGTCTCAGTCTTCCTCCCCTCCGCACAGTCTCACCTCCTTCTCTCCAGAGACAGCTCACCTCCAGGGTCTCTGCTAGCGTCTTCTCCTCCCTCAGGACTACGCTCCCGTCTTGCATTCTCGTGACCACTGAGGTCTGCCTTCCACTGCAGCACCCAGCATGCAGAGCTGAAGTCGAGGTGATGGGTTCCCAGGGGTGCAGTGAGTGGTCTGGAGCCCGCCTGCCGACCAGGAGACATAAGAGATGCGGGTTCCATCCCTGGATCAGGAAGGCATGGCATCCCTGGAGGAGGGCATGGCAACGCACCCCAGCATTCTTGCCTGGAGAATCCCAGAGACAGAGGAGCCTGGCGGGCTACAGTCCATGGGGTCACAGAGTCGGACATGGTTACACGACCAACTAACCCTTTCCAGGGTCTGCGGGGAGCCCCTGGCTTTCTCTCTCTTTTATTTGATCCTGCAGAGACCTAGCCCTTGTGTCATGCACGACTCTCTCTCTGGAAAGGGAGCTCCATTTGCTTTCTCCCCGCTCCGCCTATCCGCCCCGTTTTCACCTAAGGAAATGTAAAAGCCGACCATACGCTAAGCAAGTACAAGCAGCCCTTCATCTTATCGATGATGCAAGAATTTGTTGTTGTTCTCTTGCCCAGTCGTGCCCGACTCTTTGCGACCCCGTGGACCGCAGCGCGCCAGGCTCCTCTGTCCTTCACCGTCTCCCGGAGTTTGCTCAGATTGCTGTCCATTGAGTCAGTGATGCCATCTAGTCCTCCCATCCTCTGCTACCCTCTTCTCCTTTTGCCTTCAATCTTGCCCAGCATCAGCGTCTTTTCTAGTGAGTAGAGTGAAGCAGGTATCCTAGTCATTAGGTGTTAAAATGTCCTTGAGCTGAAGGCGCTGGGAAACCAGGGCTAGTGATCCGAAGATAAGCTCAAAGCCTAATTTCCAGGTAGCTGCCGGGTCGCCAGGTTCCTGGCTCCCACGAGGGACAGCGCATTCCTGGTCCAGGAGGCCGCATGCTGCGCGCTTGCATTAGGCTTTCTTTCATAGCAGGAGTCGTGAGTTATTAAATATATATATATAAATTTAATTATTTAGAGGGTTTATTTTAAGGCTGCCCATGACGAATGTGCACGGTGGCCTGGCCCCTCTGGGGGGGTCTGCCGGGTGGCTGTAGGGCCTGCTCCCCGTGGGTCTCTCCCGCCTCCCCTGCTGGCGTCCGCTCCCCTCCACCAGCCGCCTGGACTGTTGGTGGGTCCGATTCCTCAGGCGCCCCTCTCGCTGCCCCCACCGACCTCCCGAGTCACGGCTTGGCTTCCCCTTCCAGCACCAACAGCCTCTCAGCTCGCACTCCCAAGAGCCAGACAGGCAGACCGGCACTTGGGTGAGTTTGCTGGGTCTGCCCGGGGGCCAGGCCGCCTCTGTCCTCGACGGCGGCGGGCGCGCATCTCATGTGATACAACGTGGGGGAAGGAGGCCCAGCTTCTCCCAAGGAAGGCAGGCTCTGGAGCCCCGCGACACGCCTGCCAGCGCGCAGTTTCAATGATTCCCTTCCCTTTAGTAACACGGTCCAGCTGTCAAAACACTCCTCCTCGAAATCCACGTCTCGTCACTGCCGTGGAGGGCAGGGCCATCTCAGAAACCACCTGCTCACCAGAGTCCTTTCGGCCCCGCTTGTGTGGAGATCCCTTCGAGATCGATGTTTTCCACTGAATGGTCCGTGCGACGGCAGCTGCTGCAGCTCCGCATGCCGGCGGCGCAGGAATGGGGTGATTGCCGAGGGCAGCCCCTCCTCCCCTTGGCCTCCACGCAACCAGCGAGGCAGGCTTAGCACTGCCATCCTGACTCGTCCCCAGACTGTCCTGGGCCTGCAGACGCCATCCAAGCCTCGTGCTGGGGACTCCGTGGCCAGACTGGCCTCCTGTGGGTGCTGTCCTGAGGGACTGCACAGTGCTCAGAGTGACCCCAGGGCTTCCGTCTGTGGGAGGGTCGCGCCACCTCACACATCGCAGGGAGAGCTGCCCGGCTTCCCAGCCCTGCTCGGAGGTCTCAGGATTAACTGAGGGGCCAAGACTCCCGAGATGTTTGAGTGAGATGTACCCCTTTATTTTATTGGGTTTCCCTGGTCACTCAGATGGTAAAGAATCCGCCTACAGTGCAGGAGACCCGGGTTTGATCCCTGGGTTGGGAAGATGCCCTGGAGGAGGAAATGGCCACCCACTCCAGTATGCTTGCCTGGAGGATTCCATGGATGGAGGAGCCTGGCGAGCTGCAGTCCAGCGGCTCATATGTGACTGAGTAACTAACACGCACACCCCTTTTATGAAGGGCTTCCCTGGTGACTCAGACGGTAAAGAATCCTCCTGGAATGCAGAAGACCCGGCTTCCATCCCTGAGTCGGGAAGATGCCCTGGAGGAGGGCATGGCAACCCACTCCAGTATTCTTGTCTGGAGAATTCCATGCACAGAGGAGCCTGGTGGGCTGCAGTTCATGGGGTCACAAAGGGTTGGACACAATAGAAGGTTGCCGATATTTTTAATCTCTTTTCTATTTTAGATTATGAAAGTATGATAACACATTTACAGGAGACTTGAAAAATACAGAACAAGGTTATATATAGTTCTAGGCTATATATTGTCACCCCACTTATTTAATTTGTATGCAGAGTACATCATGAGAAACGCTGGGCTGGAGGAAGCACAAGCTGGAATCAAGACTGCCAGGAGAAATATCAATAACCTCAGATACACAGATGACACCACCCTTATGGCAGAAAGTGAAGAACTAAAGAGCCTCTTGATGAAAGTGAAAGAGGAGAGTGAAAAAGTTGGCTGAAAGCTCAACATTCAGAAAACTAAGCTCATGGCATCCGGTCCCATCACTTCATGGAAAATAGATGGGAAAACAGTGGAAACAGTGTCAGACTTTATTTTTGGGGGCTCCAAAATCACTTCAGATGGTGATTGCAGCCATGAAATTAAAAGACGCTTACTCCTTGGAAGGAAAGTTATGACCAACCTAGATAGTATATTCAAAAGCAGAGACATTACTTTGCCAACAAAGGTCCATCTAGTCAAGGCTATGGTTTTTCCAGTAGTCATGTATGGATGTGAGAGTTGGACTGTGAAGAAAGCTGAGCCCCGAAGAGTTGATGCTTTTGAACTGTGATGTTGGAGAAGACTCTTGAGAGTCCCTTGGACTGCAAGGAGATCCAACCAGTCCGTCGTAAAGGAGATCAGTCCTGGATGTTCACTGGAAGGACTGATGTTGAAGCTGAAACTCCAGTACTTTGGCCACCTGATGCAAAGACCTGACTCATTTGAAAATACCCTAATGCTGGGAAAGATGGAGGGCAGGAGGAGAAGGGGATGACAGAGGATGAGATGGTTGGATGGCATCACCAACTCAATGGACATGGGTTTGGGTGGACTCCGGGAGGTGGTGATGGACAGGGAGGCCTGGTGTGCTGTGGTCCACGGGGTCGCAAAGAGTCGGACACGACTGAGCGGCTGAACTGATATATTACAATGATTATTTTAAGTAAATAAATTAAGATTTTTACCTGAAGTCTCAATATCAAACTCTCAAACATTAATAGAATGAATAGACAGAAAAGTGAGATATAGTAGGCCTTGAAAAGCACCATGAACCAGTTCAACATAGTTAAGCTTTATACAATTCTCATACAACGGCAGGATACACATTCTATTCCAGTTCCCGTAGACTGTAAACCAGGAGACCCTGGAACATATCTAGGGCCGTAAAACAAGGCACAAACGTTTCATGGTGCGAAGGTGGGGAATGCAGCATCGTCCGTGCCCTCTGTATGTCACTGTGCAATTAGGCTGGAAATCAGTGCCACAGACTTTCGGAAAGAACCCACGTATTCTCAAGGTGCCCTCGGTGCCCTCCCTGGCACCTCTCAGCTTATAGAGGGATGACTTTGCTTCTCCAGGTGTTTGGATCACCACCCCCTTGGGAGCCCTCCGCTGTTATAGCTGCAATCGGGCCCCAGAGACCACTGTCCCGAGGCCTTCGTGGCTCCCCAGGACGCTGGCCTGCCCTCCCCTGCTCGGGGTTGGGGGGCGTCATAAGAGCCTGGCGGTCGCAGTGCTTCTCCTCCGGGCTCTGACTCTGCCCCCGCTGCGAGACCTCAGCTGGACCGAGGCTGTGGGCTGGCCTGGCACTGCACATGTGGTGCCCACACTGTCGTCATGTTCTGGGAGGTCGTTCTGGGAGATAGCACGTCATTTGGAATAGCTCAGCCCCTCGGGTAAGCTGCCAGGGGGGTGCCAGTTCCGTCTGTCGTGCCACCCCCTCCCTCCCGAGGGCCCCTGGAGCCTGCACCCTGCTTCCCTAACTGCGATCTCATCCGATCCTCACGCCACCTCCACACCATGCTCTTAGGGTTCTGTACCCTATAAATGGGGAAACTGAGGCAGAGACCATCCAAGTGATTCATTCAGAGTAGCAGGGCAGGAAGAACTTTAATGTCCTAGGTTTTAGCCCTATTCTGGGCCTTTAGTTAGATGGGAGCAGTTCTTACTATGTTAGCGGGGGATGTGTCCACGAGGGGTGCTTCTCAGGAAGGGGGGCGCCTGGTAGATGCTAAGAGGTCACCCCATGCCTGTCCAGGTCTGCTGGCCAGCCTTGGCTTCCTCGTCATCTCGGGGAGACGCTCGCTTTGCTCTCTGCCGTGCTTATAACACACGTTCTCTCAGGAACGAACGACCCACGCCCGGGCCTGGCCCCCTCTCTCCCCAGCGTTTCTCATCCTCCGTGACTTTCTCTGGAGACCAAAATCTTTTATCCCTTTCTCTAGCTCCCTTTGATGCCAGCCTTCATGGCTGCAAGGCTGTGCTTGCCAGTCACTGTTCTAACAGCGCAGAGGTCATTCCAGTCCCTGCTTCCATAGAAAGGATGGGTTTGGAGGAAGGCAGCCCGGCGGCTCCCCGCTTCCTCCTCTCCGTTTGATCGTGCCCGCGTCATCTCTTTTCGGCCGTCGTTGTCCTGTATGTGGAAACAGAAACCTTATTTTGACGGCTGGCGGTGTCTTTGATCTTGGGAGACGTCATTCGGAAAAGCGGGGATGAGAGCGGATGGGCTGCGACTGGTGCGCCCATGGTCTCCCTGGGGCGCCGCCGTGGGGGCTGGAGTGGGGCTGGGGGTGGGGGTGTGCCGTTGTCTGTGTTTCGTGTCTTGCCAAATTCCCTGGGACGGACTCATCGGGCCGCAGCAGCTCCATCTCGTCAGAACCAGGTGCCAGGGAGCAAGCAGGGCAGCAGGGAATCCTGCAGGCAGGGTCCGGGTGACCTCAGGGGTCCTGGAGGACAAAGGGGAGACGAGCAGGTGGGCGCCGGCTGCTGGTGCTGGGAGGGGCTGATTGCCTGGGGTGGTTGTCTTGGTCCATTTATAATAGACCTCCAGGGACCGGGTGGCTAGTAAACAGCAGAAATTGCTTTCTCCCCATTCTGGAGGCTGGGAGTCCAAGGTCGGGGTGCCAGGCTGGCCCACTCCTGGTGAAGGCCCAGCTCGGGACAGAGGCCCTGGCTGTGTCCTCAGGGTGGGAGGCGGGAGCCCCGTGAGGACTCAGCTCTGGGAGCACCTCCCGTCCATGGGGGCCGCCCTCGGGACCCAGGCCTCCCTGAGGCCTGCCCTGCCAGCATCACCTGGAGGGCCAGGGTCTCAGTGGGCGAGTCTCAGGACACACCTTCCATGAGCAGCCCACTCTTTCCCGAGACCTGAGACTTCTCCGCCGTTTGAGCTGACCGGCATCACAGGCAACCCCAGCCTTGGCACCGGGAGAGGGGGCCTTTAGGGGCCAAGGCCGTCCTTGAGGCTGCGGTGGGGGCCCTGAGGGGCCAGGCTGCCCCTGCCAGTGAAGGCAGAAGCAGAAAGCCTGCGCCATGGGCCCCTGTCCACACCCTGAGCCGCCGTGGGCCCCTGTCCACACCCTGAGCCGCCGTGGGCCCCTGTCCACACCCTGAGCCGCCGTGGGCCCCTGTCCACACCCTGAGCCTCCAGACATGGGGAGTGACTCTGCAGCTCTTTCGGGGGCCAGGGCAGCAGTGAATGATGAGGAAGGTGGCACTGTGCCCTGCGGCGCTCTGGGGTGGAGCTGCCGCCCCTCTCCCCACCACTCAGCTCCAGGCTAGGTGTCTCCTCGTGGCCACTGGCAGCCAGTCCCGCTGGAGGCACACAGCGGCCAGGGCTGCGTGGGGAGATCTGGCCCAGCTCCATCCCTAGGGTTCAGGGGTCGTGGCAGCAATCTGGAGATGGGCGTCTGGATTACTGCACGCGTGGAGGGCCAGCAGTGCAGGAGACCCGTGGGCCACGTCTCAGCCTCGGGAAGAGGCCCCTGGCTGGGCCCTGACCACAGCTGCGGGGCTGCCCCTTCAAGCCCAGGTTTCCCACGCAGCGGGAGTCCCCGAGACAGGGACTGCAGACCGAAGACGCTGGGGCTCCTCAGGGCGTCTTGGCCGAGAAGGCATGACGTAGGCCGGCGGGACAGGAGGGACCCCGGTGAAGGCATCTGAGCGGAGGAAAGAGGAAGTGTGGCTCTTTTTAAGCCTGCAGTCACCGGGAAGGGCCAGATGCTCGTATGTGGTAACAGGACTGTCAGAGGCGCCACAGCCGTCCAGCAGTTCCCGCCTGCCTCTGAGACAAACGACGTTCACGAGTGACACGCTCCGGTCCAGGAGCCGACGCTGAGCTGGGGGGTGACAGGTGAACTTGCCCCTCTGTGCGAGAGAAGGCCTCTCAAAACACATGCGGGAGTAACTTTACAGAATGGGCTTGAGTCACCTCTAAAATTATTATTGAAATATTGTAATAAACCAAAGACTGTTACTTTAACTAAATAACCAAAGACTGTCCCGCTCTTTGCAACCCATGGACTGTAGCCCCACAGGCTCCTCTGTCCATGGGATTCTCCAGGCAAGAACACTGGAGTGGGTTGCCATTTCCTTCTCCAGGGGATCTTCCTGACCCAGGGATCGAACCAGGGTCTCCCGCATTGCAGGCAGACGCTTTACTGTCTGAGCCACCAGGGAAATCCTCTATTGTAACTGTTGGTATTAATAACAAATTGCCCGCAGCAGGTGTCCCGGTGACATCGTCTTGTAAGAAGCCTGTGCGTGCATGTGTGCTACAAGTTGTTTCAGTCGTGCCTGGCTCTTTGCGACCCATGGACTGTAGCCCCCCAGGCTCTTCTGCGCATGGGATTCCCCAGGCAGTAATACTGCAGTGGGTTGCCATTTCCTTCTCCAGGGGATCTTCCCGACCCAGGGATCGAACCCTCATTTCCTGCCTTGGCTGAGCCACCGGATGCCCCCTTGGTAGCACTGGCAATTTATTAATTACACGTTTCTCTCTGGGCTTCATGGAGTTTTTCCCTCTTGTTGCTGGCGGACCCTGCCCCTGCTGGCTTTCTTCTGCCTCGTTTCCTGTTTGCTTAATAGATGGAGAATATCGCATTAAAGAATTGTTTTAAATTTGTGTTTCTTGAAGTTAAAAAAAGGAGGTATAGCCAGGGCTTTTGATGGCACCTCGGCACCATAACAGCCTCATGGCCCGTGTGTGTTTGATCCCAAAGAGTGAGGTCTCTTCAAGACCCACGCCCAGACCTGCGCGGGGATGCCTGACCAGTCAGAGGGAGGTGTGTGGCGGGCCCGGGCGCTTCCACCACAGCCCTTAACTCAGTTCCCAGCGGACAGCAGCCAGTCAGGAGGCCGGGGGTTAAGGAGAGAGTGGCTCCTGGGCCTTTTCTCCCCGAAGCTGCGTAGGCTCCACGTGGACTCCTGAACAGCTTTCCTCCCTCGGTCTCTGTCCTAAGTATGGCAACCGCGTGTCCTAAATCTGCTGACATTTCCAGCGTCCGGCCCAGTTGTCCCCATAAAAGGCACCCCTTCTTTTCAGGCCTTGTGTCCCCGGAGTGGATTTAGAAAGGATGGTCACTACTATTTTGGAATATCGGGCCCACCCCCACCGCTGGAATGCAAGCCAGTTAAGAGCAGAGACTGTGTCTTATTCATCCTTTCAAACCTGTGTCATCTTGCCCTTCCTGCCTACCCATCCTTTCATTCTAAAACTGGTTCTGCTTGCTTTCTCCTCACTTAGCTGCTATTCTTTGAAAGGACAGATCCCAAAATAGCACCCGTCTCTTTTCTCTCTTCCAAACACTGTGTGTGTGAAAATGGGTTCAGAAAATATAATTTGCCTTAATGTTTTATATGCAGCAACGCAGAAGCTACAAGCAACAATGTATCCAATGAGCATCACCTATCAAATTAATTTTTCTGAATACTTCATTGTGCTGTGGGCAACCAAGTGGTACTTGAAAGTCACAAACTTCTCTGCTTTTGCTTAATATGAAAATTAAAGTTGGCCTGGCCCACAGAAGATATTAGCTTCATATTAGTAGCTGTCATATTAGGAGAGGTCAATCATAAAAGAAACTTCCAGTACAGCGCTATGAATTCGTAGCTTTCGGTGAATATTATAAAATGAAAATGATACACACTCTTAGAATTTATGCGTCTTATACCCACACAGCAAATCCTCTGGGGTCTCAGGAGCAGAATTCCGGCAAATGCTTTGCCTCTAAATGCTTTGCATTCCACACTTTGCTACAGGCCCAGCCCTTAACATTTTCCTCCAGACCCCTTCTCCTACCACAGTCTCCAGTGTAGGCCTCCAGGAGGCAGTCTTGAAGTAGCACAGAGTTCAGTATGTCAGGAGTCCTTGGCCATCCTTCACCTTATAGCTCAAAAACCAAACTTTTGTTATGGACAGAAGCATCTAGATGGAGTATGGTGAATGGGAGTATGAAATGACGAACTTAAACTGTCAGGAATTATCTTTCCACATCCTCTAGAATCTTTAATTCCCCACCAAAGAACTTGAACTACAAATTCAAGGTAACTGAAGAAGAAACCTTCGGTAAACATTATCTGTACACTAGTAGGCTCCCCAGACATTAGTCTAGGTGGCCAACGAGTCCCGCAAAACACCCCTCCTCCCCCACCATCTCCTGATTCTACCACGCCTGCCCCAGGTGCGGCTTCTCAGTCCGGACGACTTTGTATGTCACAGCTGCCCTCTGCCCCCGGAAGTCAGCCTGGACTCCTGTGGCCGGCCTGCCCCGAGGTCAGGGAGCTTCAGGTCAACCAGCGGCTGGTTCTCCTGCCTTTCTTCAGGACCTGAGCTCCAGACCTGACCCTGAGCAGGAGGGGGACTCAGCCCGTGTGGACTCTGAGTCACGGCTCCCAGGGGCCAAAGGGACGGCCAAGCAGGAACCCCACCATTGCTGGGGCAAGAGGCAGGGGTGTGAGTCAGAAGTCTCAAGAGTGCCCATTGGGCAGCAGTCCGCATGGAACCCCAGCTAGCCACTGGGACCAGGGGGCACGTCTGAACATTAACAAGAAAAGACTGGGCCTTTGGAGGAAGACCCTGCTGGTTCAGATGGTAGAGGATCTGCCTGCAGGTAGGAGACGCAGGTTCGATTCCCGGATGGGGAAGATCTCCTGGACAAAGGAATGGCAACCCACTCCGGTATTCTTGCCTGGAGAATTCCATGGACAGAGGAGCCTGGTGGGCTACAGTCCACCGGGTCACACAGTCGGACACGACGGAGCGACTTTCACACTTCGGCCCCTGGAGAGAACTGGCGTCCAGGCTGGACTGCGTGTGCGGCAGCATGGGCCGCAGGGCTGAGGTGAGAGCTGGTCCCGACCAGGGCAGGACAGAGACCCGGTGACCCGGGAGTCGCTCCTGGCCCGCAGGCCCTGGTTTGGTCCACCCTCGGCCTCTGCTCTGAGCTCCTGTTCGTGGCTGGACCGCGTCCTGGGGGCTGGGGACACCGCGGCGACTCAGGAAGACGCAGCCCCTGTCCTCGTGGAAGCAGCACGGTGCGAGGGAGGGCTTTCCGGAGGAAGAGGTGGGCTCCCGCTCGAGATTCAGTGGCTGTCACGGGGCCCCAGAGCCCACACCCGAGGCAGTGACTTCCTGCTCCACCAGGCAGGTCATGAGCCAGTTCCTGCCTTTGCCGAGTTGGGCTCCAGAACAAGACGGGACGGTCTGCGGGCGGGAGAGCCTCACTGGGCCCAGCGGGGGAGGCTGGGCAGACGCCCCCGTGGGTTCTGCACACGCGTGTGTGTTCACGGAGGCACGATCCACGGCGGGCACAGAGGGAAACAGCCCAACTGGCCGCTGATGGGGGAGGAGCTAAACAGAACGTGTCCTGGACGTGCAGGGGGATACTAGCCTGACAGAGGAAGGAAATTCTGACCCAGGCTGCGGCTCGCGTGAGCCCTGAGGACGCGAAGCTGGGGGATAAGCCAGTCACAAAGGGACACGTACCACCCGATTCCGTTCGTATGAAGTACCTGCTCAGTGTGCTCAGTGCTGCTGGACTGTACGCTGAGAAATGATCAGACTGCTAAATTTTATGTCAGGTATGTTTATAGTAAAAAAAAAAAAAATTTAACCCATAACATGGTAGGTAAGGGCTTCCCCTGGTGGCTCAGACGGTAAAGAATCTGCCTGCGAAATGGGAGACCTGAGTTTGATCCCTGGGTGGTAAGCTTCCTTCAAGCTCAGAAGTCTTTCCCAGGCCTGGCATGTCAACTCCTTGAAGTTTAGGAACTTGCCAAATAATGAACTAATATTTTCTCTTGTGAAACAGAACAAAACTGGGGAAAAGCAGAAGCAGGGGAAGCAATGAGAGATTGGCCCTTTCTGTGAGCTTAGCCTGTGCCCGTGGCTCAAACGTCTTCTGCCTCAGAGTCCCTTGGAGGGCTTGTTAAAATGCGATGATGAGGGTGGGATGATTTGAGAGAACAGCACTGAAACATGTATATTACCAAATGTGAGGCAGACGGCCAGTCCAAGCGCGATGTGGGAAGCAGGGCGCTCAGAGCCGGTGCTGGGGACAACCCAGGGGGATGGGTGGGGAGGGAGGGGGGAGGGGTGTGATGGGGACACGTGCTCACCCGTGGCTGATTCATGTCAATGTATGCAAAACCCACCACAATATTAGAACAAAACTTTAAGAAGAAAAAAGGAAAGCCCACAATGGCGTTTGCATCTTTAACAAGCTCCCAGGTGGTGCTGACACTGCTGGTTCAGGGACCACACACGTTGAACCACAGGCCTCAAACCCAAAGCTCTTTAGAGCGTCAAAACCACAGACCAAGGATTCTCAGATTTTAGCAAGATTTCCATGAAATGCTTGGTGCAGAGCCAGAGTCCAGAGCCCTGCAGATATTTGTACGTTTTGAAGCTTCCCCAGCTGATTCTGATGCAGTAGGCTTTCATTCCATGGGGGAGTCGATGCAGATATTAGTCCAGGGGTTCTCACAGTGGGGTCTGGATCAGCAGTCACAGCACCTGGCTACCAATTGTTCAGCTGCTCAGTTGTTTGCGACTCTTTGCGACCCCGTGGACTGCAGCACACCAGGCTTCCCTGTCCATCACCACCTCCCGGAGCCTGCTCAAACTCATGTCCATCGAGTCGGTGATGCCATCCAACCATCTCATCCTCTGTTGACCCCTTCTCCTCCTGCCTTCAATCTTTCCCAGCATCAGGGGCTTTTCCAATGAGTCGGTTCTTCATATCAGATGGCCAAAGCATTGGAATTTCAGCTTCAGAATCAGTCCTTCCAATGAACATTCAGGGTTGATTTCCTTTAGGATGGACTGGTTTGATCTCCTAGCAGTCCAAGGGACTCTCAACAGTCTTCTCCAACATCACAGTTGAGAAGCATCAGTTCTTCGGCGCTTAGCCTTCTTTATGGTCCAACTCGCACGTCCATGCCTGGCGACCAAAGCCCTTACGGCTGATTCACACTGAAGCCTCAGAGCCAGTGAGCTGGGTCTTTCCATAGTTCCTTGTTCACTGATGTGCTGATGACTAACCCTGGGCTTTTAGACAATCAGATATGTAGTTTCCCTGTCCATGTAACCAATTACTGGAAAAACAAATTGTTTATTCTTTAAAAAAAAAATGTTGACCTGGAAATGTGATTTGTATATTACCAGGGTTGGAAATATACAACCCTTTGTAGTCCCTTTCCAATTTCACAAAAAAAGATAGAAAAGTTAGCTTCTAAATGTTGGAAAATGAGGAAAAATGAAAGAATTCTCTCCTTCGGTTAAGAAATGTACGTTAAAACAAAGTAAGGATGGTGGTGTTTTTAGCTCTAAGCTTGTTAGTGTTAGTCACTCAGTCGTGTCTGACTCTTTGTGACCCCATGGACTGTAGCCCACCAGTCTCCTCTGTCCATAGGATTCTCCAGGCAGCAATACTGGAGTAGGTTGCCGTTTCATTCTCCAGGGGGTCTTCCCAACCCAGGGATCAAACCTGGGCCTCCCGCATTGTGGGAAGATTCTTTACCTTTTGAGCTACCAGGGAAACCCTTTTAGCTCTAAGGACACCCATAACAGACAAGTTCACAGGAGAAAGTATTTGCATTAAAGAAAGAATAATTTCTTAGCAAAGAAAATTTTTAAACATTGGGATGGGCTGAAAGAGTTAATCGTGGAAGATTCTCCTCTGGAGATTGCTAAAGCTCAGAGGACATCTCCGCCGTCTGGAACAATGGTGGGATTGATTAAACGCCCCTCCAGCCCTGATGCTGATGTTCTGATTTGCACAGCAGGATAGTAAACCCGTATAGACTGTTTCCCTCAAGCTTCTAGAAGAGCCGTAATGAAAGCTTCCCTCATTATTAGATTGTTAGTAAAAGATAATCACAATAGTGTGGTCACTCATCTAGAGCCAGACATCCTGGAATGTGAAGTCAAGTGGGCTGTAGGAAGCATCACTACCAACAAAGCTAGTGGAGGTGATGGAATTCCAGTTGAGCTGTTTCAAATCCTGGAAGATGATGCTGTGAAATTGTTGCACTCAATATGCCAGCAAATTTGGAAAACTCAGCAGTGGCCACAGGACTGGAAAAGGTCAGTTTTCATTCCAATCCCAAAGAAAGGCAATGCCAAAGAAAGCTCAAACTACCACACAATTGCACTCATCTCACATGCTAGTAAAGTAATGCTCAAAATTCTCCAAGCCAGGCTTCAGCAATACGTGAACCGTGAACTTCCAGATGTTCAAGCTAGTTTTAGAAAAGGCAGAGGAACCAGAGATCAAATTGCCAACATCTGCTGGATCATGGAAAAGTTCCAGAAAAACATCTATTTCTGCTTTATTGACTATGCCAAAGCCTTTGACTGTGTGGATCACAATAAACTGTGGAAAATTCTGAAAGAGATGGGAATCCCAGACCACCTGACCTGCCTCTTGAGAAACCTATATGCAGGTCAGGAAGCAACAGTTAGAACTGGACATGGAACAACAGACTGGTTCCAGATAGGAAAAGGAGTACGTCAAGGCCGTATATTGTCACCCTGCTTATTTAACTTCTATGCAGAGTACATCATTAGAAACGCTGGGCTGAAAGAAGCACAAGCTGGAATCAAGATTGCCGGGAGAAATATCAATAACCTCAGATATGCAGATGACACCACCCTTATGGCAGAAAGTGAAGAGGAACTACAAAGCCTCTTGATGAAAGTGAAAGAGGAGAATGGAAAAGTTGGCTTAAAGCTCAACATTCAGAAAGCGACGATCATGGCATCCGGTCCCATCACTTCATGGGAAATAGATGGGGAAACAGTGGAAACAGGGTCAGACTTTATTTTGGGGGGCTCCAAAATCACTGCAGATGGTGACTGCAGCCATGAAATGAAAAGACGCTTACTTCTTGGAAGACAAGTTATGACCAACCTAGACAGCAGATTCAAAAGCAGAGACATTACTTTGCTGACTAAGGTCCCTCTAGTCAAGGCTATGGTTTTTCCTGCGGTCATGTATGGATGTGAGAGTTGGACTGTGAAGACGGCTGAGCGCTGAAGAATTGATGCTTTTGAACTGTGGTGTTGGAGAAGACTCTTGAGAGCCCCTTGGACTGCAAGGAGATCCAACCAGTCCATTCTGAAGGAGATCAGCCCTGGGATTTCTTTGGAAGGAATGGTGCTAAAGCTGAAGCTCCAGTACTTTGGCCACCTCATGGGAAGAGCTGACTCACTGAAAAGACTCTGATGCTGGGAGGGATTGGGGGCAGGAGGAGAAGGGGACGACCGAGGATGAGATGGCTGGGTGGCAACATGGACTCGATGGACGTGAGTCTGAGTGAACTCCGGGAGTTGGTGATGGACAGGGAGGCCTGGCGTGCTGCGATTCATGGGGTCGCAAAGAGTCGGACGCGACTGAGCGGCTGAACTGAACTGACCTGAATAAAAGGGACTCAGCGAGTGGTGGACAGATAAGCCCTCCCGCCCTCGTCACCCTGAGTCTGAGCAGGAGGCCAGGCCGGTCTCTCACTCTTCTGTCACAGCCCCCTGGGCCCCTGTGGCCTTTATCTGAGCACTCAGCTTGTGGGCACCAGTCTCCACCGTGGGAAAACGAGAAACGTCCTCCTGACGCACTGTCTGTGGCTCTGATTTTAAGGCGCAGCTGGAGTGAGACGTCAAGGGCAGCACTGCTGAAAAGGGAAGATCTTAAGGTGAAAACGGAGGCAGGAAGGAAGGCCCTGAACAAATACAGATATGAATAGCAGCGGGCCATTCCCATTCCACCCGGAGGGCAGGCCCCACCCTGGAAGGAGAAGGAGCCGCTGAGAGGCCGGGATGTCGGGCCAGGCAGGGGCGGCGCTGGCGGCTGTCAGGCCTCCTGAGGATTTCTGCTTCGGGAAAGAGAGTTGCAGGGAGACCCTTGTGGTTTCTCAGTTGGAGGCCTAAGCAACACTGATGTCCAGCTTGTGAAAACTCTCCAAGGTTATCATCCAAAAGGTTCAGAGGACTCCCTCCGTCAGCACATTTACCAACTGTGGCATCGTGGTTGAAAACAGGGGTCCCCAAGCTCCAGAGAGCAGGCGAAAAGACCAGAAGGCAGCAGCGACGAAGCGGTTACACAGCGTCGCCGCCTCGGCAGCAGGAGTGTGAGCCAGCTCCGGGAGACGGTGAGGGGCAGGGGCGCCTGGCGTGCTGCAGGCCAGGGGGTCCAAAGAGCAGGACGTGGCTTAGCGACTGACCAACAGCTCTGCCCTCTGACTCTAAAGCCTGATGGTCTAAGAAGGAGCTGGTGTGATAATAAGAAATGAAGAGCACAATACACGTAACGTGCCTGAGTCGTCTCCAAACCACCTCCCACCCTGGTCTGTGGAAAAATTGTCTTCCGCAAATCTGGTCCCTGGGGCCAGAGACACTGGGGACCTCTGGAAGGTGCTGGCCGTGGAGTCAGGTGACTTGGGTTAAGTCCCTCCTCTACCACTTCACTGTGAACAACTTTCCCAACACTTCCAGGCTGCGATTTCCTTATTTGGAATATGAGGGAACTACATACGACTGGACCCCTGATGCAGTTTCACAGATAGTACCCGAGTGCAGGGCCTGGCACGCAAGTGCTCCGTGAACCTTAGCGCTCAGCACCTTTCTAAAGAAGGGCAGGGCTGACCTTAGATCCACGAAGGCAATGCCTCCCAAGGGCCGGCTGACTCCTGGCACCAGCCTGGGGCAGAGTGCTCGGCATCCCTTGGCAGAATGGGAGGATTAAGGACCACGTCGGTCGCGTGCGTGTTGGCCCTCGGTTGCCCGAGAGTTTCTTCTCTGCTCTGAGAATGCACAGTGCTCCCTGGTTTTGGAAATGACGAGGATAGGGGAACCTTTAGTTTCATGGTCTTGGCCGCCTTGTTGGGTTTTTTTCTGGTCTATGAGATACTAAGAATGGGAACCATTCCTGTAACAGTTAATGGAGACAGAGAAGGGGTGGGGAGGCTCTCTCGTCTCCCACCAACAGGCTTCTCACGCTCTTCCTGCTTAGTGTGTGTGTGTGTGTGTGTCTCACTCGTGTCCGACTCTTTGTGACCCCCCGGACTGTAGCCCGCCAGGCTCCTCTGTCCATGGGATTCTCCACGCAAGGACACCGAAGTGGGGTGCCATGTCCTCCTCCGGGGATCTTCCCGACCCAGGGATCACACCTGCGTCTCCTGCACTAGGCAGGTTCTTTACCATAGCGCCTCCTGGGAAGCCGGCCTAGGAGGTGGCGGGGGGAAGAACGGGAGTTAACTTTTTCCCCTTCTGTACTCTTTAGGCCATTTGCTCACCCCTCCCTGACCCCCTTCTTTGCGTTCCTGCCCCAGCCCCGCATTCGTCTTTCTGTTTCTGAGTTTGCTCCTGGCTCGTCTGTCGCAGGAGCCGCCCCACGTGTGCTCACCCCCGCTGCCTGGGGACAGGCGCCTCCCCGTCCCCGCTGGACGGAGGTCTGCTGTGCCAAGGACAGCGCGCGAGTGAGGAACTCAGGACCGACCTCTCTGTCTCTCGGAGCGCCGTGCCTTTCAGAGAGGCGTTGTCGCAGCACAAGGCAGGTTTACCCACGATGCTTCCAGCACGAGGGGCACCTTCGGGGCGATGGATCTGAGGGCGAGAGGTCTGGCTCTGCAGGCTCCGGAGGTGGGAGCCAAGGCTCAGGGTCGAAGCTGGTTTCACGGGTTCCTTGAGATTTGGGGCGGAGACGGTTCTCCACTTCGGAGAGCCAGGTCGGCCAAGACGTCCTGGTCTGCCTGGGACTCTCCTGGTTTCAGCTCTGAAAGTCCCGTGTCCTGGGAAGGCCCTGGCCACCTGGGCAGTAGGTCCCTGGAGAGGCAACAGTGGCAAACCCTCTACTGCAGCGGGCGCCAACCTTTCTGACACCGGGGACCGTTTTCCATGGATCCGGGGGGTGGGGGGCATGGTTTGGGGATGATTCAAGGGCATTACATTTACTGTGATTATTGTTTCTATTATTAGTGCCTCAGCTCCACTTCAGAGCATCAGTCATTAGACCCTGGAGGTTGGGGACCGCTGCTCTCCTGGACTGTTTGTCCAAGATTCTGCTTAGGCAGGTCAGGAAGATCCTCTGGAGAAGGGAATGGCACCCGCTCCAGTATTCCTGCCTGGAGAATCCCATGGACAGAGGAGCCTGGCGGGCTGCCGACCATGGGGTCGGAAAGAGTCAGGCCTGACTGAGCGACTAACACTTTTAACTTTCAAATCCAGAGAGGGAAACCACGGAGAGGATATTAAAGGAGCCGGAGTCATCCCACCCAGAGAAGAGAGGGCTGATGGTGGGGGTGGGCAGGGCTGGGCTGGTGCCGACCCGTGTGCCCGGGCTGGACCATGTACCCAGAGTCCCTCTCCACCCGAGCTCAGAGCTGGAGGAAATGGGTGTGAGCGGAGCCCAAACTTACAACGGCGAACTTCCTGGCAGCGAGTATTCTTAGAAACACTGAGTTTCTAAGGCAGATTAGGCATTGTCTTTGGAGGTCTTCAGCCCAGTAAACTCCTAAGGGCTTTAAGGGTTTAGGTGTGGTCCGGGAGCCAAGGGATGAACCAGGCCCGTTCTCAGATTTCCTTCCGGCACTAGGCTTTTGCTTCCGTCCACCCGTCTCAGATGGCTGATGAGTGTTCGTGTCCTCTGTCGCCTGTAGTTAAACCAGAAGACAGCCAGGAAAAGTGCTGCGGCTGGGGTCTCATGGAGGAGTCAGTCGAGCTTCTCCAGAGCGTGGTGGGGAGGAAAGATGAGCGTGCTTGTTTCTTTTTTCCCAAGGAAAGCTCACAATTAGACAAGGTTATTTATTGGTCAAACGATTTCATGAGGGCAGTGTTAGCAATTTTAGGTGGGGGAAAATTCCCTGGGATCCTATTTTTCGAACGGACTGCGTGACCCACCTTCTCTTTCCACTCACTGGCCTGATTTTTGTTGTTCAAAAATCATTGCTAAGTCGTGTCTGACTCTTTGTGACCCCATGGACTGCAGCACACTGGGCTTCCCTGTCCTTCAGTCTCTCTCGGAGTTTGCTGAAACTCGTGTCCCTGGAGTCGGTGATACCATCCAACCATCTCATCCTCTGCCGCCCTCTATCTTTTTGCCTTCGATCTTTCCCAGCATCAGGGTCTTTCCTGAAGAGTCAGCATCTGATATTTCCCTCCAACATCTTTATGTTGAACCTAGAATCCAACCTTCCCCACAGAGGACTTATGCATTATGGCAACTGGACCTTATTGAGTGACGAGAGTCAAAAGCACAACAAATGAAAAATTCGTATGTTATTTCCCATTTTCAGGATCAGCTCATTCTCCTTCATAGCACTGTTCACACTCTGGAACATTTTCAGGATCGGCTCATTCTCCTTTCCTGTTCACACTCTGGAAAACTGCGCTGAGCCACCTGGTGAAGCACTGTGGCTGAAATGGAGAGGGTTTTCAGGGCGGTGCTGCTTGTTTTGGGAGTGTCTGTCCCTCTAATGTGAACAGTTCTGTGTGTTGGAAATTGAGCCCCGCTAACAGCAAATCTGAGCATCTTTCCATTAATCTAGTTGGAAATTGTTCCTTCTCACTGATCTCAACCCACCAGGCCTGAGCTCAGAAGCTGAATGCGTATACTCTCTGTTAGCTTCCTAACCAGTCCTTACAGGCGTTTCATTAGTCAGGGTTCTCTGGGGAGACAGAACCCATAGGATGTATGCATATGAAAAGGGAGAGATTAAAGGATTGGCTAGCAAGTCCAAAATCTGCAGGGTGAGCTGCCAGGCTCCTGTCCCAGAGGCTGTCAGGCTGGAGGGAGAGCTGTCTCCATGATATTCTGGCCTTCAACTGACTGGACGAGACCCACCCACCGTTTGGAGGGCACTCTCCTCTACTTAGAGGCTCCCAACTTAAATATTGGTCACTTCTAAAAACACCGAGCAAGCATCAAGGGTAACGTTTGACCAAATATCTAGGCACCGTGGCTCAGGCAAGTCGACACACACTGCTGACTTCGTGTCATTCCCTTGGGTTGTGTCTGCCCACACCCTGACGCTGCGCGCCCCGCCATGCACACACACACCCCTATGATCCTGCCATGGGTTTCTCTCTGGGGAACAAACCAAAGGGGGGTCTGGTCCACAAATTCAAATGGCTAAGAAAATCTCAACCTGATATAACCAGGGTAGTAAGACCAGTGCCAGGGCAAATTTCTAACTCAAGAGACAACACCTTAATTCTTTTACATGAGTGGCTGTTTACAAATGGGCATTTGAAATAGTTTTGGCTTCACCTTTGGATATAAATTTGGTGAAATAAATTCTGCTCAAGGGAGCTGTAGAGAGGACGCCCTGCATGGGTACTGAATTCATATTTAAGAGTCAGCAGTTACAAAGCACAGCCACGCAGCAGAATGCCCCGTGAAGGCCAGTCTGTGGGTAAGAGGGAAGGGGACCACCAGCCTTTTAACCCCCGATTTCAGCAACAAGCGTGGGGGTTCCCTGCGCTAATTCCTCCTTTAACAAGAGGAAAGATGCCTTCTGTCCTGTTTTGTCTTCCGCTGGGCCTCTGTTCAGAGTTACAGGCTAGTAGAGATGCTAGTGGTACTAGCCAAGTACTGCCAGCAAAAAAGCACTCTGCATTTTCCTCTGTTTATAAAAGAGGCTCTTTTTTGGTTTATTCTTTTAAAACATTTGGTTATTTGTTTGGCTTGCTGGCTCTTAGTTGAGGCATTCGAACCCTTAGCTGTGGCCGGTGGGATCCAGTTCCCTGGCCGGGATCTAACTGAGGCCGCTTCAGTGGAAGCACAGAGTCTCAGCCGCTGACGACCAGGGAAGTCCTAGAAATATATCTTGACTTGGTCTTCCAAATCTAAACTCTGTCAGGTAAGCTCATGTTGTCATAAGTTGTAGGTGCCCGTATAAAACTAAGTTTCTGATTTTATTTTATTATAGTGTCTTAATTGTTCATGTATTCGCCTCTTAAAAACATCCAGTCTGGGTTTTAACATGTGTTCTTGTAACTCACCGTCCATACCTTCATATGCGAAAAGCAGACTTTCATTCACATAACCAGTTTTGTGCTATAATCTTACCCGACTTCTTTTTTCACTTGTCATACCGTTTTGGAGATGTAACCATGTTGTTATAAGTCAGTCTTATTTACTGCTTCTGACCGTTGTCCAGTTTTTCCACCTATGATGTTCCACAGTTGACATACTCCCTCTTGCCCTGGAGGACAGGCTGCTCACAGCTGTTTGCACACTAGTGCAAACACACTGTCTCTCTGGCGCCTGCCGGGTCCTCAGAGCTGCCACCTGGGGATGATATTTCCAAGTCACACGAAGAATACACATATACATGTTTCCACTAATCCTGCCAAACTGCCCTCCGAAAATGGCATCAAGGGCCCAACTGTAGTGCAATAAGGCCTTCCATTTCCCCACACTCCCGTCTGCACTCGCTGTCATACAAAACCTTTTTACTTTTTACCAGTCTAACTGTAATAAGGCAGGATCTCATTCGTATTGAAGCTTAGTTATTGCACAGCATTATATAAGTCACAAGGTTACAATCTAATGAGTCACAACTCGTAAAGGTTATACTCTATTTATGGCTGCTATAACCTGTTGGCTATTTTCCCTATGTTGCACAATATGTTCTCGTAGCCTACTTTATACCTAATAGTTCGTACCTCTTGACCCCTGCCCCGGGACATCCCCTCCCTCTTCCCTTTCCCCGTTGGTAGCTGTCCTCTGTATCCATGCATCTGCTTCTTTTTTGTTATATTCACAAAATATAGTAGGCTGTATTTTTTAGATTCCACTTGCAAGCAATATCATGCAGTATCTGTCTTTCTCTGTGTGACTTACTTCACTTAGCGTAATATCTTCCAAGTCCATCCATGTTGTTGCAGAAGGCAAAATTTCACTCTTTTTAATGGCTGAGTAGCATTCCATTGTGATATACACCCCGTCTTCTTTCTCCATTCATCTGTTGCTGTAGGTTGCTCCCGTATCTTGGCTATGGTAAATAATGCCACTGTGAACACTGGGTTCATGTATCTTTTTGAATCAGTGTTTCTGTTTTTTTCTGGACTGATAGCCAGTAGAATTGTTGAGTCATATGGTAGTTCTATTTTAAGCTTGCTGAGAAACCTCCATGTAGCATCTCATCTTTAACGTAGCCTGCACTCCTCTGATTACTAGTTAATCTGAGTGTCTCCTCTGATTTATTGGCCATTCTGCATTCTTCTGTGAATTCTTTTTTCATATTTTTGCCAATTTTTCTGTTTTTTGTTTTCCTTGCTAATTTACGAGAGTTCCTGGGATGTTCTGATTTTAATCCTTGGTCCTAGTTTTGAAAAATATCTTCTTCCAGCACATTTCTTATCTGTTACTCTTGTCAAGGGTGTCTTATTTTGGAGAGAAAGTTTTACTTTTGATGTCATTAAATTCATCAAATTTTTTTTCCTTTGAAGTTTGTACTTTTGGGGTCTATGCTTGAATCAGCTACCTTTTGACATGTAACAAACCACTGTAAAGCATAACGGCGTAAGCCAGCAGTGATGCCCTGCGGTGGCCTGGCAGGAGGGCCCTCTGGTCCGGGACTGCCTCCTGGGACTGGGTGGTCGAGGGTGGTCTCAGGTCTCGGGGGTCTCGGCTGGGAGGGCCGAGCTGCTCGCTTCTCTACACGGGGATCTCGTGGGTCTCGGCGGCGGGGAGGGCAAACCCTGGGTGCACGTGCTTTTCAAGCCTCTGCTTCTTCGGGTCTCGAGGACCCAGTGGACCAAAGCAGGACCCTTGACCAAGCCCAGATTCAGGCAGTGAGAGGAAGAGCCCACCTCTGTCCTGCTGGGAGAAGCTGTGGCCTGTTTGTCCGTTTTACTGCACTTCATTTTTTAGAGCAGGTTTAGGTTCGCAGCAAAATTGAGCAGAGGGTACAGAGTTGCCGATTTGCACCCAGCCCTTCCACACTGTCATGCTCACACTTCCACACCCAGCCCTCACATGCACAGGACCCCCATCCACAGCCCCTCAGAAATGTTACAGTCTGTGGACAGAGCACACCACCCAGAGTCCACGCAGTGTCGTTCCTGGTGGTGTTTGTTCTGTGGGTTTGGACTGATGTACGACGGCACGTACCCTTCGTTATAGCATCAGAGAGAGCGGTTTCATGGCCCTGAAAATCCTCTCGGCTCCCCTGTTGTTCTTCCCACTCTTCTCAATCCTCCAGGCTTATAAAGATATTCTCCGATGTTTCCTATTAGGAGTTTTATGGTCTTTAAACTATTTGGAATTTCTTTTTTTGTATTGATTTTTAAAATCTTTAAATAAATAATTATTTAAAATATAAAGTATTTCATTTATATTTGTTAAACTTAATAAACTATGTTATTATATATTGTATAATTATTAAAATTAATTTAGATGTAAAAGTTTTAATTTAAATCAGTTTCTTCCATAGAGTGAACCACATTTTTCCAAGATCAGTTATTATATAATCTCTCAGTTGTCCCTCTGGTCTATACTGGCAGCTCCATCATATACCAATTCCTCGGGTATATGTTGTTCCATTTCAGAACTTTCTGTTTCTGCTGTCTCCCCTGTATTCATGGTTTGTAATCCGGGTTAGTGTCTGACAGAGCTAGCCCTTCTTTGCCTTTTGTTCTCAGAATCCCCCTGGATATCTGTGGACTTTTACTCTTCTTTATAAAATCTAGAATTAACCTTTTCAGTTGAAGAATCGTCTTGAATTCTTCAAGTTCCAGGGTTTTAAGGCACATCATGGTGACTAGCGTCAACGAGACTGTGTTGCACGCCCCAAAGCTGCTATGAGAACAGACCTTTAGTGTTCTCGCCAAAACAACAGCAGAGCAGTGGTCATGCCAGCTGGAGAATGTGCTAACCAGTCTTATTGAGCAAATCGTTTCATAATATATACTTAGGAGGGTCAAATCATCGCACTACACACCTTAAGTTAAAATACCATTGTGTGTCTACTGTATCTCAGCAAAACTGGAAAAACTCATCTTGAGATTTTGACTTAAGTTGCACTGATTTAGAGATTAGTGTAGGGAATCACCATCTGTTCTGTGCCAAGCTGGCCTACTCATGAACATGGTACATATGCCAGTTTATTTAGGTGCTCCTTTATAACCTTTGTTAGAGTTTTAATTTTTTTCCATGACTTCATGTGATTTTGGGGGGGTTAGGTTTATAGATAATTAAGTTTTTGATTTTTTCAATGATATAAAACAATGGGTTTTTTTGTTTTGTTTTCCTGTGTTTTACCAGACTTCTAATGATACAGGAGAAGCTTTATGGAATTGTTGAAATGTTGTTTTAAAAAAGCTCTGAATCTGAGGAAAAAGCATGTCATCCAGGGTTATAACAGTATTAATATTTGAAGTGACATCATTCATCATGGCTTCTAAACCATAACAAATGATTAGTTTCAAAATGAAACCAGGCTGTTGAGGTATTCACCCAAGAGATTTTAATAGATTTTTCTCTCCCAGTAATGCAGGAAGTTCAGCGTTCGGTACAACTCACAAAGGCATAAGGTCATGAACTGCTCTCTCTGAAATCTTTATTTCAGCAGCTCCCGTTAGAGAGAATTAATTGCTCAACTGTAAAAGCAGAGTCCCAGGGAAGTTTGAAAAACCAGCCAGATGGGAGAGAGTTTCATGGCACACGCAGGCTTCTACCCTAGCAACAGCAGCAGCAACAGCAGAAACCAGGACGCTTTACAGGGTTCCATTTCCATTGTCAGCCCAACGCTTTATAAGTTTCCTTTGTTCTTGGGATAAAACCCGAGAGAGGTGAAGGGAGAAGCTCACATACTGAGTTTTCAAAGGATGGATGGATGCCAGGGAAAGCCCTTCCTCGCTCGGAAAGAGACTGTAACTTGGTCACTTTTGCAGAGAATAAGGAACATGAAGTGCCTTTTGAGATCCACATGTATATAGACAACTTGAGAGTGCTTTTGTGATGGATGCAAAAATGTTCAGCGGGATGATTACCTGGTCCAGGCAGCAAATGCCTTTCTTTGTTTTGTACTTTTCTCCTTACTTTTTTTTGTTTGTTTTGATTACTTCTTATTACATTTTTCATCTGTTATTTTTTTTTTTTTGCATTCATTTTTAAAATATTTGGACCCACTGCAAGTATTTCTGTCAATGAGAAGTCATGTTATTTGGAACATGGGATGCTCAGGTCCAATTGCCGACATTACAGTTCATTGGACCTTAGGGTCTTTCTCTGCGTTCAGCTCACCCCTCTGACGCAGGAGTGGGTTAGGTGACCCCCAGCATGTCTTCTTGGACTCCTGGCCTTTGGAGATAATTCTTAAAGTTTCCATAAATAAAGTAGAAACCAGCTATGTCTTTAAAGCCAGTGAGAGGCTTAGGGGAAACAATAATCACTCTGTTTCTATAATCCCCTCCTAACTGACTCAGAAACTGCCAGGACTGTGGGGACTGTACATGATAACAAGAGCAAGCTGCGTCTTTCCCAAGTCCACTTTCCTTCTAGCAATTTCTTGAATTGAAATGAAAATTGGAAGAGATGCGAGTTGGAATTTGTCAACAAGATAAGAGACTCATGGATAAAGTGAGTTATCTGCCTTTTGTTCTGACCGAAAGGTGACTTTCCCTGAAATCCTGCTGAACATCTAAGGAATTAATCTGGTTGAGTGAACTCAGCCAGACATCGAGATGCTCTGATGCCCTTCTCAGCAATGATGCTGAAGCAGCAGCAGCTTCAGTCTGCTGAAGCAGTCACCGCTGCCAGGGGGAGGAGAGAAACTAGAAAAATCAAAGCCTTTGCAAAAGTATGGGGCAGCAGTTAAGAGGCTGTCCTCTTGCAAGGCTTATGTAGCCAACTGGTCAACCAATGCCCCTCACTTGCTTGCAGATGAAGACCTCACCTCTGCTCTCTGCCTTCTAGGAGCTTACAGCTTAGTTCACAGCCACTTTCTCTTCCACAGGCCAGTGAACGCAGTGCCTGCTAATAGGCTTTTCCAGATGGTACCTTAGAACCAGTGGCAGCCCATACTAGCCCACTGGCCTTGGCATCATCGGGCCTTTGACTTTTCAGCCCCTTCCAGTTCTCAGGTCCCTGCTCTGGGGAGGCACCGACTATTGACAGTCAGCTGCCGTATTTCTGGCTGACCGTTCTTTATTCTTGGAATGCCCCGCAGCTGCTGTCGTGTCGGCCCTTCCGCCTTCATCCTGGCGTTGGCCCCTGGCTCTACAGACTCCTGCTGCTGAGGCCTCCTCCCCGTCCTTCTGGGCTGAAACGGCATGTGGAGGGTGTGTTCTCCCGCTTCTGCCTCCCGGCTGTCCCAGCAGGGCCTCATCGATTTTTAAGTACTGATTTATTTATTTGGCTGGTCTAGGGCCATAGTTGGGGCACGGGGGGTCTTTTCGCAGAGGTATGTGGGATCCAGTCCCCTGACCAGGGGTTGAACTTGGGCCCCCTGAATTGGGAGTGTGGAGTCTTCCCCACTGGACCCCTGGGAAGTCCTCAGAGCCTCATCTGCTGTCCAGAGCCCCCAGGCAGCCTGTCCGTTCCTGGGATCTGACTTTTCCTTGGACCCACAAGCGTGCCTATCCACAGCCGATGGGGTAGAGGCCCCTTTATCACTGTCTCAGGCCATACACGCCTGGACGTGCCCCTGCAGCGTCCGGATGTGACTCGCTGGACTCTGAGCAGCGGGGACCAGCTCAGGAGTGATGCTTCCTTGATCTTAGGGGTCCTGTTTTGTTAGGGCCCCTGCCGAGGGCTCAGACCGAGGCTTTGCCTGAGCTTGAGAGACGAATTCATTAGAGACAGAAGGCTCCAAATGAGCGAGGAATTGACCTCCTCCCGAAGAGAACAGTTTTCTCACTGTGAGGCGCAGTGACAAGGGAAGCCTTTCATTCTTTGCTGCCTAACCAGCAAGAGGACCCGATCCCCAAAGCCAGCGTCTGTGGAGGCTTCGGGGCGACAAAGCTGGGCTCCACGGACCATCCGGGCAGACACGGTAACTCATCCTCCTCAGCGCATCCGCCCCTCCTCTGGGTGCTGGTGCCGTCCTTAGGTGGGCAGCCCCCGGGTCTGCGAGCCCCCCTCACGCAGCAGGACCCTGTAGGCGTGTCTATAGGGGTCCCCTCTGGGACCCCTCCTTCCTGGCCCCAAGCTCAGGCCCTCGTTTTCTCTCCCCAAAGTCAACACAGTCACCTCTTCACCCTGGAATTCCCAGCCCCACTCTCGCCCTTGCCTTTCTCCACTTGAACATAATGGTTTCCTTTTGCCTTAAAAAAGGAGTTCGCATTTCTTAGTACAGCGAGCCAGAGTTCTCCACAGGTGCATCACTGATTACCATGTACCCAGGAAAAAAAAGCCAGATGTTAAAAAAGGCCAGATCACTACGTGATCTGAGTTCAGACCGGAGTAATCCAGGTTGGTTTCTGTCTATCATGTGTTTCTCCCAGTATGAAAGGACGAGAGAAATAAGGCCAACTTCAAACAAGCATCTTAAATCAATTAATGATTTCATTTCAATTAATTCCACAAACAGACCCTGCCCTAGAAAAGGGCTCAGTTAAGGTGGTAGAGCCCGGTAATTGCGTAAAACTTAAACCTTTAATCAGAAATTCAAATTCTCTCCTTAACAAAATGTTTATAATTAAATATTCCGATGCTAATTATCCCCATTCTCCTAGCTGTAGTGTTTCTTACGCTAGCGGAGCGAAGAGTTCTAGGGTATATGCGACTCTGCAAAGGCCCGAGTGCTGTAGGCCCATATGGCCTACTCCAACCCGTTGCCAATGCAATCAAACTTTTCATCAAGGACCACTACAGCCTGCCACATCCTCAGTCTCAATATTTACCTGGCCTTAAGCCTAGCCCTGCTGCTGCTAAGTCACTTCAGTCGTGTCTGACTCTGTGTGACCCCATAGACGGCAGCCCACCAGGCTCCCCCATCCCTGGGATTCTCCAGGCAAGAACACTGGAGTGGGTTGCCATTTCCTTCTCCAATGCATGAAAGTGAAAAGTGAAAGTGAAGTCGCTCAGTTGTGTCCGACTCTTAGCGACCCCATGGACTGTGGCCCACCAGGCTCCTCCATCCATGGGATTTTCCAGGCGAGAGTGCTGGAGTGGGGTGCCATCGCCTTCTCCGAAGCCTAGCCATGTGAATTCCTTTACCCATACCCCACCCCCTAATCAACATAAACCCAGGAGTCCTATTTATACTGGCCATATCAAGCTTAGCTGTATATTCTATCCTCTAATCAGGCTGAGCCTCCAATTCAAAATACGCACTAATCGGAGCCTTACGAGGAGTCGCACAAACAATCTCATATGAAGTCACGCTGGCAGTTATTCCATTACCAGTCCTCCTAACAAGTGGGTCCTTTACCCTCTCCACCCTAATCATCACACAAGAACAAGTATGACTAATCCTCCCGCATGACCCCTAGCAACAATATGACTCATCTCAACACCAGCAGAAACAAGCCGAGGTCCATTTGACCTACTGAAGGAGAATCAGAACCAGTCTCAGGCTTTAACACAGAATATGCAGCAGGACCATTTGCCCTATTTTTCATAGCAGAAAATGCAAACATCATTATAGTAGATATTTTTACAAGAATCCTATCCCTAGGGGCATCTCATAATCCATATATACCTGAACTATACAGAATTAACTTCACCATCAAATCACTGCTACTCACAATCTCTTTCCTATGAATTTGAGCATCCTATCCCTGATTCCGTTATGATTAACTAATACACCTACTATGAAAAATCTTTCTACCCCTAATGCTAGCCCTATGCATGTGGCAGGCATCACTACCCATTCTATCAAGCATCCCCCCACAAACATAAGAAATATGTCTGATAAAAGGGTTACTTTGATAGAGTCAATAATAGAGGTTTAAGCCGTCTTATTTGTAGAACTATAGGGATTGAACCTACTCCCAAGAGCCCAAAACTCTTCATGTTCCAAATTACACCAAATGCTAATAGTAAGGCCAGCTAATTAAGCTATCGGGCCCAGGCCCCGAAAATGTGGGTTTATATCCTTCCCGTACTAATAAACCCAATCATCTTTATCATTACTCTATCAACCATTGTACTAGGAACTATTATTGTCATAATCAGCTCCCATTGAGTACTCATTTGAATTGGATTTGAAATAAACACACTTGCTATTATCCCCATTATAATAAAAAATAAAATCCATGAGCTACAGAAGCATCAACCAAGTATCTTCTAACCCAATCAACAGCCTCAATATTACTAATAATAGCCATTATCATTGACTTAATATTCTCAGGCCAATGGACCATAATAAAATTTTCTAACCCAACAGCATCCATACTCATAACTATAGCTCTTACCATAAAACTAGGAAGGGCCTCATTCCACTTCTGAGTCCCAGAAGTAACACAAGGCGTCTCCTCGTCATCTGGCCTAATCTCACTTACATGCCAAAAACTAGCACCCATACCAGTACTTTATCAACTCTCCCCATCCATCAACCTGAACCTAATCCTAACCCTATCCATCCTATCAATTATAATTGGAGGCTGAGGAGGACTAAATCAAACCCAGTTACGAAAACTTATTACCCATCAATCGCCCATACCGGCTGATAACAGCAGTCCTACTCTATGATCCCACTATAGTACTGCTAACCTTAGTCACCCACAGCATCATAGCCTCTGCCGTATTCACACTGTTTATAGCCAACGCGAGCACCACCGCCCTACCACTATCCCACACGTGAAACGAAGCACCTGTTACGACCGTGCTCCTATCAACAGGAGGACTTCCCCCACTCTCAGGATTTATACCGAAATGAATAGTCAAGAAATGACAGAAGCAACACAGTCATCTTGCCCGCCCTTATAGCAATTACAGCGCTGCTAAACTTACACTTTACCTACGACTCACATTCTCCGCTGCGCTGGCCAGATCCCACGCAGGAACTCCCACACGAGTTTCTGCCCTGGCACAGCAAATGACTCAGGGCCTAACCCTGCCCTGCGTTGCCGCCTCTGGCCTGAGCTCCCACCGTACCTCTGCCTGGGGTGCCCCCACGTACTTCTCACCTCCTCTGAGCTGACCGCAGATATCCCTGCCACCCCACAGGGGAGAGGAGCGCTCCTCGGTTTCGCGCTGTTGCTGCGTTTAGCGCCCTTAATCTTGTGCTGTGAATGGCTGCTGACGTGTCTCTTTCCTACCAGCGTGTAAGCTTTCCGCGTCGGAGAAACGTGATCATCCTCTTCACAGCGGGCACAGGCACTGGTCGTTGCCGGCGCTCAGGGAATGTTTGTTGAAATGCGTCTGCTCAAGCGCCCGCCCGGCTCCAGAACCGGGTGAAGGTGCACGTGTTCACGAGGCACACCTGTGTGCAGGCGCATCCACGCACACACGGACGCCCGCGCGCTGCGCGCGCCTCCATCTGCACACACAGCGTTCGTCCGCTCATCACGCAACGCCCTGAGCTGCGGCGCCCTCTGCTCAGGGAGGAGGGAGTGGCTTGACCGAGAGGAAATTTGGAGAGAACAAACGCGCGTGACTGGCACAGCCCTTCTCCGCTCTCCTCTTTCGGAGCCACCCTGCCGTCAGGGCGCTCGAGCCGGGGGGCGGGCGCGGGAGGGCCGGGCCGGGGGCAGGCCGCGGTGGTCCAGCTGCGTGGCGGGGCCTCCGTGCCGGGAGGCCCATCGGCTCGGTGATACAGGCTCAGCGTCAGCTTACTCTCGGGGACGCGGCCCCGCCTGCCAGCTTTCCTCATCTCTTTCTCAACTGGCCCGTGAAGCAGGCAAGCAGGAAAGCGTTTTCTCCTGGGACCCCTCAAAAACCCGCCTAGGAGGAGAACACCGAGGCAGAACTTGAGCAATTAAAGTGATTGCTTTAAAGGTAAATAACTTCAAATAATTAAAGAGATTATCTCCACCTGTCTGCTGAGTATCTTCCAACTGACATAAGGAAATGGGGCTGAGGGAATTGCTTCTTACCCACTGGTGTGTGTAATTCCTGCTTGCGACGAGTAAGACACACTGCAGGAGCTTGTCGTCTGTCTTGATGCTTGGTCCTTCCGTGATGTATGAGACGTGTGTGGAGCTTCCCAGCTTTCGCAGCGTTGGGAAGCTCCGTGAACACAAAGAATCGTGTCTATTTACCTTGATTTGCTTACAACTGGTTTTGCTGGCAAGGCCCCTCCTGCCCTGCTGGCTTCATCTCCCCGGGAAGCTGGCCTCACACGCGGGATGTTTGGGTCCCTCCCCCGGGTGTGACGGCATTGTGTTGGCTGCACCTGGACAGGCGTCCCCTCCAGCAGGAGCCGCGTTCCCTTCGCAGTAATGAGGCCCTCCTGAAGACACAGCCAGGCGGCCCCCTTCTCCCCAGCGTGCAGATGCTGGGCTGTGACGGGCCCTGGCTTTGTGCCCCTGCTGCGTCAGCACTGATCTCACTTCTGTCCTCTCTAGGGTGAGACAGACTCAGAGACGATTCCAAGATGAGGGCTGGCTTAGAGTTCAGTTTTCACAAACAGCCGCCAGTTGAGGAAGGTTCCAGAGACAAGGATCATTGGAGGGAGAGGTTGAAGAGCAGGTTGGTAGCCGTGGGCTCCGAAGCCTTGGGGGCTATTTTGCAGACGTGTGTGTGCGTGTGTGTGTGTGTGTGTTCAGTCGCTCAGTCGTGTCTGACTCCTTGTGACCCCATGGACTGTAGCCCACCAGGCTCCTGTGTCCATGGGATTTTTCCAGGCAAGAACACTGGAGTGGGGCTGCCATTTCCTCCTCCAGAGGAATCTTCCTGACCCAGGGATGGAGCCCACATCTCCTGCCTTGGCAAGCGGATACTTTACCACTAGTACCACCTGGGAAGACTTAGGGACCAACTGATGTCTGTCTCCACTGAGAAAGCGAGACGAAATAACCCAAGGCTACAGCAGAGGGGTTGAGTCTTGGCATGGGTGCCCCAGGGGCTGGGTGGAGGTGTCATCTCCTGATGGGCTTGGCAGTTCCCATAGACTGTAGTCTGCCTGGGACCGTGGGCATTCCTCTTCCAATAAGTCTCGGAGAAACAACAAACCCATCACACTAAAAATATTTCACCAACTCCATTTTCACTGAAAGAGAGTTTTTTTTTTTTTTTTTAATGTGTTTGCTTGCATTTTGAGCTGGCAAAGTCCAACAATTATTGCAGACTGCCCTCTCCCCAGGATCCCACTCAAACATGAGCAATCCTGTGGAACCCGTTGATGTGAATGTCACATTATGTATGTCTCTAATGAAGAATGCTACCCATCTTTGAGAGAAGCCTGCAATTTCTAGCTTTGGAGGAGGGCTGTAGAGTGTGTATTTGATTTTTGAGATATACCAGGATAAAATTAGTGTTTCCAGAGTTGTGTGTTGTTTGGGAGGTTTTGAAATGGAAATGTAAAGACCTGTGCGGGCCGTGCTGTGTACAACTCTGAGGTGCGTAAGCCCTTTTGGCGACACCCCTGATTTATCACTGCGAGTCTCGGACCCTGACGGAGAGGTGCAGTTCTGTCCCCAGCGTGTGACCACCCACCGCTGGTGTTCAGTGGCACTGAGACGGCCCTCTTTTCAACTCTAATAGTTATGTATCTATTTTCTTACATATTAGACAAAAAATAATCAGAGGGCGGGCCTTTCAAAGAAAAGTGAGGAGAGGCTGAGAACAGTGTAGCAAAGGAACACAGTCCGGCTTGCCTTTGGTATTTGCAAACAAAGGGGAGAGAACTGGAAAAGTGTGGTGGGAAGCCCAAGTTGAGGTACAGGTGAAAGAAGATTAGATGGAAAATGTGGAGTTTGTCAGGGAGGACCTTGAAAGCAGTGGTAAGTGAAGCAAATGGCATGTTAGAAATAGCAAGAACACGGGCTTCGGAGAAAATAAGATGCAATTCTGAGGTGGACCTGCTCAGCTCTGAGCGTGGAGGCTCTGATGGCTGTTTTTTTCTGGGTAACTTGTTGACCCGTGGATGGTGGTGGCATCACAATTATGTATCACGGGTGCTGGCCATGCTGCTGGCAGTAACTGAATCGGTTATTTTGGATCATACTTGGTTCTCAGAACATCTAGAAAAGCTGGACTAAAAATAAAACCTTTTTTAAAAAGACATTGGGAAGCTACCATGATGTGGAGAATTTGCAGCACCAATATATTAGTGTATTTTCTCTGACACAGTGAAATCAAGCTGAAAATTAATAACAAAATTTAGGAGACAAGTCCCCATGTTTGGAAATTAAACAATACATTTATAATATCCATGTCAAAGAAGAACCACAGTGGAAATGAGAAAATATTTTGCATTAAGCCACAGTTAAATTGCTGCCTTTCAAAACTTAGGGGACGCAGCTAAAGCCAAGCTAAGAAGGACACTCATGGCTTTAAATGTTTTAATTTACACAGACACTATGAAATTTCTAAAGACTCAAAAAACAGTTGTTTAAGAATCTAAAGAATTTAGAAAACAATCAGAAAATCGAGTCTACCAGCAAAAAGAAAGAAGCCAAGCAAACATTAGTAAGACAAAAAACACACCTAAAACCAATGCAGTCAGCATTGCCAAGTTAATCCCCAGATTCCCCCTTGGAGCCGTCTTAACCACGCTCCATCAAGTTTGATGTGTTGTGTTTCTTTTCATTTAGTTTAAAGCATTCAAAATTTTTTCTTGAGTGTTGATATTGGACTACATTATTTCTTGAGTTATAGATATTGGACTACGTTAAAAATCAGGACTTTCTGTTAATCAAAGGATACCATGAAAAGAATGAAAAAGACAAACCACAGAGGGGGAGAAGTTATTTAATGCACATATAAGTGACAAAGACGTCGGATCCATAATATATAAAGAACTCTTACAAATCAATGAGAAAAGTTCAAAAGAAAAATGGGCAAAAGACAAAAGAAAAAATACACTTCACAAGAGAAGATACCTAAATGAGCAATAAATATATGAAAAGCTGTTCAACCTCAGTGCTCGTCAAAGATGTGCAAACTAAAACCACAAGGAGATACTTGGGCTGTAAAAGGCAAGAAGATCTTCAGCTGTTAAACTAAACGAAATCACATGGAGGCCTTGCCATGACCTTCAGGAATCTGGCAGCACCAGCCATGGGAATAAGATCATCTGAACCAGTGTCATCAGGAAGCCCTCGTTTACATCGCGTTCTTGGCTGCTTTGACAACACCCGTGTTTGGGGGCGGGCCTCCATAAGCCTGAACACTGGCATAATAGGAGGAAAGGCAGTCCCTGGGGTTACCTGTGGGAGCTGAAGGGCGCAGCTTCCCCAGAGCTGAAGGGCACAGCTTGAGAGGCTGGTGTTCTGCTTTCTTCCTCAGCTGCCAAGCAGGAAGCTGGCCAGAGGGTGTGGTTGGCATGTAATAGGGGCCCCCTCACGGAAGAATTTAAGGGAGTCTGAGCTGCTTTACAAGACTCGAGTCCTAGGAATGATTCCTTAGGCTGCTGTCAGAGATGGCTTTGCAGCTAAGGATCTGGAGGTGGATCCTCCAGGAGGACAGCTGAGCACTGCTTCTGACCGCGGGCGGGCAGGCCCACAGCTTCCCTGGCTGGGAACACTCCCCGCGAGTGACCCCCTCCGAGGGCACAGAGGGTTAAGAAGCTGCATGTTCAGCCCCAGAGTGTTTTGCAGAAAAGCAAGTTTGGAAAAAGAAGATCCTGGGGCAGTCTCTACTGTCTTGTCCCTCTCACATGCGAGATTCAGGTAAAACTCACACACTCGGAACGTCCGGGGTGGGCCAGTGGCCAAGGCGCTGCACCCCAGTGCAGGGGGCCCAGGTCTGACCCCTGGTCAGGGGACTAGACCCCACATGCCACAGCTGAAAGGAAAACCGGAAAAGATCCTGAGTACCTCAACTAATACCTTGTGCAGCCAAATAAATAAGCATTAAAAAGAGAAAAGACCCACACGCTCGCGTGATAACGGAGTTGTATCCATGCAGGCTTAGTTGCCCAGTCGTGTCCGACTCTTTGCGACCCCACGGACTGTAGCCAGGCTCCTCTGCCCGTGGGATTCTCCAGGCAAGAACACTGGAGTGGGGTGCCATGCCCTCCTCCAGGGGGTCTTCCCGACACGGGGATTGGACCCACGTCTCTTACGTCTCCTGCACTGGCAGGCGGGTTCTTTACCACCAGCGCCACCTGGGAAGCCCCGGGTCTTGTGAGTCCTGCCTGTGATACAGCTGCTGCCACTCCCTATGGACAGGAGGATGGGAAAATGTAGGATGCTGGTCCCAGATACCTGTGTTAGTTGCTCAGTCATGTCTGACTCTGCGACCCCATGGACTGTGGCCCGCCAGGCTCCTCTGTCCATGGAATTCTCCAGGCAAGAACACTGGGGTGGGGTGCCATGCCCTCCTTCAGGGGATCGTCCCAACCCAGGGATCGAACACGGGTTGCCTGCATTGCAGGTGGACTCTTTGCTGTCTGAGTCACTGTGGAAGCCCAGATACGGTGTTGGATTCCCATCAAAGTCTCATGCATCTCACACCATCCCAGCAGCTGGCCTGGCACGTCTGTTTGTTGTTGTCTTTTTGGCCCCATGGACCACAGCACGCCAGGCTTCCTGTCCTCCACTCTCTCCCAGAATTTGCTCAAGTTCACTTCCGTTGGGTGGGTGATGCTGTCTCACCATCTCACCCTCGGCCGCCCTCCTCTCCTCTGGCCCCTAGTCCTCTCCTGCACTCCCCGCACTTTGGGCTCTTCCGCAAAGGGCCCCCTCCTCTGCTGCCCATCCTCGGCCCCCAGGCCAGACTTGCTCTGGATGGTTATTTTCGTCTTAGTGCGGTGCTCTCCCTAGAAGAGTCCAGATGTTTCCCTCGTAGACTCATTCACTTCCTTCCCTGCGTGCGTCACAGTCATCTCAGAGAAGGTCACGTTGTCCCCCTGGTCGGAGCACGCCACAGGATACCTGTCTTCTGAGACCTGTCGGTGGCGGTTTCTGCAGGTGGACCCTGAACCAGGTGGTGAGGGGAGCCCGCGTTTTCCCTGCGGCTCCCCAGCCTCCGGAGGCACCCTGCTGTATTTTGTGTCTTAAACTCTTTACCAAACAAAAGCCTCTCAAGACAAATCCTGAAACTGTGTCATACCAAACGTGAAGGGCAGCTCCACGAGTTACCTCTATCATTATTTCACAAGAGCCACTTATTGCTTCGGCCGCTCCGGGTCTTTGTTGCAGCAAGCAGGGCTTCGGTCTTCACTGTGGTGTGGGTTTTTTTCCCGTTGCACCGTGTGAGCTCTTGGCTGCGGCGCTCATGGGATCCAGTTCCTTGCTATTGTGCTGTGTCTCTGGGCTCCGACGTTTTGCAGCCCCAGGAACGGTAGCCCACCAGGCTCCTCTGTCCATGACATTTTGCCTGGAGTAGGTTGTCATTCCCTACTCCAGGGGATCTTCACAACCCAGGGATCAAACCCACATTTCCTTCGTCTCCTGCATTGGCAGGTGGACTCTTCACCATTGCGCCACTGGGAAGCTCCTCTAGCTCCCTGACCAGGAACCAAACCTGGGCCCCTGCCCTGGGAGCCTTAGCCTTAGCCACTGAGCCACCAAGGAAGTCCCTACCTCTACCAGTTAAAAAAAACTTTACTTTGTATTGGGATGTTCCCACTCCGGTATTCTTCCTGGATAATCCCATGGACAGAGAAGCCTGACGAGCTACCATCCATGGGGTTGCAAAGAGCCTGACATGACCAAGCATGCATGCATACACATGCGCGCGCACACATGCACACACGTGCGTGCACACACACACGTGCACTCACGTGCACGCATACGTGCGCATACACAGACACACACACACACACAGCCAATTAACAGTGTTGTGATACTTTCAGGTGAATAGTGAAGGGACTCAGCCACACATACATATGGACCCATTCTCCCCCAAACTTCCCTCTCTTCCAGGCTGCCGCATGACATCGGGCAGGGCGCCCTGTCCTTCTCACCTGCCTCTATCATTTTGAAAGAGGTCAGCCAAGGAGCCCTGTGCCTGCATGTTTTAGGGAACAGCAAACGAGCGAGAGGGTTTATTGCTCCAAAACGCTCTCCTGCTGCACCAAATCACATCAAACAAGCAAATTGCTGTTTGTAATGATCCCTGCTTCCCTATTTTAATATTTCAGAATGGGAAAATGGGGATTTAGAGCAATAACGAACACTGATTCATTGGCTGCCTCAGTTTCAGGTTCTAGACATGATAAGGCCTCCCTCAGCCCTCAATATAGCAGCCATCAATTTGGACACCGCATCACCTACACATCAGTCCTTCCTTACGAGGGAAAGTTGTATTTATAAATGGAAGTGATAGTTTTATTCCTACTTAATCCTCCGAAGTGCTGACTGCAGCAACGTGAGCACTGCGAGCATGTGAGGGCGGTTTCTTGGGTGAGTATCAGAATATTACCCACTAGCGGGCGGCCAGCCACTGCCTTGATGGCTGTCTCAACCATGTGTTAACACTCATCAGCTGAAATTTCTTACATATTTGTCTGAAGGGAGAAAAGAATGTTCGGGGGGAAAGATATCCACTATTTTTTACTAAAACTTTGTATTTTCTGAGGAAGTCAAAAAATGCCTATCTACTTGAACTGACCTAAAATGCAATGCTTTTAATACCAACCTGATTTATCTATGACCAGGCTTCCAAAATCATGTTTAACTTTGTCCTTAAATTGGCCTCTACATCAGCAGTCTTCTCCAGGTTCTTATTTTTAGCCATGCTATCTCCCTTTTCCTTGCTGTTTTGGAATGATTGATGATAATTAACCCCAACCACTATCTACACCCTGAACCCTCCCACTTTATTTCTAGTTTTTTAAAGTCTTCAGGCATATTATTGATCCCACCTTCATACAAAGTCTGCGGAGCAGCAAGAGGAGTGCAGAGCTGGCTCTTCACCACCAACGGGGTGGTGGAGTACGTCAGCTGCTCCGAGAGACCTCGGGAGGGCAGGTGGGGAGTGCGGTGAGACACAGACAGGAGGGAGGAGGGGAGAGACGCCCCGCTGCCCCTTCCCAATGGGAGCAACTTTTAAATTTAGATTGTTCCTTGTCAGTTATATACCCATATGCTTTTTGAGCCAAATCAGACTTTAAAAGAAAACACCTAAACGATGGAACCACTCCGGCACCCAGACCAGTGCTTACTCGCACACCAAGCCTCTCTGGGCTCTTGCCAGTCTTGGAAATCTGGTGGCTTTGAGTTTCTGGGGACTCTCAACGTCCCTTGACAGTGCTTTGAAGGTGGGTCAGTTACAATGGCGATATGCCTGTATAGATGCAGAAATATCAACCTTTAAGGAAAAAATAACTACACGGTATTTTGGAGTATGACCCGGGGGTAGATGCCATAGGTCTGCACAAGCTGTGCCTTGATTTGGGCAGATCGTGGGTGGATGTGAACGTGGTGTCCTTAGTTTGTATGTGGGGTGGGGCCCTCAGAGAGCCCTATCAGAGAGCACTGGCTGGATGGACCGTTTCCCCAATAGATCGTTTTTGACGTGCTGATTACTGTGAATTAAAGGCATTTGAGAAGCAGCAGTGGAAAGCAGAGCTCTCTGGCCCTTCTTTTCATCCTGAAAGCAAGAGATAAGACTCCTGAGGAAAGGTGCCCTCTTAATGCCAGGAGGCACGCGTGCGTGCTCAGCTGCGTCTGACCCTTTGAGGCCCCGTGGACTGCAGCCTGCCAGGCTCTCCTTTGAGTGAAAGGTGCCCTCCTAGTACCAGGGGGCATGCCCGCGTGCTCAGCTGTGTCTGACTCTCTGAGACCCCATGGACTGTAGCCTGCCAGGCTCTCCTTTGTCTGTGAGGCTTCCTGGCAAAAATCCTGGAGTCGGTTGCCACGTCCTCCTCCAGGGATCTTCTCAACCCAGGGATCAGCTTCCCATCTCCTACATCTCCTGCGTTGCAGGCGGATCCTTTACCACGGTGCCACCTGGCAAGCCATGCCAGGGGGAAGGATGCTTATCACCAGACACGTGGAACTAGTTCCAAGAATCTGTGCAAACACACATCACTGGACTAATGCTTGTCTTCCCAGTTTCAGTTCCACGAGTCCCTCCCCCAGCCCAAGACTCTGTCCTGCCACTGATTGTTCTTTGTTGAAGATGCTCCACAAACCGGAATGCTCTGCTGCCGTCTCGAGTTACTTTTCCTTTGAGTTTCTCCCTTGTGATGTGTGCTGCGTGTGTTAGTAAGCTGTTCCTTTTCCTGTTGTTAATATTTGTGTTTAAGAGTTTCAGCAGAAGATCTAAGGTGGGTAGAGAAAACGTTTGCCTCCCCTGCAGCTGCCAGGTGATGCGGTGGTGGAGAACCTGCCTGCAGAGCAGGAAACGAGAAAGCCTTGAGCTCGACTCCTGGCTGGGGAGACCCCCTGGGGGAGGGCATGGCAACCCACTCCAGCGTTCTTGCCAGGAACATCCCACGGACAGCGGAGCTCACGGGGTGGCAAAGAGTCGGACACGGCTGAGCACCACCACCCACCCCTAACTGACAATAAATCCTGGGGGCTTCCCTGCTGGTCCAGTGGGTAAGACTCCATCTCCTGATGCAGAGGGCCCGGGCTTCATCCCTGGTCAGGGAACTACGTCCCACTTGCTGCAACTGAAGAAAAAAAGATCCCCCGTGCCACAGCTAAGACCCGGTGCGGTCAAATAACAAATATATTAAAAAAATGAACCCTGGGGAACTATTTCTTGGGGAACTAGGGGATGATAGATACCACGGCAAGCCAGGAAACAGGCCCAACACTTGAGACGGCAACATCAGTCTGAACGACAAGGATGCGCTTTAGGTTAAAGGGGGCAATGACGGGCCACAGAGGAGATGGAAAGGAGAGGGTAAAGGAGATGACTGGGGGAACCTAAATCTTGAACTTGGGACAGGATTCGACAATCGGAGATGCAGATGAACTCGCAGGCGGAGGCGCTCCAGCGAGGTCCAGACCTCAGGGAGTTCAGGGCGTGCTCCAGCCTCGGCAGGTCCCCAGGGATGGGACGGCGTGACTGCTTCCGAAGGGAGGGCGAGGCATCGTCTTGTCCGGAGGTCACAGCATTCAGCACAGTCTGGCATGTAGGTCGTCCTCAGCAACTGCTATTGAAAGAATGAATGAATGAAAACGTGGGCCCAGGTTGGACTGGAGAGAGTGGGAGCTCGGACCCTGGGATGAGGGCCTCAGACTTGGCACAGGGCGGAGGGAAGAGCCAGGGTGTGCCTGGGAGCGCTGATAGGAGACTGGGGAGACAGCTTCCTGGCTGAAAACCTGCAGGGTGGGGGTGGGAAATGAGAAGACGGGGGGCAGCGGAGCCGGGGCTGAGAGCGCCCGAGCAGCAGCCGTGGTCTTCTCCATCACAGACTCACAGGGATCCTCTTGATTCTGTCTCTTGGCTCATAAGATAAAAGTGTGAGCACACAAAGGTTATTACAAGGTACTGTTACGGCCACATGGGACCAAGGGAAAATGAGAAGATGGGGGGAAACCTCCAAGGCAGACTGCTAAAGTGGCTCAGGAACAGGTGGAGGAATCGTCGTGTGTAAATAAAAGGGCCTCGGGAGCCCTGAATGTTCGCAAATCGCATGGAGACGCGATCCGCGTCGCCGCCTAGTAGAGCTGCACCTTTGCCCTCTTCCTCTGTTACCATGGGCTACCGATCCTGGAGGGAAGACGAGCTCTGAGACAACTGACCAAATAAATGTAATTATCTTGGAGAACATCAATGGGGCCTCGTGGGCCTTCTTTCTGTTTGGCCAGCGGTTAAGAGCCTGTCCCCTGACTCCTCTGCCGTCTGCCCTGCCCGAGACGCCCCGATCGCTGAGTCTCCTCTAAGGGTGGGCGGCGGTGGTCTCAGATGCTCAGCCGTGTCTGTCTTTTGGGACCCTGTAGAAGGTGGCCCACCAGGCTCCTCCATCCATGGGATTTCCCAGGCAAGAGTACCAGCCTGGGTTGCCATTTCCTTCTCCAGGAGACCCTCCTGACCGAGGGACTGAGCGTACGCCTCCTGCACTGGCAGGCGGATTCTTTACCACCGAGCCAGCATCTGGTCCTAAAATACGTCGTGTGTCTAGAGATTTCTTAACTCATCCTAGGGACTGTTCTTAAGAAAAACAAAAAACACTGATTTGGCTGTATAGAGGCACGGTGCAGAAGGTCATCGTCCTTTACAGAGTGAGAATCAGTCCGGTGTTTGTTTCCAGCTAGACCAGAACCCACACTCCAACAGTCCTCTCTCTGTCCCTGAATCTGTATTCAAGGGAGGGTTGAAGAAGCAAGTCACAGACCTCAGGTGTGAGCTGGACCAGTGGTTCTCAGAGTGTGACGCTGGCCCGCCAGCAGCCGCAGCCTCACCTGGGAGTGTGGGAGGAACACGCGCTCTCTCGCCCACCCTACACCGACGGGGTCAGGGCCCCTGTGATTCTGGTTGGAGCTGAAGCTTGTGGTGAGCGGCTTACAGCCTGGAGACCTGTATTCAGCTCAGCTCAGTTCAGCGGCTCAGTCGCGTCCGATTCTTGGCGGCCCCGTGGACTGCAGCACGCCACACTGCCCTTCCAGGTTACAGCCTGGAGAACTGTGTTAGTCAGGGTTTTCCAGAGGAACGGAGCCAATGGGCTATATATAGACATGCATAAGAGCAGATTTAGTACACGAGTTGGCTCAGCAGTTGCAGAGGCCGAGAAGTCCCCTGAGCTGCCATCTGCAGGCTGGAGGCCCAGGGAGGCCAGCCGCCTGACTCAGCCTGAGGACCAGTAACCAGGGCGCGGGGGGAGTCAGGTCCTGACCGGAGCCCCAGAGCCCGGGAATCCGGATCCTGGTGTCTGAGGGCAGAGAGAGCAAGTGTGCTCTCCCTCAGAAAGAGGCTTTGCTGTCTCCCTCGGGCCCTCGAGGCATTAAGTAACACCCACTCATCCTGGGGAGGGCAGTCTATTGCACAGAGTTCACGGATTCAAATGCTAATCTCTTCCCCAAACACCCTCACAGACGCAGCCAGAAATATTTTACCAGCTATCTGAGCATCCCTTAGCTCAGCCAAGTTGACACATAAAATTAACTATCACGGTAGCTATCGATAAAGCTAGACTGAGCATATCACGCGGATTGATTCTTCTCCCTTCTTTGGTTCAATCAATCCCTGTCTCAGTTCATCAATATTTTATGGTGTACTTGCCCGATATCGCTATATCTGCTGGGATGATAAACCAGTCAAGGTTTCTGCTCTCAGACAGACTTGCAGATAAAAGACAGAATACCCAGTTCACTTTGAATCTCTGCAATGAAAACAAATTTGTTTAAATATGTTTGTCCCAAGTATTGCATGAAACATCCTAAAAGCTAGTCTTTGCTTTTCCGAAATGCGAATGTAACCGAATACCCTGTATTTTTATTTGCTAAACCTGGCAGTATACTCTGTGGTATGTATATTCTTGTGGGGAATGCAGACGCCAAAAAAGTACACTTATTTTAAAAAGCAGTGCTTTAAAAAAAAGAAAAAAAGCACTGCTTCTCAGTGTTGAGGCGCAACTGAGAAATAAAAAGGTATAGTGCAGGAAAGACTGGCATTGGGCAGGCTGGTCAGAGAAGCCGGCTCCGAGGAGCTGGAAGCCAATCGTGAGTAGCTCTGAGGGGAGAAAACTCCAGACAAAAGAACCAATTTAGTGCAAAGTCCCTAAGATGAGAAGATTTTAATATGTTCTTGGAATTGGCCAAAAATCGGCAAGGAGAAAGAGGCAGACGGTGGGGGTGGAGAAGCGGACAGGAGCCCAGGCTTGTCTCCACAAGGAGACAAGGCCCGAGTGGAGAGCAGCATTGAGTCTCGTACGGGAGTGTTCTAAGCACGGAGGAGCCTCAGCGCTGGCTTTGTGATCTTAGACACCACCCTAGCTTCTGCACAGAGAACCCTTGCTTCTGTAAGAACAAGGAGCAGAGGTGTGCAGCAGGGAGGCAGGTCAGGAAGGGCTCGTTGAGGTCCAGGGAGGAGATGGTACCAGCTAGGGCACGGGTGGTCGTCAGGGATGTGGGAAGGAATGAACACATTCGGGGTATGCTTTGGAGAGGAGCAGACAAGGGCAGAGAAATTGATGCTGCAGAGAGAGAGGGGACAACTGCAGAGAGAAGTGCTTGAGGAAGAGGAGGGGATCAATTGAAAAGCCCCAAGGGAGAAGCTGGTGGGAACAAGGACAGCTTACCTGTTGTGATTAATCAGAGAGAAGACACAGAGGGTACAGGCAGGTGCAGCTGGGGCTTCCCGGGTGGCTGAGATGGTAAAGAATCCACCTGCAGTCAGCGGACCTGAGTTCCATCCCCGGGTCGGGAAGATCTCCTGGAGAAGGGAGCAGCTACCCACTGCAGTATTCTTGCCTGGGGAATTCTGTGGACAGAGGAAACTGGTGGGTTACGGTCCACAGGGTCACAAAGAGGCGGACGCGACTAAGCGACTCAGACTTCACTTCGCAGACACAGGCAGGTCTGGAGGCGTGGTTCGGGACAGCGCGGGGCCCCAGGAGGAGGTGCTCTCCTTAAATGCAACATCAGCTTCATCACAAAAGCTGTGCTTAATATGTGCGTGTGCTTAATCGCTTAGTTGTGTCTGATTCTGCGACCCCGTGGACTGTAGCCCACCAGGCTCCTCTGTCCATGGGATTCTTCAGGCGACAATACTGGAGTGGATAGCCATTCCCTTCTCCAGGGGATCTTCCCAATCCAGGATTCGAACCCTGGTCTCCTCCATTGCAGGAGGATTCTTCACTGAGCAGCCAGGAAAGCCCAAATGAAGGGCCTGCCCCCGCTCCGTGTATAAATACATTTGCAGATTATGTCAACCACCACGTCTGCTAAATGGAACAGTCACAACTTGATTGGATGCAACTACAAATTGTGTATCTGCCACTAACAATTTGAAATATATTTTTGCTCCATTGGGCTTCTTCTTTAAGAAACTGTGGTTTAAAAAAAACATGAAATCTACCCTCTTAACAAAATTTTAAGATATATACGGTATTACCTACATGAACCTTGCTGTGGAGCAGCGGAACGCCACAGTGGATGCCCGGAGCCTTTCGCAGCTCGCTCCCCGCCCCTGGTCTGCGGGAGCCACTGCTGCGTCCTCTGCCTGTGTGAGTTTGATGACTTTACGCACCTCGTGCACGCGGAATCGCGCAGCATGTGTGCTTTGGTGGCCAGCTTATCTCACTCAGCATAACATCTTCAGGATGCCCCAGATCGCGGGATTTCCTTGTTTAAGGCTGACCAACACTCTGCTGTATGTACAGATCGTATTTTCTTTACCCTCTCACGCGTCGATGGATATTGGAGCCATTCCCACCTCCTGGCTATTGTGAGTAATGCTGCTGTGAATGTGCAAATACAAGTATCTCTTTGAAATCCTGCTCTTAAATATGCAAAAGTGGGATTGAAGTGGGGCAGGACCCTATGGCCCTTGCCCCCGACCCCTGTCCTCAGCCTGCTTTTTGTCTGTGGAAAAACTTTAGTCACAGAATAAGCTTAACCAGAGAAGCGAGGAAACGCAGAAGCACAGGGAAACAGGCAAAGGAGAGCACGGGATAATAACATCGTTGTGTCTTCCCGACTTCAGCTCCTTCTCCAGGGCTGCAGATAGTATTTTGAGCCACATCCTGTGAGCTGTCCGTCTACAGACACGGAAAGCCCACCAGGTGGGGAATTAGCTACATGATGACCGGACTGTAGCCACGGCATAAACTGCCACAAGTCCAACAGCTGGCCTGCAAGGAATGGACACAGCTGACCGGGGAACCGAAGGTTAGCTGCACCTAACGCAGCCCAGATGGCGGTGGGCAGAGCAGCGACGACCGATTTCAAGACGACCGTCAGCGCGGGCTGCGCTGATTCTGCACGGAGCCCCCTCCCTCTTGCCCCCGACGGTCAGCGGGGGGAGGCGGCTTCTGGACAGACGTCCACCCTCCCACGCCCCCCCGGTTGCTGGCATCTGAACTAAAGCAAACTGTCCTTTCCACCGACCGGCCTCTTCACTGGCTTTTGAAACAGACAGCAGCGGGACCCCACGTTTGGTAACAGCGCTGCTGGATATCTTTTTGAGGAGCTTCCATAGTCTTCCCGCAGTGGCTGCGCCGATTCGCGCTTTCGCCGGCAGTGATCTCTCCACGTCCTCGTCAGCTGACGCCTTCTGCTTGTTCCCTCGCGGCCGTTTAAACAGGCGCCAGGCGGTGTCGCGGTCACTTTAATCCGCGCTGCCCTGGCGACGAGTGGCGCCAGCTTCTTCCCTACACCTGTTGGCTAGTTGCGTGGTTTCTTTGGAGAAACGTTTACTCAGAGCCTTTGCCCATGTGTTTAATTGGGTCGTTTGGGTTTTTTGCTCTTAAGGCGTAGGAGCTCCCTGGACTCTGGGTGTCGGCATCGCATCAGATGCTCGGTTCACGGGTGCTGTCTCCCAGACTGCGGGCTGCCCGCTCACCGCGCAGAGTCCTCGCCGCGCAGAGTCCTCGCTGTGCAGAAACTCTTCAGTCTGCTGTCACCCACTTGTCTATTGCGCTTTGTTCCTTGTGCTTCAGCATCATAGCCGAGAAATCACTGCTAAGACCATTTGCTTCTTAACCCCACTAGGGTAAGTGCATTGTTTTCCCCATGAAACAGTGTTCCTCCAAAGATTGTACTTACATTGTCCCTGCAGAAACAAATTTTACTTTTAATGGTGACCTCTTAAACTGAATTTACAATAGAATTAGCCATCATGTCAGACATTTCACCTTTAACAGAACAAACTCCAAAAACTTTCCACTGATTTCATTACCTGTATGACACAGCAACAGCAAAATCAAAGCTCTTCATTTTGAAACATGATGACACTTCTCAACCCACCATTATTAACTGTTTGCAAAGTTGCTCTGCTAATGGAGCCAGCAAGAACACTGGTTGCCTCATTTTTCATATCTGTGAAAAAAATCTGAAATAAAAAGGAGCAAAATCAGGTGAAACGTTACTTGATGTGAACAAAAACCCATGCTTCACAGTTGAGTTCAGTTCAGTCGCTCAGTCGTGTCCGACTCTTTGCAACCCCATGAACCGCAGCACGCCAGGCCTCCCTGTCCATCACCAACTCCCGGAGTTCACTCAGACTCACGTCCATCGAGTCTGTGATGCCATCCAGGCATCTCACCCTCTGTTGTCCCCTTCTCCTCCTGCCCCCAATCCCTCCCAGCATCAGAGTCTTTTCCAATGAGTCAACTCTTCGCATGAGGTGGCCAAAGTACTGGAGCTTCAGCTTTAGCATCATTCCTTCCAAAGAAATCCCAGGGCTGATCTCCTTCAGAATGGACTGGTTGGATCTCCTTGCAGTCCAAGGGACTCTCAAGAGTCTTCTCCAACACCACAGTTCAAAAGCATCAATTCTTCGGCGCTCTGCTTTCTTCACAGTCCAACTCTCACATCCATACATGACCACAGGAAAAACCATAGCCTTGACTAGACGGACCTTAGTCAGCAAAGTAATGTCTCTGCTTTTGAATATGCTATCTAGGTTGGTCATAACTTTCCTTCCAAGGAGTAAGTGTCTTTTAATTTCATGGCTGCAGTCACCATCTGCAGTGATTTTGGAGCCCCAAAAAAATAAAGTCTGACACTGTTTCCACTGTTTCTCCATCTATTTCCCATGGAGTGAGGGGACCGGATGCCATGATCTTCGTTTTCTGAATGTTGAGCTTTAAGCCAACTTTTTCACTCTCCTCTTTCACTTTCATCAAGAGGCTTTTTAGCTCCTCTTCACTTTCTGCCATAAGGGTGGTGTCATCTGCATATCTGAGGTTATTGGTATTTCTCCCGGAAATCTTGATTCCAGCTTGTGTTTCTTCCAGTCCAGTGTTTCTCATGATGTACTCTGCATAGAAGTTAAATAAGCAGGGTGACAATATACAGCCTTGACGTACTCCTTTTCCTATCTGGAACCAGTCTGTTGTTCCATGTCCAGTTCTAACTGTTGCTTCCTGACCTGCATACAGATTTCTCAAGAGGCAGGTTAGGTGGTCTGGTATTCCCATCTCTTTCAGAATTTTCCACAGTTTATTGTGATCCACACAGTCAAAGGCTTTGGCATAGTCAATAAAGCAGAAATAGCTGTTTTTCTGGAACTCTCTTGCTTTTTCCATGACCCAGCGGGTGCTGGCAGTTTGATCTCTGGTGATGTAAATGACAGTCGCACACACCACGCCTGTTGTTTGGGGAAAATAAGTATTCAGAATCGCTTCTCGAATACTACTTTGAAAGAGATACTGGTACTTCTTCAGCCAGTTTGTGCCTCCTGGCTGTTGTGTGGCCACTGAAAGAGCAGCTCCCATGGTGGGTGACCAATGTCACCGGCATTCGACCACAAGGCATCTAAAGGGCTCCCTCCCAGGGCCACTGCTGAGACCAGGGCTTCGTATTCCAGTCCCGCCACCTGCTTTCTCTCTCTGCAGGCTTTTCAGATTTTTTTTTAACTCTGGTGTCTTAAGTCTCACAGTGCTATGGTTCCTTGTGGCATCTTTTCTATTCTAGGCACTCAGTGGGACCTTCGCACCTGGGGTGTGGTGGTGGTCTAGTTGCTCAGTCGTGTCCAGCCCTTGGGACCCCTGGACTGTCGCCCGCTATGTTTGTTTCTGTGGTTGAGATTGCTCATGGCCCACCTGATAAGTCTTTCCTTCTTTCTTACTAACAGGAGGGCAGCGTGCCTACCTGGAGCTTCCCAGCCACGCTGTTGGTGGGTGCGGTCTTGTGGCTCGGTTCTGTCTAGTGAGACGTAGGTGGGACCACAGTTGGAGCGGGTGGAATGCCGCCCTTCTTCCTGATAGAAGCACAGTGGAAAGAGCCAAGGCGGGAGGAGTGTGGCAGGAACCGAGCAACGTCCCCGCGGCCAGCTCGCCACACAGCTCCACGGGGCTCTGCTCATGACGTCTGCAGCATGGTGGCTCCTTAGAGTTTGCAACACGGGCCCTGCAGTGGAAGCTGTGCCCCGGTGCACCGTCCCGGGGGGCCCCTGGCCTGCGTACATGACTCCAGGAGCCTCGCTCTTCTCAGCGTGGCTCTGTTCTCCTCCCTCTTCTGTGCTTCATGCCCCCCAGATCAGACTGTCTCAGGGTCAGCCCCCTGAGAGAACAAATCTGACGTCAGCTGACGGCGGCAGAGCCACAGCCCTGGCTGGGTGGAGAGGGGTGGAGGCAGGGAGTCGGGGGTCTGGGTCCTTCTAATGAATGAACCCGCTTGCTTTCAGCCCCATCCCAACCCCTGGATTCAGACACGGGCGATGCTTTCAGACCCTCAGCCTGTAGCGGATTCATGGTGGATTCCATTTACGGTTTGTGGCTTCTCTAGGCGTAGACACTTAGCAGAATGGAGAAAGCTGAAGCTAATTAAATTCCATTATTATCTTTCCAAGTTTTGTTGACTTTTTTTTTTTTTATATTTCCTCTCCCATTCGCTTCTTCTTCTTTAATTCTTTACGACTCTCTCAGTGGGTTTGGACAGGGCGCGGAGATAAAGGATGTAGGGTTAACCTAAGGTTGACAGCTGCAGATGAGGATGCAAGCCTCAGTTCAGTTCAGTTCAGCCGCTCAGTCGTGTCCGACTCTTTGCGACTCCATGAATCACAGCACACCAGGCCTCCCTGTCCATCACCAACTCCCGGAGTTCACTCAGATTCACGTCCATCAAGTCAGTGATGCCATCCAGCCATCTCATCCTCTGTTGTCCCCTTCTCCTCCTGCCGCCAATCCCTCCCAGCATGCAAGCCTAGGTGAGCTCTTATCAGCGTCTCTGCTGAGAAGCCTCAGGCCTTTAGTCCACACCCTAGGCCTGTGGACTGAAACCAAGAACAGCAAATGGAAAGAGAAACAGTATAATTCAGAAGTTTAGCTAGAGATGGCTAAGCCTAAAGAAAGACAAATCTGAAATAGTCACCAAGCTTCTTCTTGAATGACCAATAAAGCTACTGCATATAGTAAAAATAATAAGAACAATCAACTCAATAATAAGAACAATAACACCTCAGTAATGAGAACAGTCAACTCTACTCAGCACTGTTGATCTCCTGGCCTGTTATCGTTCCAGGCCATTGTCTTTCCATTAGACCTGCTTGGCCTCTCACTGCTGCTGGTGCTGCTGCTGGTGCTGCGGGTGGAGCTGAGGAGGATGCGGGTGAAAGCTGGCACTTAGATAGCGCTTGGTACGCGCCCAGCACGTTCAATGCTTCAATCCTCACCACCTTCATTTCCGACACTTCCTGTTATTATACCCGACAGGATACTGCAGCAGAGAGCAGGTAAGTACTTTGCACAAGTTCACCTAGCTAGGAGAGAACGAATAGAATGCAGCATTAATCTTTCGAATAGAACGGAACGGTTCAAAGCCGGGGCTAAGCGGACGACATCCTTCTCTAGCGGCTTTGCTTGCACAAATGCACTATAGATAAAAATGCTTGAATCTGTGTATCACTTGACAACTTCAAAGGGAATTTCACTTGATCTCCTTTGGTCCCTGGGGCTCCCTGGACGGTTCCAGAGGTAAAGAATCCACCTGCCAGTGCGAGAGACGCAGGCTCGATCCCTGGGTCGGGAAGATCCCTAGAGAAGGGACTGGCAGCCCACTCCAGCGCTCTTGCCTGGAGAGCCCCATGGACGGAGGAGCCTGGCGGGCTGCAGTCCGTGGAGTGGCAAAGGGTAGGACACAACTTAGCGACCGAATAACACAGAGACACATCTGACCCCCGCGGTCCCATTGTCCAGCTGAGAAATCCGGTGCCGTCTGACTCCAGACTGCTCTACAGGAAACTATTTTCTTCCACTGACGCACTGATGGACGCTGTCCTGAGATTCTCAGAGCGCCAGCCCTCAGCTCGGCTCTTTCACTGTTCATCCTGACGATTGTGAACCTTTGTTTACACAGAACCCCGGGAAGAGACTTTCTAATGGTAACAGAACTGCTTGAGTGCAAGCTGTGAATTGTAGGTTTAAGCCTCAGAAAGTGTTCCCCACAGAGACTGCAGGAGTCAAGGGAAGTCGTAGGCTAACCCACAAATGCCAGAATGTAACCTCTGTGACCACACTCAGAGCAGCTCTCCAGGCCCCGAGGGGAGAGGACCTGCCCAGGAGGAAGGGGGCGCCTAGGGGTGGTGCGGTGCCCCCCACTGCGGGGTAGAGCGCGGAGAGGCCGTTCTCATCCGAGCATGAGGTGGGGCCAGCCGGGTGTCCTTGACACCTGGTGTGCCAGTCCCTTCAGTCCTGCTGACTCTGTGCAGCCCCATGGACCGTAGCCTGCCAGGCTCCTCTGTGCATGGGATTCTCCAGGCAAGAACACTGGGGTAGGGTGCCAGGCCCCCCTCCAGGGAATCTTCCCCACCCAGGGATGGAGCCCGAGTCTCCTACACTTCCTAGTGGGCTCTTTACCACTGGGGCCGCCTGGCAGGTCCTGACACATAGTGGCCCCACACAAACCCTTGCCACTGATGCAGAAGGGAATAAGATTTGTAGTTAAACTTTTTTTATTGAAATATAGTTAACTGAGAATGTTGCATTAGTTTCTAGTGTACAGCCGAGTGATTCAGCTATACATACCCGTGTGTGTAGATTCTTTTTCATTATAATTTATTACAAGATATTGAACGTCGTCCCCCATGCTGTACAGTAGGACCTTCCTGTTTTTCTGTCTTCTATATGTAAAGTTTCCTGTTTAATCGAAGAGAGTTCCTGGCACAACGCACACTCTCCATCTAGTGATCCGGGAACCCACATTTCTGTGCTGAAAGAACCGAGGGTGGGGGGATTGGATGATGGCCAGCCCTTTGTAGGATGAGCGCTCGGCCTAAATGAGGCTGATTTCCCGAAAGAATTCCGCTTCCTTCTCCGTAGTTGTTCGGCCCTACTTTTACAGTTAACCAACAGACTGTGTATAATTAGAGGCTCTGCTGTTCCAGGGGGGACATTAGGAGAATCTGATATTCTGAGCTAACGTAATCAGTCATGTCGAGTGAAGACGTCTGTGCTTTACCAGCTTCTGAATTAGGGTCTCTGGGGGATAAAGCACTTGCCATCCTGACCCAGGATAAGAGCTGGGCATGATTGTGCTTTAATTGATTAATTCTAATAATTATACCTTAATAATCATTAACTCAGTTATTCATTAATTAATACCTCCTGGAGAAGGAAATGGCAACCCACTCCAGTATTCTTGCCTGGAGAATGTCCATGGACAAGGTGTCTGGCGGGCTACAGTCCATGGGGTCGCAAGGAGTCGGACACGACTGGGCAGCTAAGCACAAATATCTCCTTCTGGTGGCTCAGATAGTGAAGAATCTCCCTGCAATGAGGAAACCCAGGTTCAGTCCTTATGCTGGGAAGATCCCCTGGAGACGGGAATGGCAACCCACTCCACTCTTCTTGCCTGGAGATTCCCATGGACAGAGAAGCCTGGTGGCCTACAGTCCATGGGGTTGCAAAGAGTTGGACATGACTGGGTGACTAACACACATTTTCACTCATTCTAAAAATTATGTGAGATGAACAAATCTGAGATGGATGACGGTGGTTATCTGAGCCCTTGGGGTCTGTGGACCTTCTGCAATCATGGGAGACGAAATGTTTTTGTGCAGAGGGCTGGATGCTCCTGTTGCCAGTGCCCAGAGATTACTTTATCTTGCATTTTTTCCTGAGAGAGATTATCACTCCTGGCCACAAAGTGTCTCCTCTCTTTCTTATCAGAGGGGGTCTGATGAGAGGTCAGCTGTCTTAAATTCCAGAAGCTGGGACTTCCCTGGCGGTCCAGTGGCTAAGAGCCTGCCTTGCAGTGCAGGGCACGTGCGCTCGTTCTCTGGCTGGGGCGCTAAGACCCCACACGCCTCAGAGCAGCTGAGCCTGCCAGCCGTCGCTGGAGACTCTCGGCTCCGGTATCGAGGGCTCCCCCTCCTCCGCCTCCTCCCCCAGCTTAGGGCCTGCTTGCTGCTGGCCGGTCCTCTGCCCTGTGCCCCAGGCGTCTGTAAACTGCATTTGTCTTTTGTGCTTTGGGTCATTTCTGTCACTCGCCCGCCTGTCAGATGTGGACCCGTCCCGTCCTTGTCTGATCTCTCTCCGTGCTCCCCTCTCCTCCTCTGTCTTCCCTTAGGGGACACATGGTTCTAGCCTCACCGTCTGAAAAGAAACGCATCTCTGGCTGACACCTCTCCTCTCTGCAGAGCTGCCTAGATTCCGTCTCCTCCAGCTTCCTCTGGTTCCACAAAGCCCTGCATCCTGGTTTCTATGAAAGTTCTGCTCCTTAAAGACCACCTCTGGCTGTCCAGTGGCTTTGAGCAGCAGGTGCTTTTAATCACACTCGTCTTTCTGAGGCATTGTTCACTCTTAACCTATCCCTCTTTCATGAAATGCCTGCTTCCCTCAACTTCTGAGACACTTCCTAGTTTATGATTCCTGGAATTTATCATTCTTTGTTCTCTTTCTGTTTTACAATCCTGATATCTCCCACTCACTCCGTAAACCCCAGGGTCCCCCAAGGCTGAATGCTCCACCCAGAGTCCTTGTTGTACTCTCTCCAGGTGACCCCATCATTTCAACATCCATGCACTGATAACTCCCAGATCTGTTTATCTAGCACATTTTTCCTTTCCTAAGAAGAAGATCAGATATTCTATTGCATACGAGATGGATGGATAGATAAGCGCCTCATATACACAAAGGGGAACCAAAATTACTCTTCTTACGTTCTTGATCACAGACGGTATCCCACTTGTCACTAGGTCAGAAACCTGAGTGTCACTTCAAGTCCTTCCTGCCCTTCATCAACAGCGCGCACCCTCCTGGGGGTTTGTCAGGTGGGCCTGGTTTTCTCCACCCTCATTGCCAGGGTCTGAAGCCAGGCCAGAATCTTTCTCTCATGGACCACTGAGCCGGCATCATCGCCAGTCTCTCTCGCTCAGTCCCACCCCCTCATTCCCTAGCTCCTTCCCTCAGCTGCCAGAGAGGTGAGCCTTCAGTGCAAACACGATCCCGTCCTCCCTGCTTTCGGGGCTCTGGGGGCTGCCTGCCGCCTTCAGCTCTTTCACTGATCGGGTTCCTACCCGCTCGTCTGTGGGCCCCTCCTGCCTCTGTGTTATGGCGTCTCCCCTCCTGCCTCTGTGTTATGGCGTCTCTGGCTGTCGCCATCTGCGCCTTTGCCGCTCCTCCCTCCCTGCCTTTCCTTCCTCTCCAGCTCCCTAGCTCCTACTGCACCACCCGAGAAGCCTCAGTTGGCCGCATCCTCACGGTCCCTGCCCTGAGCTCTGAGAGGCACACGCCTGTGGAGGCACCCTGACCCTGCTCTGTACTGACCTGTGTCTGTATCTTCTGGCGGGTTAGGGAGCTCCTTGGATCCTGTGCTTGACTCCCTTCCTGCCACAGTGCTGGTCCTCAGGTTAAGGCATGAATGCATGCATCCCACCTGCCTTTCCGTGGGAAAGGACTGGAAAAAGACTCCGTTCAGTTCAGTTCAGTTGCTCAGTCGTGTCCGGCTCTGTGCGACCCCATGGACTGCAGCACCCCAGGCCTCCTGTCGATCAGCAGCTCCCGGAGTTCACTCAGACTCATGTCCATTGAGTTGGTGATGCCATCCAACCATCCCATCCTCTGTCATCCCCTCCTCCTCCTCCTGTCTTCAATCTCTCCCAGCATCAGGATCTTTTCAAACGAGTCAGCTCTTAGCATCAGGTGGCCAAAGTATTGGAGTTTCAGCTTCAGCATCCATCCTTTCAGTGAATGTTCAGGATTAATTCCCTTTAGGATGGACTGGTTTTATCTCCTTGCAGTCCAAGCGACTCTCAAGAGTCTTCTCCAACACCACAGTTCAAAAGCATCAGTTCTTTTGCACTCAGCTTTCTTTATAGTCCAACTCTCACATCCATACATGACTCCTGGAAAAACCATAGCCTTGACTAGATGGACCTTTGTTGGCAAAGTAAGGTCTCTCTTTTTACTATGCTGTCTAGGTTGGTCATAACTTTCCCTCCAAGGAAAAAGACTGATTAGAAGCAATAACTGGAAACAATTATACGAAATGTTTCACACAGAAAACATTATGCTGCTAGTTCATTTAATTTTTATCACACTATTAAAATATTTTAAGTATTAAAAGTATTTGAAGTATTTTAAAAGTCTTTTTGCCCTTTATGGAATTCTAAATTGGGAGGGACTATCAGAGGTCATCTGTTCCAACCTTCAAAGTACAAAAACTTTTTTTTAGACAGTCATTTTAAAAAATGCCTTTAAAAATAGTTTCGTATATCTTAAGCGCCCACTGGACAGTGAGCTTTCCAGGATCTGGACCTGCTGAACGGAAGCTGTTGAACTCCAGCTCTAAAATAAGCTCAAAGAGAAGGGCTAGAGAAGCCTTGGCGGGAGACGCGGCGTTGCCTAGCAACTCACAGGCAGCGCTTGCGTCGGCAGCGTGCCCGGCCGCTGGACATCGTGGGAGCCTCGCTCACAGAGGTGCTTATTTCTGCCACCAGCACGGCATCAGTTTTACTCTCCTGCCTCCCTTCTGCTGTTTCACAGATCAGTTGATAACGATTTTTAACTTTTTTTAAAGATTTTTTTTTGGTGCGAGTCTTTTTATTGTCTTCACCGAATTTGTTTCCATTCTGCTTCTGGGTTACGTTTTGGTGGGGTATTTTTGGCCACAGGCATCTGGGATCTTAGTCGCTTAACCAGGAATTGAACCTGCGCCCTCTGCTTTAAAAGGCCAAGCCTTAACCTCTGGAGTCTGAGAGGGAGGGACGGGAAGTCCCAATGATGATTTTTTGATGTCCAAGGTTGGTAAATACTATTGAATGTCTGACACGTTGGAAGGGCTTTCACGTCACATGAAGATTCAGAGGGGAGAGAAGGAGAGGGAGATTAGAGGCGAACAAAACAGACCATTTTACTCCCTGGTCCAGTGAAGGCGAAGGAAGAGCAATGTCTCATCGCCTGCGGACGGATGAGAAGAAAGAGCAAGGAGACAGCTGCAGCTAGGAAGACGGCGACTGACATCCCAACAGCACCACCCGTAATGTCCCACACTGGAAGCCACTGAGCGGGGACGGCACCGTCGCCATCACCGTCACCAGGATGAGTGCTGGCCAGCCAGGTCTGCCCCGCTGGCCGGAGAGTCCCCTCCACTCTGCGCAGCGTCAGCAGAGGCAGGAGCCGTCAGAGTGGGGCGTGGCGATGGGCTAAGACGATCCAAAGGGTGGTGCCAATTTAAAATTCGAAAAAGGTTGAGCGGTCGACAGAAGGCCGTGATTCCTCACCGGGAGCAGTTTTGCCACCAGAGGGACACTCGGCAATGTCCGGAGGGGCTTCTGGTTGTCACAGCTGTGGGGGAGAGGGAGCTGCTGGAATTCTGCAGGGAGCGGCCAGGAATGCTGCTGAGCAGCGTGTAACAGACGCGGAGAACTGTCCGGTCTGAAACGGCAGCAGTGCCGAGGCTGGGAAACCCTGATGTAAGGGGATTTTTCAACCTGATAAACCCGGGGAGATTGACTGGATTTCCCAGTGACCACCGCACAGGCCCTTTTCTTAACGACCACGTGGTGACGCCTACTCACGCCAGCTTCCAAGATCCCCGTTCTGCGTCCTGCAGCCGCACAGTTGTAGCTTGAAATAGGTTAGTTCCGCCGCGGACACTGGCAAATAGAGCAAAGCAGGGTTCTGTTTCTCCAGGCAGCACGCCCTGCAAAGCTCATTTTAGATGACTGCAAGCACAACCCAGGCTTCCGGGGCGGCTCAGACGGAGAAGAGTCTGCCTGCAATGCGCGAGAGCCGGGTTCAATTCCTGGGTCCAGAAGATCCCCGAAGAAGGGAATCGCAGCCCCCTCCAGTCTTCTTGCCTGGGGAATCCCATGGACAGAGGAGCCTGGAGGGCTACAGTCCACGGGGTCACAAAAAGTCGGACACGACTGAGCGACTAACACACACAGAGAGCGCGTAGCTCGGCGCCTCCGTTTGGGAGGAGGAAGACTGATCCTCTCGCTTTTTCTGTCCTTCCCCCTCCTCCCTCCCTCTTCTTCGGTGGGTTTTTAAAGGGCACTACCCTTCACCGCACAAGTGCAAGTCACTAAATCCTTAATGCCCGTGCTTTCATCCTGAGCTTCTCAGAGGACAGCACGTGTCAGCATCACCTGGAGGGCCTCCTGATGGCGGGGCCCCACCTCCAGAGTTTCAGCTGCAGTAGGTCCGTGGGCCCAAGCCTGTGCGTGTCCCACGCGTGCCCCAGTGGAGCTGTGCTGCTGGCCTGGGGACCCCCTGCTGAGGGCCCAGTCCAGGCGGTCTGAGGGCGGCCTTGCTGACTCGCATCACGGTTTGGGGGAAGCAACCCAGCGGGGTTCCAGGTGAAGCGTCCGCTTCTCCCCGACACTCAGGATGTAGCCTCGCGAGATGTGAGCCGCCACTTGTCCGGGCTGCCTGTAGCTCTAACAGTTTTCTTCCTCTGGCCTCGGATGCTTGCGGATGAATCTTGAGATTATCACGTGTGAGAGTCAGTGAAATAATCTCAAATGTGGAGTGTGAAGGAAGAGGGCGAGTTTGCAAGAGCCAGCCAGAGCTTACCTGTGTGTGCCGACCAGTGGGCTGGGGACACAGAAACTTTTTTTAAGTCTAACTTTTGATTTTCTACTGGATTATAGCCGACTGATGATGTGATAGTTTCAGAGCCACTCAGCCATCCGCATCCACGCAGCCTTTCTCTCCCAGACGCCGCTCCCACTGAGGCTCGCATCGCACTGAGCGGAGTGCCCTGTGCTGCAGAGCAGGTCCTCCTTGGGGATGCAGTTTCCATGCAGCAGTGTGAACCCGTCCATCCAAACTCCCCATTACCCCTTCCTCCCCTCAGGCCCCCGCAACCTCAACTTCATTCTCTAAGTCTGTGAGTCTGTTTCTGCTTTGTAAATAAATTCGTATCATTCCTCTTTAGAACCCACATATAAGGCGTGTCACACAGTAGGTCTTCCTCTCCGTCTGACTTCCTTCACTCGGTATGACACAGGAGCATTTTGACAAGAAAAGTTTCTAAAAAATATGGGAAAAGGCTCAAAAGTGGAATAACTGAAAATAAATGAAATGTTGAAGACAGTTCTAGGATGGAGAAGACGGTTTCCGCCACGGTGATGGAAGCGGTGCGGGCGCTCGGGGCGACGCCCGGGGGTGGGCGCCTTCAGGCCCTTTTGCTCCGCCAGAAACCAGCTTCAGAGCAGGGCGCCCTCCCCCTCTGCTCCCTGCGGAGAAGACGCCAGCGAGGCAGGCGGGGGGAGCCCGAGGAGCGGAGCGCAGGCCGTGCAGGGCTTGCACTGCATCCCGGCCCGACGCCCCCCCGCCCCCCTCCCCGCCTTAGGCATCTCTCCATCGGATTCCAGCTGCAGAGCCCCCCTCTCCCAGCGCCTTTGCTGCCTCCAGAGAAGTGGAAATCACGGCTGCCCTCCTCTTTGTGATGCTAAGCAGTTGAGCTGCCCTCAGCTACCTTGAGCCCTGCCACCAGCTGGCCGAGGCTCCCAGAAGACCCCTGCAGGGCTCGTCATCAGGACCGGCCACTTACAGAGGGATTTTACCAGAAGGGTCCTGGCAGGAACAGATGGAGCGCTCTGCTGGGGTGATTTGAGGAGAATTTAATTGAGGGGCCATTTGCAAAGGCGCAGGCAGGGTTTCTGGGAAATAAGTTCAAGGTGGGAAGGGCGGGCTGGCTTTCTACCCCTGGGCAGGCAGAATCCTCAGACGACCTTCAGTGACTCCCCTGCTCTTGAATGTGGCTTGTTGTTGCTCAGTCACTCAGTCGTGTCCGACTCTGAGACCCCATCGCCTGCAGCCCGCCAGACCTCCCTGTCCTTCGCTATCTCCCAGAGTTTACTCAAACTCATGTCCATTGAGTCACTGATGCCATCCAACTATCCCATCCTCTGTCAGCCCTTTCTCCTGTTGCCCTCAGTCTTTCCCAGCATCAGGGTCTTTTCCAGTGAGTCAGCTCTTTGCATCACGTGGCCAAAGTATTGGAGCTTCAGCATCGGTCCTTCCAATGAATGCTCGGGACTGATCTCCTTTGGGATGGACCAGTCATGCCTGACTGATTGGATCTCCTTGTAGTCCAAGGGACCCTCAAGAGTCTTCTCCTGCACCAAGCATCAGAAGCATCCATCCTTCGGCACTCAGCCTTATTTAGCCCTTGAACGTGGCTGGACGCTGTGATTTGCTTCTAGCCAGTAGGAGAGAGCAGGGTGACGCACGCTTCCCCTGTGGTTCAGTGATGCGGGGGAGGTTCTCCTGCCAGCCCAGAGGGAGGGAGCTGCCCTGCTGGGAGAGGGGCTGAGAAGCAGGGAAGTCCAGTGTCCTCTGAGAGCTGGGAGTGCCTCCTGGCTGACAGGCAGCAAGAAAGCAGGGACTTCAGTCCTTTCACCATGAGAAACTAAATTTTGCCAGTAATCACGAGAGCTTAGAAGAAGCCTCCAGGCTCCAGAGGTGAACAGGCTGGGCCACTCCTAAGCCACTGCCCTGGGAGGTGCGGGCTGGAGGAGCCTGCTGAGCCCAGACTCGGACCCATAGGAACCGTGTCGTGAACTGAACGTGTGCGTCCCCGTCCCTAACCCAGTGTGATGGGGTTGGAAGGCGGGGCCTTTCGAGATGATCAGCTCGTGGAGGCAGAGCCCTTGTGCGCGGGTTACTGCGCTCACGACACAGACCAGAGAGCTTTCTTGCCCCCTTTCTGCCACGTAGGGACGTAAAGAGAATACACTGCCGTGTTTGAAATGGACTGTCAACGAGGACCTCCTGTAGAGTGCGGGGAACTCTGCTCAATGTCATGCGGCAGCCTGGATGGGAGGGGAGTTTGGGGGAGAAGGATACATGTATATGTATGGCTGAGTCCCCTTGCTGTCCACCGGAAACTGTCACAACACTGTTAATAGGCTATGAAAAGTAGGGGAAGTGTTAGACCAGTCGTGCCCGACTGTTTGTGATTTCATGAACTGTAGCCCCGCCAGGCTCTTCTGTCCATGGAATTCTCCAGGCGAGAACGATGGAGTGGGTAGCCGTTCCCTTCTCCAGTTAATAAGCTATACTCCAATACCAAATAAAAAGTTCCCCTAAACAGAACGTGGCTATCTGCCCCTGAAAGAGGACCCTGAGCAGAACCCAAGGGTGCTGGCACCCTGACCTCAGACCTCCCAGCATCCAGATCTGTGAGCAATAAATGTCTGTTATTCATAAGCCACCCACTGTGTGGGACATTGTCATAGCAGCCTGAATGGAGGAAGGCTGTGCAACACTGAATGTGTGTTGCCTTAAGCCACTCTGTGCTAATTTGTTACGCAGCACTGATAGCTGTTACAGCCCCTTCAGGTCCCAAAGGCCAGGGCAGGGAGCAGTCCCCCAAAGGGAGGGCAACTTGAGCAGAGCCGTGGCCTGTCGGCGCGAGCAGCCTCCGGTGGGGCTGGAGGATGTGGCTGCGGCCTCACATTCCTGACCCCACCGCCTGAATGGGAGTGCTCCCGACAGCAAACCCAGCCAGCAGGCAGCAGGGTAGGGCTGGCAGTGACGTCTGATGGGTCAGCTTCCTGGGGCATAAAGCGTGTGGAGAAGCGTGGACTGCAGAGTTAGAGGCGCAAACGGAATAGACATCTGGGACCCGGGCATTCTCAGACCAGCTACGGGAAGAAGAAGAGTTTTCCTCCATCTTCTTACTTATATAGATGCACAGCCAAAAACAAGACAAAACCGGAAAAAAAAAAAAATAGAATTAAGGGTTTTGGCTCCACGGTAAAATTAGTAAACAAAAGTATATTAAATGTTGATTGTAAGTGAGCTAATCAAACCATTATCTTTACATAACTTGCTTTTACTCAAGAGGCCCCTGTACTCTAATCACAAGTTCGACCCTAGCATTGTTTAAAGTCTACAGAGAGACAATTCATGGAATAAGCCTGGTTATAAGTCAGACAGCTCTGTAGTTACTGGGTAAATGAGATGTCTCTAGAGAACAGTTTCACTGTTCTTCTTTTCCCCTAGTTCTTCCTTAGAAGATACAATTTATTCACTTCTCTGATAAGAAGGGATTTGCTTAAACACACTGTATCTTACTTTGTAGCCACAGAGTTGAAGACTTGTGGAACCTGCCTGCCAGTGCAGAAGGTGCAAGAGACAAGTGTTTGATCCCTGGGTCGGGAAGATCCCCGGAGAAGGGAATGCCACCCACTGCAGTGTTCTTGCTGGAGAATCCCGTGCACGGAGGAGCCTGGTGGCTGCCGTCCATGGGGCCGCAGAGCCGGCCGCTGAGGTCCCAGAGCTGGACGCTGAGCAGCTGAGCTGCGCCACCACCGTTTCCTAGGGCTGCCGTGACCCAGCGCCGGCGGCTGAGTGCTTCCAACACAGACACGCATTGTCTTGCACTTCTGGCCACAACAAGCCCGAGATCCAGGCAGGGCTGACTCCTTTCAAGGCCCGAGGGGGTGTCTGTCCCTGCGTCTCTCTGAGTCTCTGGTGGCCTCAGGCGCCCCTTGTCTGCAGGTGATACTCTCCCTGTCTTCACCTGGCTTCCCTCTATGTGAATCTGTCTCGTGTCTAAATTTCTGTTTTTTAATGAGGAAAGCTATACAGCATTAGCGCCCACTCTGATGACCTCATCTTAATCATCCACAAGACCCCAGTTCCAGATAAGGGCACGTTCACAAGTCCTGGAGATTAGGGTTAGAATATCTTTCTTGGGGCAGGGGATACGTAAGTCAATCCAAAAGAGGCTCTAATGCCAACCTACAGTTTAAAGGCAAAGTCATGTTCAAGATCAGAGAGTCATGTCTTTCTGCTTTGCCCTACTCACTTCATCTGGGGAAACTGGGAAATATCCTTTCATGCGAACTGTTCCAGGGAAAGCTACTACATAAACATTAAATCATTAAAAAAATAAATGGGACTCACAGGTGGGTGGGAGGCCCTATTTGTATATTTGTACACTTTTTTTTTTTTAGTGTTTGCAGGGCCAGAGTTAAAAAAGGGGAAATAACGTGTGACATGATTTACTTTCCCTCTGAAGGATGTTGGCTGCAGCAGAGGACGCTTACATTGCTGTTTATTGATCTTTCTTTATTCCCTCTTTGTTGTTGCTCTAAGAATAAGAACAGTGTTTTTTCCTAAGTGCGTTAAGATGGCATCATAGAAGAGATTTCTGTAATGAAGCAGTTTGGTTCTTAAAAAAAAAGCAAGAGAGACGAAAGTGGCCATTCTTTGCCTACTTTGAAGACCCCAGCGCCTCTGCGTCCTTTCCCGTCCTGTCTGTCGGGTGGTGTGGTCTGGTGGCTGTACACTCTGTACAGAATGGCTTCTTTGTAGTCAGGCTCCCTTGCTGAAATAATATCCTGTAATTGCTCAGTCCTCCGCGGCCTGAGAAGACGCACCAGCAGCACGTTTGGGAAGCTGTCTTGCCTTTTCCGGCTCCTCCTCGTATCTGGCCCGTCAGTCAGCCAAACAATCAATCAGAAGACATCCCGCCTCTGCATGGAGCCACTCACAGAGCTTTTCGGGGCTGGCTTGGGAGTGGGGTATGAAAAGGGGGTCATTACTTTCTGTGACACATGTTTCTTCAGATCCACTGCTTTTAAAAATGATATTTTTATTCAAATTAGTTGCAGTCAAAGGAAAGCAAGTACAGAGAAGCGTTCATTAACGCCCGGCCTCCTGCTGGCCTGGAGCGAGTCTGCTTCTGAAGCAGGCGGCCTAAACGCTGATCCGCCCCCGAGGTGCCCCGGCTGCGTTCATCAGGACGTTGTTAATTTGCTTAATGGTGCGCTGTCCACAGCTCTCACATGCGGCCGCCAAAAAGCAAGGATGCTCCACGTTTGGACTGCGGCTGCGTTTTCTCCTTTAGTTCAGGGAACATGGAAAAGCAGGTCGTAGGTGGGGACGTCTCATCAAGGTGGAGCCTCACGGTTCCTGTTGCAGGAGCTTCCAACCTCCTTGAATTTAGGCTAAAATTGAATGTCCGTCTGAATGAATGGGTGTCTGTGAACACATCAGTGGACGTGTGTGAGCTTAAATCATCTGCTGCTGCTGCTGCTAAATCGCTTCAGTCGTGTCCGACTCTGTGCGACCCTGTGCACTGCAGCCCACAAGGCTCCTCCGTCCGTGGGATTCTCCAGGCAAGAGTACTGGAGTGGGGTGCCATTGCCTTCTCCGTTAAATCATCTACCTTCCTATAAAACAGAGCGTATTGGGAGCTCACATAACCTGCTGAAATAACCAGGTGAAACTGTCGTAAGCTCCTCCCTGAGGTTTTTCCTTAGTACTTTCTGCTCTTAAGTATGTTTGGCCCGTGGTGTCTGGTCCGCATCCAAGAACAGATAACTCTTAGCAGCACCAACACAGAATGGGGGCAGGGGTGGCAGCTCAGAGGTGTGGTCAGATAGGTGCACGTCCAGCCTTACCAAGCCCAAAGTCACGTCGCAAAGAAACATGGGGGTGAGGTTCCAACCGGCCGTCTTGCCTGTGACTCATGCCCTTGACCACAGTGATCAGTAGGCCTCCTTCTGGCCCCCCCGACTCACTCTGGAGATTATTATTTTGCCAAACTTTGCCAAGCCATGTGAGATGGCACCAGAGGGGTGCAAAATGAGCTTTAAAAGTGTTTTCCAGACTTCCCTCATGGTAGAGTGGTTAAGACTCCGAGCTTCCAAAGCAGGAGGTGCAATTTCGATTGCTGGTCGGGTCGGGGAGCTGGGACCCCATGTGTCGGCGAGGCATGGCCACACATAGGTAGATTAAATTACGGCGTTTCCTCTGCGTCCTTCCTCCAGGGGAAACACGCTGACTAGTGACTGGTGACTCGGAAGACTGTGTTTTCCAGGAGTGACAGGAATGGTAAAGGCTCCCGTTACTTTTCATCAGGAATAGAGCTGTAAGTAACCAGCAAGCGAGATATTGAGGGGCAGAAGTCCTTGCCAAAGGCGAAACCGGCACATAATTGTGCAGTTCCAATGACCTCAGTGTAATGGATCACTTTAAAAAAAGGGTGTTTTTTTTTTCTGCATTTCATGAATACATTTTGTGTTGTATCTGTTCCAAATAAGACCTCAAGATCTGTACACACTGCAGTTTGGAGAAAGCCTATTTATACTCTTATCTTTGAATTTAAGTAGACAAAGAGAAATTTACAGTGGAGAAGACAAAGAGACAGGCAGTGTAAATTATGAACACTGTGTGGTAAAATGCAAAACGATTGTTTATGCAGGATTAATGGAGCTGATGTTCAGCCCACAGATCAGCTATACGCAGATTAACGAAAGGTATTTACGTGAAAGGACTTGCGAATTTGTGTGGTTGACAGAATGTTATTCACCGTAAAAAAGTTAATTTAATGAAAGTATACTCTCAGTGAGAGAGAGAGCGGGGCGTGGCCACTACAATCAATATAAAAAGTATTGAGTTTGGTGTCCACAAGGCTCAGAGATACCAAGTTCCCAGAGAATGAACCTTCATGCATATTCCAGCATTTTCTCCAACACAGACTGTGTAACACTTGACAGCTATGCATTACCTTGCAGATTTTAAAAGCGAGAAGCTGGCAATGGACGGAGTCTGCATGGTGTGGGGGAAAGGTGATGGTTTTCAGAAGCAGACAGCCTAAAACCCTACATCTGCTGCTAAGCTAGGTGAACTTGGACTCCCTGGAATCTCACCAAGCCTCAGTTTCCCCTTCTGTAAGACGGGAACATTCATTCCTCACTCGGTCATTCAGCCAGCAGTTGCTATGTGCTGCCGATGTGCCAGCCGCAGTTCCAGGCCCTAGAAACACAGTACTGAGCAACAGCACAGCCCTGTCTTAAGGGCGGCAGATCCCAGAGGAAAGAGACAGCAAGTCCAGCAGGAGATACAGAGATACGCCAAGGGCTCACGCGAAGTCACTCCTTCGTGGCCGACTCTGTGACCCCACGGACCGTAGCCCGGCAGGCTCCTCTGTCCATGGGATTCTCCAGGCAAGAAGACTGCAGTGGGTTGCCGTGGCCTCCTCCAGGGGATCTTCCCCACCCGGGGATCAAGCCTGCGCCTGTCACGTCTCCTGCACCGGCAGGTGGGCTCTCTACCACTAGCGCCGCCCGGGAGGCCCACATGTCAGGTGGGGGCTGAGGCTTGGTATTCGTGTCCTTGGAGTGCCAATTTCGGGTAACAGCGTGCCACAAACTGAACAGCTAAAATGACAGACATGTATTCCCTCACAGTTCTGGAGGCTGGAAGTCTAAAACCAAGTGTCGGCAGGTCCAGAATGTTCTAAGGAAGGGTGACTTTCTGCCTCTCCCCAGTCTGGTGGCTGCCTGTGGTCCTGGGCTCACAGCTACGTCACTTCCACCTGCCGCCACTCAGAGTCACACAGCCTTCCTGCGTGTACAGCGGTGGGCCCTCTTTTCTTCTAAGGACCCCAGTCATACTGGATTCAGGGCCCTCTTAAGCCTATAATGTCATTTTAGCTCCTTACACCTGCCAAGACCCTATTTCCAAATAAGGTCATGTTCTGGGTGGACGTGAATTTGAGGGGGACACTCTTTGTGAAAAAGCTGGCTTAAAATTCAACATTAAAAAACTAAGATCATGGCATCTGGTCCCATCACTTCATGGCAAATAAATTGGGAAACAATGGAAACAGTGAGAGACTTTATTTTGGGGGGCTCCAAAATCACTGCAGATGGTGACTGCAGCCATGAAATTAAAAGACGCTCGCTCCTTGGAAGAAAAGCTATGACCAACCTACACAGCACATTAAAAAGCAGAGACATTACTTTGCCGACAAAAGTCCGGCTAGTCAAAGCTATGGCTTTTCCAGTAGTCATGTATGGATGTGAGAGTTGGACTATAAAGCTGAGTGCCTAAGAGTTGATGCTTTTGAACCGTGGTGTTGGAGAAGACTCTCGAGAGTCCCTTGGACAGCAAGGAGATCCAACCAGTCCATCCTAAAGGAAATTAGTCCTGAATATTCATTGGAAGGACTGATGCTGAAGCTGAAACTCCAATACTTTGGCCACCTGATGTGAAGAGCTGACTCATTGGAAAAGATTCTGATGCTGGGAAAGATTGAAGGTGGGAGGAGAAGGGGGGCGACAGAGGATGAGCTGGTTGGATGGCATCACCGACTTAATGGACATGAGTTTGGGTGGCCTCCGGGAGTTGGTGATGGACAGGGAGGCCTGGCGTGCTGAGGTCCATGGGGTCGCAGGGTCAGACACGACTGAGCGCCTGAGCAACAGGCATACCTGGGTTGTGTCTCTTGTTGCCTGGATTACCTTGCTGTCCCAGCTCTCAGACAGCACACTGAGAAATTTCTCCCTCTGGGTTTGGTTTGGCTGGCTCCTCCAACCAAGAAGTTCTTTCCTGCCTAGCCAGCCACCTGACTAAGGGTCTGATGTTCTTCCACTGCTGAAGGGGCTGCGTTCCAGGGCTTGTATCGGTTCACGTCCTCAGGTGAGCTCCCATAGGGAGAGCTCCCGCTAACCCAGGACACCTGCACAGCAAGGCGATGCCTGCAAAAGCCGCAGAGCGAGGAAGCCTGCGTGGGTGGGAAACAGACCTCGTGTCTTAGGTTCTGTGCTCACTGCCAGTTATCTCTGAAGAGTCTCTGGCGCCCTGGAGAGGAGCATGGCTAGGTTCTAGAAACCTCTCTCAGGCCTTTTACTTCCAAAGTGGCCCTGTGATTGATGCAAGCCAATGGCCCTTGAATGTTTACATGTCTTTTGAAACTGAGCTCATTGTTGTAATTGTTGTTTGAAAACCATTTGGATGAGTGGGAGGGGTATAAGGTGAGGTTGTGAATGAATGCATTGCCCATAAATGAATCCTCAGTCCATCTCTCGGGTTGTTTATCAAGCATCACAAGCCTTTACAAATATCTTCTTGTTTTGTTCCCATTTCGTCATGTCCCCTCTTGTGTTCAGTACGTGGATTGTGGAACGATGTTTTACTGCTCTGCGGAGCTTCCTGTGATGTGCTTGGTGGGCGTGGGGAGGCATTGTAATGCTTCGCTTAAGAAACTCTGAGCCTCGGGGCTGGGGAAAAACTGCATCCCCCCAACTCCACCCCCCAAGAGTATTCATTTGCTTGACACCCCAGGGGAGAAACTGCTAAATATACTGACACAAAAATGTTTGCTAACCAGGCTATTTAAGGCGTCATTAATGGACTTGGGTAAGCTTTTTTGAATTCCAAATTGAAATTATTCTTTTTTTTTTTGAACTTTTTATTTTGTATTGGGGTATAGCCAGTTAACAATGTTGTGATAATTTCCAGTGGACAGCAAAGGGTCTCATCCACCCACATACGTGTCCATTCTCCCCCAGACACCCCTCCCGCCCAGGCTGCCATATAGCACTGTCGAAGCCGTTCTTCTCACCCGTTCCTATGTCTGAGATGGAAACGTCTGGAAGGCAGCAATAACTGACACAAGCTTGGCAGCGAAGTGTCATGATGCGCTTCTGAGAAACACAGCCAGCGCTTCTGCAGCCGTGCCTCCGCTTGGGGGGTGTGGAAGCACAGCGGGCTCTGCTAGAAAGAGGGGCTCATCTGCGGAGCGACGAGGGAGCACCTGCCACCAGCTGCGCTCGGCCCTGAAGCCAAGCCTTGAACGCGACTCAGCAGAAACGGAATAGTGAGCTTTCCCCGCGTTTGCTTTCGTTTAAGGTGAGATTTAACGTGACATCCGTAGTCTTTGATGCACCCACAGGGAAAAGCGATTTCCTTCGGTTAGTTTTTTGGTCCTTCCATTTGTTTGGGGCGTCCTAGGACCGCAGCCTCGGCCTGGCAGCCGGGAGCGCGGCCGGAAGGCAGAGCCTGGCCAAGCCGGGAGCTTCAGTTCAGGCGTCTCTGACACGGACAATGCCACCCCTTGTGTGGCAGACAAAGCCAGCGCAGGCTTTGTGTGGGATTGCTGGTGACGACATGCCCCCAGGCCCACGTTCCCATTAGCGCAGGGTTTGCGCGACTGCGTGCTTACCAGAAGCAGGGTCACAGCGATTGTGCGGTGTCCTGGAAAAACCCAGGATCCTTCCAAAACCCTTTGAAAACGCGAGGCTCATTAGAAGGCGTGAACGTGGCCCTCAGGCGGGAGTGCCCTCCTTAGAAAGCTGTCACTGTTTATCCAACGTCTGGGCCTCGGGCTTGCTGAGCGCGACCTCCCCTGGTTGAGACGCCCGTTTCTCTCGGGTTTCTCAGCTGCTCTTTTAATGCAGTCCCTTTCTCCACTGACGCTCTAAATGACATTTATGAAATGTTTGTCTTAGACCCTTCTCTCGTTTCCTTGGCACCTTTTCCTGTAAAGCTAATTCTCTTCCAGTCTTCCTGTTCCTGTTCAGTCGCTAAGTCGTGTCTGACTCTTTGCGACCCCACGGACTGCAGCACGCTAGGCCCCCCTGTCCATCACCAACTCCCAGAGTCTGCTGAAACTCATGTCCATTGAGTCGGTGACGCCATCCAACCATCTCATCCTCTGTCGTCCCCTTCTCCTCCTGCCTTCAATCTTTCCCAGCATCAGGCACTTTTCCAATGAGTCAGCTCTTTGCATCAGGTGGCCAAAGTATTGGAGTTTCAGCTTCACCATCAGTCCTTCCAATGAGTATTCAGGACTGATTTCCTTTAGGACGGACTGGTTGGATCGCCTTGCTGTTCAAGGGACTCTCAAGAGTCCAGTCGAACTCCAATCTAAATAATTACAAAATCTCTGTTCCAAACCTCGTCTTATCTGAGCTCTGACCTCTCATTGGTGATCGCCTGAATACCTTGCTTCTACTAAAACTGAAACTAGACTTCACATCCAACTTATTTCCCCTCTTCCCTCCTCCCAGCAAAAAATGCAGCCCTTCTTATTTTCAAAGCTTAATTTCCGCTCCCGTCAGTGTCACACCTGATGAGCACAAGAGCTACACCCTCAGCCTGGCAGCTTCCTGCTCCCCATTTTCCCCTCCCTAAGAGCAAGTGTTTCCAGTTCTTTTAGCCTTGCTGGGGGTGGGGTGGGGCAGCATTTTCTCCTTGTCACAGGAAACCTGTGTTGCTCCTTGCATTTTTCCATTTTAGGCGTGGCCTGGCTCACCACCCCCACACACTGTCCACGAGTCCTCCCCAGACGCTTCAGTCCCAAGGCTGGTTAGACTGACTTTCCACAATCCCTTTGGCCACGTGCGCACATGCTGCTGAGTAATGCGTGTTTTTAAGGGCTTTTCACTCTCTTGTGGGGATGTGCGACGTTAAGCCCACCTTCATTTGTGCTTAGCTGTCCCCTATCTGCGACTCTCTATTTTATCTGTTTTTTTCCAGAGAATAAACTCTGAAGGGGCTCATCATCAATGGTTTCAAACTGTGGTGCTGGAGAGGACTCTTGAGAGTCTCTTGGTCAGCAAGGTGATCTAACCAGTCGCCTTAGGAAATCCTAAAGGAAATCAGTCCTGACTTCTTTGGAAGGACTAATGCTGAAACTCCAATACTTTGGCCACCTGATGTGAAGAGCTGATTCCTTCGAAAAGACCCTGAAGCTGGGAAAGATTGAAGGCAGGAGGAGAAGGGGACGACAGAGGATGAGATGGTTGGATGGCATCACCCACTCGATGGACGTGATTTTGGGCAAACTGCAGGAGATGGTGATGGACAGAGAGGCCTGGCAAGCTGCAGTCCATGCGGTCGCAAAGAGTCGGGCTTGACTGAGCGAATGAACCGCAGACTCTGAAGGGCAATCGATGTCTCGCAGGGAAGGCCAGTGTTACAGATCTGGCGATACCGGTGCCTCCTGAATAGACCGGCGGCCTCCTCTTTTACAGGCCCCTCTCCGCCTCCCGGAGGAGCCTGGGTCCGTAGCCCTGTGTCCCCAGGAGCCCCGCCCACACGGGAGGCTCCCCTGCCCTCCTGCCTACCCGGCCAGCGCCCCCTCAGGTCTTCAGCCCCCAGACCTGTGCTGCCTTCCTTCCCCCACCCCCTCCCTCGCTTCCTTCCTTCCGTCTCTTTATCACTTTAACGTCCACTACCATTTTTGTGGGATTTCTTGAGAGATCAGAGTTCAGTGAGTATTTCGGTCTGCTTTCTCTAGCCAGAAACTGGTCTTGTTCTTAATCGAGGTTGTGTATAAGACAACTTTGCGGATATTTTCCCTCACTAGCTCTTCCGCAAATGCGTCCTTTACCATCGTTCCTTGGTCTTTTCCTGGTCGTGGTCCAGGTTCAGGGTGCTGGTGACCGGTTTCTGGGATGAGCGCGCCCAGGGACAGCTGGGCTGTTAGGCCTGCTGCCCCGCTGACTCGTGCTGCGCACGTCCAGGGCGGCCCACCTGCTCTTCCCGCACGGCCACACTGCCCGGCCAGGTTTTGCACTGTCTTCCAATGACTGGGAGTTCCTCATTCTCTGACATGGGCCTCAAATGTCGCATTTCTGTTAGCAAATAGCAAAGAGAAGACATGAGGACCTGTCTTCCCACTGATGGGTAAATTTGCACTGCAGTGCCTTTTGTGTCTTTTTCTGGACGAGAAGCCACAAGGAACTGAACTTTATGTGGGCCACAAGCAGGGTGACTCCTACCTTCTTATGGGTGCGCTGGTCACCAGCACGGAAACTCAGTCAAGGGACCACAGACTCCTCTAGAGGAGAAGGTGAGACCTGAAGAGGTAAACTGCACAGGAAGTCAGCTGTGCGCTCTGCTGGGGCCCTCGGCATGACTGACTTCTCCTTGTCCCCCAGGACCCGCTGAGCATCACCTCTTATAGGAAGACTTCTTTCACTGCCAGCCCACCCTTCTGGGTTGATTTGAGAATGTGTTTAAAAACACTTATGTATTTACTTGGCTGCATCAGGTGCTAGTGAGGTCGCGTGGGATCTGCCGCAGCTCCAGGACTCTCTAGGTGCCTGGGCTTGGCTGCTCCACGGCGTGCAGGACTGTAGTTCCCCGACCAGGGATTGAACCCACATCCCATGCGTTATCAGGCAGATTTTGGACTCCTAGACCAGCAGGGAAGTCCCTGATTTGAGGATCTTTACTGATGCCCCAGATCAAAGTGTGCTTACCCTCATTGTTGAGGATTCCTACTCAGTTCTTACTCTTGTAGCAGCCCTTCTCCTAAAACATCCTCCTTTCAGATGGTTATATTACCACACAAGTGGCAAGGTTGCTGTACACTATAATCACTTTGATCGAACTTGGATAGCCTTCAGGTCTCTGTGGCAATATACGCAAGTCTTAGTGTGGGCTGTTTCTACATATGGCTACTTTCAGCAGGGTTTTCATTTTGGAGATTTTGTCCTCAAATTCTTTGAGGGGGAGCCCCTAACCAGAGTGGCCTGTATCCTGATGATGTCTACCATGTGTCTAGCTCCCAGACTTCCCGGGAGAATTGGGCCAAGTGATGTACACACACGAAAATACTGTCAGCAGGATGTGCCAGAAGGACATAAGGCCTTGTTTTTGCAACACCTCCTAGTCTTTGTTTACAGTCCCACCTGAAGTTTGGATTAGAAAATGCCTTCTAATCTGAGAAAAAAATCAGCAATTTAATACACCTATAGATGTATATTTAATGCAAGCTGTCTTATGTATCTAAAAGTACAATGATTAGAGTTTTATCAGCTTTTACTTTTTTGGGGGGGGATGGGCTTAAGATTTTATCATTTGAAAGTGCCTATCTCACCCATCCTGCACAATATTAAAAAAACAAATCAAACTTGTGTTCAGTTCTACATAAAAACTCTGATTATTTTGTAACTATAATTAGTTTAAAATGCACCTGAAGTAGATTACAGAAGGGCTTCTGGTAAAGCTGATGGCTGAGTGGTAAAGAGCCTGCCTGCCAGTGCAGGAGATGCAGGTTCATCCTTGGGTTGAGAAGATCCCTGGAAAAGGAAACAGCAACCCACTTCAGTATTCTTGACTGGGAAATCCCACGGACAGAGGCTGGTGAGCCGCAGTCTACGGGGCGGCTCACAACAGTCAGACACAACTTAGTGACTGAACAACAGACTGCAAATACAAAAAAATACTGTAAATTAACTAACACTTATTGTGGAAATTTTATGTACCTTCCTGTGTCTTTCAGTTGTGGACTATGGGTCTCGAATTTAAAAAAAATTTAATACATGAACCAAAGCTCGTTTTTTCCTTACTCTTTTTGGTATTGATATTCACTATAAATCTCATCAATCAACCTTGACTATACTACTTATATCTGAGTAGGGAAAATATAAATATGAGCTTTCCCACTCTATTATCCTTCAGCGTCCTTTGCCTGATTTAAATCTTAACATGCACCAGTTTCACAGTTCAGTTCTTATACTTTTATGTACCAGAAACCAAGTAGGTTACAATTCTAGAAAACATATGTTAACATTAGTATCAACCTTCAGAATACAAAAAAGGTGTAATGGGAAAATGTTCATTCTTTGAAATATTACAGGGGCAAAAAACAGCTATTGTCAGATTTTGAGTTTTTCCTATTTTTTAATGTTAAAAATTGTATATACTCCAATAAGGGAATATCAGCCCCTTTCTCCTTTCTTACCTCCTTCCCGCCTGCCTTCACTACCCCCATCCTTCTTTCCATTCCCAGGTTATGTGATTCTAAAGGAAGAAACTTCAGTTTGAGAAGCTGATTCCTGATGAAGAACCTAGGGCATCTGCTTTTATAAGAGCAATGCTGGTGGGCAGGTGGGTACTTCTAAAATTGTAGATCCAAGAGGAAGGTTTATGGATGATGCCCTATCACCGTATTCCTCATACTTACTTACAAAGAGCTGGCTTGCAGCAGATGCCAGGTCAGACTTCCTTGAATGAGCTCGTCTGCATAACTGGACCACCCCAATTCGGATCATGTCACTGTATGGCCCAAGTCAATAAATGCAACTCAGGTTAAGTCCAGACCCACAAGCTCACATGGGGCTCAGACAAGGAGACGCAGGCTCTGGTCCCTGTGCTTCTGCCCAGAACTTTGACCTTACAGGGAAAATGTAGATGCGAAGACGCATGGACAAAGTGGGAAGGTGAACGCCTTTCTACTCCTCTTCCAGGTTTTGCTGCCAGTTTTCGAGTCGTCCCCATATACTCACCTAGCTTCCCTTCCTCTCTAGCCATGTGACCCTAGAAAAGACGCTGAGCCTTTCTGAGCTCTTCCCTACAATAAGAATCATATGTAGGTCTTAAAGGGGTTAAAGGGATCACATTCGAAAACCTGCCACAGGCTTGGCAGTGATCTGGCAGGGGCTGCCGGCTGCAATGCAGAGCACCAGGCTAAATTCAAATCTCAGGCAGTGACACGCTTCACGTACGTATGTGCACACGTGGCAGTCACCGCGTCTCGTCCTGTATTTGCGAGGCCTGGCCACCCCCATCATGGCACGTTATGTTTCCGCATGAAACATGCGTTTGGTGCATGTTTCCTTGATAAGCGTTTCCTCATTACCACTTCCTCACAAGATCATCTACAAAGAGCGGCAGATGCTGCCTGGTTTAAATGTTGCTAAATTGTGGTTGAAGGACAGAGAGATAAGGAAAGATGACTCTCGCAAAATCCGCTTTTACCATATTTTTATTTCCACAAATACTAAAAAAAAAAAAACCCAAAACCATAAAAATGCTGAAGGCCAGCCTAGTGTCCCACCTGATTCACTTTCTGGAGCTTAAATCAATCATGGTTCTTCAAAGTGATGCATTTTTATCTAGACATTTATATTATCTTTATAGTGCATTTTTTCATGTTTATAGCAGTTTTCAGTGAGAAAAGTGGGACAGGAAATTGTAACATCATTATGATCTTGACACCATTAAAGTACACAGAAAAAAATCTAAAGGAAATATGTGGAAATAACTCTGGGTCATTGGATTTTTTTTTTTTTTGCTCAACTTTGTATCTTTATAGTTTTCTATATTGACCAAACTTTATAATGAACTGATTACTCTTAAGTAATATTTAAAGTTCTCTCTTAAATTACTTCAGATTTTTAATTTTTCAACTGTTTTACATTAGAAATAAAATTTTAATGAGTTAAGTGGTGGGAAGCTTTAATTTTTTTATTAAAAAAATTTTTTTTTTAGGAAGCTTAAGGTCCGTCTAGTCAAGGCTATCGTTTTTCCAGTAGTCATGTATGGATGTGAGAGTTGGACTGTGAAGAAGGCTGAGCGCCGAAGAATTGATGCTTTTGAACTGTCGTGTTGGAGAAGACTCTTGAGAGTCCCTTGGACTGCAAGGAGATCCAACCAGTCCATTCTGAAGGAGATCAGCCCTGGGATTTCTTTGGAAGGAATGATGCTGAAGCTGAAACTCCAGTACTTTGGCCACCTCATGTGAAGAGTTGACTCACTGGAAAAGACTTTGATGCTGGGAGGGATTGGGGGCAGGAGGAGAAGGGGACGACAGAGGATGAGATGGCTGGATGGCATCACTGACTCGATGGACGTGATGAGTGAACTCCGGGAGTTGGTGATGGACAGGGAGGCCTGGCGACTCCCTCAGACGTGTCCGACTCCTTGCGAATCCATGAATCGCAGCACGCCAGGCCTCCCTGTCCATCAAATTCAGATTGTAGCAAAACCATACAGTTGATCTTGAAAAAACAAAAACCTTTGTTCTGAAGTATAAAACAAACAGTAAAGTGTATCAAGCACAAATGTATGACCGAACACGTTTTTTTAAAACAGAGACCCAAAGGCCCACTGCCTGGGTCAATACACAGGACACTGTCAGTGTCCCAGATGGCCCCTCCCCCTGCCACATGCCCTATTTCCAGTCACAAACCACTCACTTCCACCTCCTTGGTCTGTTATTTACTTCCTTTCCCTTTCAGTTTTGCCATCTAAATGGTACCCTACACCATGCAGGTTAGTGTGGCTGTTTCTGAGCCTGACACCGACGTGACCCTCTGGCACACCTTCTGCCGCCTCTGGCTGCTCTCACTCAGCATGCTGGCAAGGCTCACCCACACTGCCCAGCATTGTGGCGATTCAGTCACTGTTCCTGCTGTGCTGGTATTTCGGACTACACTGGCACTCGTTTCTCTCTTTTGCTGTCGGTGGGCACTTGGGCTGATCCTGGCTGTGGCACCAGAAACCGTGGCTGCCACCAGCTCCTCTGTGTCCTGGCGCACAGTGCTCACTGCACTGATACTCTCGCCTCTGTGAGCTGACCTTGCTTTGTGCTGAGATTTCTACCCACTCGTGACCATAAAAGGGAAAACTGATAAAGACCCTGGAGTTTGAAGTCTGAGGCTGTGGATCTTACTGTCACAGATTGGCTCCTATTCGTGACAAATTCATATTCTTAAGGACTGAAAACCCAGCAGTTTCCTTAAATGTCAAAATAAAATAAACCTGCTGTTATTTTAAATGAATTAGAAATTCTTTTAAATGGCAAGAATCAGCCTTAAGAGCCTCTTTATTTCAAATTAATGTCATCTAAATGTGAAAGCCTCTGCTTTGTGACTAACAAAAACATTTGCCAATATTCCAATTAAGACAATTTTGCCTTCAGCCAAAACCCAGAAGTTTCTTGAGCTGGTAGAGATTTTTAGAGATGCTATCTTGTTCAACGCCTTCATTTCATAAATCAGTAACTGAAGCCTTCTTGAGGCCAAATGCCTTGCAAGTTCCTGGTTAACTAGTTAGTACAGAACCAGGACCAGAATTAGTTCTGACTTCCGACCTTACATATCATTTTTGCTGTTCAGTCGCTCAGCCGTGTCTGGCTCTTTTCAGACCCATGGACTGCAACACACCAGGCTTCCCTGTTCTTCACCATCTCCGAGAGCTTGCTCAAACTCATGTCCATCGAGTCAGTGATGCCATCCAGCCATCTCGTCCTCTGTTGTCCCCTTCTTCTCCTGCCTTCAATCTTTCCCAGCATCAGGGTCTTTTCCAATCAGTTGGTTCTTCTCATCAGGTGGCCAAAGTATTAGAGCTTCAGCATCAGTCCTTCCAATGAGTATTTAGGGTTGATTTCCTTTAGGATCGAGTGGTTGGACCTCCTTGCAGTCCAAGGGACTCTCGAGAGTCTTCTGCAACACCACAGTTCAAAAGCATCAGTTCTTCTGGACTCAGCCTTCTTTATGGCACAGCTCTCACATCCGTACATGACTACTGGAGAAACCATAGCTTTGACTAGATGGACCTTTGTTGCCAAAGTGATGTCTCTGCTTTTTAATATGCTGTTAAGACACTAGAGAAGAGACTGCAGTAACGTAGCTTCAGGATAAGAAAGGTTGGCAATTACCAGGAGCGGAACCAGGCAGGAAAGAATCCCTCATCCAACCCCCAGCCTTCAGAGGGAGCACGATCCTGCCAACACTGTGATTTGGGACTTCAGCCTCCAGACTGTAAGAGTCTGTGTTGTTGGAGCCATCCAGGTCATACTACTTTGTTATGGTGGCTGTAAGAAACAAATACATCTAGCAGTCCAGCTCAGTGGATCTGGTGAGAAACGGGAAAAGAGCAAGATTTCCAGGGATTGAGCGTGTCTCTTATAATCTATTCTGGGGCAAAAAAAGAGAAAGAGAATCCCCATGCCAGTTCCTCAGGGTATAATGAATGCCTCTAAGTACAGGAGAATCATCGGGAAGACGTGTGTGTGTGCGCTATGTCGATTCAGTCGTGTCCGACTCCTTGTGACCCCACGGACTGTAGCCCGTCAGGCTCCTCTGACCATGGGCTTCTCCAGGCAAGAGCACTGCAGTGGGTTGCCATGTTCTTCTCCAGGGCATCTTCCCGACCCAGGGATTGAACCTGGTCTCGCACGTATCCAACACTGGTGGGGGGGCTCTTTACTACCCAGCCACCTGGGAAGCCCCCCCTCTTGGGGATACTTTTTTATTTTTAATCGTGGAAGATTCAGGGGGAAAAGCTTTGGAATGTTGTAGGAAGGATACTTGTTAGATGTGAATCTTCATTGAAAGAAGTATTAGGCTACTGTTAGAACCCAAAATAGGATTCTGAAAGTTGGGCATCGATTTTTACAACGAATATATTTACATGTATCAATATTATAGGAACCCAGTATTTAAAACAATTGTCTGATGAAGTCATATAAGAGAAAGAATAAAGAATACTTTGGGAAGAAATATCTATAGTCTAATGTATAGTTTACATACCTAGGTTTTCATATATCCCATTTGCCTGAAATAAGAACCATCTCTACAAAAGAAGAAAGTAGGCCAATTTTAACTAAAGCTTAAAAAAAAAAAATCACAATGCCTACATATAAACTTTCTTAGGGAAGGTATTTCTGTCTATACTATTCAGTGGGGGTGGGGGGCGGGGTAAATGATGCCTACATTTAAAAGCTTAATAAATATTTGTTGAATGAATGTCCCAGGTAATTTACATTGTTACCAGAAGTGATAGGATTCCATGGCCTCAATTTTTCTCTCTAATACTTCATGGTTGTGACAAGAAACATCTCCCATTTATTTCTGTGAGGAACGAGAAAGAGACAAAGAATTAGGGGACAAAGAAGCATGCACTAAAATCCGAAAAGCTATCAGGCCGTGTGTATGAAGTAGGCCACCCAGTGCCAGGGGCAATCTTGATAAGAGTCCACATGGCAAGTCTGTGAGGCGTGGGCGAGCCTTAGAGAGCTGAGAAGGTGTCACCCTGCCAGCAAGCAGGGAACGTGTGCGTTCAGGTTGGCCACCCTGGGCCCATTTAGTGCACTGAGTAGTTACTTGCTTTCGTAGTAAAAGAGAATGAGTAAATAGTGAGCAATTTAGGGATGGTTAACCACTAGTAGCTCAAAGGATACAAAAATGTGAAACTATAATTAGATCCCTGTTATCATGTACTAACTAAATGTATTACATGGTATGTTGCATCCCTCTGAGTTTATTTCTGAACACAGCTGAGAACTTAACAATTCTGACGGAAACCATCCTCTATCAATCCATGCCTCCATTAAGATTCCAACTGCTTATATTAGAAAAAAAATTCCAAAGATGGCTTCTTTTTATCTTGGATCTAAGGATGCAAACAGGAGCAAAACACAGCAAGTCAGTTATCAATCACACAGCATAAAATAAACTGTAGCAGAAAAACTGAAAATTACATTCTCTTTTTCTATACTTAGCTGTGAAAATATTTTAACAAGTTGGCATCAGGGTTTGCAACTTTTACATCTGTTGTTTCTTTGGGGAATTATCTTTTCACATTGGAAGATGTCATTCTTTGAAAAGTGAGGCTAGTTACAACTGTGATATTAGATTGTACATGTGGGACATTTTAGAGGGTTGGGGAGCATCTGTGAGTTATCGTGGTTTCAAGATACTGTCCTAGTCCCCATTCTATTTGTTAAGTAGGAAAAGCTGCAATTTCATGGGTATCTGGAAAATATTTGTTCTCCACTGAAATCCTTTCCTCATTCAGAGAAATTGTACAGCAAGGCCTGGCTCATGGTCTGGGGGATGTTCCGTGATACCAGCAAACTCCAAGTTTCACTGTCATCATCACTGTCTTATTATCACTCTGAGGTTCCAGTGGGTCTGGTGTTCAGGGGGCTGTCTATGCTTTATGAACTCCTATTTCTTTCTCTCTCTCGCCTCTCACCCCCCACGTTCAGTCACTTTATTGAAGGTTTGGGAAGTGGAACCAGGCAGCGGTCCCCAACTTTTTTGGCACCAGAAATGCGTTTCGTGGAAGACAGTTTTTTCATGAACTAGGGCGGGGGTAGGGGGGTAGATTCGGGATGATTCAAGGGTATTACATTTACTGGGCACTTTATTTCTAATGTTATTATTAATCAGCTCCACCTCAGATCATCAGGCATCAGACCCGGGAGGTTGAGGACCCCTAGAAGCAGGGATGGGTCACACTGTGGACCCTTGCCCTTCTGCTCTCCCCTCTGATTTTTATGCCTTTGGATACAATGGGATATGATCTCTTGTAGATTATACACACTATGCCTGAAATAGTTTCTCTACATAAAAATTATATCCTTCATTCTCCCTCCCTCCATCAAAAGAACAAAAAGGACCCAGTGTTTTTGAGGCTGGACTGGACTTCCTCTTTCTCCACCCTGAGATACCTGACCGTAATTCACTGCCCCCATCTCCTCCCAGTGTAACCCTTCATACCACGTCTGGCAGGTAGGTAAGAAGACTCTCCAACCTCTCTCCCTGCTCCAGTGCTTTGCATACTAAATTCTCTGGCCAATGCTTTTTCTTTCATTTTTTCCAGGGGAGGTTTTTGGTTACATATACCTTCAAGGGGTAAACACATTTCCTAAAGGACAGAAAGGCAGAGCGATGTTGACTGTGAAACTGCACAGGGCCCAGAGCTGAATAAGGGCAGTGCTGTAGCCCGAGAGGGCACGCATGGAGCCTGGGCTAGGGCCGACAGTGTCTCTGACTGGAACAAACTCCCCTTGAGTTTATCACCTTAGCTACATAAACATAACTCTAGAAAGCAGATATATGAGACTTAATATATATATTATTTCTTAATATACAAAAAATTAAAGAGGCTTATAGGAATCCATGAAGGAACTAAAAAATACACAGAAATGTAAATAGTCCATGTTTTAGTACTGAAATTTAACATGCTTTTAAAGTTTAACTCGGTTTCATTTGACACCTGGTGTTTCCCCCTCGTCCACACCCCTCTCGCCTGTTAACCTCTTTGTTTCTACTCTATAAACTCTGTAAAGGCAAGGGCAGTGTCTGATTTATTCCACTGCTGTAACAGACTGCTTGGTATGTTTATAATTGTTTGTTAAATTAATTGTATCTTATGTCTCTTGGAAAAATTTGCATTCTAATTTTACAAAAGTAATTCTGAGCTGTTGATTGAATTGAAATGGAATAAACATGTTTCATGAGGCCAAGAGATAATAATTCAAAAGAAAAATATAAAAAGTCATCTGCAGGAATTTCAAGAATCAAGATAATGTTTTTTGTCCTGTGACTTCTACTTTTCAGTAAAACTGTGTAGATAACCCAAGTACGCCTTTCTCGGCCCTTATTAGTTTCTATTATTTCAGCCACAATTGTCAGTTTCTTTTTCTTCCCTGTTTCTCTCTCCTTCCTCTTTCCTCAAACCCCCTACCCCCAATTCACCCCCAGGTGAAGTAACTTTATTGATGTTAAGCAGGCCCGGGATTGTTTGCAGCTGCACAAGTCTTATATGTAAAAATCCAGATTTATGAAACAATACGGAGGAATGGTAATTCAATTAAAAAGGTTTACCAAATTCTTTTAAACAGTAACCTGCTCTAATCCAGCCTACAATATTGTTTCAATCGACAAGAAAGTACAACTTTTTACGCCACGACTAACACTGTGGTCGCAGAATGTAATTTTTTCTGAACACTGAAGGAAAAACCAAGGGAAGACGTTAAAAGAGAACACAGGGCCCGTTTCTTCTGTCCCACGTCTCCGTTCCAGCGTTACCTCTGCTTCCCATCGCCTTCCGTGTCCTCAGTCCTTTCGGACCTCAAGCGGAGCAGGGAGAGGGCCCGGTCCTCGGCCGTTCTCCTCACACAGGAGCTGCAGAGGGCCGGGCCGGGGCGGCACGACTGCCTCCGGGCGAGTTCATGGGTGGTGAGGGGAAGGCCGAGCGCCCGGACCTTCGTGCCGTCTGGAGTCTGTTCCAGCCCTGTCTCAACCAGCGGGGAAAATGAAAGCCTCGGGGAGCAGGAATGGGCGGGCAACTACAAGTTCATGAACCGAACACCGCTGAGCATCGAACCCATCAGAGGGCCCCAGACCCACAGTCCGGGGCCCGCGGCGCGCCGCCCGGCGGGGCGGTGCTGGAGGATCTCTGGGACTTGTAGTTCGCCACGGTCCCCTCGGGGACGCCTGACCGCGGCCTGGAACTACAGCTCCCAAGTGGCATCGCGCGCCGCCCGTCTCTCGGCCCCTCCCCTCTCGGGCCCGCGCAGGAAGCCCCCGGGCCTGGCGGCGCGGCCCCGCCCCCCGACGCCGTCCCGCGGGTTCACCCCGAGGCTCCGCCCCGCGCGCCCGCCCGCGGGGTCGCCGTCACGCGGCTAATGCATATTCAGGAGGCGCGCCGCCCGCCGGCCTCCCGCCCGGCGCTCCCGGCGCGCGATTAATATTCAATGAGGCCGGCTCGGCGGCTGGCTCGACTGCGCGAGGCGAGGGGCGGGCGGGGGGCGGGGGCGGCCGGGCGGGCGCGCGGGATGGAACACCGAGACGCCGACGGAGCGCTCCGAACCGCCACATAATCGCCCGAAACGGCCGCGCGAACGCCACTGGCGGCGCCGCCGCCCCCCGCTCGCTGTGCGACCGCGGCCCCCCGAACCGGGGCCGCGCCGAGCCCCGCCGCCATGGAGCCCGCGGCCGCGGAGACCCGCGCGGAGGGCCGGGCCGCGGCGGGCGGCCCCGGGCCCGCGCTGACCGCGGCGCCGGGCCGGGCGGGAGGCGCGGCTCGCAGGCGGCGGCGCGGCCCGGCGCCCCTGCCCGCCGCCGGCGGGGCCGCCCCGGGGCCCGGCGCCAGCTCGCTGCTGCTGAGGAGAGGCCGGCTGAAGAGGAACGCGTCCGCCGCCGCCGCCCCGCGCCCCGCCGGCCTCCCCGCCCCCGGCCCGGCCGCGGCGCCGCCGTGCTCGCGGAGCCTGGACCGCCGGGCGCTGCTCCCGCGACCCCGGCAGATGCTGCCGCTGCAGCCGTCGGACCGGGACTGGGTGCGGCACCAGCTCCAGCGCGGCTGCGTGCACGTCCTCGACCGTCACCCGGCCGCCAGCCGCCTGCGCCCGGTGCTCTGCACGCTGGACACCACGGCCGGCGAGGTGGCCTCCCGCCTGCTGCAGGCGGGCCCCAGGGCCGGCGGCGTGCTGAAGGTGCCGGGCCGGGCCCCCGCGGGGCCGCCGCCCGGGAAGGCCGCCCTGCCCGCCGTCGGGGGGCCGCCGCCGCGCCGCGCCTCCCGCGCCGGCCCCGCGCCCGCGGGCTGCAGCCCGGGCTCCCCGCGGGCCCCGGGCGGCGCGGGCCCGACCCCCGAGCCCGAGAGCCCCGGGCCGAGCCCGGGCGCCGAGGGCGCGTCGGGCCCGCCGGATCCCTACTGTTCATCGTCGTCCGAGGAGCTCGAGGCTGACCCGGGCCAGCCCCGCCTGCGCGGCCGCTCGTCGGGCGCCCGGCCGCTCTCCCCGGCCGCCTCCCCACCTCCGCCAACGGCCCCGAGGGGCGTCGAGGGCTCGGGCGGCGCCGCCCGCGATCGGCCGGCGGAGGAGAGCCCGGGCGGGGCCGCGGCGGCCGCGGAGAAGGCGCCCCCGCCGCCCACCCTGTATGTGCAGCTGCACGGGGAGACCGCGCGGCGCCTGGAGGCGGACGAGAAGCCGCTGCAGATCCAGAACGACTACCTCTTCCAGCTGGGCTTCGGGGCGCTGTGGAGGGTGCAGGAGGAGGGCCTGGACTCGGAGGTCGGCTGCCTCATCCGCTTCTACGCAGGTAAGGCGGTCACCTGCACGCGCGCCCTCGGGGCTCTGTTAGCCCTTCGCCGCTCGCGCGGAAGACCGGTGGGACCGAGCCGAGCGGTTCCCGCCGCGGGTGCGGGGCAGGCGGCTGGGCCCCGGGCGCACACGTTCCTGAGAGGGGCCCTGCAGTGACAGTGCCGCCTTCGGGCTGCGGGGCTTGGGGCTTCAGGGCAACTTCACGTGCCGTGACACTAGCGGAGGAAAAGGACCGCGGGAAACCCGGAGCACCCGGCCTGCGTCCGGCCGTGCGCGGCCGGCGGCGCCCGCCCGGAGCTCAGTCCGGGTCGGCCGGTGCCCTGCTCCTGCTCCCCGTCCTGTCCTTTGCCCACTTAGTCCTCGGTGGAACCCGGCAGCCACGATCCTCTTTAGTGATGCTTTTCCTTAGCGCTTCTTGGCTTTGTTTCAGTCTCCTCTGCAAGTGTACTTCTTGCATCAGAAGTGGTTTTGCCTATTGCTTTCTCTCAGTTTCTCCCCTCTAACCTTTATAGTCAGAACTATGTGACTTCCAATAGGGATACATAGGGGTCACAGTAGTACTTTTGATTGCCGTCTCTCACTGAGTGCGATCTAAAATCCTCCGCACCCTTTTTTTCATTTCTGGATTAAAGATCTTAAATTTTTTCATTGGGATAGAATTGATACATTAGATCAAGTTCTTGACTTGTGTTTCTCTTTTAGCTGGCGCTAAATTAGGGAGCTACGGGTCCTGGCTGTATATTTGAGCTTAATAGGTTCTTTATGTCCTTTTCCTCTGCTGGTTTGAAGAATTATGTTTTAGTGGTAAGGAATTTTATTTAAAACAAGGTTAGTGTAATAGTTAAATCGGGAGTTACCTCTTCCCCCAATTCACTAAAGTAGTAGATTACTTCTGCACTGAGGCTGCAGGTGGTGGTGGAGAGAGTCCCGCTTGTAATCGCATCATCTGCAGCCATTCCCTCCAGCTTCATGCTCTTGGTCCACACCTGGGTTCTAGGAGCAGTTTAGTCGCTTACTCCTCCATTGAGATATGCAAGACTGGTAGCATTCCTGGTGAGATGTTCCTTTATGTTTAATTGAGGTTTTTCTATAATTCAAGTGGGTTTCTGATGGATTTTGGCCTCATAAAGAAAACTATATCGTAATACAATAGCTTTTGCAGTACCTGAAGATAATGCCCCAACCTGATGACAAGTCTTTAAAAAGATTATGGCCTAGAAAATAGGTGACTTTTTTTTTTTAATGTAGGAGCAACAACTAAATTCTTCTCTCCTGTGGCTCATGTAATTTATAAAATACTGTTATTTTATGAAAGCGTTAAATGGTAATCATGCTTGGAAATGAGTGTTTTGTTAACATGAGAATGGTAAATGCCTCTGTGTGTGTGTGTGTGTGTGTAAAGAAGCAAGGGCTGTGTTAAGCATATTTTGAACATATTGCACATATTTTGCATGGAAAGAGCTCTGCATGCCTCATTTTCCTCATGGTTGAGTTGCTGACCATGATGAATGTCCGTGGGATTTTAGGTGTCCTAGTCGTGGCATTTAAACCTTTGATTCCCCTTGATTGTCTCTTCAAGTGTGTCCAAAATGTTCTGAGTGGATGATATATAGGTGTTTTGTTTGTTTGTTTGTTTGTTTTTTAAACTTATCCTGGTGTAAAGTTAACAGATCATCTCTCTGGTTAAATCTCAAGTTTCTGGTGTGCTCGTTTGAGTCTTTTTATTCTGTTCTTCATGAAAAGCAGCAACTGTTCCTTCACGCTGAACCTGCTTTCTCTGCTGTAGTGTGCACAGCATAAACACATGTGCCCTCTGTGTCTACGCTTGGGAAGGCAGCTCGTAAAATGGGGAAGCCACACACAGCATCCAGCCTGTTCTTGAATATGAAGCCTGTATACAGGAGTCCTAGAAGGAAGGTGCCTGATCAAGATGTCTAATTGCACATTTTATACAAAATTGAGTTTAAGCCAAAGTTGATATATCAAACATCTCTGTTGCTATTCTTTTGACATAGAACAAAATTCACCATATCATGAGTCCACTTGAACCTTTGCAAGGAAGTGTAATTGTTGATGAACTAAAGGGCTTTGTTATAAGGTGGTCTCGCTTATCAGGAGAACATTATCAACGCTTCACATGTCATGGAAGTTTGCATTAAGCTGGGAGGAGATCCCCAGAAATTACCCCTTTGGAATGTAGGACACCCAACAAGAAAGTGTTATGTAGTAATTCTTTTCCTCAAGAAGAGAATTAACATTTGTTTTACATGAGACCCTTTGAGTGGGTGTTTTGCACCACATTTGTTTTTAGAATTTTACATGTAACTTACTTTTAAATCTGTCGCTTCCTATAACTTTGTTTATATGTGTAGTTGGAGTTAAGAATAGACTAGGAAGTTGCCTTTGAAGGCTTCTGAGTGTTTTCCTGTATTTAAATTGAGCTCATTACCTGTTGTTTATATAGTTTGTCTATCAGTTGCTTTTTTTTGAGAAGTTCTTGTCGGGGGAGAACTTCATTCTCTTGAGGTCACCTTTCAATTAAATTTTAGTGTTTATAACTTGGCCCAAGTGATTCTCAAAAAGGCTTTGGAAGCCATTTGTGTTTTTTTTTAAATATTTAAATATTTATTTAGGCAAAGTAAAATGAAAGTCTTTAATGAACTGAAAGGCTTTGGACTCAGGGTTCTTTGTGATTGCAGAGCTGTGATAGAAACTTTAGTTTGAAAATCGTTACTGCTCCTCTCAAGAAGCCATGCTCTTAGCTGACTTAAAATGAGAAAAAAATTAATTGTGGCTTTATCCGAAATAACTTGTGTGAAGTACTAAGTCTGTTAGGTACATTAACATTTAATTTCCTTTTAAGATCAGCCATCTTAAATTCTACCTGAAAGAGAGTACTTTTAGGTAGAAAAACAATTCAAGAATCGGGCTGTTCCGGACTCCTGGGGGCACCTGAGACGCTGACCGAAGGCAGTGTGCACGGACTTCTTAATCCTCTCGACTCTCTTCTGCCTTTTAGACTTAGTCATCTCGCTGTCTCAGCTCAGACTGTGGCGGGGAAAGGACGTTGACAGAACAGAGCTCGCGCACTGTGCCTGGGGAACCCTGGACAAGATGTTTTTATGTGTGACTTTCTGGGATTGCTCTGGAAAAGAGACTTCTCACCCGCTCTTATTTTTCTTCCTTTTCTCTTCTGGGAATGATCAAACCTTCTGTGGTTCCCTGTGTGGAAATCAAGAACGGGTGGCTCAGCATTAAGCTGCAGTATTGACGAGCAGTGTCTTATTACTGTAATCACAGCAGTGTTGAGTAACGCGGCATGAGCGTGTGACACCAGCGTGTGCTTCAGCGCTCCTTCTAAGAACAAAGGGTTTAACTTTGTTTTTTTACATTTATATTTTATACTTGTTTTTGATGTAAAGTGCACACTGTCTTGTCCTTCGTTAACTGTGGTTTGATAACGTCTATTAATATGTTGGGTTTATTATCTTCAAAAATCTTAAAAGAGCTTCATATAAATTATCTTGCGTCCTTTCAGAAACATTAATAGGGAGGAGTCAGTGTCAGTCCTCTTCTCATACAGAGAAGCTGATGTGTAAAGAGCTCTGATTCTTGCTTGTGGTTTTCCAGTTCTTGGCAGAGCTAAGAGAGCATGCCTGTTCTGTCTTACAACTCATGTCACTTTCCATGAAATCTCCTTTACGTTTGGATTTTTAACTTGGATACAAGCATTCAGGAAATACGCTATTTTTGCTGGTAATGAGGTGATATTATCCTCTAGTCCCAAGTGGTATTCCTTGTAAAATGTGGATGGTTCTATCATGCTGCCTTTACCAGAAAGAAGCAAGACTGGACAATAAGGGGGCAATACCAAAAGAGTACGAAAGTGTCCCAAGTATCCCGGTGTGCAAATAGTCATGTGTACATTCGAGTTGGTGTGATTACAGCTCACCTAAAACAGGGAGGCCTGGCATGCTGCGATTCATGGGGTCGCAAAGAGTCGGACGTGACTGAGCGACTGAACTGAACCGAATGATCCTTTATTCTCTTGCTTGAGCATGTCTCCGTTGTTAAACCATAAAGCCGTCACTGGCTACAGACTATTAGCACTTGATCTGAAAAGTGGATAAGTTTTGAAGATGGCGGTGTGACACTTCAGTGCCCTTAAAACATAGCTTTACTTGTAAGTATCAAAAATAGCTATCAAATCTTTTATTTGAAGTAAACTTATTTATACTTTAGTGATCAATAGTGCTTTATTAAGGTCACTATGCTGTTCAGTTTTTGTAATTTCTATCTTATATAGGGCCAGAGAGTAAGTACTCTCCCTAAATTTCGTAGTTATTCCTAAAATGATGTGTGTTTTTTTTAATTGTAGGGAAAGGAGATGAGTGTAAACAAGTTTATGAAGTTTCTCTCTTGTATCTGTAAGACTGTTAAATGATTGGTTATCCCAAGATTCTTCTTATTTTTTAAAGTGTAAGGTGTTTTATTTTCTTGTTCTCTTTCTTTATGGAATGCTGAATTTGATTTCTTGGTAACATAGCATTTATTGAGGTTGTGTATCATCCAAGGCTCGTATAATACTTGGCACTTTAGTTTAAACATTTGTTGAGTTGAATCTGTGGAATTTTGTGAAGCAGCTGATGGCGTGTGTCCTGAATCTTCGGCTTTCCTTCCTGTTTCCCCCGGGGTTGTGTTAAATGCACACACACATCTCTCCCAGGACACACGCCTCTCCCAGGACACCCACACCCACACCCACACCCACACACCCCTACCTACCTACCTCCTAGGGCAGGAGATTGTAGGTGTTAATACCTTCACTCTTAATACCTTCACGTGAATGAAGCTCTATGTGGGTTTTGAGATTCTCTCTTAAAGTTTTCTTAAAATTTAACAGGTGTGCCCCCCTCCTTTTCACAGGCATCTCTTACCTCAACTTTGAGATGAACTTAATGAGGCATCTATCAAATGAGGTGTCCCGGATTTAATGATTTGATTATGTGCCAGGGTTGAACACGATTCAGTCTACCTGGACAGGAGAAGTGTTTAATTGTGCTGTGACAGTTGAGAGACCCTGAAGCCACTCAATAGAAAAGCCTTTTCTTTAAAGATATTGACATTTTGAAAAAGAGAAAGAAATGTTATTAAAACGTCCAAAATAGTCTGGGTAAATGAAGCCTTTTTTTTTCCCTCTGAAAGTCTCACCTTCTAAAGCCTACTCCACTCCAGGCTTCAGGGACAACACTGGTGACGAGAGGTTCTGGGTCTGGCTTCAGGCCCCTCTGCGTCTTGGGCAGACTTTTATACTTTCCTTTGGTTTTCTAAAGAGAGTAGAGTTAAAACCAAAGAAAATATGGATTCTTTAGACGTATCAGCTGCTTACAACCTAAGTCTGTGTGACTGATTGTTATGAAACTTCCTCTCTAGGCTTTGGAAAATTTTCATAAATTGAAATTCCGGGGCCTGGAAAAAATAGACTTTAATGATAGTTTGATTAAAGAACATTAGGATATTTGGTTAACTGCGAAATAGCAGCTCTTTCAAGTTATGTGATAATTGTACTTTAGAATCGAGAATAGTAATGGTTACTGGATTACTGAAGGGTAATTACATGTCAATTTAGAGGTAGAATGGTTTTGTTTTATATATATATAAAATATACACCTGGTATGCCTTTTAGTATGTTAAATGAAGCAAAGCATAACCATCCCATAATGCCACATTAATGCTGAAACGTTTCCCTGTTGTATTTTTACATTTGAGATTGTTTTAATACATTGTAAAATATTAATAATGAAGTGTCTTGCTAAGGTACGAGTCCAGTGACTTTAGAGTTTGGGACTTAGAAGTTCTGTTGGAGTGAATGTTTTGGTTATACGTTATACATATTTTGTAAGTTTGTACATGTTGATACTTTAGCAAAACTCAAAAAAATCCAGAATTTAAAAAGCTGTTTATTTGACGGCATCAGGCCTTCGCTGTGGTACAGAAGATGTTTATCACATCATGTGAAATCTTTTGGTAGGCACTCAGGCTTAGTTGCCCTGTGGCGTGTCGGATCTTAGTTCCCGCCCCAGGGATCAAACCCCTGTCTTCTACATTACAGAGCAGGTTCTTAATCACTGGATCTCCAAGGAAGTCCCCCAGATCCAGGATTTTTGACATGTATTTTCTGAAATGAAGGTTGTTAGAAGTAAATTAGTCTCCCTTCCAGTTACACGAAAGCATTTGGTTGATAATTGAATAAAATTGGAAATGATTTTGTTTTGGACAGTGCCAATAGTGAATGGGAAGAACTGGGCATCTGAGATAATCTGAACTGGCTGATTTCGGTCACCCCTCCCCGGCCCCCATTCTGTTCACGCAGGAAGGGCTCTGTGCTCGCGGGCGTCTAGTTCTGCTGGCTTGTGCGTCTGATGAAGCGCGGGTGGAGAGTGCGTTGTTTCATGTGTCTGCCTCCATTAGTAATATGTTAGGATGTTTGCGTTTTCTTTCAGATACCAGGCATGCTTTTAAACACAGCGAAAGAAAGTGCGAACTGTACTTGTTTCCACTGCCTCTTCAGTAATTCCCTGGGCTTCACAGTCAGTTCACTCCTGACTCATGGTCCAAAGAGTGTGATTCTCCGAACAGAACCAGTTTCTGACTTTTATTGTTGTGTATGAGAAATGCATCCTTAAGGAATTGTTTCTTTGTTTGTAACCATGTATTGGGAGAGCTTTTTGGCTGTACTTAGCACTCGAATGGGTTTCCCCGGTAAGTGGGGTGGGCTTCCCTGGTGGCTCAGACGGTAAAGAGTCAGCCTGTAGCGTGGGAGACCCCGGTTTGATCCCCGGGTTGGGGGGGGTTCTCCGTCTAAAAAATTGGAGTTCTTAATTATGTAGGTCTTTCCCCCATGTTTCAGTTGGTAACTTATTTCTCTTGTGAATGGCGTCTTCACGTCCCTTGTCCCTTTTTTGTTTGATGCTTGTGTTTTCCTCCTGCCTTGCCGGTTTGCCTTTTGGGGAGGGTGTAGCTAGCGGAACAACTTTGGTTTGCAAGTGGCTGCTTTCTTTATCTGGTGGTGCTTTACGTGAGTCTTTTCCTCTAGGTATTCAGGCTTCTGTGTCATGCCTAGGAAGGCCTCCCCGTCCCAAGATTTAAGAGGGGTGGGCAGACTTATAATAAAAGTTCCCCGCATTTTCCTGTGGTATCTTCTAGTGTCGCTTATTTCAGCCTGTGTTGTTTAAGAAGGGAAGTGGGGGTGAACACGCTGTCCCCACACGTTCTGTTGGATGATAGAGCATTTCTTCAGTGACTTGGACTGCCGCCTTTCCTCAGTCGATGCTTTCTGTTTTTAGCTGATCGACATTTCTATCGTCCTTACGGTGTGCTAGGCACTATGTTAAGTGCTCTGTAAATATGAGCTCATGTAATCGTGCTAACAACCCCGTGAGGCAGACAGTGTCGCCGCCGGCGGGCTACGGGGAGGCTGAGTTTAGAGAGCAGCTTGTCTAGTTCTCGGGGTTTGTCAGGCCAGCAGCTTCCCAGGTGGCGCTGGTGGTGAAGAACCCGTCTGCCAGTGAGACAAGAGCGACTCGGGTTCGATCTCTGGGTGGGGAAGATTCCCCTGGAGGAGGGCATGGCTACCCAGGCTCAGTATCCTTGCCTGGAGAACCCCATGGACAGAGGAGCCTGGTGGGCTTCAGAGTCAGAGTCGCAGAGCCGGACGTGGCTGAAGCGACTCAGCCCTTAGCCGTGTGTCACAGCCGGACCCGCTGAAGGTGGAAGCCTGTGCTTAATGGCCTTCGGGGGCCAGCTGGAGCAGGTCGGCGTTTGGGGAGCGCGCACTCTGAAGTGGTTGGAGCTGAGTCCTGCATTCTGACCGTGGCTCTGACCCCGGAGCTCCGGCTCCCTCTTTGCTGTTTTGTGGAGGCAGGTAACGACCTTGAGCCACACGGGGTCATCATGATCGAATGGGGTGAGGGCAAGTGCCCAGGACAGTGGGGCCCATGTCACCCGGGCCCTGGGCCTGAGGCTGGAAGGAGCGCTGACGGAGCAACAAAGACCTGGACTCGACTGCCGGCTCCTCCTCTCCTGATGCGAGGCCTGTGAAGAGCCCGATACTTTCCCTAAGCCTTGTTTATTAGAGGGAGAGAAGAGGTGAGAAAAACAACCTGGCTCAGAGCCTTCGTGAGGTCCAGATTTGATGATACACGTGGAAGTGCTTTGTAAAGGAGGTGTTCTACAGATAGGTTTGGTGCCGTTATTTTTAGAACTAGTGAGTTGCCACAAGTGTTAGAGGTAATTGGGGCTCATCAAGGAAGATGGGCTGTGCTATTGCTCAGTGGCACTGGCAGACTGTACACTTTGGCTCATTCATTCAGTCCCATGATTACTATGAGTACCGACCATGTCAAATGTATTTTTCATTCACAGATACCTAATTTTAATTTTCTAGGCTCCCTTGAAATACCTGTAGATCTGAGGGCATGTTTGTGGAAACATGTGAGCCAGTGTTTAGAAAACAAAGGTGGAAAATGTTCTGATTGGCAGTGGTTCACCCATGACTGTAGTCACAGGGAAGGACAGGCTCCTGACCCTACTTATGTGTCCCCAGAAGGGCCTTGAGCCGTCTTGAAGGACCAGAGGGGCAGACTCGTTGCCATAACTCTGGACTCCGGAACTGTTTGCAGAAGTAACCATCAGTTACTAGTAGATCAAGGTCTAGTTGGACTAAGTTTAGGGTTAGTAACTCCAGATGAATTCTTTAAGATTTACCAACCCTTTTTACCAAGCCTTTCGCCTGTTTGGACCATTTGGGCTTCACTGGGTATCATCATCTGGGAGGACCTAAGTTCTGGGTTAAGCAAATGTTAATTTTGCTTTCTTGAAGTGGCGAATATGCATTGCCCAAGGTTGCCCTGAGCCTGGCAGGGGCCTCCAGAGCTCTTGGAAGTCCGTCTCTTATTTCTTTCTGTAAGGCCTGCGATGGCTTTGCTTCCTTTGGATTTATGAGGTTTACGGGAGATGCTGTCTTTATCTTCCAGAACGAGATACTTCCTTTTAGTTTGATGTCACGTAGACCAACCATATCAATGTAAAATTTGGAAGATGAGGAATTGGTCATAGCCTGAGGGTATCATCCTTAACTTTGCCCATCGACTGTCTGAATTGTCATTGGTGGAGGAATTTTTTAAAAACCTCTTAAGTGGACTAGGAGGAAACACGCCTCGTAAGTGTTCACATAGGCAAAAACAGCTGTTTTATGCATGGCTGTGAAAGCCACACTACAGTTAATGGTAAATTAAGTCTTTGCTGATGGCCTGTTACAAATTTAAGTGGAAGACAGAACGTCTCTGTGAAACATCGTCTCATGTCGTAACGTGAATGAAGACGCTAGAGAGAATCTTCATTGTTTTTTTGGGTTAGTTCTAAAAGTATGATAAACACCCTGTTTTTTTTTAAGTTATGCAGATCCTGGTTGACTAAGGTAACCATGCTTCTGATTAAAATGAAAATACCTGTGATTGAGACTAATCAACACTCAGGCTAATTACCTGCCGGTGTGTGATTTCCCCTGTCAGGGCACCTTTCTGTCCTGTGTGACAGGTCTTTAGAGACCTCAGCCAACTCATTGGAACAGTATCGACACCCGACAAATGGGTTTTACGGGGGATGTTAACAGAAATGCTGGCATCGGTGTAATTATAGGGGGTAGTTGCTATTAGCCTCTGTGATTGTAGACACTAAAATTCTCTTGCCAGTCAGGTCAGTTGCGTCTGACTCTGTGCAACCCCACGGACTGCAGCACGCCAGGCCTCCCTGTCCATCACCAGTTCCCGGAGTTTGCTCAAACTCATTTCCATCGAGTAAATGATGCCATCCAACCATCTGATCCCCTGTCGTCCCCTTCTCTTCCTGCTTTCAATCTTTCCCAGCATCAGGGTCTTTTCAAATGAGTCGGTTCTTCACATCAGGTGGACAAAGTATTGGAGCTTCAGTTTCACTTGTAACTAAGTCCTAAGAAGAGCTTAATGTATTTAACCGAAGTCTGAGCAATATTGTCTCATTGATAAATTGTTGTTATGCAGTTGCTGAGTTGTGTCCTACTCTTTGTGGCCCCTTGGCCTGTAGCCCACCAGGCTCCTCTGTCTGCGGGATTTCCTGGGCAAGAGTACTGGAGTAGGTTGCCATTCCCTTCTCCAAGGCTCTTCCCTGCCAAGGGATCAAACCCGAGTCTGTGCTGTTGGCAGGTGGATTCTTTGTGGTAAATACACAGGTTCCGTTCAATTCAGTGCAGTCGCTCAGTTGTGTCCAACTCTTTGCGACCCCATGGACTCTAGCCCACCAGGCTCCTCTGCCCATGGGATTCTCCAGGCAAGAATACTGGAGAGGGCTGCCATTTCCTTCTCCAGTGCACAGCTTCACATTGATAAACGCACAGTGACAGATGTTTTACACACCTGTGTGTCGGGACTGCTGAAGAAGTGATGTCATTGTGAAGATACCACACCAGGGTCCATTTCTGAGAGCAGAGGTCCTCTTGTAGTCACTACACTTGGAATGCTGTTTTTTTTTTTTTTTTTTTAATCTCAGAGTGACTTGCAGCTGTTAATAGAGAACTGGGAACTCTCATTGCTTCCTGCTTCCATACGTGTTCATGAGGTCTCCCACCCCAGCCCCCAGCGAGATAAAGCGGTCAGTAGCCCCTTGGTTCTGAGAAACAGATAGATTAACCCAAGCGATGTTGACCTCTAGATAATACTGATGGAGACAGGGAAGTGGTGGTGATCGTTTGTCTTTAAGGTACTTTCATAAGTACGACTGTATAAAGCCCCTGGTACCGCATCTTCTTTATCTTTCAGAGACATTTGTAATGTTGGACTAAACCAACATTGTCTGTAGATGGTTACTGTTAGTCATTCAGCATCTGGCGAGCGTGATCGTTGCTACTTGCTGCTGGGGACTGCCTTTGCCAGGCTTCATGGGTGAAAAATGGGTGACAGCGTCTTGGATATTCCAGGGAGGGCCTAGAGTGAGAGTGCTGGAAGGGACCAGGGGCATCTGGCCCAGTTTCTTACCTAGTGTAGAAACCTGCACTTACCCGGTCCGGACTGACGGGCATCTGGCTTCTGCTTGTTGCCTGCTCACCGCGTCCTCATTTCAGGGCAGCACCCAATGGGGACGGTGCTCCTGGGGGGTGAGCTGTGGAGCAGCAGCAGCAGCGGCGTCTCCTGGGAGTGGGAAAAGTGCAGACGCTCAGGCCCACCTCAGACTTCGTGAAAAATCAGCCTTTTAACAAAGGCCCCGGGCCATGCGTTTGCACAGTGCAGTTTAAGAAGTGCCAGTGCTGGGTGACTTGCGAGTGGGAGAGATTAGAGCCGGAGGAGGGAAGCCGCTGGGAGCGCGTGTGGCTCAGGGAGGTGCTGAGGGCTGGGGCTGAGCAGTGGAGGGAGAACAGGCGGCCGGCGCTCAGGGCTCAGTAGTTGGCACGGAAGCCCAAAGGTGACCCCGTAGCCCTTTGATAAGAGGGCTGTGGGCCAGTTCCTGAAGGTGGGACGCGAAAGGTTGTGTGGGGTGTCACTAATAGTCCCTTGAAACCGGAAGATCGGGGCTCGAGTTGGGAGCTGGGATGAGGATGAATGAAGGTGTGTCCTGCTTTTCATGTTTAAATATTTTGCAGCTGAGGCTGAATTTTGCTGAGGATGAGTTTGAAATGGTAACGTACTTTAAGCTGACAGTAATCGTGTGTTCAGCTGGCAAATGGACTTGGCTCACCACCCAGCTTCCAGATCTCAGTGGGTCCTTTTGCTTTCTGCTGTTTTTCATATCTATGGTAACTCTCAGGAAGATGATATAAACCTTTTTTATTTATCTGGCTTTCTGGTAAGAGCTCCCTTTTTCACACCCAGAACAAATGCTGGTGGGGCTGTGGGCCTGGATGGAAGGGAAGAGGTCTAAATAGGGTGTTTCTGTTAAAGTTTTAAAGCTCTCAAGATGAATGCCTTTTGAACATTGAGGCTTTTTCCTGTCTGGGGTGTGGATGGGGGACATAAACAGTTTGCATAAACAAGTCCAATAAAACTTGAACTGCCTTAACGAAGGCATCGTTGAGTGCTAAGGGGACCCAGAAGTCAGACAAAGCCGCTCTTCCTGGAATGTTCTGGGAAGACTTCCTGAGGATCCTTTGTGTGAACGGGACCAGCACTGTGTGAAACGGCCGTGTCGGGAGTGTGGGAAGGGAGGCTGGGGGGTATTAGAGGGTGGGCAGGGACTGGGCGGGGGGAGGCTGGGCCGCTGGAGAAAGGCCCTCCAGCTGAGGGCATGGTGGGCGGTGGGAGCATGGAGCCTCAGCACAGAGCAGGAGGCCCGGAAGCTGTGTCTTAGGCGTGGACTGCAGGGCCTTACCAGGCGGCCGGTTGCAGGAAGGACTGGAGGGAGACCAGAGCCTGGGAGATGGCCTTGGGGCATTTAGCGTGTGTTAGTCAGCCAGCCAAGTCTGACTCTCTGTGACCCCGTGGACTGTAGCCCACCAGGCTCCTCTATCCATGGGATTCTCCAGGCATTTAGTCAACATTTAAAGCACTCTGTTAAGGAGCTAAGTCCCAAAGAAGGCATGGCCTTGCCTCAAGGAGTTCAGCCCAGTAGAAGAAAAAGAATTCATTACAATGGAGAGTCACCTCCTTCTGAGGTTTGTGCAGTGTGGCTTTTACCAGGCAGGGAGTTAATCAGCTTGGCTGCAGCTGGGGCAGATGGGAGATGGTTTTGAATATTGGAGCAGAAAGAACTGCAGATGTGGGAATTGTTTGGAAGGTAGAATTCTAGGGTCTAACTGAGTGATTGTGTGTTGGGGTGAAAGAGTAGTGCAGGGTTTATTGTTCACCCCTAGAGTCGTCTGAGTGTCTTCCCGTTGGGAAGCGTGTCACTACCTCCTGTGCCGGGGTGTCCTGTGAACTGAGCTGCAGGCCTCATACCCTGTGTTAGGGTGACTTGGTGGTCTCTGGTTTGGTTGACTCCAGTCCCCTCACCAAATAGGAAAAGGAGTACATCAAAGCTGTATATTGTCACCCTGCTTATTTAACTTATATGCAGAGTACATCATGAGAAACACTGGGCTGGATGAAGCACAAGCTGGAATCAAGATTGCCGGGAGAAATATCAATAACCTCAGATACGCAGATGACACCACCCTTATGGCAGAAAGTGAAGAAGAACTAAAGAGCCTCCGGATGAAAATGAAAGAGGAGAGTGAAGAAGTTGGCTTAAAGCTCAGCATTCAGAAAACTAAGATCTTGGCATCCGGTCCCATCACTTCATGGCAAATAGATGGGGAAACAATGGAAACAGTGGCTGACTTTAATTTTCTGGGCTCCAAAATCACTGCAGATGGTGATTGCAGCCATGAAATTAAAAAGACGCTTACTCCTTGGAAGGAGAGTTATGACCAACCTAGACACCATATTAAAAAGCAGAGACATTACTTTGTCAACAAAAGTCCATCTAGTCAAGGCTGTGGTTTTTCCAGTGGTCATGTATGGATGTGAGAGTTGGACTATAAAGAAAGCTGAGCTCCGAAGAATTGATGCTTTTGAACTGTGGTGTTGGAGAAGACCCTTGAGAGTCCCTTGGACTGCAAGGAGATCCAACCAGTCCCTCCTAAAGATCAGTCCTAGGTGTTCATTGGAAGGACTGATATTGAAGGTGAGTCGGACATGACTGAGCGACTGAACTGAACTGAATGGAGTCCCCTCACCAACATGCAGAAGAGGGGAGCAGGAATTGGTTGTAGGGTGCTGAGGGGGAGTTGGTGAACTTGCTTTGGGCTGTGTTGCATGTAAGGGGCCTGAGGGCCGTGCAGGTGCGTCTGCGGCTCAGGGAGCCATGTTTAGGCAGTTGTTACAGTCCTTGTGCTGAGTGAAGCTGCTCTGTCACACAGGTGGACGGAGGAGAGGGCTGTGGAGGCAACTCCAAGGAATGCCTGTTTAGAAGGTGGTGTCGTGGACTCTGATGCGTGAAAGACTTCAGATGTGGAGAGGGACACTCGATGGCGTGTGTGTGAAGGTTGGTTAACAGGCAGTGTGAAGTTTGGCCTGAGATTACGCTAGTTGTTACCTTTCAGGGGGACATTGATGGAAAGGGGCTCGAGCCATCTGCTGTTGATAATGCTGTTTGCATTTTTCTGGGTTTTATTTTCCTGGGTGTATGCATATACAGAAATGCATTAACTGTACCCTTACGGCTTGTGTGCTTTACTAGATGTAAGCTGTCCCTCAGGAGAAAGAAGAGATGCGGTCCTGAAGGAGGAAACCTGAGCGGTGTTTCTCTTGTCCTCAAAGGGGAGAGAGAGGAGGGTGATGGCTGACTGGAAAGGGAAAGTCCTGGGAGAAGGAAGCTGGGGAGTGTGAGCCCTCGTGGAGTTCACCGCGGGCAGGACGAGGCCTGCCTGTTCTCTGGGATTGTTAGGAAGGACGGGCAAGACACAGGGCCACTATGACATTCAGGAAGTCAGGCCTCAGTTTTCTTGCTGAGAAGGTGAGCAAAGTCAAGTCTCAATGTTTACTGTGTGTAATGTGCTTTTTCTTGAGTGGATCAGTCAGCTAATCATCGTTCATGCCTGCTTTGGGGAACTTAGGACGGGGGTTTCCGTCTACACTGAACTTTCTGCGGGGCGATCCTTTCTTGACTATCCTAAGGCACCTGCAGCTTACTGCGTGCGGAGGGGAGGGGAGGGGGGGATGGTAAACCAGAGGTGGAGACAACTGCAACTCGGGCTTGCGGGTTGGCGGTGCTTGCTACGGTGGTGCGTCTGAGTGGCCCAGTGGTTCCCTCCTCCCCGTCTCTGAGTGTGTGTTGAGGCAGTGGTGGGCCACTGGGGTGGGGGTGTATGGATGTGGAGACAGGTCAAAAACCTTCAGAAACGCTTTGACGAAGCTGGGATCATGCCTTCCATTAGCTTCTGCTTCCTTGCTGTTTAAACATCACTTGCGGAGTAGTGAGACTCCTGCGAGGCTTGCAGACTGAAGGCTGGTTCTGAAGGATGTGCTTTCCATTCCCAGTTCGTCAGAGTGACTTGTGGCTTGAACCTGTTTATAAAGTGAGCGTGAAGGCATGATAATTATAAATGTGGATGGATATAAGCCAGAGTGTATAGGAGGCAGTTATTCTGAACTGCTCTTAAGCCATGCTACACCGATGTGTTTGCTCTTGTGAGTTGTAGTAAGTGTTAAATTTCTGTTTTGTGCTCAGCACTGGGCTGGATGCTGAGATTTCAAATTGTGGTTATTGAAACACAGTTAATGTGGTTAATGAGAAGCACAGCGAGGTTGCTCTTCAGAATGTAATTGCCCCATTATTTACTCAAGTAACTGGGTCATCTAGTTAGGCTATATTCTGGTTACAGAGTTTGTTTCTGTAAGATTTTAGTAAAGACCTAAAGGTCACAGGATAGAAAGTCTTGAGAAAGAAACATAATTGTTAACTCTTTGTATCAAATAATAATTAACTTCATATCAAACAAGGTAAATTGCCAAACGCAGTCCCTGAGGCAGGGAGCCCAGCATGCTCCTGGGAGACCCAGAGGGAGGGCTGGGAGGAGCACCAGGTGAAGCTGCCGAGGTCGGTGGTCAGATGGTGGGCGTGCGTGCTCTGGCAGGCTCTGCGCGCTGGGTCTTCACGCTGCTTCCTTGCCTGCCCCTTAAACAAAATGCAAGATTGGTGGATACGCCCTCTTGGTCGTATCTGGCGGTAAGGGTCTTAAAGGCCACAGTTAGTGTTTCGGAACTGATTATAAATCCAGTAGGGACGCCTCCCACTGAATCGCCAGGCGTCATGTAGGTGTGTCTCTTTCAAGGACAGGTGCCACAGTCGCGGCATCGAAATGATGGTCATTTTACGACTTCCTCTCAGCGCCTCGCTGAGAAGGTAAAGTCAGGGTAGACACGGCCCTGTCTTTGCTGAGTTCTCTGGCCTCTGTTTGGGACTCCTGACGCGCCCCTCTCTGCTCTGCCTGCCTGCGCTGGCTGCGCTGGGGACCCAGGATGCTCCCCAGCTGCGTGAGGCCGTGGTGTGAGAATAGAGGGCCTGCCTTTTTAAACTGATCTCGCATTAGTTTCTACAGAAAGCTGTGTTACCCTCTCTTTGTCCCGCCCTAGCCCGCTTACTTTCCCTTTCTTAGAAGAGTTAGCATCTGTCAGTGAACGAGCATCTAAACACTCCCTGCAGTACACTCGTGACTTCCAGACTCGTCCCAGCATTGAGCTGAGCTAAACATCACGCGAGTTGGGTTGGGGAAATCAAAAACACCAGTTCAGGGCGCTCTCTTGACACTTCAGCAACCGCTTCCATTTAATGAAAGTGCGACAGTGTTCCAAGTGTCAGGCCCTGTTAGGGAGACATTCGGGCAGGTTGCACCTGCGTAGGGTTCCTTTCTCATACACTTTTCATCCACAAATGAGAGCGATCCCGAGGTCGTTTGTGCACAGAGCCGACCGTCTTTGGATCACAGGCAGGTTGATCAGCTTGTCACTGTCGTCCTTTGCTCCCTTCACCCTCTCTTGGCCAGTCATCTTTTCAGTCATTTTCCTAGTTTTTTGATGAGGTCACGTCCTAGGGCTCGGGAACGAGGTCAACAGCAGCTCTTTCTGTTAGGGTTCTGTGGTCTTTATGGAAAGTATGACAGTTCTAAAAGGACGCAGGAGAGTGTTGCGGCATCCTGCGTCGGCAACCGTCCTGCGTCGCCGCCGAGCGTCGGCAGGGAGTCTCTGCGGTACCCTTCTTGTTCTGCCTCCTCCGCCTCGGTTACTCGGAAGCAAATCCTGGACTTCACATCACCTCATCTCTGCGTTTCTCTCAAGTGTCTCTAAAACGTAAACGCTCTTTAGCAACAGCCATGATACCGTTATTTTTTAAAATTAACACTAATTCCCATTTTTCAGTGAAGTCAGTGTTCAGGTTTCCAGTTGTCTTTTAAATTTTTGTGAGAAATATGATCCACGCGTGGTCAGGACGCTCGTGACTTTTTGTTTTGTTCTGTCTTCTCAGTGTCTCTCTGCTTTAGCCCCCTGCTCCGCTCTTCCTCCCTCCCCACCCCTTTGCCCGTGCAGCTCACTTGTTGAGAAAAACGGGTGGTTTGTTCTGTAGTCTTTCCCATAGCCTGGTTTTTGTGACTGCATGCTCGTGGTGATTACAGGAGCATGTTGGGAATTCGGGTGTGTACCTTTGGGGTTTTCTTTTCGTCTTGAGTTTTACTTACTTTATTTTTTTGACACTGATCCGGAGTTAAGCGGGGTCTCCTTTTGGAGGACAGAGCTAGCGCCGTATGTCCCATGTGGCACACAGACCTGCTGTGTTTGGTGACGTGGTTTGAAATATTTTCAAGTTAACTGCCATCAGCTCAGCATCATAAAGCTCCCCATAAAAGCCACGGCGTCTGTGTTTCTTCTCTCTCTTCAGTCAGGAGATCCAGGCGTCCTGGGCGTCTGTGGCGATGCCCACGGTGTAGTGACGAGGGCTCCCATCTGCTCCAGGAGGCCCCAAGCTCTCCACCAGAGGTCTCCTGAAAGGGCTGGTGCGGTGTGTGAGCCCTGCTGTGGCGCAACCGCCGTTACTCTTGTCTGCGTGGTCTCCCTTAAATTTTACGCATGACAGTTTGATTCTGACTTTTTGCACGTTTTACTCCAAGCTGATGTTTGGGCGGTTTTCCTGTCTGACAGTCGGTGTGTGTTCAGAAGAAGGTCAGCGTGCCAGCTCGAGCTCGGGCTGTGCTGCGCCTGTCCTTCGGAGGATATCAGTGCGCTGCATGGTGTTCTCATGCCCTGTGGAAATCGGCACGGACACTTTTAGAGCCTAACAGGATGCTTGGCACTCAGTCGGCACTCAGTAAACTCGTGTTGAGTGAGTGGAGAAAGAAGGGAGCCAGCCAACAAACCACCAGACAAAACGCGGGAGGAGAAGGGAAAGCACGTGCTGGGCGCGCGAGTCTGAGTGCGCGCGTGGTCCTCTCTCTGCTCCCTCCGCTAGTGTGCGTTAGCAGAGGGTGGCTGTGGTTGCCGCGCGTTACCCACCACCGTGGGCTTTGCGGATGGCTGGCTGCCACAGCACGAGGGGTCATCCCTGGGTCAGGAAGATCCGCTGGAGGAGGGCATGGCAACCACTCCAGTGTTCTTGCCTGGAGAATCCCGCGGACAGAGGAGCCTGGCGGGCTACATACAGTCCATAGGGTCTTCCCTGTGAGTGCATAGAGTCGGACACGACTGAAGTGACTCAGCACGCACAGCGAGAACAGCAGTAATAATACCACCATCTTGTATGTAGAAATGCTTTACGTTTTTCAGAGCGCTTTCAGTATTGAAATAAGAATCAGTGGATCAAATCTGAGACTTTCCTGATTAAAAGAAAAATTCCTAATGTTACTGTTGTCCCTTTAATTCCTGTTTCGTTTATTTTTTAAGTTAGTTGCTGGTAGTAAATGTTAGCCAGTGTTTCTTTTTTTGCATAAAGAAGAATCTTTGCAATTTGGAGGAAAACTGGTTTAAATTGAGGATTTTAAACTGAAATCGTATACTAATTTCAAGTGAATTGAGTCAGAGACAGTGTCAGAGGTGTTGAATCTAGATGGCTGACCGCTGGATTTATTTCCAGGCCTCCTGGGAAGACTGCAGTTTGTGCCTGAGGGGCTGCCTTATGTATTGATAGTTGGAGACAGGTAGTTGGAAGGAAAGTAAATTGTTTATAGTGAGGCATCAGATGTTAGCACTTCCTTGCTGGTGTTAGTTTTTTTCTATTGCCACTTGATTTTCTTCCATCCTACATGCTGCCTGCGACGGCCTCTGAAACACGGCAGGCAGGCGCTATCTGAATGATGTGCTTAAGGAACAGTTACTTGAGTTTGCCTCTGTCCAAGTAATTTTAGCTTTGCAGTATTTGTTTCTTTTAAAATAATTTCCTGTGAGCTGTTTCAACCCTGAAGTTGAGTAGTATAAAAAACACTAGTGTAACTGTCCCAGCCTTACTGACTTTAGCATTTTGCATTATTTGTTCCACATGAAACTGTTTTAAAGATATAACCCTGTGCACACCTCATGGTGTCAGCAATCCAGCACATGCTTCATGAGATTCATTCTTGTATATTATACATAAAAACATTATTATTTAAAAGTGGTGGATTTACAGTCTTCAGAATTGTTTGGTGGTACATAGCGATGCAGTTCGATCTTAATCTAGCAACCTTGCTGAGATACTTTTAGTAGTTTGTATATTTGTATGAATTATTTTGTATAGTCACTCATCTCTCTTGCAAATAGTTGGTGGTGGTATTTTGAGTCTTATACATGTAACTTCTTTTTCTTGTTTGTTACACTAGTTAGAACTTTTAATACAGTGCTGAAAGAAGCTGGTGGTAGGAAACTTTGAATTTTATTCTTTATTTTAAAGTGAATATGTTTTGCCATTTAATTTGATTTGATTCTAGTTGATAAAATTTATAAGTGTTAAGAATGGTATGAGAAGTTTGTTTTTAAAATCATGAAAGGAGTACTGATTTTACTGATTGTTTTTCTGTAACCTAGAGATCTTATGGTGGTGTTTTTCCCCTCCTTGAACCTGTGGAATGTGATAAATAATGTAGATTTTTCTTACGTTAAGTGATGCATGTATTCTTGAGGTTTAAAAAAATTACCTTGCTGAGTTCAATTAGCTAATGCTTTATATTTAGTGGTGTTTTATTTATGTTGTCCAAGTAGGATTGGCTTAAACTTCCTTTCTTAAAATGTTCTTCCCTGTTTTGGTTTCACTCAGAAGGTGAATATTCCCCCTTTTTATTTTTTCTGTAGCAGTTTGCATAAGATAGAAGTTACCTGTTAGTTCCTTGAGTTTGGTAGGATTTGTTTAGAGTTTCTGGCACTGGCAGCTTTTCTGGTGGTGTTTCCTTTGCTCAGTCGCTTCAGCCATGTCCAGCTGTGGCTAGCCCATTGGGCTCCTCTGTCCCTGGGACTCTCCAGGCGAGAATACTGGAGTGGGCTGCTGGGCGCTCCTCCAGGGGGTCTTCCCGACCCGGGGTTTGGCAGGCGGGATCCTTACCACTAGCTCCACCTGTTTCCCTTTATCTGATGGTAATAACTATATGAAGGTTTTCTAATTCTTCTGTAGTAAGTTTTGGGAAGATGCAGTTTTCTAAAAACATTTGACATCTGCTTTTCAGCACTATTGAAATCTATCACAGTTTGCAATATGCCTTTTCTTTACTGTGGGTCTCACCATAGATTTGTAACTATCATTATTCGTATTTTGAAAGAACGAACTAGGTTTTATTGAAACTTTTATTATTCCTTTCCTCCCATATTTAATTAATATATGCTTTTATTTTTAATTCCATCATTTTTTTAGTAGGAGTTCTCTTGTGTTTTATTCCTAACTAAAGTCAGATGCTCAGCTTATTAATTTTCAGCCCTTTTCTAAGACCATATTCAGGCATTTTGGGCTGCTGTAACAAAGTACCATGTGGACTGGGTAGGTTGCATGTCACAGAAGTTTAGTCCTCGAGGTTCTGGAGACGGGGCGTGTCTGGCCCGGGCGCCGCCTGGCTGGGCTCTGGTGACAGCCCTCTTGCAGGTTGTGAGCTGCTGACTCTTGGTGACCTCTTACCTCTGAAGGGGAGAGGGGCTATCTGGGTCTCTTTCTATATCTGAGGGCTAAGCCCACCCAGGCAGGCTCTCTCCTCATGACCTAAGCATCTCTGAAAGGCCTGCGTCCTCATACCATCACATTAGCGATTAGGTTTCGACACAGGAACCTGGGGAGGACCCGTAGCTGTCTGGAGCAGATCATAAATATCTCGAATACACTCCAGTGGCCATCCCGCACATTTTAACATGAGGCGCGTTAGTTTTCTTTTTTTAAGTGTATTCTTTAATTGGAAGAAAATTGCTTAATGATGTTGTATCGATTTCTGCCGTACGACACTGCACTTCAGCCGTAATCACCCATATACCGCCCTCCTGAGCCCACCTCCCCTCCCCACCCGACCTCTCTCGGTCGTCCCTGGGCGCCAGGCTGAGCTCCCTGGGCTACACAGCAACCTCTCACCAGCTATCCGCAGCTGCCACTTCATGTGCAGCGCTGCTGCTGCTGCTGCTGCAGCGGCGGCGGCGGCGTCGCTCCAGTCGTGTCCAACTCTGCGGCCCCGTAGGCGGCAGCCCACCAGGCTCCCCCGTCCCTGGGATTCTCCAGGCAAGAACACGGGAGTGGGTATATGCAGTTCTAACTATTTTGTAATTTTTTTGTGCTCTTCATCAATTCTTCTGAAGGGCTTTTCAGCATTTTCCAATGCATTCGAATTTTAGAAATTAAAATGTATCATTTATCTCTAATTTTTTGGCACAGTTGTCAGAGAAAGTGCCTGTATGATCCTGATGCTTCGGTATTTGTTGAGGTTGACTTTGTGCCCTGGTATTGATACTGATGCTTTGGTATTTGTTGAGGTTGGCTCTTTGCCCTGGTATTGATACTGATGCTTTGGTATTTGTTGAGGTTGGCTCTGTGCCCTGGTACTGATACTAACGCTTCGGTATTTGTTGAGGTTGGCTCTGTGCCCTGGTATTGATACTGATGCTTCGGTATTTGTTGAGGTTGGCTCTGTGCCCTGACGTGTTGTTATACTTGCTCCATGTCAGCTTGGAAAGACATGTTCTGCTTGTTGGGTGTTGGGCTGTAATCTGGGCTTCCCTGCTGACTCATCCGAATTTCCTGTGGCCTCGCTAGTCTCTGACTGCTCAGTCTATTGAGAGTATGTTAGAATCTTTCTCAGTGGTTGTGAATTCATTAAATTCCCCCTTTAATTCATTTGACATTCGCTCTACGTATTTTGAGGTGATGGTGATAAATTGCAGGTGAATCCAGAGTTTTAATCTTGACTGCATCTTTTTCTCATTGTTGTGACTGTTTTTTCTTTCCAAGTGTGGCTTTTGTCTTAATGGTCATTTTGTTTGATGTTGATATGATTCTGTTAGCTTTCTTTGGTTAATATTTACTTGATAGATTTTTTCCTTTGTGTTCCTTCTCTACTGCAGTTGTTGCCCTTCTTAACAGCAGAGAACAGGCTCAAAATTTAATCTGCGAGTCTGGAAAGTCAGTCTGTGTAATTACATTTCTATCTCTTTACTTTTAATTTTGTGTTCCCCTCACCTTCTTAGGGAGAAGGCAATGGCACCCCACTCCAGTACTCTTGCCTGGAAACTCCCATGGATGGAGGAGCCTGGTGGGCTGCAGTCCATGGGGTCGCTAAGAGTCAGACACGACTGAGCGACTTCACTTTGACTTTTCACTTTCATGCATTGGAGAAGGAAATGGCAACCCACTCCAGTGTTCTTACCTGGAGAATCCCAGGGACGGGGGAGCCTGGTGGGCTGCCGTCTGTGGGGTCACACAGAGTCAGACATGACTGAAGCGACTTAGCAGCAGCAGCAGCAGCACCTTTTTAGGTTTTGATTTTTCTCGAAAGGGTTTTCTCCAGTTCTCATTTTACTTATTGTTCATCTGAAAGTAAAACTTACTGTTTTATAATTTGCTTTATTATTTTAGTGATTATCTTAAAATACTTGACTATGTGACCTAAAGTTTATAGTCACCATTTCTTCAGCATCTTCTCCTTAAAAACAACAAAAAGTCTTTAGACTTTTATAATCCTTTACCTAACATTCATGTAATTTTTACTAGTTCAGTTCAGTCGCTCAGTCATGTCTGACTCTTTGCAACCCCATGAACTGTAGCACGGTAGGCCTCCCTGTCCATCACCAACTCCTGGAGTCCACCCAAATCCATGTCCATTGAGTCAGTGATGCCATCCAACCATCTCATCCTCTGTCATGCCCTTCTCCTCCTGCCCTCAATCTTTCCCAACATCAGGGTCTTTTCAGCTCTTCACATCAGGTGGCCAAAGTATTGGAGTTTCAGCTTCAACATCAGTCCTTCCAATGAACACCCAGGACTGATCACCTGACCTGCCTCTTGAGAAACCTACATGCAGGTCAGGAAGCAACAGTTAGAACTGGACAGGGAACCACAGACTGGTTCCAAACAGGAAAAGGAGTACGTCAAGGCTGTATATTGTCACCCTGCTTATTTAACTTCTATGCAGAGTGCATCATGAGAAACACTGGACTGGAAGAAACACAAGCTGGAATCAAGATTGCTGGGAGAAATATCAATACCCTCAGATATGCAGATGACACCACCCTTATGGCAGAAAGTGAAGAAGAACTAAAAAGCCTCTTGATGAAAGTGAAAGAGGAGAGTGGAAAAGTTGGCTTAAAGCTCAACATTCAGAAAACGAAGATCATGGCATCTGGTCCCATCACTTCATGGCAAATAGATGGGAAACAGTGGAAACAGTGGCTGACTATTTTTCTGGGCTCCAAAATCACCGCAGATGGTGACTGCAGCCGTGAAACTAAAAGACGCTTACTCCTTGGAAGGAAAGTTATGGTCAACCTGCTGCTGCTGCTGCTAAGTTGCTTCAGTCGTGTCTGACTCTGTGCGACCCCATAGACGGCAGCCCACCAGGCTCCCCCGTCCCAGGGATTCTCCAGGCAAGAACACTGGAGTGGGTTGCGATTTCCTTCTTCAATGCATGAAAGTGAAAAGTCAAAGTGAAGTCGCTCAGTCGTGTCAGACTCTTAACGACCCCATGGACTGCAGCCCACCAGGCTCCTCCATCCATAGGATTTTCCAGACAGGAGTACTGGAGTGGGGTGCCATTGCCTTCTCCAATGACCAACCTAGACAGCATATTAAAAAGCAGAGACATTACTTTGTCAACAAAAGTCCATCTAGTCAAGGCTGTGGTTTTTCCAGTGGTCATGTATGGATGTGAGAGTTGGACTATAAAGAAAGCTAAGCACCGAAGAATTGATGCTTTTGAACTGTGGAGCTGGAGAAGACTCTTGAGAGTCCCTTGGACTACAAGGAGATCCAATCAGTCCATCCTAAAGGAGATCAGTCCTGGGTGTTCATTTTTACTAGTTATTTTTGCTATTTTTCTTAACTTTTTACTCCTGAAGTTAGATGCTATTACTTTTATTTAGTCAACACATACTTAGATTCACCCATAGGCTTACTGGTACTCTAAATACATAAACACACAAGGAGAATTTGTTTTAAGAATTGAGGTTTTACAGCCTCGTTTTATCAAACTCCAGACCTCTTGAGATTTGGGAGTAAAAGACAAATTTTACCCCCCCCCCCATTATGAAAAAGGATACCAAAAAACTTTGGTTTCATTATGAAAACACGCATAGGAGAAAGTACACGCTCTGGAACTTGGAGGGAACACGTCAGCTAACTAGCTGATCTCTTCCTCCCTCTTCTCCCTCCTTCCCAGTCTCTCTCCCCCGTGTCAGCTTCCCAGCGCTCCCAGCAGACGCGGAGCAGGCGGCCGGAACCAAGGAAGGGTGTTTCTCGGGAGTCTGGGTTAGGAGTGCAAGTTCAGGGGCAGGTTGGGCCTCTTCTGAGGCTCTCTCTTTGGTTCACAGGTACTTGTCTCCTCACTTTGTCCTCACGGAAGCCTTTCCTCTGCTTGCAACCTTGGTGTCTCTTTGTGTATCCAAATTTCCTCTTGTAAAGACACCAGTCAGATTGTATTGGGGCCCACCCTAATGGTCTCATTTTAATTTAATCGCTTCTTTAAATCACCTCCAAATATAGTCACATTCTGAGGTACAGAGGTGAAGTTTTCAGCATATGAATTATGGGAAACACAGCTCATAATACTCCAATACTTTGGCCACTTGATGTGAAGAAACCGACTCATTGGAAAAGACCCTGATGCTGGTAGAGATTGAAGGCAGGAGGAGAAGGGGAAGACAGAGGATGAGATGGCTGGATGGCATCACCCATTCAGTGGACATGAGTTTGCGCAAACCCCAGAGATAGAGAAGGCCAGGGAAGCCTGGCGTGCTGCCGTCCCTGGGGTCGCAGGGTCAGACATGACTTAGTGAGTGAACAGGAGCCCTCAGCACCTGTAAACCCCGTTTTCCAGCTCCTTTCTTTCGGCACTGGGTTTGTTGATTGCCTCCAGGCACAGGTGTGTGTTCACTGGGGATGCAGCTGTGGATGAGGCCGCAGCAGTTCACGCCCTCACAAGGCTGAGTCTGAGAGAGTCGTAATCATCCTTTCCTTCCCTCCGCTTCCCTCACATGCACACACACACCCACCATACTTGTTTTGCGTTCACTCATATAAGCGCTCTGTTTCACATACATTGAGGCATTGAGGGAAAATGCGCTGCAGCCTTAGAGGCCTGGCACTTCCATTTTTGCTGTTTTCCTTAGAGCTCTTAGATTCAGATTCTCTCTGGAATTCTGTTGAATTTTTGTGTTTGGAATTTATTGCTCTTTCTCCTCCTGTACTTTCAGCTACTTGTGAGACTTACTGGCGTCGCGCAAAGACTGCTCTGCAGCTGTAAGTGTGGGAGGGGACTTTGCTAGGGGCCTGGGGTCTCGACTTTCTCATGGAGTTCGTTATAACAGTTTTTTTTTTCGTGTGCATCTCAAAAAAGCTATTTCTTCCTCTCTTTAGATCCCAAAGTCACCCCGTTTTGGGTGGAGGGCCTTGGCAGCAGAATGAAGAGAGACAACAAAAGGGTTCAGGTTCAGGAGTCACTGTTCCCTTCGAACGCTGTTTCCCACACACCCCTGATTCCTCGGGGACCCGAGCAAGGGGTGCGCTGCTGGTTTGCTTCCAGTTTTTCTTGGTTGGCTGGTTTTGTTTGAAAGCGGTGGTAACTCCATGTCACTTTTGAGAACTGCACCCCAGCTGCGGTGGTCCAGAGTGCATCCTGGATTGGTTCTCAGGACGGCCGCACGCCTGACTGAGCTGTGTGATAAGTGTTTTCCACTCACCATAAATCTAGTGGGCAGAATTATCCTGGAGACATTCTGTCGTGTTATCATGGTTTTGAAGTAAGTGTGGAGCGTGTGGATGTTTCTGGGAGGAAGAAGGTAGTCTTTCCCTGTTTTTGAACACTGTCTCTAAAATAGTTTATTTGCATGGGAATCTGTGAAGGAGTCAAACTCAGAGGTCCCTCCGAAGCTGACCTCGAGGTGAGAGAGAATCTGGACTTGGTGCGGGTGGCTGAAGTGATCCCATCTAGCCAGCTTCCTGGTGGAATGTGTGTGAGAGAGGAAGAGCGGCCCAGCTCCGGGGCAGAGGGCCGCTGGCCTTGCTGGCGCAGGCCTTGGGAAAGGCTCGCGCTTGTGCTGCCTCATCCTACTGTGGAAGAAAAGGCCGAGTCCTTTCACTAGCCAGGCCCTTTGTGGAGCTCCTGAATTCCTTTAATTTAGTGGCTGCATAGAAGCTTTATTCAGAGCGTTCAGAGGCCTGTGCATCTTTCCTGTCTCGATGCCAGGCCCTATTCATGGTGCTCTCACTGCAGGGAGTTCTCACATTCATCTGGGGGTGGATGGTGGGAGGGGGAGATGGGGTGGGAAGCAGAGGGCTGTGTGGGTCTTTTCTTCCCCCTCCGTTTCCTGCTTTTGCTCCTTAAAAGCGAAACAAAACCAAACCCCAGACAGAAAGCAAACTCAAGAAGATAACTCTAAAGGAAGTTCTCAGGTGGCTCCGGGGAGTGATGACTCCTGGTGAGTCACAGAGAAGTCGTGTCTGCCCCTGGCCTCCATCCACGTGTGGCACCAGAACTCCCAGAAAAAGCACTGCGGGCCGGGCGAGGGTAGGAGGCGCTGGGAGAAGAGATGGCAGTGTGCCCAGAGGACTTTTTTCCTTCAACTGAGTGTATTTTAAAGGACCTTTTTTCTCCCCCTTCCCAGTAAAGAATAGCTCTAAGGTTGTGTTAGCAGTCAAGTTGGGAGCTGACACAGAGGCACGAGAGAAGAGTTCAAGTGAGCATCTGAAAATCTGAACGAGGCAGTATAAAGAGGCCAGGGAATGTTTTTTATTGCCTCTGTCTGCAGATTTTTTTTAGAAAATAAGTACTGTTTTAGATTTGGTTCTGAATATGTGATCTTTGATTAATAGGTGTTGAATTGCTGCTTACATTTCCAGTTTTTAAAATTAGGTATGCACTTAAGGAAGAGAGCTGGGATCATCTAGATTTTGTTTTGTTCTGAGAGGCTGGTGATGGTGGAAAATAAAGGAATGATGAGCATAGATGGACTCTGCGAGTAAATAAATAGTGCCCCAGTTTTGAATTGCCCGGATGTTATCTTAATGGGTAGTTAATGGTTATGGTTAATGGGTAGTTCTGTAAAAAAAGGGAAGTTTGGTTTTATTGACTTTTTTTGAGGGGGGAGGAGTGGCCTAGAAATCTTGATAAATGAATTGGAGAAGCTGTCAGGTGCTCCGTGTTAGGGTCTCTTCCTGTTCCTCTGTGTCTTTTTCAGGACTTTTAGGTATGTGGTGGTGTTCCTAGTTTCTGAGTGGATCCTTATTGTAGCCGACCATGCAGTTAAACCAAAGTCAAACCAGGCCTCATCTCTGTAAAACCTTCAGCGAGGAGCGAGGGTGAACAACTAGGTGAAGCTTAGGGAGAGGGAAGCATGTAGTCGCTGGGCTTTGTACCGTGTTACACGTTTTTGAAACATAAACACGAAAAAAATAGTTCCTGAAGGGATTTGTTAAGAAGAATTTCTGACACATGGAGGCCTTGACTGGATGCATAGCAAACCAGGTAATAGAGGCAAGACAAAGAATTTTGAATATTCAGTAGTTTTCATTGAGAGAAGGCAGAATTTTTGTTTCCATTTTTCAGTGAGGTGAGAATGCTAGTGTGTTGCGATATGTCTGAGTGTATAGTTAGGTTACGTCGTCTTTTCTACTGTGGAAAGCGGATACAGATACTTCTAGTTGGATTTGTAGTAAATGTTGCACCAGAGGTTGTCCTGTATACTGATGACTAGATGTTAAAATAATTCACAAAAGAGAAACAGGTCATATTTTCATACAATATTCTCAAGCTTTTTTGTTTCCGTGCCTCAGGAAAGTGATTTGAGATAAAACCATGATATTTAAATTAGTTTCTTCCCTTTTTTGCATTCCCTTTCTGTATCATTTGTCGTATTTGCTAATGAATGTTATTATTTTTGAGAAACTAGTTCTCAGGTTTATGTCAATTGTTACTCATAATGTGATATTTATCTTTTAGGATATGTGCTTGTATAAGTGACTGCTTTAAGTTTTAGCTGAATCGAGGCCAGGGGTGTGGTTAAACATCCTACAAAACACAGGACAGCCCCCCACAACAAAGAATTATCTGGCTCTGTTAATAATGCTGAAGTTAAGCCTTGATCTAGAAAATAGCCTAAGGAGCAAAAATGGAGGTCTTTGATTAAATCCCATAGAATATACCTGCCCACCAAGAACTTTAAAGGAAGAGGCAGGCTTTAATGGGAAGAACACTGTGATTCCCAAGACTGAGAAACATGCCAATAATTGGAAAACCAATGCCCCGTGAGGCGTTTAATTAACCCGAAGCAGCCTGCCGGCTTGGAGCCTGCTGTGTTTCCCCTGCCTGTGTGCACCTTCTGCTGGGTCCAGGCGTCGTGAGGCCCTGGGGAGGGCATGCGGGCTTGGGGTGGGGGGGCTGGGCCCGGCTGCACAGAGGCCCCCACAGCCCCTCAGCGTGGGGCCTGGTCGGCGTGGGCACTGGGAGCTGTGCTGGGGGCCCAGCAGAGGGAGGGGTCCCTCAGCCTGGGGACCCAGGGCCGCCGTCTCCACGGAAACTGCGAAATTAAACAAGTGAATACTGTGAGATGAAGCTTGTTGAAGATGTCTAGGAGATGGAGCATTTTGCCAGGTGAAGAAAGTTGGGATACCAGCCTCCTTGTGGGTGGAGGCAAGAAACTAGAACAGCGGCCTGAGACCCTGAGAGAATGCGGGTTTGGGGAAAGGGGCTCAGTCTGTGGGGCTGCAATGAAGGCTGCGCTGGAGGGGTGGCAGGGGATGACCGCGTCCCGCCTGGAGTAGCACCGCGTCAGCAGCCTGCCTGCCGGGTCGAGCTGAGCGTGGACGTCAGTTTGTAGGCACAGGGAAATCTGATTATCGATTTCAAAAGGTTCCTTTAGGGGAGAATAAGAGGGACAGAAACAAGGAGACCAGTTAGAAGTTAGTTTGACAGAGAGCGAGGCCGTGAGAGTGGAAACGGGGGTAAAGGAGAGCAGGTGCGGAGGTGCTTTGAAGAAGAGCCGGTAGGTTTGGTGAAGACAGGATGAGGACGTAAGGTAAAGAAAATGAGACTGGGTTGTAGCGCCAGTGGAAATGAAGGTTGGATTCTAGCTCCGGGGACATGAAGAAATAAACCTGCAGGTCTGAGGAGGCACAAGGGGGTGCCTGGTGTTAAGTCCGCTGTTTTCACGTGCTGCTGAGGCCCCGGAAGGCCAGGGATCTCCTGTGCGGGTAGGCTTGTGCCAGGCTGGGAATGCCACTCTGCTCTCTGCCCAGAGTGCGTTGCTGTGGGTTTGTGCGCTCTGCTCTGCGTGAGTCCTGGGTGCTGCTGACGCAGATCAGGTGTAAACCCTGGGGTTGGGGGGCTCCCCAGAGCCCCCTCCTTGCGCTTGAAACAGAGGAGGCAGGGGTTCTTTCAGTAAGGTTTCAGTGAAATGCACTTTTACCTGTAAGAACATGTTTAGATGCGTATAGTTATTTTGAAGAACCTGAGATGTTAGGAAGTCCATGCTTACAGGCTTGTTCACCGTAACAGTGTGTTTGGTGCCCATCTTTTCTGAAGAGGGGCAAGTGCATTGTCAGGGACTGGACCATGTATTTTGGGCTTCCCGGGACCTCAGTGATGAGGAACCCACCTGCCACTGCAGGAAGCTCAGGCTCCATCCCCGGGTCGGAAGATCCCTGAAGGAGGAGATGGCACCCCACTCCAGGATTCTTGGTTGGAGAATCCCACGGACAGAGGAGCCTGGCGGGCTCCGATCTGTGGCGTCGCAGAGTCGGACACGACTGAGCGACTGAAGAGCACCGCCAGGACGACACCTCTTATCGTTTGACCGGTTCAGGTAGGTGGTGGTGGAGGAGCAAAGAGGAGCCGTGTAGCAGACTTGTTCTCAGAGGAGGCGAGGCTGGTCTTGCGCAGCAGCTGTCCACTCTGTAACGTGTCTCCGCGGGGCTGGGAGGCTGTTTTCCGTGTGTTTCTATCGTCCCCCCCTGCCGGTTGAGTCACATACTCGTTGGCTCCTCCTTTGGAATATATCCAGGATTTGTCTTGTCTCCTCTGTTCCCGCCTCAGTTCAAGTCCTGTCATCTCCCCTGGATTTATTACACTAGCCTCTTAATGTCCTATCTCCCTGCTTCCCAGCCAGATGAACCAGGCTCTATAGTCAGATCATGACGCTGCTCTCAGAACTAATGGTTTCTATCTCAGAGTAAAGGGCAAAGTCCTTACCAGTTCCTAGAACAGTGCTTGGCCTGAGTTGGGCACTCCACATTTGTTGAACAAATGAATGGCTCCCACTTTAAAGAAACAGGAACGGTGTTTTAGATAATGCATTGTGAGTTTGTACTTGGCTTTGCATCAAAAGATTGATAAATGAATACACGTTTATGTTTTATGTTAAAATACAGTTGTTGAAGGTATTTATGTTCACATTATTCTAAATGTTTTCATTTCAAACCAAAAAATGGCTCTTTTTTGATAATCAGCTGGGTCTATATAAGTCATATACAAAGACTTACGAGATATATAGCGAATTTGATTAGGAAAATAACTGAGGACTTACTTTAATAATAATTAGTATGATAACAGTCGTATATTGAGCCTCTACAGTGCTCCATAGGCGGTACAGACAGTGTGTGAATATTGCTGGCGCCTGATTTGGTTCCCTGACAGGTCTGAGCCCTCTATTAACTGCCTCTAAGAATTTGATCACTGTTATGTCAGGAAACGTGTGTAGATGCATTCAGGTGCCCTAAGTAGTGGGACTTTGGAAGTTCATTAGTTACTGGTTGCAGCATAAATATTGAAACGGGACACGCCATACCCATGTTCCTGACACTCTGGATGAACTTCACCTTATTCAGGATATGACATGCCTGGCGTGACTGGTTTATGTACCTTCCAAACAATTAGATGAAGAAGGGTAGTTTCCTCAAGATAATGACTTCAGTAAAGTTTGGCTTTTCTTTTCTCTGTGACTCTGCTTGGAGAAACGGACTGTTTTATAGTTAACTAAGAAAAAGATTCCACAGAGATTTTTTGGGTGCTCTGGGATGGAGGCTTTCGCTTTTCGTCGGAGTTGCCTCTTGGAGTTGAGTTGATATCCTTGAGCAGGCCCCGCTTGCTGGGTCCTGATGAGGGCTGAGTGCCAGCCCCTCCTCCCAGCCCTGGAGCCTGCTGGTCCCGCCCACCTGCCGGCCCCGCCCCTCCGGCCTGCCCGGCCCCGCCCCTCCGGCCTGCCCGGCCCCGCCCCTCCGGCCTGCCCGCACCTGTTCCCCAGCCGCGCTCGTCTCACCTCCCCGGGCGGGCGGGATGCCCGCTGTGCGGCCCACGGAGAGGCCCTGCGAGGCCCTGCGTGTGCCCACAGTGCAGCCCCGCTCAGCTGTCCGCTCCGCTCTGGGGCTCCTTCCATCCCGTGCGACAGGCACGCCCGTCACCTGTCCTGTCACTCTGGCCGACTGTGCCTGGGGCCGAGGCGCGCGCGCGCGCGTGTGTGTGTTTGTGTGTGTGTGTGTAAGGGGGGGTGGGGGCGGTAGGCTGTGTGTGTGCTCAGCAGTGCATGCAGGCTCCGCTCTGTGAGTTTGGCTGCTCCTGGAGCTGTGGAGGCTGTGGCTGCCACACTTTGTGAAGCACTTTTCCCACCTGGGATCTATCATGAAATGTGTTTGCTTTCACAGAAAGCTTTCTGGTGAGCAGTTTTGCTCAGAGAGGGGAGAGGGTTTGGGGGCTTGTGGTAGAAGAGGCTAAAAGGAGTCTTAGAAACTTAGTCGCCTGGGCTGACGGGATGGGCAGTGGGGCCCCTCTTACAGAAACGCAGCAGGCTGGGCTGCGCAGCTTTTGTGTCAGAGGGCAGTGGCCTTGTCCTTTCTCCTCTGATTTGCTGGGAGAGGAATTTGATGACACACTCCATGCACCAAATTCCGCATGTAAGTTAAGAGAGAAGCAGCCGAGTAGAGGTGGGCGTTTCTGTGTTGTGTGATAGAAAGCGTCAGATTGCTGCCCTCTCCTCGGGATCCCTAATGTGTCTCTAGGACTAAAACAAGCTTCTTGAGATTAACAACTCCCAGGTTCTTGTTTTTGAGTTAGCCAGGTAGCACTTCGGAATAACTCAGGAGTTGAATGGGCTAATAATCACTTTTTGTAGAGGCTGTAAAGGTGTGGACATTGCATTCCTTTCTTTGCTGTCCTTTGGAAAGACGATCATTATAATCTTCATTCTGTGTAGATGAGGAAACGTTGAAAGCACGTTGCCTGTGTGACTGGCCCACACGTCCAGAATCTGATCCCATCATTCTTTGTGAGCCCCCCGGCCCTTTCTTTTCTTCTTTTTTCTTTTCAGGTTCTTACCCAGACTAGTCTTCTCCATAAATTACTCCTTTCCCTGGAGTAAAGAGGCACAAGTGTAAATAGGAAGCTGCTTTAGTACTGGACTGGTGAGACCGTTCGTAGCTGCGTTGGTTCTGCTGAGCTGGGCGTTCGCTGTCCGGGGTTTCTCAGAAAGTGCTGCTATCACTTCAGGTGGCGGTTCCTGCTCACTCTCCCTTAGCCAGCCCGCGCTGCCGTTTCTTCACGTCTGGTTAGCCAGAAACATGACTTGTGAGACAGTTTTAGTTTTTCCTTTTTATGTGTGCCAATTGGGAACCCAGGTTAACGTTTCTCTCATTTGTTTTTATTTTGAAATGTTTCAGCCTAGTTTGTATGTGTGTGCTTCGTCACTCAGTCATGTCTGACTCTTTGCAAATCCCATGGATTGTAGCGCACCAGGCTCCTCTGTCCATGGGATTCTCCAGACAAAAACATGAGTGGGTTGCCATTCCCTTATCCAGGGGATCTTCCCAACCCAGGGATCAAACCCGGGTCTCCTGCACTGCAGGCGGATTCTTTACCACTGAGCCATCAGGGGGTTAGACTATGTTACCCTAAAAATTCCCAAATGATTCTAGTGGCTTAGAAATAGCAACGGTTTAATTCCTCCTTCTGTTATTGACTCTGCCTTGCCAGGGGGTGGGGGTGAGAGGGGGTCTGGACTCAGGAATCCAGGCTGATGGAGCAGATGCTCTCCAGAACGTTGCGAGTTGCCTGACAGAGGGGAGAGAGATCCAGAGAGCATCATCTCACACGGCTTGTGTGACCCGACCCCACACAACCACAAGGAGCCAAGAAGAGCAGCCCTCCCAAGTGCCCGGAAGGGAGGCCCACCCCGCAGTTGGGTCATTTGGGATGCCTCTGGCTGCGCACGATGGACAGCCTGAATCAAGCAAAGCTTAAATCATGAGGGAATGTAGGATGTCACAACGCTGAGAAGCTGGAAGCCGATGGGGTCCAGACAGCAGGTGGTACGCTCAGCAGCTCAGTGACACCTTCAAGGACTGGAGTCCTTTCTGTCTCTCAGCTCCACCAGGTCGGTGTCCCTCTTGGTCAGAAGCTGCTTCAGTGTTTCCAGTGGGCACTTCCAGTAATGTTAGTGTCTCAGAAGAAAACACAGAAGAACAGCATTCTTCCCAGAAGGTCTTTCCCAGAAGCCCCCAGTGAGAGGTCTCATCTTTCACATATGTGTTCTGAAGCAGCTACCATGGTGAGTTTAGAAACGATGGTCTCCTTGTTGGAGGCAAAACTAGAGGGGACTTCCCCTGAAGCACGTGACTGTGGGCAGGAGAGGTGGGCACTTAACAGAAAGAGGGTTCAGTCAAGGGTGCTGCGGAGCGAGCTGCCAGCAACGTCGGCCACATCCTCTGCAGCCTGGATGGTTGTGGCTGAGGCTCTCGTCTCCAGAGGTGATGGTCATGCATCTAGGTAGTCTGTCTGGAGATCAAGCCATCTGCCTCGACGCAGTCATTTCCTAATAAGTGTAAAATGGTACATAGAGTGGAGATTTGTGAGGCCAAGAGGTAACCTTTAAACCTCTTTTTCAAATAGTTGAGCAGATACAGGACTGTTTTCACAAAAGTCAGCATTATATGCAAAGCGCTGCAGTAGGGGCTGGGTAATGCATTACAGAAAAAAAAGCCATCCAAGGCATCTTCCGCTTATAGATCTCCTACCCGATCAGCTGCTTACACTAAACAAACCAGAAACAGGCGTTGCTTCTAGTATCTCTGCAAGTTCAGTTTTCGCTTGGATGGGATAAAGCTCCAGTGTAACTAGTACCTATTCATCTCTTGCTCTCTGTAGAGATACGTCAGTAATGCTCTAGTGACTTTCCCTGCTGTGCTTCAGATAAGGCTTGGTGTTTCTCTGAGGTTTAGAGAAATTTGTACCCCTCGTCCAAGGTAAGAAGCAGCGGCTGTGCTTTGTTGGAGCAGCCGTGAAGAGATACCCCACGCCCAAGGTAAGAGAAACCCAAGTAAGATGGTAGGTGTTGCAAGAGGGCATCAGAGGGCAGACACACTGAAACCATACTCACAGAAAACTAGTCAATCTCATCACACTAGGACCACAGCCTTGTCTAACTCAGTGAAACCAAGCCATGCCTGCGGGGCAACTCAAGACGGGCAGGTCATGGTGGAGAGGTCTGACAGAATGTGGTCCACTGGAGAAGGGAATGGCAAGCCACTTCAGTATTCTTGCCTTGAGAACCGTATGAACAGTATGAAAAGGCAAAATGATAGGATACTGAAGGAGGAACTCCCCAGGTCGTTAGGTGCCCAATATGCTACTGGAGATCAGTGGAGAAATAACTCCAGAAAGAATGAAGGGATGGAGCCAAAGCAAAAACAATATCCAGCTGTAGATGTGACTGGTGATAGAAGCAAGATCCGATGCTGTAAAGAGCAATATTGCATAGGAACCTGGAATGTCAGGTCCATGAATCAAGGCAAATTGGAAGTGGTCAAACAAGAGATGGCAAGAGTGAACGTCGACATTCTAGGAATCAGCGAACTAAAATGGACTGGAATGGGTGAATTTAACTCAGAAGACCATTACATCTACTACTGCGGGCAGGAATCCCTCAGAAGAAATGGAGTAGCCATCATGGTCAACGAAAGAGTCCGAAATGCAGTACTTGGATGCAGTCTCAAAAACGACAGAATGATCTCTGTTCATCTCCAAGGCAAACCATTCCATATCACAGTTATCCAAGTCTATGCCCCAACCAGTAACTCTGAAGAAGCTGAAGTTGAACGGTTTTATGAAGACCTACAAGACCTTTTAGGACTAACACCCAAAAACGATGTCCTTTTCATTATAGGGGACTGGAATGCAAAAGTAGGAAGTCAAGAAACACCTGGAGTAACAGGAAAATTTGGCCTTCGAATGCAGAATGAAGCAGGGCAAACACTAATAGAGTTTTGCCAAGAAAATGCACTGGTCATAGCAGATGCCCTCTTCCAACAACACAAGAGAAGACTCTACACATGGACATCACCAGATGGTCAACACCAAAATCAGATTGATTATATTCTCTGCAGCCAAAGATGGAGAAGCTCTATACAGTCAACAAAAACAAGACCAGGAGCTGACTGTGGCTCAGACCATGAACTCCTTATTACCAAATTCAGACTCAAATTGAAGAAAATAGGGAAAACCGCTAGACCATTCAGGTATGACCTAAATCAAATCCCTTATGATTATACAGTGGAAGTGAGAAATAGATTTAAGGGCCTAGATCTGATAGATAGCGTGCCTGGTGAACTATGGAATGAGGTTCGTGACATTGTACAGGAGACAGGGATGAAGACCATCCCCATGAAAAGAAATGCAAAAAAGCAAAATGGCTCTCTGGGCGAGCCTTACAAATAGCTGTGAAAAGAAGAGAGGTGAAAAGCAAAAGAGAAAAGGAAGATATAAGCATCGAATGCAGAGTTCCAAAGAAGAGCAAGAAGAGATAAGAAAGCCTTCTTCAGCGATCAATGCAAAGAAATAGAGGAAAACAACAGAATTGGAAAGACTAGAGATCTCTTTTAAGAAAATTAGAGATACCAAGGGAACATTTCATGCAAAGATAGGCTTGATACAGGACAGAAAGGGTATGGACCTAACAGAACCAGAAGATATTAAGAAGAGGTGGCAAGAATACATGGAAGAACTGTACAAAAAAATCTTCACGACCCAGATAATCATGATGATGTGATCACTAATCTAGAGCCAGACATCCAGGAATGTGAAGTCAAGTGGGCTTTAGAAAGCATCACTACAAACAAAGCTAGTGGAGGTGATGGAATTCCAGTTGAGCTGTTTCAAATCCTGAAAGATGATGCTGTGAAAGTGCTGCACTCAATATGCCAGCACATTTGGAAAACTCAGCAGTGGCCACAGGACTGGAAAAGGTCAGTTTTCATTGAAATCCCAAAGAAAGGCAATGCCAAAGAATGCTCAAACTACCACACAATTGCACTCATCTCACATGCTAGTAAATTCATTCTCAAAATTCTCCAAGCCAGGCTTCAGCAATACATGAACCGTGAACTCCCTGATGTTCAAGCTGGTTTTAGAAAGGCAGAGGAACCAGAGATCAAATTGCCAACATCCGCTGGATCATGGAAAAAGCAAGAGAGTTCCAGAAAAACATCTATTTCTGCTTTATTGACTATGCCAAAGCCTTTGACTGTGTGAATCACAATAAACTGTGGAAAATTCTGAAAGAGATGGGAATACCAGACCACCTAACCTGCCTCTTGAGAAACCTGTATGCAGGTCAGGAAGCAACAGTTAGAACTGGACAGGGAACCACAGACTGGTTCCATATAGGAAAAGGAGTACGTCAAAGCTGTATATTGTCACCCTGCTTATTTAACTTCTATGCAGAGTGCATCATGCAAAACGCTGGACTGGAAAAAACACAAGCTGGAATCAAGATTGCCGGGAGAAATATCAATAACCTCAGATATGCAGATGACACCACCCTTATAACAGAAAGTGAAGAGGAACTGAAGAGCCTCTTGATGAAAGTGAAAGAGGAAAGCGAAAAAGTTGGCTTAAATCTCAACATTGAGAAAACGAAGATCATGGCATCCGGCCCCATCACTTCATGGGAAATAGATGGGGAAAGAGTGGAAACAGTGTCAGACTTTCTTTTTTGGGGCTCCAAAATCACTGCAGATGGTGACTGCAGCCATGAAATTAAAAGATGCTTACTCCTTGGAAGAAAAGTTATGACCAACCTAGATAGTATATTCAAAAGTAGAGACATTACTTTGCCGACTAAAGTCCGTCTCGTCAAGACTATGGTCTTTCCTGTGGTCACGTATGGATGTGAGAGCTGGACTGTGAAGAAGGCTGAGCGCCGAAGAATTGATGCGTTTGAACTGTGGTGTTGGGGAAGACTCTTGAGAGTCCCTTGGACTGCAAGGAGATCCAACCAGTCCTTTCTGAAGCAGATCAGCCCTGGGATTTCTTTGGAAGGACTGATGCTAAAGCTGGAGCTCTGGTACTTTGGCCACCTCATGAGAAGAGTGGACTCACTGGAAAAGACCCTGATGCTGGGAGGGACTGGGGGCAGGAGGGGAAGGGGACGAGGATGAGATGGCTGGATGGCACCACGGGCTCGATGGACGCGAGTCTGAGTGAAGTCCGGGAGACGGTGATGGACAGGGGCCCTGGCGTGCTGCGGTTGGTGGGGCCGCAGGGTCGGACGCGGCGGAGCGCCTGCACTGGACTGAGCTGCGCTCTCCCCTCCCTGCCTCTCTAGTGCAGGCGGGGCTGGCGGCGTGCTCGTGCTCAGGCGTGCCTGACTCTTTGCGACTCCACGGGCCGTAGCCCACCCGGCTCCTCTGTCCATGGGATTCTCCAGGCAAGAGCACTGGAGTGGGTTGCCATGCCCTCCTCCAAGGGATCTTCCCGACCCAGGGATCGAACCCATGTCTCCTGTGTCCCTAGCACTGCAGGAGGATTCTTCACCACTGAGCCACCGGGGCCACCCCAGCTCCCACCCATTTTGATGAGATGGCCGCATGTTAACTCCTGAAAACCTTGTTTCTCTTCTGCTCTCGTGGAGCTGTGCTTCCCTCCTCCGCCCAGCCTCTGAGATGCCCAGGCAGGGTGCCGACTCCTGCGACAGGCAGTGTGGCACAGCGGGTGGCGGTGTGCCTTCCCTCCTTACAGCTTCATGTTTGCAGTTTCTCTGATTCGTTAGCAGGACTCCAGGGGCCAGCCCTGCAGCTCCTCTCCTGGCAGAGGACACCTGATCCCCTTGGTAGTTGCTCTGGGTCACCCCGCGCTTGTTTCCCTGCATTGCCTTTTAGCTCTCAGCCTACCTCCCTGGCTTGCTCTTTCACCTGTTTGCGGGCTTGTGTGAACAGATCAACCTGTGAGTAGTGCTTCTTGCAAATACCTTTTCATCCCGCCTCTTTGATTCTAGACCCTTAAGGTATCTGTTTTTATGAGCAAGGCCTTTTTCATTTGTGTGTTTAGGGTTTGAGAGGAGTAAGTTCAATTAGTTTTCAGCTGTGGATAGTTCCACATTATGGGCACTTCAAAATAAATACTCCTAGATTGGAGAATGGTGAAGACAGCTTGCAGTTTGACCCCCATGAACTGGTTTCCATGAGTGTAAAATGCTTTTCTTCAAGTACTTGAAAAATATTCTGTGCATGTAAAGTCCATTATTATCAGATAGCAGTTATCTTTTTTCCCAGTTCTAAGAAAATTTATTACTTGGATGACAGAATTACTTGATTGTAGTGGTGAACTCTATTTTTTTTAACCTTTCAGGGTGTGTTTATCAGAGTAAATCATACCCTCGTCACCTTGTCATCCAGGGAATTGATGCATAGCTTTTGTTTGTTTAGAGATGAAATGGAACACCCCATTCAGGGACAGTGAGCTGACACTCATCTCCAAGATGAGGACGTGGGCAAAGCGAAGCAGAGTAACCTGGTGGAGAATCTGTGGCTGATTGGGCTTCCTCGGTGGCGCTAGAGGTGAAGAACCTGCCTGCCAGTGCAGGAGACTCAGGAGGCCTGGATTTGGTCCCTGGCTGGGAAGATCCCCTGGAGGAGGGCATGGTGACCCACTCCAGTATTCTTGACTGGAAAATCCGTGGACAGAGGAGTCTGGTGGGCTGCTGTCCGTAGGGTTGCAAAGGGTCAGACACGCCTGAAGTGTCCTAGTGTGTACACACACACACACACACACACACACACACACACACACACACGCGCGCGCGTGCACGCACGTCTAATAAAGGGGCAGCTTTCTGTACTCAGCTGTCACACCACTAGTCTCGTCTTCATCTTTTCTTTCAGCTTTTCTCTTTCTTTCCTTTAGTCTAGTTCATATCTTGCTTAGAAAAAAATGAGAGGAAGGTCAGAACTGTGCATTTCTTCCACATTTTTATTCTTTTTTAGTGAAACTAATCTTTAACAGAACTTTTAACTTTTAGTGAAACTTTTGATGAACTTATCTTTTTAAATGAAAAAAAAATACAAAAGCAAAATCTTTATTCTTCCTCTATTTTTTTGTGTAGTTACAGAAACCCATAGTTACCCAACAATGACAAAAAGAGTAGAGTTTCTTTTTGCTGAAGTGGTGTCTTAACTTTCTAAATGTTTTCCAGTGAATTGGTCTGAGGCAGAGCTGAAACATCTTGCTATTAAGTTCATTACTTTCCTTAAAATTTCAGTTAAGGTCTACACTTGAATTTTGCTTGTGGAAAACTTATACAACTGGAGTGAACTATTTGCTTAAGAGTTTTTTTTTAAAAAAGAAGCACTCTTTTTATTTCCTCCCAACTATGAATATTCTTTCCTTCTGAGGATAATGAGTGCAAATTAACTTCTTTTCATATGGTGATTTTGTGATAGAAGGGTTGTAAAGTTAAATCTCTGCAGAATGGAGGCTCTTGTTGAATCTACTTCTTTATAAACGAAGAAAAAAGGAAAATCTTGTGTCTTGATACCAATGTAATGTTTATAAGAACCAACTGTGATGTTTATAAGTCAAAACAGGATTTATATGGATGTTTTATTAGTTGCATTTTTGAGTCTTAACTTTCTGGGAAATAGTGAGAATGGAGAAGATAGTCCTTGAGGTAACTTACAGCTGATTGTTAAACGCCATCTGAATAGGATGACCACGTGTCTAGGTGCTGTGTTATAGGGTCCCGTGCTTGTAGGTCTGAGTGTTTGTAACGCTGTGGAGTTTATCAGCTGGCTCTGCTGTCACGAGAACGCTCCTGCAGAAGAATCATAGGTAAAGAGAATTGTCTTGAGGCCTCAAGGAAAGCTTGGGAAAATGTTTTCTTTGCAAACTTAAAAAGCCACTGTTTGCCTGCCCAGTAAGAACATACTCTAACCCTGGGCTGCTTCGCACGCTGAGATGCCGTCATGTTTGCAGCTGAGTTGTTTTGAAACATGTTTCTTTGAAACTGCAAACGATTTGGAATGCACTGAGAGATAGGAAGAATTAACTGTACTGGTTATGTTCTCATTTGTGCCATTTGTTTAAATAACACTTGTTAAAATCCCTTGAATATGTGAAATATTTGTTTTAAATTTCAAGATCTTCCTTGAACTGTCACACACTGATAAGGTTTACTTTCCCTTGGCTATGCTTCGTGGGCTAAGATCAAGAACTAAGTTGAAAAGGACTAATTGTATACGAGGTTGGCCAAGCCCACAGCGTAGTATACTGGTTTTGATGATCAGCTTCCTTGACCCTTAGTGAGATTCCCACTGCTAATTTTTGGTTACTGGGTGTTTTATCTCTTACCCCATTTATTTGTTTTCTAAACCCCGAAGTACTTTCCTTTTCGGGTCTATTGGACAGATGGGTTAACTAGGGATCTTCCCAGTTTTGGTTTTAAAAATGAATCACTTCACATATGTGTGTTCAAGTGAACAGCCATCAAAATACCGAAATAATTGGGAGAAATATAAATTTAATTGTTAAAGATTCCTCTTACATTTTTACCCTGTCTGGTAATTAGATTTTTTGGGGGCTGTCAACACCCAAGCCTCCTGAGTATCTAAATGTAATTACAGGATGAAATTATTTTTTACTTATTGGAAATCTTAGCTTCATCATCCTGTTTAATTGCGTTTTTTATGTTGCTTCAGAACTGTTATGTATACACTTGTATGTATTTTCAGGAACATCAGTGTACTTCTGAAATGTTAGAAATTTATTGAGAAGGTGGTGTGAGCCTGGGATTTCCTGCCACTGCCCAAATACTAAGCGGTTCGGGATCGGTGATGTCACCGTCTCCTTAACTGGTGGCCTAGCCACCGGAGAGCGGGTTGTGCCTGGACACTGGAGCGCTCCTCTGTCGCGCGTCTGTTCCTCCTCCCTCCCTCCCTCTGTTTCTTTACCTTTGGAAAATTCACAGCTGAAGAAGAAGAATGAAGAGTATTGCTAATAACTGATTTCAGCTTCGAGGAAACAGACGCGTGACGGATCCCACTCCTTAGTCTCCCCTGTTCTCATCGCACTTTGAGCTGTGAGCCGTGAGCTCACCTCCCTGCGCTTTGGGTTCCATACTTGACTATTTCTGTTTCTGTCAAAAACCACAGTGGTGCCTGCAGATGGTAGTTCCTGTCTCGCGGGTCCAGGGAGTGGGTGCTAGTGGTCCACAGATTTATATTGTTTGAGCAGGACATGCTTAAAAAATTGTCAGTATTTTTAAAAAAATGAGTTTATTTCCAATACCTCTGAAAAAGAAGCAGGAAGTCTGGCAGTGTGCCCACGTCTCTGCGTAGAGGGAAGCATTGCTCCTGCTTCGCGCAATACACACAGTTCCCTGCCCTCAGCGCCACTGAGTCGCCTGCGTTTTCTGTTTCTTGCCGGCCCCGTAGGCACCTGCAGTCTGCAGTCCTGCTCTCGAAGCCTTCTTGCTGCAGGTTCTTCCCTGATCTTATGGCCTTAGACTTTCTGCCTTTACTGTGGCAGCAAACACTCGGTTGTATTCTCGTTCATAATCAGGTGATCTAAGACCCAGTAAAGACCTAATCGTTTCTGTTCAGTGTGCAGCGACTTACATGGTAGCATTCACTGTCTTCAGTGGCATTTCTTCTTGTTCTGGAGGAAGACGTACTTGGTTTTGAACCTTGGTTTTACCATCTCCCCAGCTGGGCGTCTTTGGACGCATTTCCCATCACACCCCAGAATCCTCCAGTGTGAATGGGTGTGGTTACCGCCTCCACTGCTCTTTGAACAGCTTCCCTCTCTGTGATTCCGACGCTTCTGAAATAACTAGTGTAATGGCCTGACCTGTGTTGTCTGACCCCTTGGGATTCAGGAGGGAGCAGGGTGCTGGTGGGAGAGGAGGGGGAAGAGAGTGACCCGGCAGGCTGCTGTGCAGCCCTGGGCACCCCCTGCCCTGACTCCCGCCTCGTCCGTGAGTTGCCGGCATGCAGTGCACCTTCTGGAAGCCTCCTCAGTCTGTACCAGACTAGGGCTGCGTGCCCCGCCCACGGGCTGCAGCGGAAGGAAGCCGGGGAAGTAGGCACGCCTGCGGGAACAGCCCACCCCTCCCGGCTCTCAGCGTGTCCTGGCCCCGTCCTCGTGGTGCCTGCGTGCGAGTCAGCCCCGCGCGGCCCTGGGACCCTGCGTGGCCTGTGACCCAGTGTGGCCCTGGGACCACGTGTGGCCTGTGACCCGGCGTGCCCCTGGGACCGCACTCGGCCTGTGACCCGGCGTGGCCCTGGGACCCCGCGTGGCCCTGGGACCGTGCTCGGCCTGGGACCTGGCGTGGCCTGGGACCCCACTGGGCCCGTGACCCTGCTCGGTACCCTGCGCCAGTCTCTCCCATGTGTCCTTCCCACTTCTTTGGATGCTCGAGATCACGCTCCTGTTTTCTCTAAACCAGACTATTTCCAGTGGCCTTGGATGTTTTTCCTGTTGGGCAGACCTAGATTCTGTCACTTCAGTTCATCAACGCTTCAAAGGGTTCAGAGAACCTCCATTTTAAAACAAACCAAAACCGCTCAGAATGAAACCCCTTTCCAGCCCCTGCTCCTGTTCCCCCTCGTCTCCCTCTTTTCTTGGATAAGCAAACATCCTTTACCCTCTTCTTTCTCAACTCTGGTTTGTTCTCCGCCTCATCCAGTCTGGACTCTGCCTTTATTATGGAAGTGATCTCAGTGGGGATGGTAATAATACTTACTCTTTGAATTCTGGGGAGGATTAAATGAGTTAATACTTGTAAAGCTCTTGGAACAGCGTGCCTGGAAGTGGCAAACACTCAGTAGATGCTAGTGTTCCTCATTGCTGGTCATTCGTCACGTCCACTAATAATGTCCCTGTCTCTCGTCTCCTTTGATTATTGGCAGTACCTGACACGGAGGAGCATCTCATCCTCTTAAAATGCTTTCCCGTTACCATGGCTGCTGAGACCGTTTACCATGCCTGCTCTTTCTGAGTGTCGCGTTGACCATTTTCCGTTCCCTCATTAGTTTCCGTTCCCCCGTCCTTTTAATGTAAATGTTTCTCACGGGTCTCTTGGTCTGCGTGCCCTGCCTTCAGACTGCTGTTTGTGCATTTTTCTTTTTGATTAATGCAGGTAATTAATGCCGACATTCTCTCTGTCATTCAAGATTGTCACCTGAAATCTTAAAGTTCTGCCTGCTCCTTCATCTCCTTTCTCTGGACCCTCAGGTCTAACCTTTTTCCGAGCCCTGTGTTGCCTGAGTCCCTGCAGACGCAGCCTCGTCACGCTCGCCACCACCATCCTGCTTCGGGTCTGAGGTCTTCCAGCGTTTTCGTCTCCACGTTTCTACCAGTTACAGCATTCTTCTTAAAGCTCAGCCGCAGTGTCACTCCGTGTTGCTGGGGGGGGGGGGGTGGGCGGTGGGGGGGGTGTGTGCATTAGGGCCGAGTCGGCTCTGCTGCTGTTGCCGCCACCGAGTCGCTTCAGTCGTGTCCAACTCTGTGTGACCCCGTAGACGGCAGCCCGCCAGGCTCCGCCGTCCCTGGGATGCTCCAGGCAAGAACACTGGAGTGGGTTGCCATTTCCTTCTCCAAAGCATGAAAGTGAAAAGTGAAAGTGAAGTTGCTCAGTCGTGTCTGACTCTTCGTGACCCCATGGACTGCAGCCCACCAGGCTCCTCTCTCTCAATGGGATTCTCCAGGCAGGAATACTGGAGTGAGTGCCATGCCCTTCTCCAGGGGGTCTTCCCGACCCGAGGATTGGACCCAGGTCTCTTGGGTCTCCTGCACTGGCAGGCAGGGTCTTTACCACTAGTGCCACCTGGGGAGCCCTTGCTGGAGGCGGTGGTCTCTGAAGAGGGGTGCTCACATCACAGGGAGAAGGCAGATATGTGCATTTGGATGTGGGGAGAAAACGTTAAAGCTTGTGTTTACGCTTGAATTAAGCTTTATTAATATTTGATGTGTGCATTGATGTTAGTAACTGTCATTATATCTAAGACATTGGGTCACGTGTCTTGACATGTCCCAAGAGAAGAATGCGGGTGAGTTAACAGCCCTCCATCGCTTCTTGCCTTCTGGCATGTAGAAGTCTGTCGCAGGTTCTGTGGCCGTGTGAGTGGATTTGTAGAGGATCCGTGTTACATTCTGTCTGCTGTAGCTTTGGCTGTGCCGGGTCTCCATTGCTGTGCGGGCTCTGCTCTGGCTGTGGTGGGCGGTTCTCTGGCTGTGGCTGCCCTGGTGGGGTGTCCGGGCTCCTCACGCAGACGTAGAGGCGGGGCTCCGGGCGCTTGGACGCGGAGCTGCGGCTGCCACCGCTGAGCCCAGGCTCGGGTCCTGGCGCCTTCCTGGACTGGGCTGACGCTGGGCCCGTGGCAGGTGGAGTCTTCACTGCTGACCCACTGGGGAAGCCCCTGTCACCTAGTGTTTGGCAAGCAAAGATTTCTACCAATAGGAGGGTTGAAGAGAGTGTGAATAATGGACGTGAACGGGGTTTAGACGGAGGGGAGAGGGAAGCGTTTCAGCCCGAGAGAGCAGTGTGGGGACTTGGGAGCTTCCTGCCGGCTGCACGGCGCAGCCCCTGGTACAGAGTGTGAGTCTGCGCTGCTCCTCAGAGGGACTGGGCTCTGGGGGCGTGCACGCCCTCCTCCCTCGGGCAGGAGATGGTGTCTGGTCCAGCTCATCGTGTCCTGCAGACAGTCTGTGTGGGGCCCTGCCCCGTCATGCTCTCAGGGTTACAGGGCAGGCCCCTGCAGGAAGGTGACGGCGGATAAAGTGGCCTAACAGTAGTAGCAACAAGGGCTGAAACGGCAGCAAGACCGCTTGGACAACTGCTCTGTGCCACCCTGTCCAGCCAAGGCTTTCTTAGTAGTGAAGCTGATGCCTTCATCTCCCTGTGTCTGGTTTCCTGGCTGTTTCTCACTAGCTCCAAGCTTTGCTGGGGTGAGGGGTGGGCGCACAGGCATGGAAGTTATTGACTTTCTCACCTCAGCTCCGAAGCCTTCATGTAGACCGGGTCGCTGCTCGCTGACTCTGAGGGTGAGAGGCAACCAGTTTCGTAAACTAGGCTGTCTGCGAATGCACGCGTGCGTGCGGGGTCACTTCGGCCACACCCAGCTCTCCAGCCCTGTGGACTGTAGCCCACCCCCTGCTCTCCAGGCAGGAGCCCTGGAGGGGTGGCCAGGCCCTCCCCCAGGGGACCTTCCCGGCCCGCAGAGCAAGCCTGCTTCTCTCGTGTCTCCTGCGTTGGTGGGCGGGTTCTTCACCACTAGCGTCACCTGGGAAGCCCAAATGTATAGTTTATGAATATTCTTGGGAGCGGAAAGTGGAAACAAGCTAGGACCTGTTACTTTTATAATTCGCTGCCGTCCATAGATAAAATCCTAGCTCCTGCAGCCAGCCCCCTGCCAAACCCTTGGATTCCCGGGAGTGCTGCTAGGGGAGGCAAGTGGGAAGAGCAAAGCGCAGGTGTCTCCTCAAGTGAAGCTTAGGTGCTGGGCTCTAAAGTGGTCTCGTGGTGTCCCAGAATACTGAAATGAGGCAGTATCGGATCAAAAAGTCAATTTACCAACGAGAATGGAGAAAGTTAGAGTTTAAAATGAGTAATCTCGAAGGGATGACCGTTCAGAAGCCTGGCGCATTGTCTGGCCCTTGGCTCACGGAGGGAAGTGGGCTTGCTTTGGGTCGTGGGAGCCACACCACAGCGGCTCCTGAGTTGGAGGGAAGGCACCGTCCCTGCAGGAGACTCAAGACAGAGTCATCGGCAGCTCCCTGTCGGGGTTGAGCCTTTCCTCCACATGGGAACGATGCCGCCATACAGAGCAAAGCCCAGTTCCTCTTCTGAGCGTTCGAAGTGAGGCGCTTCGGTGGCTCGGGGCCTGGCTCCCTGCAGCCTAGGCGTGGAGTCCTCAGTAATGACGCACGCTGCCGCGGAGCTTCAGCGCACAGGCACCGAGCTCTCTGAAAACATTTATATTTGACGGCGTTTCGGGCCAGGGAAGTAGGCAGCAGCTGTTTGAACCTGGCGGTAGCGTGTGGTGGGGGACGCAGAGAAGGTACAGCGTGTGCTTTCATGATAGAGAAGTTGTTCCTCCTTCACCCCAAGTCTGCTTTTATAGAGCATAACAGCAGAAAGCTAATCGGTTCAAGAAGTGGCCCACTTAAAACCTGGCCCCTTTGTCCAAGAGGTGGTTTGGAACAAAAGATGCTAAGATGCAGTGTTCGGCTGGCACTGATTAACCACACAGAATGTGGGGAGAGGGTTGATGTGGGGCTCAAGGGCTCCAGGCATCTTCCCTCTCCTAAGAGAGGGACCAGAGCCCGCCAGCACGTCTGTGTCTGGAGAAAGGGGGTTGCCAAGAAACCCTGCTTTGTAAATTTATCAAATGTCTATTTTAGAAACTACGCAGAGAAGCCTAAAATGAAAAGTTTGAGAACTGCAGTGTGGTAGTTAAAGAAGCCACAGCTTGGCTGCAAAATTTCAGCTGCTATGATTAAAGAAAAACAAAAATGAAAAATATTACAAAGACGACATTCTCTCCTGCTCCTCAACCCCAAGTCTGTGAGTAGGCACCTTGAGAAGCAGAGGTTGAATGCAATGGAGAAGATCCAGAAACGGAACCAGACCTGACCTGTAAGGCAGGAAGTGCAGCCTTCTTGAGCCTCTTCTTGAAAACAACTCAGGGATGGTATCGTTGCTGGGGTTGGATAAGGCTGTTTTATAACTCTTGGAATTTGAGTTTAAAAATCATGTTCCTCTGCGAACAGCAGAAACAAGAATAAAAGACTGTCACAGCCTCACTCATGTATCTGGAATATAGGCAAAAACAGGAAAATCGGCAGAAAGAAATGCTCTGAGTTTTCCAAATTAGTGCCAGTAACCCGTACTCAGCTCAGGTTTCATTATCTTTAATATAATTCTGCTAAGCCTGGTTATGTGGTTATATTAGAAATATGCAGTTGGGAAAGAGGCTGGTTTCAGACATTCGAAGTGATAGTATGACGCAAGTATGTGGGTGGAGATAAATTATATGATTACCTAATCATGAAAAAGGAGATGAAAAAATGTGATTGAAAAGCAAACACAGGGATTTAAAATCTCAGAAGCCGGGTCTGTTAGGATAAAACAGTTTGTATCTAGGTAAGCCTTTAGGTATCAGAACTAAAGTTATTTTATAGCCATCAGAACAGTGGTTTACATGCTGTCCTCCCAGGGGTCTGGTGTTGGTGGGGGTGACAGTCTGTTAGTGATGTCTGCTACACTCCCTAATCATCACTGCTGGATATGGGACAGACTTCTGAAAGTCTAATTCATCATGTATAAAGTGATTCCTGATAAGGATAATGGTAAGGATTCAGGGAAAAAATGACTTCCCTGATGGTCTAGTGGTTAGGACTTGGGTCTGCCAGTGAGGGGGATGCAGGTTCATCCCTGGCCAGGAGGCTAAGGGCTCACATGGTTCAGCCAAAAAATTCTGAAAGTACCAAACTTTGATGTCTAGAAGATCATTAAGAGCTGTTCACTTAGCTTTCTGTATACAAAGTTTCCGAGATGATTAGTTTAAAGAAACAAAGTAGTCAATAGGATTTGAAGCTGTAGATTAGACAGACATACATTTGAATTTTAATAGGCTGTTGGATGTACGTCTTGACTAAAATTTTCAGTTCTGTGAAATCAGGAGTCTGGAGATAAGAAGGGTCTTAAAGAAGATTTCATGTGACCCCTGGTTTCCAGGCTGTTCTACAGAGTTTTGAAGCTTATCATAAAGATTATTGACCAGCTGAGAAAGATGATTTCTGATTTTGAAATGAGTAGAGTAATTAGCTTTGATTGCTATGGAGATGGAAGATAAGCAACCATAATTTTCAACAAACTCTTGTTTAATCATGCCAGGATTCAAAAGTACATATTTTATCTTTGCAGAAGACATCTTTTAAGCTTTCACAGAGCTGACTCAAAGCTGCTTTATTCTTCCATATATGAGGAAAAATAACCTGTTACCATTCTTCAATCTGGGTTAAATGGCTCCTTGAAAGTTTTTCTTTTTAAGCTATTTTACAAATAATTTGCAGAACAGTATAAGGATAATGAGAAACAACTATATTAGGACTATTAAATAAGAATTTAAGGATCAGTTCATTCGCTCAGTTGTGTCCAACTCTTTGCTACCCCATGAATTGCAGCACGCCAAGGCCTCCCTGTCTATCACCAACTCCCGGAGTTCACTCAGACTCATGTCCATCAAGTCAGTGATGCCATCCAGCCATCTCATCCTCTGTCGTCCCCTTCTCTTCCTGCCCCAAATCTTTCTCAGCATCAGGGTCTTTTCACATAAGTCAGTTCTTTGCATCAGGTGGCCAAAGTATTGGAACTTCAGCTTTAGCATCATTCCTTCCAAAGAACACCCAGGACTGAGCTCCTTTAGAATGGACTGGTTGGATCTCCTTGCAGTCCAAGGGACTCTCAAGAGTCTTCTCCAACACCACAGTTCAAAAGCATCAGTTCTTCGGCACTCAGCTTTCTTCATAGTCCAACTCTCACATCCGTACATGACCACTGGAAAAACCATAGCCTTGCCTAGACAGACCTTTGTTGGCAAAGTAATGTCTCTGCTTTTGAATATGCTTTCTAGGTTGGTCATAGCTTTCGTTCCAAGGAGTAAGTGTCTTTTAATTTCATGGCTGCAATCACCATCTGCAGTGATTTTGGAGCCCAAAAAAGAAAGTCTGACACTGTTTCCACTGTTTCTCCATCTATTTCCCATGAAGTGATGGGCCCAGATGCCATGATCTTCGTTTTCTGAATGTTGAGCTTTAAGCCAACTTGCACACTCTCCTCTTTCACTTTCATCAAGAGGCTTTTTCCTCTTCACTTTCTGCCGTAAGGGTGGTGTCATCTGCATATCTGAGGTTATTGATATTTCTCCCGGCAATCTTGATTCCAGTTTGTGCTTCTTCCAGCCCAGCGTTTCTCATGATGTACTCTGCATAGAAGTTAAATAAGCAGGGTGACAGTACTTGACGTACTTCTTTTCCTATTTGGAACCAGTCTGTGGTTCCACGTCCAGTTCTAACTGTTGCTTCCTGACCTGCATATAGGTTTCTCAAGAGGCAGGTCAGGTGGTCTGGTATTCCCATCTCTTTCAGAATTTGCCACAGTTGATTGTGATCCATACAGTCAAAAGCTTTGGCGTAGTCAATAAAGCAGAAATAGATGTTTTTCTGGAGCTCTCTTGCTTTTTCCATGATCCAGCGGATGTTGGCAATTTGATCTCTGGTTCCTCTGCCTTTTCTAAAACCAGCTTGAACATCAGGAAGTTCATGGTTCACGTATTGCTGAAGCCTGGCTTGGAGAATTTTGAGCATTACTTTACTAGCGTGTGAGATGAGTGCAATTGTGCGGTAGTTGGAGCATTCTTTGGCATTGCTTTTCTTTGGGATTGGAATGAAAACTGACCTTCTCCAGTCCTGTGGCCACTGCTGAGTTTTCCAAACTTGCTGGCATATTGAGTGCGGCACTTTCACAGCGTCATCTTTCAGGATTTGAATTAGCTCATCTGGAATTCCATCACCTCCACTAGCTTTGTTTGTAATGATGCTTCCTAAGGCCCACTTGACTTCACATTCCAGGTTGTCTGGCTCTAGGTGAGTGATCACACCATTGTGATTATCTTGGTTGTGAAGCTCTTTTTTGTACAGTTATTCTGTATATTCTTGCCACCTCTTCTTAATATCTTCTGCTTCTATTAGGTCCAGATCATTTCTGTCCTTTATCGAGCCCATCTTTGCATGAAATGTTCCCTTGGTGTCTCTAATTTTGTCGAAGAGATCTCTTGAAGAGTATTTAAGGATAGTGAACCCAGATTCTTATTCCATGTTTTCTAGATTTTTAAGGTGTGTACATTCACAGTGGGAAGCGTTCTCTGAATACAGCTAAATGCTGGCCACGTGTCGTGCGTGCGTCTTGAGATGCTCATCTTGTAAGGAGAGCTCCACATTTAAATACGGGGCTAACGGTGCACCGTCACTTCTTGTTCTCACATTTGCATCGTCAAAGGCCATGCTTGAGGGATTTTTTTGAAATCATGGACAACATAGCTCTGTTGACTAGAAGGCCATCATCTTTGCCCCATAATTTTCAAACATTTTCATTCAAACTAGGTTTGTAGATGCCAATTAACATGGCCAGTCTAATGAATATTTTCATTTCCAGATGTGTTATCTGTGTTTCCTTTCAGTATTGGAGATGCTGCCATTTCCAATGTCTCCAGTGTGTCGACTTGCAACCTACTTACGAACCATAGGAAGCAAATTTTGATGCATAAACGTCATAAGAGATGAATGAATACAGTTGCAGACCTTTTAAACACAATGGTGTGGTCCAGGTTCTCGTTGCAAACTATTGTTTGGTGTCGTGCTTTCTGGCTGTTAGTTTGTGTGTCCTCTTTATTTACACCTCTGTGTCACCTTGAGGGGCCAGACTTGAGGAAAGCACGGGGGAAAGAGTGTTCTGCTTGTTTGTTCTTAGAGAAAATGTAAAGAATTTCAACTATGAAGAAATGCAAAGGAGTGGAAAGGGGTCTGGATGCTGTGAATTTTGTGAAACACGACAACCCTCTTGTGACATAAGTTGGCTCGCCCTGCCTGTCGTCCAGGATGTGATTAGCTGGGGTGTGTTCAAGGCCGTGGAAGATGTGGTCCCAGCAGTGTTTTTCCTCTTGCCCCATGTCACTCAGTGCAGCTGAGTGAAACGGCCTTGCTTCCCTGAGACTCCTCTACGCCGTCGGGCACGCAGCAGGCATGGGGAAGTGCGAGGGCGCTGGCGTTGGGGCAGCTGCATCTCGAGCCTTGCTCTGCTGCCAGCTGAAGTGTTGACCTTAGAAAGCCACTTCTCTGAGCTTCTCATGCTTGATCCACAAGTGGGTTGCAAAGTTGTGATGTTTAAATTGATGAGAAACGTGAAAGCTTTTGACATAAAGGCCGCTTAGTATCAGTCAGTCATCTCTACCCTCACCCTTGACTGAGCTAATATCTTGACGATCCCTATCCTTTCTTTCAAGAGGCGTCACACGCACACACTTCAGATCGTGGTGAATGTGAAAGCTGTCTTAACTGCTTGCGGCGACCCTTGAAAGTGGCAGCGCCCCTGTGCTCATGCCCCCCTGGCGACCTTGTGCTTCTCTGTTGTGTCACCGGTCTACCTGCATTGTGAGCTAATTCTCTCACCTGTGAAAGCATTCGCTTTTTTTCTATGTACAAATCAAACAAAATAATACGTAAAATCAAATAAATAGCAAAAGCAAAATTCAAACAAATAAAAATAGCTCTTCAAAAAAGAAAAAAACCTTTTTGGTTCTCATTCCCATGTATCACTTTCTTATTCACTTTCTGTTTTAAGCAGCCTCTTCAAAAAATAACCATAACAGTATAGTTGTTCTAAATTTTTTTCCTTTGTAAGACTGACTTCAGTGCAACTTTCAGCCCCGTTACTATACTGAAACTGCTTTCCCTGAGGTTCTGAAAGACTCGGTGGCATAATCCATGGGATAGAGGCAGGTGTGCGTATGGAGTTTGTTCTTTGGAGGATTGTGTAAGTGGAGGTAGCATTAAAGTTCTAACAGGCGTCTCCTGCAAGCGCTTTATGACGGCTCTTCTCGTTAGCACACAGGCTGAGTATCCAGAAAATGAAACAGTTAGGCTGTAAAGCGACCGTGTGTCACTGTGCTGCTTTGATGCTTACAGCTTGAGGATACGGTATAGATTTTGAGTCATTCCTTAGCGTGTTTGCTCAAACTGTGCTATGGAAATATTTTAAATTAAACTTTCTTAATGTGACCTCCTATGGTCCCATGAGGTTAGCTGTGGGCTTGTACACCTTTAGTTCAGGTAATGAGAGTTGCTGGCGGGGCTGGGGCGGGTCGGTGATAAATTCACAGGCGTGTTTAGAATTTGTAATGACTGTGTTGTGTTCGTAAGTAATCAGATCCCGTTCTGCTCCTATTAGAAGCCTTCCCGGGGTTTCCCATTGCGCTGAGAATGAAATCCAAACCCCCTCCCACGCCTGCAAGCTCCGGCCCTCTGCCTCGCTCCCCGTCCCCCGGGAGCTGGTCCAGCCCTTCTGCCTCCAGCACACCCGGTACTGCTCCGCGGCCTTTGCACTTGCGGTCACCTCTGCCTGTGATCCTCTTCCTCCAGACCCTCCACAGCCTGCCCGGGTCTCAGATCAAATGTCGCCCCCTCAGAGTCTTCAGCAGAACCTCCCCTCAGGGCACCCTGCTCGTGACCCTGCTTCGCCGCCTCCGCCCCCTGGGCCAGTCGGGGATCTGCAGGAGAGCCGGGCCTGGCCGCCGGTCACTCCCTGCCCTCCCTGCTGCGTCCCTGTGCCTGGAGGTGCCTCGTGCCTGGATGAATGGGACCCTTAGAATTATCCCCACGGAATCAAAGCAATAAAAGCAACATGTGGCTAAACAGGTACTAATTCATACAGTTGTCTGTTTGAATTGCTCAATAATTGATTCACCATTTCATTACACAGTACGGAATTCAATTAGGGTAGAAGCAGATAGTGTCTCTTGGGGCTGGAGCTGGTATGCAGATACAAGAATCTATCTTTTGTTCAATTTGTCAGGTCTTGATTTCTGTTGATTTTCTTTAAGAGAAACAGCCAAATAATATACATAATACGTGTGTGTGTGTGTGTGTGTGTGTGTGTGTGTGTTACTCACTCGTGTCAGACTCTTTGTGACCCCATGGACTCTAGCCTGCCAGGATCCTTTCTCCATGGAATTTTCCAGGCAAGGATACTGGAGTGGGTGGCCATGCCTTTCTCCAGGGGGTCTTCTTGATCCAGGGATTGAACCCAGGTCTGCATTGCAGGTGGATGCTTTACCATCTGAGCTACTAGGGAAGCCCTAGTTTTAAATATATATATACATAATATATATATATATATATAGTTTCAAATATATAAAACTTCATAAAGTTTTAAATTTAAAACTCTAAATTTATGTTCTAGAGGCTTTTTGGAAATTGCTGAAATATCATTAGGTCTTTCTTTTTTTAAAAAAAATTAGGTTAAATCATGGCTGTGGCGGAGAGGCAGCTGACCACATCTGGACTGGAGGGCAGGAGGCCCAGACTCTGCTTAGTTCTTGTTGTTCAGCCGCTCAGTCGTGTCCGACTCTCTGCAGCCCCATAGACTGCAGCACGCCAGGCCTCCCCGTCCTTCACCATCTCCTGGAGCCTGCTCAAACTCATGTCCATTGAGTCAGTGATGCCATCCAACCATCTCATCCTCTGTCATCCCCTTCTCCTCCTGCCTTCAAGCTTTCCCAGCATCAGGGACTTTTCCAATGAGAGTTGGCTCTTTGCATCAGGTGGCCAAGTCTTGGAGCTTCAGCTTTAGCATCAGTCCTTCCAGTGAGTATTCAGGGTTGATTTCCTTGAGGATGGACTGGTGTGATCTCCTTCCTGTCTGAGGGACTCTCAAGAGTTTTAGTTCTGTCAGTAGCCAGCTCATCACATGAGTTTTTTGGTCCTCATTTCCCAAATTTATAAAATAATAGCATCTAATGAAATGACTGTAAATGTCTGTTCTCTTTTAACACTGCAAAATTATCTAATTTCAAGCATGAGCCAGCCATTTTCTCACTTTGGGGAATTTTTATAGGTTGTGTAAATATGGGATGGCTTTCCAGATATCCTTAAGCTTTCGCAACAATGGAAGATGAACAACGGGACAGAGAAGATGAATGGAAGATGAATGGATTTATCAGAACATCAAAGCATTTAAAAGGTTGAAAAATGGTCTAGTTTGTTACAGTTGTAATTTTTTTGGTAGCACCTGTGGTAAGAAACACTATATATGATTTATTGGAGGTTTGTGTTTAATAAGGGTTTGTCTTTAGGATGCTGTTTTGGGCTTTATCACTGTTTCAAGAATTCCAATCATTTTTTCCTTTGGAAATCATCTGAGACTTTATCATTGACTTGGCCTAATGCATCTACTTTAGCATATCAGTTTTAAAGTTCATACAATTCTTCATTAACATTAGATACATGTCAGTTTTAAGAAATACTGTAGAGTACCATGTCCCATCCTGCATTCTGCATTTCACTGGTCCTCAAACTTTAGCAGGGGTTTCAACACTGCCTCTGAAAGTGAAAGCAAGTCAAATGTTAGCTGATCAGTTGTGTCCAACTCATTGTGACCCTGTGGACTGTAGCCCACCAGGCTCCTCTGTCCATGTAAGTCTCCAGGCAAGAATATTGGAGTGGGTTGCCATTCCCTTCTCCAGGGGATCTTCCTGACCCAAGGATTGAACCTGGGTCTCTTGCAGTTCAAGTGGGTTCTTTGCTGAGCTCCAAGTTTCGGGAAGCGCAAAACCAGGGAAGCCCCAGATTTTGCCTCTGAGGTTTGTGAGACACAGATGACCACCCCATCCTGTGTTTTTCATCTAGTAGGACTGGGATGAGGCTGGGAATGTGTGTCTTGAGTTCCCAGATAGGCCGGTGCTGCTGATCGGAGGCCCCCAGCTCTGGTCTGTGCAGTGCTGGGCTTGTGCTTGCTGCCAGCACCGTGATCCAGAGGCGTTGAGCTCCTGCTGTGTCTACAGCGATGCATCTCCGCAGTTCCAGCCCTCTTTCCCTCTTAACGTTGTGGTCACTGGCTTTATAAGCTATCTCAAGTCCTTCCAGTCTCCTGCAAAGTGTGACACGTAACAAACGGTGAAGTGCAACGGGAACCTAAGGCAGCATAGTGCCAGTCACTGTAACCTTTTGGATTATGTGTTTAAATGGGGAAAACGTGCATTCAGAGGTGATAGGCAATTTATTCTCGTCACTTTGACAGCAGTGGCTTTAGAATCAGAAATACCTTGGCTCATCGGTTAGCTCTGCCTCTTGTTGGCTATTTGAATTTGGGAAAATTATGTAGCTTTTCCAAATCTTAAGTTTCCTTCTTGCTCAGGTGGGTTGATCATATTTGCCTGATAGGATTTTTGTGGTGGTGGTTTAGTTGCTAAGTCATGTCCGACTCTCGCGACCCCATGGACTGTAGCCTGCCAGGCCCCTCTGTCCATGGGATTCTGCAGGCAAGATTACTGGAGTGGATTGCCATTTCCTTCTCCAGGGGGTCTTTCTGATTCAGGGATTGAACTCGGGTCTTCTGTATTGCAGGCGGATTCTTTACCCACTGAGCTATGAGGGAAGTTACAGGATTTCTGTGAGGACTTGTTAGGTAAGGTGCATAAAGCACTTTGCAGGCCCTCAGCAATTGGTGGCTTGTAAGAAGTCAGGCTGAACAGCCCTAACCTGGGTGCGTTTCCTGCTGGAGCACTGCTGCCGTCTTGCCCTTGTGCGAGCTGCTCCCCCCGCCTGTCTGCAGGAGGAGGGCCCTGGGCAGGAGACGGGGTGCTGCCCGCTGCGTCCTCTCGCTTGCCTGGAGACGCTGCGTCTTGTTGCTGTCTGAGCTGGCTCTGTGCCCTCGGCGCTGAGCTCTGGCTTCTGCTGCTCGCCCCGGGCCCTCCCTGCTGAGGACGCGTCCCAGCCTGTCTCCCTGCCTCTGCCCTCTCTGTGTTCTGAGGTGACCTTACGCTCCTCTTTCTGGCTCCATGTGGAACGAGTGTATTTGGAGGTGAGCAGCTCAGTGGTAAAGAGTCCGCCTGCAGTGCAAGAGATGCGGGTTCAGTCCCTGGGTCTGGAAGATCCCCTGGGGAAGGGGATGGCGGCCCACTCCAGCCTTCTTCTGGGGAAGCTCAGTCTGTGGGGTCACAAGGAGGCACGACACGCAGGGCCCCACGGGGACAGGACTGAGCACACTCGCAGCTCCTCCCCCACCTGGCGTGGCAACGCTGACCCTTCCCGCCTGTGTTAAACCTGTCTTTCGAAACGTGCATGGTTTCAGTTTTACTGGATTGAGATCAAGCTTCTCTTGTGCACCTGGAGCTCCAGTTTTCATGCTGGATGCTCGGTGGACACACAGCCCAGAGGACAGAGCTTGGCCTCGCTGTGCGTCCTCTTCAGAGGCACCGACAGCCCCTGGAGCTTAGTTGGTTTGGGATACACTGGGGGCTTTTCAACCGTGACCTCTGTTGGTTGGGTGGAGAGTTCCCTAAGGAGCTGTCTTGGCCACTGAGGAACGCGTGGTGAGAAAGTGCCGGTCGCTCCCGTCACAGGCGGTGCCTGGCGGCGGTGTGCGGGGCTCCGTGGCTCTTTGTCGTCCCTCTGTGTTGTTTTCGGATGTGGCCGTGAAGTCTCTGTTGTCCCAAGGCCTGTTGTGATGCTGTGCCGTCCGCCATGTGTATGATTTCATGCTTTTCAGAAACAGGAGAGGTTGGTCTTTGTTGTGTGTTCACACCAGCACCTTGCTGCCTGCTTCCTTCTCAGTGTGCTGATGCTAATCTAACTCGCTTGCTTGCGTTTGCAAGTCTGTGTAGAAAGAACAGAAGCACCAGGCTGACTACCGTTTATTCACATGATCACAGAAAATACACAGTGGATGTAAGGAGCAAGACATGGCAGTTTTCCTTGACTGAACTGGGATATTTAAATATTGGTACAGTACTTCAGGATTGGGGCACAATATAAAGGAAATCAACCCTGAGTATTCACTGGAAGGACTGATGCTGAAGCTCCAGTACTTTGGCCACCTGATGAGAAGAGCTGACTCAGTAGAAAAGACCCTGATGCTGGGAGGGATTGAAGGCAAAAGCAGAGAGAGTCAGCAGAGGATGTGATGGTCGGATGGTGTCACCAGCTCAGTGGACATGAATCTGAGCAAAGCTCCGTGAGGTGGTGAAGGGCAGAGGAGCCTGGTGTCCTTCGGTCCATGAGGACGCAGAGTCAGACTTGATGTAGCAACTGAACAATGACAACAAACATTATTGTCTTAAAAGATATCACTTTTTATAGTCATGTCTATATGACACTGAAAGATACGGCTTCATAGTATGAAGGATTGAATAATACATAATAGAGCTCTCCCTGGCACTTAGGAATTCTTGCTCAGACTGTTTCATTACAGTGTAGACAGGTCGTATGCAAATCTGACTTACGTGAATTCAGCCATATATACATATGTTCTCCATGTTGTGGATAAACATTGGGTTTGTAGATGTCGAAGAATTTACAAATGAATTTACAAGTATAGTTACAGTGATATATGTGATTCTTATCCCATTCTTCACTGACTTTAATGTCTATCCCTGAGTCAGATGCAACCAAGGGTAGAAAAAGTAGCAAGGATAATAGTTTTCAGTGCTGGAGATTGTATGGCAAAGAGCAGTGTAGTTTTTTGACGATTAAGATCAGATGTTTTTGGAGCAGAGCACTGTTTTGTGTTTTTGGCATCAGTTTGTGTTGGAGTAAAATGAATTTATTTGCTTTTATAACATTTTGAGCACTTACCATGGTTTGGGTTGATTTCAGCTCTCATAAGTTAGTAGCTTTGGTGAAAGTTTATGAGACTCTCTTAAATAGTTCAGGGACCAATAAAACATCGTTCTTGCTGGAAGATGGAAACGGTGCCCATGCTAAATAAAACTTGATGCATTAAAATATTTGTTTTTGAAGTTTAAAAAAAGCTAAAGGTAAGTGAGCCAGCTGAGTAGTTACTCAGCTTTGCTGCCCCTCCTCGGAAACCTTCAGCTGAAGGCTGCATTGGCACGGGCGTTGCGGCAAGAGGCCAGCGTGCTGCACCGCGAGATGGATATCTGTCCTGGTCCACGAATACTACCATTATCGGGATACTCGAGGCCTTGAAGAAAAGCTTTTCTTTGCCCTCTCTCCTCCCTCCTCCCCGCCCCACTTTGAAGCAGCTACCAGTTGTATCTTAACCTGATTAAAGTGTCTTTCATAGAGGGTGAAGTGAGTGACTGCAGCCTAACAGCAGGGGAAAAAGGGAACATTTATACTTTTAGCAAACTCATACTTGCCAGAACCTAGGTCCAATTTCTCATCCAAGGGCCTGAGGATGACAAGAAGGCTGTCCAGGGTGAGGAGGGACCCCCCTGCCCGCCCACCCATCAGAGCTGAGGCACGGGGGCCGTGGCTGCCCCAGACCCCGCGCTGTGGGCCTGTGGGTCCTCAGCGTCTGAGACCGTGGGGAGCATCGGGCCGGCGTGCTCGCTCTGGCCCACGGCCCTTACCCTCGACTTCGTGTGGAAGCAGAGAGCGACCATCTCGGAGACAGCTGCTCGTCTCTGGGACAGTTTTGCCTCCCGTGAGACGTCTTTGACTGTCACACTAGGGGGTTGTTCCTGACATCTCTTGTCACGGACAGCTTAGTGCCCCATCACCCACAGGACAGCACCTCAGGAGAAGCTCAGATAGCCCAAGTGTCAGTAGCTTCACGGTCAAGAAACCTACTGCTGAAGCATCCTCTCAAAGGGAGAGCAGAGACTTCTCGTGTGATTAACATTCTCACCCTGAGCTAGTTTTGACAAAGAAAACGGGAACAGGTTCTGATTTTAGTTCCTGCCTTAAAATGATGGAGCAGGAATTGGTGAGCTGTGGCCTCACCCGCAAGGCCCGTCTTTAGAGGAAAGAAAAGCTTGCAGAGCCTGTGTCCCAGCGCGGCCACCTCACACTCCCGTGAGTGGGTGCGGATTCAGAGGCTGCCAAAGCCACAAACGTGTCTGAGTGCTGGAGAAACGAGATGATCGCTAGAGACCTCTCACTTGACGTAGAAAATGGGGTATAGCCTGCTTCGGTGTGTCGGAGAAAGAAACGGCAACCCACTCCAGCATTCCTGCCTGGGAAGCCCATGGACAGAGGAGCCTGCTGCGCTGCAGCCTGTGGGGCCACAGGGAACTGGACCTGACTGAGCGACTGAGGAACAGGCAGTGTGGGTCACAACGGCGGATCCACATATTCCCATCGTTTTACTTGGTCCTGATTTGACTTTCTCAGTGAATTGGATCAGGGCAGAAATCTACTTTCACTGGCGCTTAAATTGGCAGATTACAGGAATCTCTTTTTGGATTTTAGTAATTGTGGCTTATTTTTTGACGTAGTTTTCCATAATCAAGAAACTGAAGCATGGTCTGCTCAGGGCAAAATGAGTCATGAAGTCAGAAAAAATACATATACTTGCAGAAAAAAGCTTAATGTGACCTAAGTGCTAGAGGAGGGGAGAATAGTTTGAAAACTCATTATTTATAACTTAAGCAAATAAATCACAGCTCCAGAACTATGTTGTTCTCAAACATGGAAAACCAGATAATTGGTATGTTTTTTTGTTTGAGTCTCAATTTTAAAGGACTCTAATTGACATATTGTTTATATTGCTCACTAAACACAGTGTCTGCATGGCGGGGAGGGAGAGAAGGCACGTGATCGCAGCTCCGACGTGCAGCGCTCCTTGCCCGAAGCAGCCCCAGTGCAGCGGCTGCCCGGCTGATGTCGCGGTCTGCAGAGAAAGAGCTGTTTAAGGCTGTGCTAACCGTTGTCAGAAGGACCAAGAGGATTTGGGCAGAAGCTGACGCAGTGTTAAGATTCCCACTGTGTTCCTCGGTTTGGTTGCCTTAAACAATAGTTTCCACAATTTAATTACATATACAATTTGCAAACGATGTTCAACATCATCCAGAAAAAAGACAGTAGTCTTCATAGGGGCAAAGCAGTTGCTCTCTTTGTTAGAGCAGAAGCAGAAACCAAGAGCAATACTTGGGGACCGAGATGGAGAAAATAATGCTGGTTTCTAACTTGGTGATGTGACTTTTAGAGGTGGCGTTGAGCAAGACTGACCTAGCTAGATAGCAAAATTTAATCCTGTCTATTAAGATATGTAGCATTGTGTTTTGGAGAGGAAAATGACATTAACATAGACGTAAGTGGTGTATGAGGCGAAAAAAGCTTCCTTATGGTCAGAAAGCACCTAGCCTGAAACCTTTCCCCCGAGTGCCGAAATGCCTTCACTGTCAGCTGTACACGGTGCTTTCCCCCAAGTTTCTGCCGTGTCTTTTCCCTCGACCTTGTTGGAGCTTCCAGTAGAGAGGAGCGTGCTGTCCAGCATCTCCGTTTTCGAGATGAGAAAAGCATGCCTTCATTTGGCATGGCCAGTGCGGTGAGTCTCGAAACTGGGAGAGTGGGTTGGACTTCATCTGTATTTTGAGGGCTGTTGATGAGGATGTGGAGGAATTGGAACCTGTGTGCGCTGCTGCTGCTGCTGCTGCTGCTGCTGCTGCTGCTGCTGCTGCTGCTGCTGCTGCTGAGTCACTTCTGTCGTGTCCAACTCTGTGTGACCCCATAGACTGCAGCCCACGAGGGCTCCCCGTCCCTGGGCTTCTCCAGGCAAGAACACTGGAGTGGGTTGCCATTTCCTTCTTCAGTGCATGAAAGTGAAAGGGAAGTCGCTCAGTTGTGTCCGACTCTTCGCGACCCCATGGACTGCAGCCCACCAGGCTCCTCCGTCCATGGGATTTTCCAGGCAAGAGAACTGGAGTGGGGTGCCATTGCCTTCTCTGGTGCTGTTGATGAGAATATGTTAATAAAATGGTGCATTTGCTATGGAAAATAATGTGTTCGTTACTAAAAAAGTAAAAATTACCTAATAGTATAGGAGTTCCACTTCTGAGCATACATACACCCCAAAAGAATTGAAAGCAGAATCTGGAAGATACAGTTATAAGCCCACGTTCATAACGGATTATTCCCCGTAGTCGAAAGGTAGAAGCACCCCAGGTGTCCACTGACAGACGGGCGAGCAGCATCTTTCAGCCTTGTGTGCTGTGCTCAGTCGCTCAGTCGTGTCCGAGTTTGCGGCCCTGTGGACTGTAGCCCACCGGGCTCCTCTGCCCGTGGGATTCTCCAGGCAAGAACACTGGGGTGGGTTGCCCTGCTCTCCTCCAGGAGATCTTCCCCACCAGGGAATCGAATCCAGGTCTCCCACATTGCAGGCTGATTCTTTGCTGTCTGAGCCACCAGAGAAGCCCCGTTTTGGCCTTAAAAAGGGCGAAAACTGTGACATACCCCACAGCATAGATGAACCCTGAGGACATTACGATTGGTCAGCGAGCCGGTTACAGAGCACAGATCCTGTGTGTTTCCCTTTCAGTGAGGTATGTGCCTAGAGTTGTCAGACTGTCAAATTCATTCTCCTCTAGAGAGTAGAATGATGGCTCCCAGGGGCTGGGAGGAGGGGAGAATGGGGAATTAGTGTTGAAAGGACACAAGGTGTTAGTTTGGGATGAGAGTCCTGCAGTACACGGTGGCGATGCTTGCCCAACGGTGTGAACCTACTCAGTGTCACAGACCTGTGTACTGGGAAATGGTGAACTTGGTGGGAACGTAAATTGATGCAGCCACTGGGAAAGAGGGTATGGAGATTCCTTACGAAACTAGGAGTAAAACCACCACATGGCCCAGCAATTACACTCCTAGGCATATACCCTGAGGAAAGCAAAATTGAAAAAACACATGTACCCCATTGTTCACTGCAGCACTGTTCACAATAGCTAGAACATGGAAGCAACCTAGATGTCCATGGACAGATGAATGGACTAAGAAGTTGTGGTACATATACCCAATGGAAGATTACTCGGCCATAAAAAGGAACACCTTTGAGTCAGTTCTAATGTGGTGGATGAACCTAGAACCTATTATACAGAGTGAAGAGCAGAAGGAGAAAGGTAACTATCGTACTCTAAGGCATATATGTGGAATCTGGAAAAATGGTGCTGAAGGGTTTACTTCCAGGGCAGCAGTGGAGAAGCAGACGTGGAGAACAGACATGCGGCCGTGGGAGAGGGAGGAGAGGGGAGACGCGCGGAGAGAGTCACATGGACGCTTACACAACCGTGTGCAAGACGGATGGCCAGCGGGGATGTGCTGTGTGGCTCAGGAAACTCAAACGGGGGCTCTGTATCAACCCAGAGGGGTGGGATTGGGGGGAGCGGGGAGGGAGGTTCAAGAGGGAGGGGATGTGTGTATGCCTATGGCTGATTCATCTGAGGCTTGACAGAAAAAAACAACAATTATCATTCAGTAAAAAGTGAAACAGTGAAGTTGGGGAAAAAATGGTGAAGTTGGTAAATTTTTTGTTATCTTTTATCACAATATTTTTAAAAAGAATAACTGCTCCCATAAGCTTTTGCCATCTCTTTTTGCCACAGACTTTTGATTTAAATATATGGTCTCTTGATGAGTACTGAGGAGAAGACCAGCATTTATAATTTAATGATGCAGGTTACAGAGCAGAGGAATAAGGGTGGCTTTCCCACACCCACATTTACTTAAGAGTATCTAACATCGTTGCCCTGAATAGCAGCTGCGTGTGGTGGGAGTAATTCGGGGAACTGGTGCTGATGGTCTGTTCTGCCCTGGCCTGCTAGACAACCTCCTTTGGAAGCAGCACACCTGCCACTTTGGTCAAACAGGTGATGGCATTTCATTTTTGTGCCTTTGAACAGTTTGTGTTACATTTGTTTCATAAGGTTGGGACTAACATTTAGTCAGTTAATTGAAGAAGTTGGTCAAAGCAGAGCATGGATTGGTTTCAGGTAATTTTCTGTACTTTGCTTATCCTAGACTGTGTGGAGGCATGGCGGTGAGACGCTTCTGAAGCGTTGTCGTGAAGAAAGGGTCTGAGAGAAGCAGAGAGCCCCAGTTGTTCGGGTAGCACTCCTCGGCTGACGGGTAGTTCCAAGAGCTAAACCAGTAACAGCTGTTCTCACTCTTGCCTCAGGAGCAGGGGGCTCAACTTCATCAGTGTCCCCCTAGTTCCAGTTGCTCCACACACCTATTTTAATATTATTTTGTTAATTGATTCACTTTATTGGGTTTCTCCAAAGCATTCAGTTTAGTTATACATATATATGAAGTGAAGTGAAGTGAAGTGAAAGTTGCTCAGTCCTGTCTGACTCTTTGAGAGACCCCATGGTCTATATAGTCCATGAAATTCTCCAGAATAGTGGAGTGGGTATCCTGTCCCTTCTCCAGGGGAGCTGACCCAGGGATCGAACCCAGGTCTCCTGCGTTGCAGACGGATTCTTCACCAGCAGAGCCACAAGGGAAGCTGCGCGCGCGTGTGTGCATGTGTGTGCCTTTATTGTGTGACATGTTTGTTTATTATGTCAGTTTATTAGGCTGTGCCATGTCTGGTGCACAGCTTTCTCCAGTTGTAGCTCGCAGGCTTAGTTGCCGCTCGGCAGGTGGGATCTTCGTTCCCCGACCAGGGATTGAACGTGCATCCCTTGCGCTGGAAGGCAGACTCCTAATCTCTGGACCTATCAGGGAAGTCCCTCAGTTTAGTTCCTGTGGAAATAACTTTCCCTTTTATAGTTACAGCTCCCTGTTTATATGAAAGTTAATATTATTGCAAATTCAGTTGGCCTTCCAGGTCTGGTTTGAACCCCCTCAGTAGGTGCAAGTGGAGATGAGCTCTGATGCTGTGGGGACCGCACAGTGTGGGGCGTGAGGGGTGCAGGCGGCGTTCATCTGGTGGGTGGGTTGAAAGGAGCTTGGGTAAGAGTGTTTCCTGTGTTCAGAGTCTTCACCTAGTCTCTCGGCTTGGGGAGAATGCTCGGGTTTTACCGGCCCTCAGGGGCAGAGTATTCATTCAGTGCCTTCCTAACAGCACTTCACGCCTGCCTTGTGTCGGCTGGTGTGTTCTGGTAGTTTGTCTGTGAGGCACTTGTGCCAGTAGCACTTTCTGTCTGTCTAAGGCTGTGGCCTCCTGAGCTCAGCTGGGAGGCCCTTTTTCGTTTGTTTTCTCTGAACTGCTGTGGATCCCTTGTTGCAGAGCACCCCCCTCCCCGGGTGGTGTTTCTGAGAGGTGGGTCTCGCTGCCCGGGTGCTACCGTTTTGGTGCCCTTGCACTTTTCTGTAGAGCTGGATGCCAGGGCTGTGGGAGGAGGTGAGGCAGGAACTGGGGCGGGGCGGGCGGGGCGGGCGCCGCTGTCCGGCCGCCCGCAGCCCACCTGCAGCCGCTGGCCTCCCTGGGAGGGCCCCCGCCCCGCGTGCAGTCTGCCGCTGTCCTTCTTGCTTCGTCCTGGCATTGTGCCTTCTGGAGAAAAGGGGAAAGCTTTCCCCTTCTGTATGCTGTTTATAACAGAGCATCATTTTATGTGGCTCAAGGGAGCCTTCACAAGCAGATGGATAAGTGAGCTTTGGTTTTTTTTGAAATTAAACCTGGGGCTGTTCTCATTTGGTCTACTGGGGTGTGTCACCGTAAATTGTAGTTAAAGCTTGCTATATCTTATATGTTTAAAAACACCAATCTCGAGTTTAAAATCACCATGGCAGGTCTTGGTAAGGCACAGCTTCTGCTTTTGATACTGGATGGATAAACCTAAAACAGGCAGATTTATGTGAAAAGATGCTCTGGATTCCAGAGAAAAGAGATTTGCTCAGGGTGTCTTTTTCTCCTTTTTCTTCCTTTGTTTTTTGCTTAGCAATTTGCTCTCGATTTTTGAAATACGGTTAACTCCAATTATTTTTATGTGGACTGTAGGCAAGTAAAATCTTTGAGAATATCTTGGCCACCCCCACCCATTCTCTCCTTCCTGTCTTTTCTCTTGCAGCCATTAGTTTTACATGTTCACAGAGTGTAAACTAACACTCATTTTGGCCCAAGCTTCCTAAAAATCACATTAAAAGAGTGATTTTGTGGGGAGTATCCAGAATTTACATTACATTGTTTCCTTGTTAGCTTGCTTAATTATGTGCAGAAACTTCTTATATCTTATATTCTTTTTTTCCCCCATTTGTATTCCTATGTCTGTTTCTGTGTTATGCAAAGGGAACCCGTTCTTCCAGGCCTTCCAACTTGGTGTTAGGCAATCAGGAGACAGTGAAGAACCAGCTTCAACCTGCCATTGGGGCACTAGCTCTGTTTCCCATCACGGGAGATGTCGTGGTGGCAGAGAAGCCCATAAAACTGAGTTGAGCAAAGCCGCATCAAGGCTTGTGTCAAGGCGGTAAACCAGCCCGGGAGGGCGGCTCTGACTCCAAGTCAGGTGAACACGTGGGAGTGTGGGAGAGGAGGGTTGACTTTGAATAATACTTCAGGAGTCTGAGCCGCACTGGGTAGTTTCTTTCCTTGAGCACTAGTTAGTATGAGCAAGACTTTGTTTTCATAGAAACAAACATTCTTGGTGAACATTTCATATTCTCGAGAAACATTGCTATCCTGAGAAATTCATTGCTTGAAAAATCTGAGATGGTTTTTTTGTGTGTATATGTAGCTGTATGCCAGTCAAATAGTAATTTTAGCTGTTTCTGAGTGAAAGCCAAACAGTGCTTTTGTTTTTGAAGAACCTAGCACACAAGTGTCGGAGAAGGCAATGGCACCCCACTCCAGTACTCTTGCCTGGCAAACCCCATGGACAGAGGAGCCTGGTGGGCTGCAGTCCTTGGGGTCGCTAGGAGTCGGACACGACTGAGTGACTTCACTTTCACTTTTCACTTTCATGCATTGGAGAAGGAAATGGTAACCCACTCCAGTGTTCCTGCCTGGAGAATCCCAGGGATGGGGGAGCCTGGTGGGCTGCCGTCTCTGGAGTCGCACAGAGTCGGACATGACTGAAGCGACTTAGCAGCAGCAGCAGCACACAAGTGTATCTCAGATTTTGTAAAATCCTGACCTTTGGCCGAATGCTCTAGGTATTTTAGGTTGCAGGGAAGGGCGGAAGGCCTGGGGCAGTGGGGGCCGATCCTCCCCTCCTTGGTAGTGCCCCCTTGCTCAACACCAGGCCTTCTGCACCTCTGCTGTCCAGGCGCCAGGTATCGCAGCCCTGCCATTTCATGCCACGGGTCCCTGGTGTCCATTTGGAAGGTAGCTTTTTTCTGTGGCTGCAGAAATTCTGACTCATGAAGGTAAATAGTTCCTGGCTCCCCTTGAGACCAGTTACCTTTATATATAGTGCATACACACACACCCCTATGTATAAGAAAACTAAGCATGCAGATCTCCAATGCTTTCAGAGCAGCAGCTTAAATCCTCCGGCTCTTTCTCACTTTGGACACTCCGTAAGTCCTGGACTGCCATCGTGGTTCTGTGTGAAGTACACTTGCGTGTATGCTAAGTCACGTCAGTCGTGTCCCACTCTGTGACCCCATGGACTTGTAGCCCGCCAAACTCCTCTGTCCATGGGATTCTCCAGGCAAGAATAGTGGAGTCGGTAGCCAAGCCCTCCTCCAGAGGATCTTCCCGACCCAGGGGCAAACCCGGGTCTCCTGTCTACGAATGTAGCAGATGGGTTCTTTACCTTTAGCGCCACCTGGGAAGCTTATAAGTACACTTATTTCCCAGCTAATTTTAAATTAAATTCTGTGTGAGGCTAGTAATTTGATGATAAAACAGTATATTGGAATAATAGGAAACATAGACTGCACATACAGTCACTGCCGTCACAGATTTTCAAAGAGTTTGGGAGATAACACCTCGTTTTATTCAGTATCACAGTAGTCCAAGTCTACGCCCTGACCCGAAACACGGAAGAAGCCGAAGCTGAATGGTTCTATGAAGACCTTACAGAACTAACAAGGTCTACAAGACCTTATAGAGCTAACACCCCAAAAAGATGTCCTTCTCATTTTAGGGGACTGGAATGCAAAAGTAGGAAGTCAAGAAACGCCCGAAGTAACAGGCAAATTTGGCCTTGGAGGACAGAATGAAGCAGGGCAAGGCTAACAGAGTTTTGCCCAGAGAACGCACTGATCATAGCAAACACCCTCTTCCAACAACACAAGAGAAGACATGGACATCACCAGATGGTCAACACCAAAATCAGATTGATTATATTCTTTGCAGCCAAAGATGGAGAAGCTCTATAAGTCAACAAAAACAAGATCAGGAGCTGACAGTGGCTCAGATCACAAACTCCTTATTGCCACATTCAGACTTAAATTAAGGAAAGTAGGGAAAACCACTAGACCATTCAGGTATGACCTAAATCAATCACGATTGATCACAATTGTACAGTGGAAGTGAGAAATAGATTTAAGGGCCTAGATCTGATAGATAGAGTGCCTGATGAACTATGGAATGAGGTTCGTGACATTGTACAGGAGACAGGGATCAAGACCATCCCCATGGAAAAGAAATGCAAAAAAGCAAAATGGCTGTCTGGGAAGGCCTTACAAATAGCTGTGAAAAGAAGAGAAGCGAAAACCAATGGAGAAGAGGAAAAATATATCCATTTGAATGCAGAGTTCCAAAGAATAGCAAGGAGAGATAAGAAAGCCTTCCTCAGTGATCAATGCAAAGAAATAGAGGGAAAGAACAGAATGGGAAAGACTAGAGATCTCTTCAAGAAAATTAGACATACCAACGGAACACTTCATGCAAAGATGGGCTCGATAAAGGACAGAAATGGTATGGACCTAACAGAAGCAGAAGATATTAAGAAGAGGTGGCAAGAATACACAGAAGAAATGTACAAAAAAGATCTTTATGACCCAGATAATCATGATGGTGTGATCACTCACCTAGAGCCACACATCCTGGATTGTGAAGTCAAGTGGGCCTTAAGAAGTATCACTACGAACAAAGCTAGTGGAGGTGATGGAATTCCAGGTGAGCTAATTCAAATCCTGAAAGATGATGCTGTGAAAGTGCTGCACTCAATATGCCAGCAAATATGGAAAACTCAGCAGTGGCCACAGGACTGGAAAAGGTCAGTTTTCATTCCAATCCCAAAGAAAGGCAATGCCAAAGAATGCTCAAACTACTGCTCAGTTGCACTCATCTCACAAGCTAGCAAAGTAATGTTCAAAATTCTCCAAGCCAGGCTTCAGTGATACATGGACCGTGAACTTCCTGATGTTCAAGCTGGTTTTAGAAAAGGCAGAGGAACCAGAGATCAAATTGCCAACATCCGCTGGATCATGGAAAAAGCAAGAGAGTTCCAGAAAAACATCTATTTCTGCTTTATTGACTATGCCAAAGCCTTTGACTGTGTGGATCACAATAAACTGTGGAAAATTCTGAAAGAGATGGGCGTACCAGACCACCTGACCTGCCTCTTGAGAAATCTGTATGCAGGTCAGGAAGCAACAGTTAGAACTGGACATGGAACAACAGACTGGTTCCAAATAGGAAAAGGAGTATGTCAAAGCTGTATATTGTCACCCTGCTTATTTAACTTATATGCAGAGTACATCATGAGAAACGCTGGACTGGAAGAAACACAAGCTGGAATCAAGATTGCCGGGAGAAATATCAATCACCTCAGATATGCAGATGACACCACCCTTATGGCAGAAAGTGAAGAGGAGCTAAAAAGCCTCTTGATGAAAGTGAAAGAGGAGAGTGTGAAAGTTGGCTTAAAGCTCAACATTCAGAAAACTAAGATTGTGGAATCTGGTCTCATCACTTTATGGTAAATGGATGGGGAAACAGTGGCAGACTTTATTTTTTGGGCTCCAAAATCACTGCAGATGGTGACTGCAGCCATGAAATTAAAAGATGCTTACTCCTTGGAAGAAAAGTTATGACCAACCTAGGTAGCATATTAAAAAGCAGAGACATTACTTTGCCAGCAAAGGTTTGACTAGTCAAGGCTATGATTTTTCCAGTGGTCATGTATGGATGTGAGAGTTGAACTATAACGAAAGCTGAGCACCTAATAATTGATGCTTTTGAACTGTGGTGTTGGAGAAGACTCTTGAGAGTCCCTTGGACAGCAAGGAGATCCAACCAGTTCATCCTAAATGAAATCAGTCCTGAATATTCATTGGAAGGACTGATGTTGAAGCTGGAACGCCAATACTTTGGCCATCTGATGCGGAGAACTTACTCATTGGAAAAGACCCTGATGCTGGGAAAGATTGAGGGCAGGAGGAGAAGGGGACGACAGAGGATGAGATGGTTGCATGGCATCACCGACTCAGTGGACATGAGTTTGGGTAAACTGCAGGAGTTGCTGATGGACCGAGAGGCCTGGTGTGCTGCAGTCCATGGGGTCGCAAAGAGTCAGACGTGACTGAACTGAACACTTTATGAATAAGTTGGATATACATCTCAAGCATCAAATACATCTCAAGGAAAAGATGAAAGCTGTAGGTCCCTCTCACTGTTCTGCTGTCAGGCAGTGGTGTCACCTGCAGATATAGCTTTGAGCCAGGAGCTAGTAGAAGGCCACTGAATAGCCTGGATAGACACTGGAGAGTTTAAGTGCAAGCCCTGGGGCTTGGCAGAAGCGGCAGTGGTAAGGCGGGAGCCCGCCAGCCTGGGACCTCAGAACTCCCCGAGGACATTTTCATGAATACCATTTATTATACTGTTACATATCCTTTAATAATGATGACTCAAGGCAATCAAATGAAAGGATTCAGCATTTATTTGAATTTTGACAAGGCAGGGCAAGTTGTGGTATATTCAGAAGTATTGGAATAAAACTTATTGCCAAAAGGATAAATTCTTGAACATCTATAAAAGCTTGGTAATCTAGAACAGAGCTCATGGTCCCTAGGTTTAGGAAGCCAAGGTATTCTTGTTAAGCCAAGGTATTCTTGTTAAGCCAAGGTATTCTTGTTAAGCCAAGGTATATCTATTCCGTGGATTTGGAATGTTCCAGAGAAAGTCACCAGCTTTAAGTGGATCCGGAAGAGGGTCCCCTCCCCCCGCTCCCGTGGTGGGGTCACATGGAGCACGAGGTGCGGGCGGGAGGGCCGGGGAGGAGGTGGTTGGCTGTGGCTGGAGTTGCGAGGGAAGGGGGCTCGTGGGCTGGAACCAACTCTGCTGGTGGTTGTGGGGCGTGGAGGGGGCGGAGGTGCAGGATGCTGCGGGTGCGGACTGAGGGTGCAGGGTGCGAGGTGAAGGAGACCCGGGTTTCGCCCCGGAGTCTGGGAGAGCGTTGGTTACTACTGCCGAGATGGGGCTGGAGGTGGGGCCGGCAGCCGGGGTGCAGCGGGGAGAGCGCTCTGCACAGGGGGAGAGTCCAAAGCAGCCGTAGCGGGCCTGGGGCCCCAGAGGCGCTCTGCAGCTGTTCCCCAGACAGGCGGAGACCGGCTTGCTTTCATTGTTGCCTTGGCGAGTGCTTAGTAATTATTGGCTGGTTTGTACTTCTTTGGAGTTTTGTGGGATGATTGGATTTGCTTGACACAAATTTTGTGCAATTACATCGTTTTTGCTTGCAAGTAAAATGTCAGTCCTTAAGCCTGCTCATGCACTTGAGTAGGAAGAGAAGCCGAGGGCAGGCCAGCCTGACTCGGCCCTTAAACCTCAAGCTTTCTCTCGAAATGTTAACGTAAAATCTCCATTCTGCTCCATCATATTCATTCTATGTAGTTTTTAAAGAAGCTTGAATAAAGAGCGTCAGTCCACAGTGAAGTCCCCGACCGCATCTCTCGGGCTCTGTTCGGTCCTGCACAGGTGGTTATCCGAGCTGCAAAGCGAAAGCCAGTGTCCTATCGGCAGTTTGACAGCCCTTTGGTCCATGGTTGAATGTTCTTGCTGCAGCATTTCCATGATGTTCGGACAAAGGTTCTAAATTAGCCAAGTATTATGAAGTTCTGTTAAGAAAGCAAGATAGTATACCTTACATGATTGAAACTGTTTGGGAGGCAGGATTTTTAAGAGGGTAATAAGGGATGACTGTTAACTGAAGTGACTGGTTAAGACTTTTTATTGGAAAGGGTGCTTTGTATTGAAATGGATAATTAGTAACTGCAGATATTCTCGTGAATGGTTAGGAATCCAAATAGATAAGTGAGAGGATGTGAGAGAGGTCAGATATTCAGGGACTTGGTTTGATACCATTTTCAAAAAACCACTGCCCTGCATATTAATGAGCACGTGACCTTTTCCTGCAGTGAGACACTTTTTTTGTTGATGAATAAAGAAATGATGAAAATCACTTTTTCCAGTCGGAGTGTAATCAGCCTGGATTCCTACAGGCCAGGGGAAGATTCCTGTATCACAACCTTGAGCACACATCTTTCTCTTCACAGTGATTACATCAAACCTGTCTTTCCATGCTGGCACCGTTATTTCAAGTGAATGTTTTAGAAATAGGAAACTTAAGTCAGTGGCAGTATAGAGTATTGGCTAAGTTTTATTTCTGGACTTGGAAAGTTTCCCACCTTTCAAAGTGCTGGGGCCTAAAGGCAGTTTAGGAAAAAAGTATATTCTCAGGCATAGCTTATTGAATCTCTGGTGAGTATTTTTCATCGTTAGGGTAAAACTGTGATTTGCTATCATACTTGTGCTCCATGCTCCGCAGTATGAAATAGTTGATTTTATTGCTAGTGTCCTTTTAGTATAAATGAACTTTTCATAATTGTTTAAAATGGCATCGTCTTTTTTTTCTTGGGAAAATAAATTCTGATTTTCCTGCCCCCTTCTGTCTAAAAGATTGCTTTTGCTCTCTTCTCAGTGTCTTCTAACCTTCCCCTTACTTGTGTGTGTGTGTTTTTTTTTTTTTTGCCTCACTCTGTGCGGCTTGTGTCGTCCTAGTTTCCTGGCCCAGGCTTGAGCCCAGGGCCCAGCCGCGACGGTGCCGAGTCCTTGCCGTCTGGGAGCTCCCCGCTTCACCTGTGTCAATCAGTGACTTCTGGTGGCTTTCCTAAACACGGGCTTCCCCAGGTCGAATGCAGAGGAGCGCTGTTGTTAAACAAGTTTAAAAGCATGTCTTCTCTTTTATTTTTAAGCTCTGAGTTTGAGTTTTTGTTGTTTTTCTTTTTCTTTTTTATAATTCAACAATCTAGTAAAGATTTTCTTTTTAAATCCCCCTTTTTTCTTACCTCTCTTTTGAAAGTGTGGGTTTCCCCCTAAATTTGATGCTTTATAAATATCACACAAAGAAATTCCCTTGCAGTTAAGAATAAAATCTACCCACTGAAATAGAGATGAGAGCGCCATTCCATTAGAAACTTTGTGTAAGATTTATCCAGTGAAGGCAGATTACAAGGGGGTAGTTGTCATGATCTGCAAGTCACTAAGCTATTTGCAAAGAAAAATCAGTTCTGAAAAAATGATTTAATGAATTAACTGGTGGGATTTTATGTGTTAAGAAACATTACCTCCACACACTTTGCAGCAGCCTTCCAACAGTCAGCAGTACCGATAAGGAACCAGATGCACTTTTAAAGTTTTCCTCTTTAACGCGGAGATACCAGCATCTGCCTGCTATTCAGTGCTGGCAGCAAAGTCCATTCATTCGTCAAGTCCTGTGATGCAGAGAGGAGAGAGATAGCCTCAGTCCTGAGGAGCATTTTCGAGCAGATGTCTTGACTGAGCTTTGTAAGAGGAGAAGGGTTAACCTGCATAGGAGGTCAGGAGGAACATTCCAGACAGAGGGGCCTCTGTGAGATGTGAGCGTGTTGTGGGGTGTTTGGGGTACCGCCGGTGGGTCTGGTGTGACCAGAGGGGTGGATGGCTAAAGTTGAACATGCAGAGAGATGAGCCAGCAGAGGTGAAAGAGCTTTCCACTCTGTGCTGGGGGCTTAGGTGAGGCAGTTATTGTGTAGTGGTTAAGAGCATGGCTCTGAGTTGGATCCTGGCTTTGCCACCTGCTAACCTGCTTTATGACCTGGGACAGCTCCTTTGATGTCTGCTGCCGCCTCTGTCAGTTGGAGCTGATAACTGTACCCACCTCACAGGAAAGTGAGGAGAGTAAGTGCTCGGTAAGTGTCGGTTCCTGTTGGTGGTGGTGGTGTAATTGTTGTTACTGTCATCGAAAGGTTGTGGAGGGGTCATTAAAGGATATTGCACAGGGGAGGAATTAGTGACATTAGCATTTTAGAGAACTGTTCTTGGCAAGCAGGAAGGATGAGGTATATTGAATTGAAAAGTAAGATGGATAAGGCACATCATTGCAGTGGTCATCTGGATGAGACAAATGAGGGCCTGAATGAAGCTGCTTGCAAGGAGAGTGGCGGGAGGAAAGGATGGATTAGAGAGATTGAGAATGGAGATTTGGCTGCTGATAAATGAGGTATGGGCAGGGTGGGGGAACCCCAGCGTGTCCAAGATAACTGGGAGGTTTTAGATTTGAGAAACAAGGGGGAAGCCAGAGAGAAAACATGTGAGGAGGAGAAACTTGAGGTGAGAAGATGGTGAGTTTAATTTGGATTTAAGTTTCGTATTTGAGGGCCTTCCTAGAAGAGAAGTCCAACAGCCAGTTAGGTACCGGTGTACAGTTAAGGAAAGAGATCTGAGCTGACCCTGAGATGTCAGAGTTAAGAGTGAAGTCATGGAGGTGAGTGGCGGTGAGGAGCCTGACAAGCCAGAGCTGAAACCACCCACGTTTATAGAAAGGCCCCGTATTCAGAGAACTTGGTGACGGGGGCTTCCCTTAGAAGGGATCCCATTTAGAGAGATTAAAAAGAGTTTAGGGAAGTAGAAGGAAACTGAAGAATGGGAAGGTTACAGAAGTCAGGATGCCGTGGGGCGGGCAGGGTGCTTCGGGAGGGAGCATGTTCATGGAATGACAGGGGCGGGACATGGGGGTAAAGCTTGGGGTCGGGTCCTTTCCAAAGAGACCTGTGTCCCGGGGAAGGAGAGATTGCTGTGCATCAGCAGAGTTCCCGGCCTGGACCTTGCTGGTCTGCGGCCGCCGTTCTTAACAGCCTCCCTTCTGGGAGAGCCTCACAGTGGTTTCAGCTCCACGTGGTGTTTCGGGATCAGCATGACCAAGATCAAGGCAGCGTGGCTGCCGGGTGCCAGCCGTGCCCGTGTTCCCTTTTTCGGGTGGAAGCTGAGCCCTTGCCTTGCTCTGGGGGCCCCTTTCTCCCCCAGACGCCTCCCTCCCTGAGCTCCTTCCCAGGCCCTCCGGCAGCTCTTCAGTTGCTGGGAGACCGAGGCTCTGCCCTCTGTTTCCGTTCCTTGTCTTACGCGTAAAGGCTCAAAGCTGGGTTTTGCCTCTCACTGCTGAGTCACCCTCCTGTCCGCCCGCCTGCCCGTTTGAGCCGTCTCACTCCAGCTGCCAGAGTCACCCGGCGACGGCGCCTGTTCCTCCGCGGCCGTTCCTCGCCCTGAGCGTCCCGGCGCCGCCTCCCGTAGCCCGCTGCTCAGCGCGACCGGCGTGGCCGGCGTGGCCGGCGTCTGCTGCTCGCGGGGCCCTGCACACGCCGACCCTAGTCGCAGCGGTTGAGAGCTTCCGTGTCGGGCGCTGTGCCGCGCACGACAGGCACCCGATGTCGACAGCAGTTCAGCCTGTTGTTTGATGAACGGACTGAGGCTTGGTGTAGCCGCTTGTCCCAGCCCACACCGAAGGAGTGAACCGGCACACAGCCCCGGCCCTCAGACCCCAGAGCCTGCGCTCCGCTCGTGCCCCGTGCGCCAGTCCCTGCCCTCCCTGGCGTGCCGCGGGCCAGCGGAAGGGCCCTCAGACTGGGGCCCATTGGCCTGTGGTTTGGGTGCTGGTTTCCAATGTGTCCAGTCAGCCTTCAGACCTCAGTTTGGTTTCCTGATACGGATGGGTCTCATTGGTTGTTATCCACACGTATAGTGACTTTTTCCCATAACTAATTTGCTTTCCTGAAAGGTAAGTTTTCTTTAAGAAATTTAAGATCAGCATTTTAATTCTGGGCATGAGTAGCTCTCTCCAAGATTGTGATCAGCCTTCTTTAAGAACAAGTAGAAATGTCATATAGACACATCACGCACATATATATTTCATGTATATTTGGAGTGCTTTGTGTGTGTGTGTGTGTTTTGAGGTGAGAAGAAAGTTTGAAGTCCTTGCCTAGAACTTTTGGTAACTCAATATACTAGTTTGATTTTGGAGCTTGGAAAAAAATGACTTTTCATTCCACAAGGATTAATTTTTGTGGGTAGTTTGTTACCATTTTAATCTACATTTCACAGTTTCAAGTACTAGCTCTTTTAAACATGAATCAGTTGGATTTTATATGTATTTATTGTTGATGACAAAAAAGGATGAAGGGCTCAGAATTGGTCCTTGTTACGTAGATGTTCAGAGTGGACTCTGAAGGCCTGAGGTTTGCAGAGTTGGGGGGGGCGTGTTTTTAGTGAGTATTATAGTTTTACTTTCATAATCATGTTCAGGATTACTTAAGTAAACGGACTAGAAAACAAAACTCTTGAGGCAGCAGAGGAGAGAGTAGGAAGAAATGGAAATCATGGACTTAACTCTGTGTAGCCCCTAACCTCTGAATTATCCATCTGTTCCAGCTTATTTTGGAATATGCCTTAATAGTGCTTTACGGGCAGAAGTTGGCAGAGTCTTTTCTGTAGAGAGCTGGGTAGGAAGTATTTAAGCTTTGCAGATCCCATAAATCTCATCTGTTGCATATTCCTGTTTTGTTATTGTTTGTTTACAACCCTTTAAAATTTTACTTTAAAAATCTAAGTAATTCTTAGCTTACCAGCCATATAAAAACAAGCCACAGGCTGGACTTGGCCCCTGGGCAGTAGTTTGCAGACCCTTGCTCTGCAGGAACCCTTTCAGTTGAACCCTGTGATCCCCTGAAATCAATGTAAGCTCATCGTCCATCCCATCCTCCAGAAAGGATGGAGTTTCTTTCCACCGGAGTTTCCAGTACGGCCTGTCTCCCCTTCCTTTCCAGGCTCACCATGTGGTCTGAACGCCTGCGACTGCTGCTGGGATTGCTAGCAGCTGCCTGCTCAGCAGGTGTCTCTGCCCCCAGCCTCTGCTGTTGTTCAGCTGCTGGGTTGTGCTCTGCTCTTTGTGACCCCATAGACTGTAGCATGGCAGGCTTCCCTGACCTTCACCGTCTCGCGGAGCTGGCTCAGACTCATGTCCATTGAGTCAGTGATCCCATCCCACCATCTCATCCTCTGTCATCCCCTTCTCCTTCTGCCCTCAATCTTTCCCAGCATAAGGGTCTTTTCCAATGAGTTGGCTGTTTGCATCGGAGTGTTGGAGCGTCAGCATCAGTCCTTTCAATGAATATTCAGGACTGATTTCCTTGTAGGATGGACTGGTTGGATCTCCTTGCAGTCCAAGGGACTCTGAAGAGTCTTCTTCAGCACCACAGTTCAAAAGCATCAATTCTTTGGCTCTCAGACTTCTTTCAGTCTTCTACTGGTTTATAAACTGTCCTGTATGTAGTTCTTGAAGTAATGTTTTCTGGAAATACAGTGATACTGTGTCGTCTTTTTACTCAGGGTACGTTAATTTCTTGTTGTGTGACACTGAAACTCTTCCTTCTTACCTCTCTTTGAAAAGTTACAGAGTGTCCCATGCTTAGAACCAGCCATATAAACCATCTTATTCATTTCCTATGTGAAGCCACAGTTTGTAAAGCAGATTATATACTGTGATTAGTTTCTGGACACACCTAAAATTGTTGATCATAATGGATTTTGTTGAAGTAAATTGTTAAAAGTAAATTCCAAGTTTATAAACTTAAGGTAATATTCAGAGACTATTAACAATGGTAAATGCAGAGTCAGTCACTGGGCTTTATGGATGGATCAGCCTCTTCAGCCTTCACAGCAAACCAGTGAGGAGGGTCCCCCTTTATAGGCAGGGCACTGAGACATGGTGGAAGTGAGGGGCAATGTTGGGGTTCACACCTCGGCTCTCTGGTGCCAGAATCCGTAGCTTTGAACCACTGTGCTATAGTGTTTCCTCAGTGGATTAATCATTAAAAGAAAGACTTTGAACCTAGTAGAGGAAGGGAAGGAATCATTCGAACATAGCTTTAACCTTCGTCTCTTTCCCTGCCAAGGTCCCAGCTCTCTTTATATTTTGCTGTTTTGCCAGATAGTTTGTGAACTTGGCTGAACTTCATAGATGGAAGTATTTGAACGTTTGAAATAGGGAAGAGTTGAAGGTTATCAGAACAGAAAAGAGTACAGCTCTTTTCCTGGAGCACAGTCAGGTGCATGTAGATAGAATGTGGCAGAGACTCGATCTGTAGGCAGAGAGAAGAGAAAGCATTTGAACGTGATTATTCATTGTGAAAATTTGTTAAAAACATCAAGAAAGCTCTGTTTTGGTCAGCCATCTGCTGGAAGATAGAAATGAACTTGTGAAGAGTTTGCAGTTATTTCAGAAAACTGTTGGTTCCTGTCTTGTTTGTGGATTGCATCTTGTCATCTGGATGGTTAATTGCTTGGGAAGAGAGATTTCTGTTTTCTGTTTCTTTGGCAGTCTAAGCCCAAATTGCTGTTTCTTAGAATACTGTGTATGAGTGGGTGTTCTGTGAATGTTGACCAAGTAAGGTACAGATATGTGATCTTATTGGGCAATAGCTAACTTTGATCTTCACCTATTTGTTTCAGTTAAATCCTCAGATACTCAAGATTTTTTAAATAAACAATGCAACCCCATTGACAGCAGCATGCCAGCTTCCCTGTCCTTCACCATCTCCTGGAGTTTGCTCAGACTCATGTCCATTGAGTCAATGATGCCATCCAACCATCTCATCCTCTGTCCCCCTCTTCTCCTGCCCTTAATCTTTCCCAGAATTAAGGTCTTTTCCAGTGATTCGGTTCTTCGCATCAGGTGGCCAAAGCATTGGAGCATCAGCCAGCATCAGTCCTTCTAGTGAATTTTCAGGGTTGATTTCCTTGAGGATGGACTGGTTTGATCTCCTTGCAGTCCAAGGGACTCTCAAAAGTCTTCTCCAACACCACAGTTCGAAAGCATCACTTCTTTGGTGCTCAGCCTCTCTAATCCATACGTGACTACTGGAAAAACCATAGCTTTGACTATATGGACATTTGTTGACAAAGGTCTCTATATATACTTACTGTCAAATGAGAAACTCACTTTGCTGAATGCATTCTGTGATGCCTGAGGTTGTGAAGACGTTATATCAGCCTCAAATCCATACATGACTACTGGAAAAACCATAGCTTTGACTATATGGACCTTTGTCGACAAAGGTCTCTCTATATACTTACTGTCAAATAAGAAACTCACTTTGCTGAATGCTTTCTGTGATGCCTGAGGTTGTGAAGACGTTACACGTGCCTTCTTTCACTCTCATAACGATCTGATTTGACGTAATTTTCATTTTACAGCTACGGAAACTGAACCCAGAGAGGTTACGTGTTCTCATTACCTGATTGGCTTGCTTTGAGTTCATACTGTGTGCAGCATCGTCCTGGGTGCTGCACTGACAAGCACCGAGATGGAGGAGAGCAGCGGAGTCTCTGCAGCCGGGAGCTGTTCGGGAACCTGCCAGGAGTGGCGGAGCCCCTGAGGACAGAGCTGGGCGTTGGCCCGGAGCAGCAGGGCCCCGCAGCACCCCCTCTCCAGGGCTTGTCTTTATGCCCGTGTGTATGGGCTGTGCTAAGTCGCTTCAGTCGTGTCCGACTCTTTGCAGCCCTCTGGACTGTAGCCCTCCAGGCTCCTTTGTCCGTGGGATTCTCCAGGCAAGAATACTGGAGTGGGTTGCCATGCCGTCTTTCAGGGGATCTTCCCGACCCAGGGACTGAACCTGCTTCTCTTAAATTGCCTGACTTGGCAGGCTGGTTCTTCACCACTAACACCACCTGGGAAGCCCAATGTTTACCTTACTTATGGTGTAAGATAAAGAAAGGTCAGTTCTTTTTTTCCCCTTCATCTGTATGGATAGCTTGGATCCATATTGTTTTAAGTTTCAAATCAGAAGGAATAAAATATTTCAAACTGTTTTATCTAATTCAGTCACTTCCACCAATACTTTTAAATGACTTAAAATGCTCTTAATTGAAAATGATTGTTTTGTTTCTGATGTAGTATCCGAAATTGGTGTAGCATCCGAAATCGGTGTAGCATCTGAAACTGCAGACAGACTGGTTTCTCTGCATGAACATCTACTTCTCTTTGTTTATGGAGAACATTGCAACAGCTCAAGCTCAAGAGTTTTATATACTGTCTTTCTCCTCAGAGGCCATGTATTCATATTTTTTATTGGACACAAGAAATATCCTCCAACTTTGAGGTCATCATTTGGGTATGTGTGTATAGTCAGGTGGAGAATTGGTAAATAAAATTTTTGGTAGCCTCTCATGAAAACCAGTGATTTCTGTTACCTGATTCCTTTCTACTTTAATTCTTCTAGACTGATATATTGTGATTCTGAAAAGAATACATTGATAGATTCATAAGGAAAGGAGATTATTCTCCCTAGTATTTATTGTTTATATTTTTCTTTTCTCTTGCTGTCCTCATTTTTACACATAAGGCAAAAAAATGCTTATAGGAGTGGGACTGGTGAGCAAGTATATTACACTTCGTATTATTGGTCAGTTGATTCTTTTGTTGTTATTTGTATTAGCCCTAAGAGTTTGAGAAAATCTTTTTCTCCCGAAAGGTTTATAATACTTCCAAGGCAAATATTTTGTAGGAAAACAGAAAGATTGTAAATGAGACTTGTAGAGCATTGTATATATTACGCGTACACTACTTCTCTCAGTGAAGTGAGTGAAAGTCGCTCAGTCGTGTCCAACTCTTTGTGACTCAGTCCATGGAATTCTCCAGGCCAGACTACTGGAGTGGGTAAACTGTTCCCTTCTCCAGGGGATCTTCCCAGGTTTCCCGCATTGCAGGCGGATTCTGTACCAACTGAGCCATCAGGCAAGCCCCAAAATACCGGAGTGAGTAGCCTATCCCTTCTCCAGCGGATCTTCCTGACCCAGGAATCAAACCAAGGTCTCCTGCATTGCAGGTGGATTCTTTACCAGCTGAGCCACCAGGGCGCCCACTTCTCTCAGTAGTTGGACTACCTAAATATTGTTTGCAGTGTTGAAATGTTATCTTTGAGGATCAGTTTAACATGTTTTGAAATCCATAATTCCCTGTCTATCTAAACAGGACTTTGCCTTCAGATCTTAGTATGAGATTAAATTATTTGAATCTAAAGCCCTTAAGTATAGTTTTATTTTCCCCATAAATTTGTTTGGGATTATATGAGCTGAAGTGTTGTCTAAAGGGAAGATAAGAGAGTCAGAAGCTGTTTGAGGAAACCCCCCAAAAATAAAATCTTGAGGTGAATACTTAATTCATTATGAATTTAAATTTGTATGTTATTTATCCAAACATTATCAGCTTTCAGTTCAAATCTACTTTTATGATTTCTACTCTCACTCCCTTTCATAATAAAATCTTCTGATTTAGTGCATGGTGAATATATTAATTGTGCTTTTTTTTCAGATTATGAGTCATTATGGATTATTGTAGTATGCAGTCATTAAATTTTCTTCTTTAATATGAAATGGAAACTCTCATCTTTTAACATAGTTATTGGTGAAATGTATAGAGTTTACCCAGTGGCTCAGGGTTCCACCTGCAAAGCAGGAGTCACAGGGGGTGTGGGTTTGACCCCTGGGTCAGGAGGATGCCCTGGAGAAGGAAATGACAACCTGTTCCAGTATTCTTGCCTGAAAAATTCCACGGACTGAGGAATCCATGGGATCCATGGGATCACGAAGAGTCAGACACAACTGAGCGTGTATGGGTGCATGCCCGTGCACGCACACACACCACTCTCTCTCAGTGGTGGAGGAGAGTTCTTATAAACGTCGATCTCAGTTTGTCTGCAAAGTTCTGTTTTCCATTAATTCTATTTACTCTAAATCTAAAGGACATAAAATTAAGAAACTAGGTTAAAATTTTAAATAGATTTTAATTGTGTATATTGAGCATTTGCTTTAAGGCTTATGGTCTTGGGAGCAGAAGCATGGACAGGAAGGCCCCAGTATTGTACTCACATGGGTGTTTTAGCTTATATACCATGTGAGTGCAGACAGGCTATAACAGAGCTAAGGTATTTGTACCTGTGGATTAGCCCGAGGGGAGCGTTTGGACACAGTTGGTTCAGGTGTATTGCGGAACTCCTCTGCCGTGCGTGGGGGGGCGTGGGGGGCTCCAGACTGGCAGGAGGGTGTGCTTGTGGAGGGCGCTCACGGGCACGTCCGCAGCGCGCGTGCGCTTCCGGGCTGGGCGGGGCTCCGCCCTCCCGTCAGGGTTGGAGAAGTTTCCTCTCCGCGCGGCCCTGCGGGCTGACTGGCTTGTGAGAGAGAAGGCACAGACAGGCAGAGGCTGATGAGCGAGGGCCGAGTCGAGGAGGAACATGCGTTCTTCTGGTCTTGGTGGAAAGCAGCTAGTCGTGACTCAAAAGCGACTAATGCTGCGGTAAAGGAGTTTGACTGTCAACGGTGATAACGACGGAAAATGAAAGATTTTTTTTATTTAGTATGAGAAATTTTGTCATAAACGTAGTCTCTTAGAAGGTTTTATGCTTGATTTTCTTTGTTCACTGTAGTGTATAATTTTGTATCCATAGCTAGTAATTAGTTTTCTGTGCTCCTAAAAACGCAAAGGATTTAAATTTAGTATTTTGTTCGTGTGAAGGACAAGTTTTGTAACAGACTTGGTTAGTTGCAAATCTGCTCTTCTTTCTGAATAGTCTGTTGGCTAAATTGTTCTTCCTCAGCTTATTTTGCCTTTATAGCTTAGGTGATTGAGGCAATGTCTTTTGTATTTGGTTTACTATTAGAAAATACCATTTATAAATTGAGTTTTTCTCCTCACGAGAAGTGTTTTCTTATTTCTTATCTCCAGTTAGTTCAGCTAATTTGTTCAGACTTTTATTGAATGCTCACTGTGTGTTTGTCATTGGTCAAGGTCATCTGAGAATAGAAAGGTAAAAGTGCTCCTGAACTCACAGAAGACAGAGAGGTTAATACTCACGATGTTTGCATGAACCATACTCTGAGTATGACGTGTGTATCAAGTATTATGGGACGACAGATGACGGAGAAGTTAATTCAGTAGGAAAAGGCAGAGATATGGGGTGGTTTTAAGGAGGGCCTTGAAGGATGGGTAAGAATTGGTTTTCCGACTTAAATACAGACTTTAAGAGAAAATGTGTTACGTTATATAGAATTATGTAGGCTGAACTCCATTGCAACAAGTATAACACATTTCAGTAATTCCTCTCCCCTCAAATTTCCAAGTTCCTGTCAGCACTTTTCTTAGATTAAAAGAATAAAAAAGTTCAAATAATTCTCAGAAAGATTTCCATAAGAGATTTGAGCAGGCTTGAGACAGTTCTTAAGAATGTAATTATTATAGTGATCCATACTTTTGATATAATTTTGAGAATCTATGCTTTTCCTGAAAATAAGTTAGCTTGTTTTCAGATTTTCGTCAGCTCTCTGTGTGCGCGTGCTCTCTTGCCTTTCTGCTGGCTCAGGACTTTTTTGTCCTGGCTGTCAGATTGTATCTGAGCTGATGAAGCGTAATGTGTAGGCTCCTCCTCCAGCATGATGCAATATAGTACTTTTACTCATTGGTAGTTAGTGATTAATCATGTTAGTGTTAAGTACCAACAGGCAAGAGTAAATGCCGTTTAAAACTTCTTAAAACTGTTAATATAGAAGGCTCCCAATTCCAAATGTGAAATCCCCAAATGAATGTAGAAGTTTTAGGTGGTTAGCCTCAAAATTTAGTGATTTGGAGTAGAGGGGGGCACGGAAATAACCAGGGTAATATTTGGGGATGGGACTGTGTACAACTAATTCAAACGCTTTGTGACAAGGCGGCCTGTGTGGCTGGGAGGACGTGGGCCCGTGTGATGGGACCGTGGGCCCAGGAGTTGGTGAAGGGCCAGTTCAGTAGAACCTGCTAGGTTGTTACACACGTTGGCTTTTACTCTGAGTTAGGAAGTTGTAGAAAGCTTTTGAACAGCACAATGAACACAATCCGATCTGTCTTTAAAAGTATGTGTCTGGATGCTGTGTTGAGAACAGTCAAGTGCTGTTCTGTGGGTTTGGAAGGAAGGTTGGAATTGCCTTTTCCAGGAGGAGTAGAGGAGGCATTCAAGTGGGCAGGTGGTTTAAGGAAACTGGAGTGCAAGGCAAGATGGGCTGGAGACGCAGACTTGAGAAACTTTGAGAGTGGGATGTCGTGGACCCAGACTGCCCATTCCATTCATGCGTGAAATCATGTAATTGTTGCGCTAATGACATGCAAACAGATACGTGTAAATCTCCTGTGCTGACTACTTGTCTACAGGAATTGCTTTCCTTTGGAATCAGTATCTAATGTGATCTCCTAGCACACTGTGCTTTTTCTCTCGTGGTTTCTATCAGATTATACTCAACTTGCCTAGTTACCTGACTGGAGACTGAGGTTTTTAAGGATTTGAACCTGTCTTCTAGTAGAGAGATACTCAGGTCGGTCATGTAGAACTCAATTTACTATCTATGTAAGGACTGGAGTACTAAGTGTTACTACATTTGAATTTTTCTTTTTTTTTTTTAATTTTTATTTTATATGGGAGTATCGTTGATGAAATTTTCATTTCTTATAGGGAGCTCCCTGGTGACCCAGTGTTGGGATTCCTGTGCTGTCACTGCTCAGGGCCCAGCCTCAGTCCCTGGTGGGGAACTAGAATTCCATAAGCCATGAGGCCAGAGAACGAGGGAAACGAACATGTATCTTCTGGAAAGATGGAAACTAAAACTGTACTGCTGCAGACAAACATACCTGCGTTTTTTTTCCCTTTCTCTTATCCCCGAAGGGATCACCTTTGGGGAGTCAAGACCTCTGTGGATCACAATGAAAATTAAGTCATAACTATGTAGCTTTTTAAAGGACTCCACATCATTAGTTTGAGAGAAGCTCAGAATGGCTATACTGTGACTGTCTTATTCTATCCAGAGTTGAATACTTCTGAAGAGGTATGCAGGGTAAGCATTGGAAAGCCTGTGAAAGTGAAAACATGCTGCTTTTCCTTTTAGCATTAATTTGCACACCTGACCGTCCTCCTTACTGATAACCCCACAGCTAGGTGAGCAGAGACGTACCGCATTCTATCTTTAAAACCTTGATTTTAGTAGATCGCTCACAGAAATGACAGCTGCATCACACACACGTCTGACGGGGTCCCTCTGCCTTCTTCCAGAAGAAGATAAGCCGGAAGAAGGTACAACAGTAACTGAAGGAACTATTACCATTAATTATAAAAGTCGGGAACACTAGGGAGCCACTATAAGCACAGATGATTAAAGAGAGATAGTTCGCATGTAACTCACAGAAAGCTGCAGCTTTGTACCAGAGGGGACCTCTGATGACCTGCGGGTTTTAAAGAGAGATTGGAGAGAGAGTTTGCATGTAAGTCACAGAAAGCTGCAGCTCTGTACCAAAGGGGACCTCTGATGACCTGTGGGTGCACGCTTTCCCTGAGAGCATCGTAAGGAAAATGCTGTTCGGGTGACTCCCTTCCAAATAGATCACTGCTTCATTAGGAGTTGGATCGGGGCAAAGATGGAACTTAAGACCACTGAGAACACTGATGTTCCCATTTCCTGTCCCCACTTGAGAGAATAAAGGCCTAGAGGAGTAAAGGACTTAGCTAAAATCATAGAGCCAGTCAGTAGCAAAGCCTGCCCTAGAATTCAGGTTTCCTAACGTTCAGTCCAACTCACCCTTCTTAATTCTCACTTTAGAATGAAATAGTGATATTGTATTTAAAGTAATGGTGTATATTTATTATTAGCCTTTATTTAAAACCATGAGAAATTTGTTTTATATATTAAGTTAAAGACATTTTTTTTCCCCTTCCTGAATCCATGAGAGAAACCAAAACTCAATACCCACAGCGTGAACGAAACACAGGTTTGGTTTTGGTTGAACTTTACTTACATGGTCGACCGTGGACTCAGCATGTTGTCTGCGGGTGAAAGGCAGATCGGAGCCAGCTCAGGTGCGGTATCAGCAGCAGCTCAGGGCCCTGGAACGCACTGCTGCGGAGCTGTGTCTGGGTTACCCAGCTCTTCCGTGCCGTTGCGCCAGGTCCTGGTGACGGCATGACCTTGTCTCTTTCTTTCTCTTAAGAGAGCCTCCAGGAGCGAGCAGCAAGGACCAGATTTGCCCCCAAACCTCTGGAGGGAGGGACGCTCTGCCAGCACCTATTTCCTGGGGCTGTTACAACAAGTGATGACAAGCTGGGTGACTTAACACGGCAGAAGCTTGCTCCTTCGTATTTCTGGAGGCTGTAAGTGCTCCCGGAAGGCTGAGGGGCTCATCCTTGCTTTTCCCAGCGTCCATGGTTCCCGGAAGCCCCTGGGCTCCTGGGCTCTGCAGCTGCCTCCCTTAGTCTCTCCTGCTGTTGACACTGGCCCCTGTCCCTCCGTGGGCCTGGGTCCAAGCTTCTTTTAAGGACACTAGTCATGGGGTTAGGGCTTATTCTAGTCCAACATCTAGTCCTTCTCTTAACTTGATTGCATCTGCAAAGACGCCGTTTCCATGTAAGGTTGCATTCACAGCGACCAGGGGTAGGGCTTAAACATTTCAGGCCATAGCAGAGGGTGTGAATGGCTGCCACCGTGACTGAGAGGGCGGAGTCTGCTGCTGGCAGAAGATGACAGCAGTTAGGCCAGCGGTGTTTGGGGGACAGGGGTGGCGAGACTGCTCTGCTTCTGTGTATGTGCAGTTTTTGATCCAAGAAAGTGAGAACGTTAGATTGGTAGTGATGACCTTGAATACGTTTAAGCAATTAAAAACTTTATCGGTGTTTCTCAGCATGTCATCCAACTAACTGAATGTTGGGGACTGTTTTTTGGTGATTTTTCTTACCCAGGATGTTGGTTAAATAAGTATGTTCTGTCTGTAGGCCAGCTCATTTCAGTCGTGTCCGATGCTTTGAGACCCTGTGGACCAGAGCCCGCCAGGCCCCTCTGTCCGTGGGGTTGATTCTCCAGCAAGAGCACTGGGGTGGGTTGCCGTGTCCTCCTCCAGGGGGCCTCCCGACCCGGGGATGGAGCCCATCGCTCACATCTCCCATGTCGGCAGGAGGGCTGTTTACTGCTGCCCCCGCCTTCATGGGGCCAGAACGCCCACGCTCTGTTTAGTGTGTAACAACCGTCGTGCGCGTCCTCTGCACCCGAGCTGGCGTTTCGGTTCACCCTCCAGTGGGCTTATTTAATCAGTGGATGCTGGCGGTGTTTGGGGTTGTGCATAGGCAGCAGAAGCATGTAAAATCATTGGAAACTACGTGAAGGCTGTGGCAGTCCCCAGGGTCAATCTTCATGGGCTTTAAGCCCTCTTCGAGTGCTAAGAGCTGCTCTTAGACACAGTCAGATAAGCAGAGAGGCTTGTTTGCCTTAGAGGGAGTGGAGTGCTGACACTGTCCGTCTGCTCATGTACTGACCACTGGGCTTCAGCCAAGCCCATCGCCCGACTACAAACAGAGCCATGAACTGCTTCATATATCTTCAGCAGTTTGAACTTCTGCATGTAATGCTTAAAGACAGGATGCTGTTTTTGGCTGGGGTATTTTGCCTTTAACAGTTAAGAGTCAAAATGCTGTCTTGTGCCTAGCATTCGTTTTGGAGCTCTGCTAACACAAATTACTTAATCTTAGGTGATACTTCATGATTAAATGAGTTTTATGTGTAAGCTGAATATATTGAAAATATACTCGTAATACTAAAAAAGGCAGTACTGTATTTGATTGTCAAACTTAAAAAGCTGTAAAGTCAGAGAAAATTAGATTTCTTTAGATCTGGTATCAAAAGTGTAGTAGTAGCTGTCCTTCCAAATTCATGTCCACCCAAAATCTTACAGTGTGACATTAGAATTGTTGCAGATGTAATTAATTAAGGTGAGGTCTCACTGGACTAAAGTGGTGCCAGGGTCCAGCCCCGGTGGATCCAGGGAATTCGAAGCGGGGACGGTGTTGGCGATGGGAAAAAACTTATTTATTTATTAATACAAGATTAGATTAGGAAGAAATAGTATAGTAGGAAAATTAAGTGGAGAAAAGAGGCTGAATAACTTGGTTTACGTGGAAAGCCAATAAAGTTCCAGACAAGGAGCTTGCACCATCTACAGTAGGCCACCGGCGCCCTCTTGAATATCGGAGGGTGCCCCACCTTGGGCTCCCCCTCGCGTGGATCTTAGAAGCCAGGGCAAGTAAGTAGACATGGCTAGCCTCCACGCCCCAGATGAGAATTCAGCCTGAAATTAGAGTAGAGAGGAGACACGGGGAAACCAGTCCTTCCAATGAGTGGCCCAGCCTCTATTGTCTAGGAAGGCCTTTTATACCTTTTTGATTCTACATAGAGATCAGTGGGTAATACAAAATTATGCAGCATTAGCAGCCCAGACTCATCAACACCAGGGTTTTCTCTCTGCATACCTAGTTGTATACACAAGTCTTAGGTGATTTACATCATCTTCCGGCCAGAGGGCCAATTAATTTTACAGCCCTTTTCTGATAAGGGTTTGTCAACCAGAAGATTTATTTGTGTTGTTCTTCCCAAAGTCTGGTGCCACTCTCAGAAAGCACTAAATAAAGTTACATTCTTACACAGCAAGGATACAGCAACTTATAACAAGTAAAAGGAGTACAGTGATTTATAACAAAAGAAAAGTAATTAACTCAAAAGTCTAGTGTTGCTAACATCAAAACCACTATATATCTTTTTCCATATCCCATTTACATTGATTAACATCCTCCCAGGTGCCTAAAAGATAAAGAATATGGAGGCCTGGTGGCAATCATTGAGTCAACAGTGAAAACTCTTCGCCAATATGATTTTTAGCTCTTTAGAAAAGGCTCTGTATCTTTAAGATGCTTTAAGCTTTGTGCCTCTTGTGGTTGAGGGGCTGTAAGCAATTCACAAGCTGTAAGAGGTCCGGGGGAACCTGTTAGGCAAGCTAGAGAGTTATCAGAGGGGGTTTAACTGAAATATCCCTTTCAAATGCAGAAGGCTAAAGCCCTGGGTTGACTTTTTCCAGAGCGTGTCAGGAGAGTGGAGAAGCAGAGGGCAAGGCCGGCAGTTTTTTGGTTTTTGGGGCACATGGTCAGGAAATTCCAGGGGGAGCCCCTGAGGCCTGACTCGCCTTGCCCATCAGATCCCTGCCACATGACCTTGTCACGGGTGGGATTCCTCATGGTGGCTCCCGGCAAAGTGGGCCCTCAGTTCAGTGACTGGTGTCCCCCAGAGAGAGGAAGAGGACGCACAGAGCCCCAGAGAAGAAGGTGGCGTCTTGGCGGGGCTGAGGTCGGCATCCCACTGCACAGCCAGGGAGGGTCAGGGCTGCCCCCAGCAGCGACGAGGCAGGCTCGCGCGCGCAGTGCCCCCGGGCTCCAGACCCCAGAACCACGAGAGGCGGACTCTGCTGCCTGAAGCCACCTGCTGGTGGTGGTTTGCTGTGGCAGACCTAGGCAGGTAACACGGTGTAAGATTCCAAGACTGACCTCACTGAAGTGAAAGATGGATCGCTTGCTGTTCTTCGAGTCACTCGCCCTGCCTTTAAGCTGCTGCTCAGAGTCACTCTTGCTGATAACTGGCTACCACTGCGGTGACTGAGAAGAGTGCATCCCTTCATTGTCACAGCCCCACGCCCCTTCTGTGACAGGCAGCCTGACCGGTCACAGCCCTCTTCCCTGGGTCTCCAAAGAAAGATAGAAGTTCGGCCACCTAGTGGTGCATGTTGGGGTTCCCAGTTCGGGAAGTTTGCTTATGGGATATGGTGGGAAGAGATGGTTGGATAACATCACCAACTCAAAGGGCATGAATTTGAGCACACTGGGAGATAGTAGAGGACAGAGGAGGCTGGCGTGCTGCAGTCCATGGGGTCACAAAGAGTCGGACATGACTCAGCAACTGAACAGCAACAGAAATGGCTGTGTTAGGGAAGTTCTAGCTACTGCGCCAGCCAGCTGTGCTGGTCTTACGCTTTGACATGACGCAGATTTCTTTTGTTCTTGTGGTCTAGTCCATTGCTGGCGTTTCTAGTCAGGCAGCTCCAGCTCCAGTGACTGAGGGACCTGGGCTTCTTCCGTCTTGCGGTTTCCCATCCCCTTGAGCCTCCTCAGAGAGTTCTTCCTGCACCATCTTTATCCAGCTGATCAGGGGAGAGGAGCCTGCGAAGGGACACAGGGATTGCAGGAGTGCTGGAGGCCATGTTTGTTGGCCAGAACCAGTTACGTAACTTTCCTGAATTCCGAGAGAGGCTGAGAGATGTGGTTGTTGTGTGTCCAGGAAGATGAAGTGGGATTGTTGAACATCCAGCCAGTCTCTTCCAAAGTAGCATGTGTGATATATGCTAGCGTATACAAGATAGCACTTTGGTACGTTCATATTTTAAACATAATCTGAATACATTTTGTAGCCGTGATGCTTTTATTTCTTTGGATGTGGGATTTCGGTGTTCCCTATATATGTTCTAAGTTATTTCTCTCAAACTCCCCGGGGTGTTTTGAGGAATGAATTTTTAAAATTTGTTGCCGTACTAAAATTAAAACTTCTCTTTGGTAACTTAAGATTGAAAGGTATGACCTGGAATTGCAATAGAATTGTAAATAAATCTATTACAATGATATATCGCTTCTGTAAACCATGGTGAAGAGGGAGAGCTGACTTTTGCATCTCTGGTACGAAATTCTGACCACTTCATAGTCTGGAGAATGAGCTAGCAAGCACTTCTCTCCTGTTACCAGCAGGTTCTGGAGGCAGATTTTGCTCTCTAATTTTCAGGGACAGTGAAAGTGACAGATAAATGGACGTGAATCCTGTTTAAACACAAGCTTTCATGTACCCTCCAGTCTGATTCTTTCTCTTCTTGGTATCATCTCTGTACGCATCCTTTTGTTGGAGCTGTTTTGTTTGGATGTTTATATGTGTATTGTTTTATTATCATACTCATACATTATGATGAAAATAAGACAGACTGCTTTTTCAAAACTGTATATATACAGTAATAAATTCAGCTGAATGACTCACATTTGCCCATTGATAGTATTTCTTTTCCTTAAAAAAAAAAAAAAAATCCCTTATGTTTCTAGGAGAAGCAGCTTGAAATAGTTGGCTGATAATTCCAGGCAGATGTTTTCCTTTATAATATAACAAGATTCCGAAAGCCTGGGAAATTGATTGTGAACCACCTCTTTTCTCTCCCATCCCTTCTTTTCCCCAAAACCATAGCTATTAATTGTATGCTGCTGCTGCTAGGTTGCTTCAGTCATGTCCGACTCTGTGTGACCCCATAGACGGCAGCCCACTAGGCTCCTCTGTCTCTGGGATTCTCCAGGCAAGAATAGTGGAGTGGGTTGCCTTTTCCTTCTCCAATGCCATTTCCTTCTCCAATGAAAGTGAAAAGCGAAAGTGAAGTCACTCAGTCGTGCCCAACTCTTAGCGACACCATGGACTGCAGCCCACCAGGCTCCTCCGTCCATGGGATTTTCCAGGCAAGAGTACTGGAGTGGGGTGCCATATAGTTTTTGTAATTTTCCGGGTATGTTGAGAACTGGCTGCTTTCTTTTGCCCAAACATTGGAGCGATTTCATGTATGCAGCAGGTGCTTGTTGAGCGCTTAGGTAATTCCACATGCTGTGCTGGGCTTTGGACTTGCACGCTGTGAAAAGCCACACCTAGGAGGCTGTGTGTTATGTGTCTGGGCTACACTGGGATCTCCAAGCCAAGGGATGTGGTAGTTGAAGGAACTCCAAATCCCAGGACGACTGAAGTTCTATGGTTCCTGATCCCTTTGAAAATTAGAAGAATTAACTAAGGATTACTAAGAAGAATAAATTATTTAGTTACCAAGGAATTAAATCAGAATTTTAGATCTGAAAGACTTAATCCATAGCTTTTACAATAGCAAGCACGGTAAAATTCATGCTCGTCAGTTACAGCTGTTTCCTTCTGAGTGTAGTTATATGGAAATGCTCTTTTTTACCCATTGCTAGGGTTTTGCTGCTTTTTTAAATTTACAATCAGCGAATAACTTACGGCAGAGTAACGGTTCCCTGTAACTTTTCCTGTTTGATGAAAAGCTGTTCTTTTATGGGGTTGGGAGCAGAAAGGAAAACCAGTGTGGAGCCCTGCATGAAATCAGAATGCTGCCATGTTTGCCTGTGTGCAGATACAGAAGTGTTTTCCTCATAAATTACAGGGTTGTGTGTTTTCTTTTTTTTGAAGTTAATTTTATTTTAACCTTTCTTTGAAAAGAAGTGACTTCACATATCTTAGTCAAATACAACTACAGGTATCAACAGTGTGAAACCTGCTTTCATTGTGGGTAGTGGATGTGGGTTCATTTTTATCAATAACATGGCTTAGTGGGCTGTTTTTTTCCAACATGTTCTTAGGATTTCTGGAAAAGTTATTCATTTCTTTGGGGAAAATAGAGGCATGCTTATTTTTGCTTGTTTTGATTTATGACTGATTTCGAGTTGCTGGCTGGGAAGAATTGGTAAAATTGAAGAGGGGTTAGGAGTCATAAAAAATGCAAGTCATGCACTTTGATTTAGCAATTCATAGAATGAAAATTCAGAAACAATCATCAATAATGAAGAAATGAGTAAACAAATAATAGTATATGGAGTATCTTGCAAGTCTTTTAGACAGAAAGGCTGAGAACTTGGGAGAGTGTAGGATATAATTTGAGGAGGCTAAGTAAAGCAGGGCATAAAATGCTGTGCATGTTATAAGTATGTATACGATTCAGATTTTAAAAAGAACTGAAAAAATTCACCAAAATCTTTATAATACTGTGGAGAAATTGGGATTCTGTTTATTTTCTTGTTTCTAATTCCCTTTTCTGTTAAACTTTTCATGGTAGAGCTGTGCTTAAAATAATAATTGAAAAAATTTAAGTGGAAATGTAGTGGATTGTATGTGTGATTCTGAGAAAGTTCAAAATAAATATCTTGAAGTTTCCTAAAAGTAAATTGTAGAAATGGGCTAATTGTGGGAGATTTTGTAATTTTTTTAGAAGATTTCTTATAAGTTGAGGAATAGGCATTCGTTTGGAATGTGGCTGAGTGTTAGACATTCCTGATGTTTGTTGTTGTTTAAGGACAGTTTAGAGCTCCTGAACCTAGATTTAACATCTTGTGATGTAATCAGCCTTGTGGGAAAAAGGGCAGGAAGTCAAATGAATGTTATCTAACACGGTAGAGGAGTGGAAAATAAGGTTTTTAGGAAATTTTTTTGCTCTTGAAATCCTTGCTTTTATTTATAAAAGTCAAATCATACATTGTCAGTATGCATTATAAAATGAAAAGTGAAGTCTAACCCCATCTCTTAGAGAGAACCATTGTGGAAACGATTTTCGAATCACATCGCGCCTTAATGTGGCTGTGTAGACGTTCCTTTAGCCCTGTCAAGGCACCTTGGCTGAAGTCTGTTCTTCTAAACAGAGTAGACTGGAATACAGTGTTTGCTTTGTTTTTTTACTGTGTCCTGGAGAGGAGTAATGTGGATTATCCGAACATTGTTCATGCTGGACTTTAGAATTTTTATTTTAGTATTTGCTTATGCGTGTGTGTGCCTGGCTGGAGTGTTGCAGCACTTCCTAATAAAGCATCGCACAGTGAAGACTTGGCTCAGCTGGAGCTGCGGAGCTGTCTAGCTTCATCACCCTGATCTCCACACCCGCAGCAGTCTGCGTCACCTCTGACACAAGTCACAATTTGTGTCTCCAGGAGGGAGTGAGTGTGTTGTTTATTCTTTTGAGAGTGGATACTGGATTTAGGCATTTTCAGATTTGAGATCTAGTTATTCCTGAGGCCTCTAAAACCTCATGATATACAGTAATTCGTAATTTTTCTGATGCAAATTTGAATTGAGCTTGAGGCCTGCTGCCCAGCTTGGTCATTTCAGTTTTCAGCAAAGTTCAGCTGCTGCTTGTCACGAACGGCGTTTCATGCTTTAGTGCTGGTGCCTTAGGCTGTCGTTCTTTGTGAGGCGCCACAGAGAGCAAGGCAGCTGAGAAAGCAGGTGATGAAAGTCTGGAAGTCTACCAAAGCGATCTTTTTTTTTTTTTTTTTAAGCCAGAAAATAGAAGTCATAGGTAATTTAAGAATGTCAAATGTGGTAAAAAGCTTAACAAACCTATGGACCCAAGCAAGTCTACCGTTCACTGGGGTGGAAATGGCAACGAAAAGTTAGTGACACTGTTTCAGTGACTGTTGTGGCCGAGGTGGCTGGGTGGGGAAGGCTCACCCACGAGAAAGGAAGCTCAGGAGAATGCTGAACAGGCTCTCGGTTTGGTCTGATTGTCACAGGAAAGATGAGGCTGCCACTTCTGGGAAGGAACAGATGGCGAAGACATGGAACTGACAGGTGCAGGTTGATTTGATGAAGTTTTTCAAATGTGATTTTTGCCAGATAGGAAGTTAATGAGAGGAGACCACACCAGCCCCATCGAAGGCTCCTGGGAGTGAGCTGAAGATGCTCAGACAGCAGCAAAGTGTTAGAGTCTCTGCGAAGGCAAACTTGCAATGAAACCTACATTTGAGAAAAATGGCTTCTCTAAATACATGTCCCAAGAAGAGACGTGAGCATCAGATATTGAGACAACTGAGAATGATTTTGATGATGCAGGGGAGGGAACTTTAAAGATGCCCGGGAAATGAATCTAGTTCCATGTGAGGACAGAAATGTGGGAATGTGGGAAGGAAGGAGGGAGTTAAGAGGCAGCCCCGTCCGTCCCGGCTGCCTGTCTCATCTCCCCAGAGCCCCTCACCTGCTGCTTCTGTCAGTGCTAATCAGCCACATGCTGATGATCCGCCAGCTCAAAAAGACATTGGCAGCTGAAAGCGGAACTCAGTGGGTTTGGCATTGTGGTGCTCAGACCTGCAGCATCAGCAAAATCTCATACCCCCACCCAGAATTACTGAGTCAGAAATTCTGGGTGGTGGAGCCTTGCAGTCTGTGTATAGCGAGGTGTTCCTGGTGGGTTCAGTTCAGTTCAGTCGCTCAGTCATGTCCGACTCTTTGCAACCCCATGAACTGCAGCACACCAGGCCTCCCTGTCCACCCCCAACTCCCAGAGTTTACTCAAACTCATGTCCACTGAGTCGGTGATGCCATCCAACCATGTCATCCTCGGTCATCCCCTTCTCCTCCCACCTTCAATCTTTCCCAGCATCAGGGTCTTTTCCAGTGAGTCAGTTCTTCACTTCAGGAGGCCTAAGTATTGGTGCTTCAGCATCAGTCCTTCCAATGACTATTGAGGACTCATTTCCTTTAGGATGAACTAGTTAGATCTCCTTGCTGTCTAAGAAACACTCAAGAGTCTTCTCCAACGCCACAGTTCAAAAGCATCAATTGTTCGGTGCTCAGCTTTCTTTATAGTCCAACTCTCACATCCATACATGACCACTGGAAAAACCATAGCTTTGACTAGACGGACCTTTGTTGGCAAAGTAATGTCTCTGCTTTTTAATATGCCATCTAGGTTGGTCATAACTTTCCTTCCAAGGAGCAAGCGTCTTTTAATTTCATGGCTGCAGTCACCATCTGCAGTGATTTTGGAACCCAAGAAAATAAAGTCTGTCACTGTTTCCACTGTTTCCCATCTATTTGCCATGAAGTGATGGGACCGGATGCCGTGATCTTCGTTTTCTGAATGTTGAGTTTTAAGCCAACTTTTTCACTCTCCTCTTTCACTTTCGTCAAGAGGCTCTTTAGTTCTTTACTTTCTGCCATAAGGGTGGTGTCATCTTTCTCCCAGCAATCTTGATTCCAGCGTGTGCTTTATCCAGTCCAGCATTTTTCATGATGTACTCTGCATATAGTTAAATAAGCAGAGTGACAATATACAGCCTTGATGTACTTCTTCCCGATTTGGAACCAGTCTGTTATTCCATGTCCAGTTCTAACTGTTGCTTCTTGACCTGCATACAGATTTCTCAGGAGGCAGGTCAGGTGGTCTGGTATTCCCATCTCTTCCAGAATTTTCCACAGTTTGTTGTGATCCACACAGTCAAAGGCTTTGACGTAGTCAGTAAAGCAGAAGTAGATGTTTTTCTGGAACTCTCTTGCTTTTTTGATGATCCAGTGATCATCCTGGTGGTTTGGTGTGTGCTGAAGTCTGAGGCCCTCTGCTGTAGCTTGTCTTCATGCAGCAGTTGCTTTGGTATTTTATTAATGTCATTTGGTATATACTAGACTCATCTGCAGAGAAGGCAATGGCACCCCACTCCAGTACTCTTGTCTGGAAAATCCCATGGATGGAGGAGCCTGGTAGGCTGCAGTCCATGGGGTCGCTAAGAGTCGGACACGACTGAGCGACTTCACTTTGACTTTTCACTTTCGTGCATTAGAGAAGGAAATGGCAACCCACTCCAGTGTGCTTGCCTGGAGAATCTCAGAGACGGGGGAACCTGGTGGTCTGCCGTCTATGGGGTTGCACAGAGTTGGACACAACTGAAGTGGCTTAGCAGCAGACTCATCTGACTCGGTGGACATGAAATTGAGCAAACTCTTGGAGATAATGGAGGACAAAGGATCCTGGTGTGCTACAGTCCATGGGATCGCGAAGAGCCAGGCATCAGCGACTGAGCAGTAATGTGCGTCACGCACAGTGTGTGCTCATAGTTCATTCCTTTGTTTTCATAGTTCCATTGATTTTTCAAATTTTAAAAATTCATGGCTACTTTTACTAGCTAATTTTGTAGTTTATATTAGAATTTGCTTTGATGGATTTTTTTTTTCCCTCAATTACTTTGGTCTTGTGTTTACATAATCTCTAAGAGTGTGAGGGGCCAGCACATGTTTTCAGGCACTGTTTTCATGACTGTTAGAGGGGAAATGATATAAACGCTAGTGGTAGCCAAGAACTTAGAGATTAGAGAAAGGTTCATGGCATGGCATTTTTCGAGGGTAAGGGTCTACCCTAATTTGGGAGATATAAATAAACCTAATCAGATTGAGTAGCTGTCAGTAAGAAGCAAGATTTACTGGGCAGTTGACTTTGTATATTTTGATCTGATGCATAAATGAATGCTCCTTGAATTCATTTAGCAGCTGGCTGTCATTTCCATTAGCTAAAAGTAACTAGTCTTGATTCTACTTCAAAGCTGCTGCTAGCATACCTTGCTGAGCTTGCTTAGATTTTCAGCTCACAAAATTCCCAGCTGCCAGTTCAGAGAGAGGTCTCTGGACCTTGTTATAAGGTCATCTAAATCCTTCTGCCCACTCTTGAAATGAGCCTGGGCAGGTAATTTAATTCAGTCTTTCTGACACTGCAGGTGGTCAAGAAGGATTTAAGGATTTATATGCAATAAGAAGGACTCTTTAGAGTTTTATCGGTCTTAGCTCTGACGGTAGAGAAGGTGAGGTGAGAGCTGAATGCTCTGAGTTATTCCTGCCCACTTTCAGCTCTAGGGACGTGGTAAATTCATTCCTCACTTTCAGCCCTAGGGACGTGGTAAATTCATCCACCAACCCTTACTTTTTGGTGCCGTGTTACCGTGCCATTGCAGGAGACCTGGGTTCTATTCCTGGATCAGGAACGTCTCCTGGAGAAGGAAGTGGCAACCGTCTCCAGTGTTCTTGCCTAGGAAATCCCATGGACAGAGGAGCCTGGTGGGCTACAGTCCGTGGGGTTGCAAAGAGTCAAACGTGACCGAGTGACTGAACAACGTTATCATGAATACTTTCTATCTCCAAAGTTTTGGGAATTGTGATTGCTTCATGTACTGTTCTCCTTTCTTTTGACTGTTTTGGTTACATGACCCTTATAAGTTATATGTGCTCATGTGAGCTCATGTGAGCTCGGTTGCTAAGTCATGTCTGATCTTTGCGAGCCCATGAGCTATAGCCTACCAGGCTCCTCTGTTCATGGGATTTTTCCAGGCAGGAATACTGGAGTGGGTGGCTGTTTCTTTCTCCAGGGGATCTTCCCAATGCTGGGACCGAACTTGCGTCTCCTATATTAGCAGGCAGGTTCTTTACTCTCGTGCCACCGGGGAAGCTCCACTAAGTTACACAATATTCTGTAAATATTTTTGTAGATTATTTTAGGGAAATGCAGGCTATTAATGTTTCACTATGTTTAGGTAAGTAGAACTAAGTGAAGCTAGCACAGGAAGGTTGTTTTAGTTTTGCCTCGAAACTCAGTGGCTTAAAACAGCACACATGCGTGGTCTCGTAACTTCTGAGTCAGGAATCCTGGAGTGGCTCAGCTGCCTCGTTCTGGCCACGTTATTGTAAAGACTGCAGCCAAGGTGTCCTAGGGGCAGAGTTCTCTGGCTTGACCAGGACTGGAGGGTCTTTCCGGTGTGGCTTGCTCATGTGGCTGCAGAGGAGGCCTCAGCTCCTTATTGGCTGTTGGCAGGAAGGTTTAGTTCTGCACCTGGTTGGTTTCCATGGGGTTCCTTGAGTGTCCTCATGCCATGGCAGCTGGCTTCTTCAGAGAGAGTAATGCTAGAGGAGGAAGGGTGGAAACTGTGTGCCTTTTATGACCTGGTTTCAGAAATCACCAGTGGCTCAGACGATAAAGAATCTGCCTGCAATTCAGGAGACCCAGGTTCAATCCCTGGGTCGGGAATATCCCCTGGAGGAGAAAATGGCAACCCACTCCAGTATTCCTGCCTGGAAAATTCCATGGACTACAGCCCATAGGGTTGCAAAAGAGCTGGGCATGCCTGAGCGACTAAGACTTTGACTTTTTCACTCTTCAGAAGTTGCAGTAGCCACTGAGTTGGCTGCATTCTGTTTGTTAGAAGCGAGTCACTGAGTACAGCCCACAGCAGAGGCAATGGGGTTGGGCTCCGCCTTTGAAGGGGGGGAGAATTTTTAAAAATTGGTGAACATACTTTTAAACTACCACAATGAGAGGCATTGGAATATATTAATATTTGGCAAAGACGTGTACTTGGTAACAGCCAAATTTGCAGTAATTTCTATGATGTTCAGTGGTCTCCTAGTTAAAGCAGGTGTTTCCACTGCTATATCTGTTCCTAAAACTTCTCATGTTTTCCAGAGTTGAAAATTAAGTGGGTTTATGGGAAAATAGAACTCAAGAGAGGTAGGACTTTAAGTCCAAGCATCTTTATAACCAAAATACTAACAGAAATAATAATGGATACCTCAGGAGATAACCTGGACAGTCTAGACTGGTCTCTTACTGTGTCTGGAAGTTGAGTTACCTTCAGTTTAGTTCAGCTGTGTCCAACTCTTTGTGATCCCATGAATCGCAGCACGCCAGGCCTCCCTGTCCATCACCAACTCCCGGAGTTCACTCAAACTCACATCCATCGAGTCAGTGATGCCATCCAGCCATCTCATCCTTACCTTAGTGAAACTGAAGTCGCTCAGTTGTGTCTGACTCTCTGTGATCCCATGGACTGTGGCCTACCAGGCTCCTTTGTCCATGGGATTTTCCAGGCAATAGTCCTGGATTAGATTGCCATTTCCTTCTCCAGGGGATCTTCCCAACCCAGGGATTGAACCCGGGTCTCTCACGTTGTAGACAGACACTTTACCGTCTGAGCCACCAGGGAAGTCCGATCCTTACCTTAGGGAATATTTAAAAAAAAAAAAAGGCACAATAACATAAGAGTAGAAATGTTGGCTTGTGGGCATTGAGACTGAATTTGCTGTGGGCTTTTCCCTCTGTTTTTGAAAGTTATAATTCCACTCCCAGTGTTCAGGATCCCCTTGCCTACCGTAAATCCTTGTGGACGAATGCTGTTCGTGCCATGCTGACTTCATTCCCCTCTGTGGGAGCTGTCGTCTGGTTGCTAAGTCACGTCTGATTGATTGTGACCCCGTGGACTGTAGCCTGCCAGTCCAAGCTTCTCTGTCCATGGGATTTCCAGGCAAGAACGCTGGAGTGGGCTGCCAGGGGATCTTCCCAACCCAGGGATCGAACCCACGTCTCTAGTGTCTCCTGCATGGGCAGGTGTATTTTCACCAGAGTGCCTCCTAGGAAGCCAATATGTGACTTAATTAGTATTAATGAAACATATTGTGGCAGAACAGACTGTTGGGCTTCCCAGCTGGCTCTAGTGGTAAAGAGCCCGCTGGCCCAGGCAGGAGACATAGGAGATGTGGGTTCCATCCCTGGGTCAGGAAGGCCCCCTGGAGGAGGAAATGGCAGCCCACTCCAGTGTTCTTGCCTGGAGAACCCCACGGGCAGAGGAGCCTGGTGGGCTGCAGTCCATGAGGAAGCAGAGTCGGACACGACTGAAAGCAGTGTTGCGCTGGTGAGACTGTGGCTCGTTTTCTTTAAGTACTTCTCTTCAAATCATGTTTGTTTATTTATTTAACAGAATTCCCTACTGGACTCACCTGGTGGTCCAGAGGTTGGGAATCCGTTTGCTGATGCAGGGGACACGAGTTGGACCCCTGGTCTGGGAAGATCCCGCATGCTGGGGAGGGGCTGTGCCCTGAGCCCGAGCTCCTGAGCCCATGCTCCGCAGCACACGGAGCCCCCACACTGCAGCTGCAGAGCAGCCCCTGCTCACAGCAGCCGAGTCCCCATATTTGTGACAGTGCAGAGAGTTATTCTTTTTACATTTGTTTTTCAAAGGTAGTATAATGATACCCCACCTAACCAGAAGTGACCCATTTGGAAGCCCAGACTACTTAGATTAATACTTTCAAATACGGAAGTCAAGGAGGGTGGACCTCTGAGTGAAGGAAAAGACTTAGCCCAAAGTTTAGTCCTTTACTTTGAAGAAGGGCAGAAAGCTAGCTTTCAGCCTTTTGTTTTAGGATTGTAAAGTAAGGTGATAAATTACAAGTTCTTTATATACTCTGTTGGAAAAGAAGAGCCAAAGAACTATGGTAATGCTGGAGCTCGGAGGTGTTTTTAGACAAGAGCAGATAGCTCTTCTAGTCCATTGGTCCCACAGGATTCTCTGAATTTCTGAATATAGTAATATATGGAGAATCCACACCTTCAAGAAAATATGTTAAACATACTTGTATAATCTGTGAAAGTGAATGGTAGGTGTTTGAGAGAGTTAAATTTAACTATATGGCCCTTTGTTCCAGACTACATGGAGTAACAGAGACTGCATTTACTCTTTAACGTAAAAGAAAGAAACCACTAAAAACCAGGTGAAATATATGAATCAGCTTTCAGACTCTGAGCATCAGGCCGCAAAGGACGCAAAACCCCACGACACACGCACCTTGAGAGAAGCAAAACGGATGGAAACAGGCCTCCAAAGATGCCCTCTTACTGACGGTGGGAGAGTGGTCAGGCTTCAGTTGCAGGGAGGAGGAACCCAGGCAGAACCTGGTACTGACCCTGCGTTCAGGAGACAGCTAGGAGTCCACTGAGGCTACACAGTTTGAGTATAAAGAGTGAGGTGCTGGAGGGAAAAGAGCCACTCAGTCCTGGAGATGTGCGGGGAGTCGTCACTGAACCTTCAGCTTCGTGCTGACCCATCGTGTGTGAGGAAGAAACTGTGAGGCTGGGGCTGAAAACCACCGTGGAAGAGCAGGGGGCTGAAGCCCGACGCTCGCCCGGGGCCAGGCCCAGAGAGAGCCGTACCGTTCAGAAGGATTGCTGGCTAATACTGTCATTAGAAATCCTGACTTAAGATGACTCAGGTCTAATATGGCAAATCCCAGAAAGCAAGCCTTGTAAGAGGCAAAGTGTTTTCAACTAACTTAATTGTATCCTAGAACAAAACTCCATCATATTCATAAAGATACAAGAATATCCTGTTTTCAACAAGATAAAATTCATAATGACTAGCTTACAAACGAAGTGACCAGGTGTGCAAAGAAGCAGGAAAATATGACCCATAAGAGAAAACAATAAAGCTGACACAGAAATGAGACAGATGATAGAATTAGTTGACAGGTACATTTAAGCAGCCATTGTGATTGTGTTTCATATATTCATGAAGATAAAGCAGAATTAGGAGTGACATAGAAGATGTATCCATATCTTTCATGTGTTTGTATGTGTATATAAGTATGTGTGCCCACATATACCCAAATCGAACTTAGAGGTGAAAAGTACACTGGATAGAATTAACAGGAGATTAAACACTGCCAAAGAAAAGATTAGTGAACCTGAAGCCACAGCTTGCCAGAACTTGTGGAATGCAGTTAAAGCAGTACTTAGACAGAAGTTCATAGCATGTAAATGTGTATATTAAGAAAAGGAAAAATGACCTCAGCTTCCACATTCAGAAAACAGAAAAAAGGAAAAATTAATCCTAAAATTAGTAACAGAAACAAGAATCATAAGAACAGAAATAAATGAAACCATCAACAGAAAAACAATAGAGAATGAAACCAAAACCTGTTTTTTTGTGATGTTTGATAAAATTGGTAATGTAATCAGACTAATAAAAGTTTATGGCTCCTAAACTATGGAAGTAAAAACAAAAATAAACAAATGGGGCCTAATAAATCACAAAAGCTTTTGCACAGTGAAGGAAACCAGAAACAAAGCAAAATGGCAACCTGCAGAACGGGAGAAGATATTTGCAAACACTGGACTGAAAGGGATTAATTTCCAAAATTCACACACAGCTTATACAACTCAGTATGGGCAGAAGACCTAAATAGACATTTCTCCAAAGAAGATATACAGATAGCCAGCAGGCACATGAGACAGTGCTGAGCATCAATAATTGTTAGAAAAGTGCAAATCAAAACTGCAGTGAAGTATCACCTCCCTCCGGTCAGAATGGCCATCATCAGAAGTTCCACAAGTAGTAAATGCTGGAAAGGTTGTGGGAAAAAAGGAACTCTCCTGCACTGTTGATGGGAATGTAAATTGGTGGAACCACTAAGGAGAATAGTATGGCGGTTCTTTAAAACACTAAAAATAGCATTACCATGGGATCCTGCAATCCCACTCCTGGGCATATATCCAGACAAAACCATAATTTGAAAAGATACGTTCACCCCAGTGTTCATTGCAGAACTGTTTACGATAGCCAAGACAAGTAAGCAACCCAAACGTCCATCAACGGATGAACAAAGAAGATGTGGTGTATATATGTGTGCATTTACCGATGGAGTATTACTCAGCCATAAAAAGAGTGAGCTAATGCCGTTTGCAGTCACCTGGGTGGACCTAAAGATTATCAGACTAAAAAAGTAAGCCAGGCAGAGAAGGACAAAATCATAGGATAATGCTTATGTGATATCTTAAAACAAATACAAATGAACTTATTTACAGAAGAGGAAAAAAAAGTCATGTTACCAATATCAGGGATGAGAGAGGTGATAATTACAAATTTTTATTAATATTAAAAGTATAATAAACTATTGTGGACAACTTTATGTCAACTATATGAAAAATGAAATGAGCAAGCCTTTAAAAGGTCAGACTACCAACGTTAACTCAAGAATAGCTAGATAATGGAATAACATAGTCCAAACTCTAGTATAAAGTTGAAATTGAAATTAAAAACCGGCTCCCTGCAAAAAAGCAAAAAACAAAGACCAGAAAAAATAAGACGCCAGGTCCAGAAGACTACACTGAGAAGCCTGATCACCATCGTGGTGGTCAGTGTGCTCGTGTTTTAGCTCATTTATAGGCGTGTTCATGTCACATCTTATCAAACTGCCATCTGCCAAGTGATCAGAGAGGAAAAGGATGTTTTAAATCTTTGCGCCGTAGTCAGGTTTCTCTCTCAGCTTGAGACACTTGTTCTCGCTGCCCATCTTTCCTCTCAGATCATGCAAGAGATGCCTTAAATCTGTAGGATATTTCTAAAGGAGGAGTTGTAAGAATGGATCCAGCTTTAAATGGATGGACTTTGGTTCCTTGTGTGATGTGAATATTTATTAGAGCATAAGACAATTTGAATGCCTGTGATTTGAGAAGTTTCAGAATTGACAGAGCTACAATAATTTCTTGCGTCATAGAATAAGGAAGTCTGACGCAAAGGGCTGTGCCCCGGGCTGACTGCCGAGCTGTCAGTTACTCGCTCCGCTCCGGGTTCCCCAGGGCCCGGGTGACACACAGCCTTGTTCTGAGGGCGTGCCTGAGCTGGGGGCACCTGGCAGGGGAGAGCAGCCAGCAAGGACATTTAAATCCAGAGCAGACGAGAGGGGTTTGATTCAGACTGGGATATTAGGGCTTCCCTGGGAGACACTAACCTTGTTAGCTTCCAGGACTGTTCAGGCCCCTGGGGGATTTTTCTAAGGGGGGAGGTAAAAGCCCGTCCTGTTGATATCCCATGCTTTTCTCTTATGGCACCGCTTCCAGCCTTGGTCCTCTCTATCGGGGACTTTCTAGTCCTCTCTGTTTGCTCTGGGGCTTGTTTTAGGACCTTTGTGGAGCTGGAGAATTGAGGGACTGCTCCTCATGTACCGCTGTTGTCTTTTTCTTCAGTGTAATTACTCACAGGTCTATATACACGTGGCAGGTTAAGGAGTGTTCTTGCATCCACACTCAGATGTGGCTCAACAAAATGCCTGCTTCTTTGTATTCGTGTGTGTGTGGTGTGTAAGTATTTACAACAGATCCCTTGTTAGAGAATGTTAGTGTATTACACTCATGGAAATCGGATTTGGGAAATCCGGTGGCCCGGTGTCTCTCATTTGTGGCCTTCCACAGGCCTCTCCATCTCTTCTGAGTCTCTGCTTCTGTCCCCCTTCCCTGAGGAGGAGACTGTGCTGTGGAAAGCGGCACTGACTGGGAACTGGGGCGTCTTTCTGTCTGAGGCTCAGTGGACTTAGCAGATCAGGGCAAGTGGGTGGCTGTGGGCAGATCCTTCGCTGGCAGGCTCTGTTGAGTCGCATCTAGTCTGAAGTCTCCTGGGCTTCCTATCCCATTGTGGGAACGTCAGCGTTGGGTAGACAGGCAACTCAGTGGAGCTCTCCACAGAGGATGCTACCTGTGTAGTTGTTTATTAGGCCAGACTTCAAAAAGCTGAACCCCTTTTAGACTTCATTCTCGCCCAATGCCAGGAAATTCATGTCATGTACAGTATGTATTTTATAAAGCACTCTGATATACTGGGAGAAAGAGGAAGTGAAATTCAAATCTGCTGGTTTTGTTATTTGCAAACATTTCTGCCCAAAGGTATGTATTCAGTTCAGTCGCTCAGTTGTGTCTGACTCTTTGCGACCCCATGGACTGCAGCACGCTAGGCTTCCCTGTCCATCACTAACTCCCGGATCTTACTTGAACTCATGTCCATCGAGTCGGTGATGCCATCCAACCATCTCACCCTCTGTTATCCCCTTCTCCTCCTGCCTTCAATCTTTCCCAGCATCAAGGTCTTTTCCAGAGTCAGTTCTTTGCATCAGGTGGCCAGAGTATTCGAGCTTCAGCATCAGTCCTTCCAATGAACACTCAGGACTGATTTCCTTTAGATTGGACTGGTTGGATGTCCTTGCAGTCCAAGGGACTTTCAAGAGAATTCTCCAATACCACAGTTCAAAAGCATCAATTCTTTGGTGCTCAGCTTTCTTTATAGTCCAACTCTCACATCCATACATGACCACTGGAAAAACCATGGCCTTGACTAGAAGGACCTTTGTTGGCAAAGTAATGTCTCTGGTTTTGAATATGCTATCTAGGTTGGTCATAACTTTTCTTCCAAGGAGTAAGCATCTTTTAATTTCATGGCTGCAGTCACCATCTGCAGTGATTTTTGAGCCCCCTAAACTAAAATCTGTCACTGTTTCCATTGTTTCGCCATCTATTTGCCGTGAAGTGATGGGACCAGATGCCATGGTCTTTGTTTTCTGCATGTTGAGTTTTAAGTCAAGTTTCTCACTCTCCTCTTTCCCTTTCATCAAGAGGCTCTTTAGTTCCGCTTCACTTTCTGCCATAAGGGTGGTGTCATCTGCATATCTGAGGTTATTGATATTTCTCCTGGCAATCTTGATTCCAGCTTGTGTTTCTTCCAGCCCAGCGTTTCTCATGATGTACTCTGCATAGAAGTTAAATAAGCAGGGTGACAATATACAGCTTTGACGTACTCCTTTTCCTATTTGGAACCAGTCTGTTTTCCATGTCCAGTTCTAACGGTTGGTTTCTTGACCTGCATACAGATATCTCAGGAGGCAGGTCACGTGGTCTGGTATGCCCATCTCTTTCAGAATTTTCCACAGTTTATTGTGATCCACACAGTCAGAGGCTTTGGCATAGTCAGTAAAGCAGAAGTGGATGTTTTTCTGGAACTCCCTTGCTTTTTCGATGATCCGATGGATGCTGGCAATTTGATCTCTGGTTCCTCTGCCTCTTCTAAAACCAGCTTGAACATCAGGAAGTTCACAGTTCACATAGTGTTGAAGCCTGGCTTGGAGAATTTTGAGCATTACTTTACTAGCATGTGAGATGAGTGCAATTGTGCGGTAGTTGGAGCATTCTTTGGCATTGCCTTTCTTTGGGATTGGAATGAAAACTGACCTTTTCCAGTCCTGTGGCCACTGCTGAGTTTTCCAAATTTGCTGGCATATTGAGTGCAGTGCTTTCACAGCATCATCTTTCAGGATTTGAAATAGCTCAACTGGAATTCCATCACCTCCACTAGCTTTGTTCATAGTGATGCTTCCTAAGGCCCACTTGACTTCACATTCCAGGTTGTCTGGCTCTAGGTGAGTGATCGCACCATCATGATTATCTTGGTCACGAAGATCTTTTTTGTACAGTTTTTCTGTATATTCTTGCCCCCTCTTCTTAATATCTTCTGTTAGGTCCATACCATTTCTGTCCTTTATTGAGTCCATCTTTGCATGAAATGTTCCCTTGGTATCTCTAATTTTCTTGAAGAGATTTCTAGTCTTGCCCATTATATTATTTTCCTCTATTTCTTTGCATTGATCACTGAGGAAGACTTTCTTATCTCTCCTTGCTATTCTTTGGAACTCTGCAGTCGATGGGTATATCTTTTCCTTTTCTCCTTTGCCTCTTTTCACAGCTATTTTTAAGGCCTCCTCAGACAACCATTTTGCCTTTTTGCATTTCTTTTTCTTGGGGATGGTCTTGATCCCTGCCTCCTGTACAGTGTCAGGAACCTCCGTCCATAGTTCTTCAGGGACTCTATCAGATCTAATCCTTTGAATCTATTTGTCATTTCCACTGTATAATCGTAACAGATTTGATTTAGGTCATATCTGAATGGCCTGGTGATTTTCGCTACTGTCTTCAATTTAAGTCTGAATGTGGCAATAAGGAGTTCATGATCTGAGCCACAGTCAGCTCCTGATCTTGTTTTTGCTGACTGTAAAGAACTTCTCCATCTTTGGCTGCAAAGGATATAATCAATCTGATTTCAGTGTTGACCATCTGGTGATGTCCATGTGTAGAGTCTTCTCTTGTGTTGTTGGAAGAGGGTGTTTGCTATGACCAGTGCGTTCTCTTGGCGAAACTCTGTTAGCCTTTGCCCTGCTTCATTCTGTATCCAAGGCAAAGTTGCCTGTTACTCCAGGTGTGTATTGGGAGGGGGTCAGACAGCTGTTGGATTTTCTTGAGACCTATCTTTGGTATTGCTGCTCTTCCTTTTTCCTTCTCCAGTAGATGTTTGACATCTACCAAAACCACTTGGCATTTACGTTAGTTTTAATATTCATAAGAATACAGTTTCTGTTGAATCTGTTTCTTCTGCTAGCCCTTGGCAACTACAGCAAACTTCCAAATAAATAAGACATTCCTGGCTTGGGACCTGTTCAGGGGCACGTGCCCCCATCAGTTTGTTTGTGAGCGTGGACTTCAGCTCTCTTTGATAAATAGTCAGTGTCTAGTACTGAGAAGTATTTCCCTTCTCATTTATACGACTCCGTCACTTAGGAGTCCAGTGATTTTCCCGTTCCGTTGATGGGCCTTGTCTGAGTGTTGTTCTTCCAAGTTCACTGCCCCTGGGAAATGAGACTCCTCAGCTCTGCCTCGGTTCTCTGTCTTCATCTCAGTGCATCTTTGTCCGTCTCCCTCCCTGATTTGCAGGCACAGCAGCACACCATCGTTCTTAGACTGGCATTAATTATCTTTGAAGGCTTAGCTATGTTTATAGAGTAGTATTTTCTTACTAGAAAAGTCATTCATTTTTAATCTCCTCAATACTCAATGTACATTGAATATCTGTAGGAGAAAGAATATCAGGGTAATCGCATTAAAACTGATTAGTTTCATTAAATGCCAGCTCTTGAATGTTATCTTTCTACATCAGCCTATATAATATTTTCTTCTTAGTGAACTTAAATTAAGTCTCTGATTCGTTAAAATCTTGAAGTCATTCCTTTTTTAAATGTAAAGTGAAATTGTGAAGGGAAGAGCAGAAAACAAAACTTGGGTTTACAGCGGACGAGTTAAAATGGCTTTTTCCCTAGGGTTTTAAGCGAAAAGTTCTTCTTCACTTACATTAAAAAGAACACGTGGGGTAGATAGAGTAGTTCTTACTATGGTGGTATTACTGCTGGTTTCAGATTCTCTTAATTGTGAATTAGAGCCTCAGTCACCATTTAGATGGTTTTAGTATAGTTATTCTCCGTTGTCCAGGTAATTTATCTGCTCTGCTGATGAGTAGCAAAACACCCGTTTCTTTAAGACTAAACTGTTTGCTTGTGCTTGTTGTAGGCAAACCTCACAGTACCGGTAGCTCTGAGCGGATTCAGCTCTCAGGAATGTACAATGTCCGCAAAGGCAAGATGCACTTGCCGGTGAACCGATGGACCAGACGCCAAGTCATCCTGTGTGGGACCTGCCTGATCGTGTCATCTGTGAAAGACAGCGTGGCCGGAAAGATGCACGTGCTGCCACTCATTGGCGGCAAAGTAAGTGGGACCCAAACCAGACACCGACAGGCTTTCCAGCCTCCTTAGGAGCTCTGCTGTGAACCGTCCCTGTAGTGGGGCTGGCTGGTTTTTGCCTCATCGTTCCCGTCGTGCCTCTGCAGTGGGCATTTTGGGTTGGTGGAGTTTTGGAATATGTCATTGCCGTTGACTCGCATGAGGCCTTGGCGCCGTTTGCTTCGTCCGTGTCTGTATTTTGGGGCCTCCCTCTTGGCTCAGGCTGTAAAGGATCTGCTGGCAGTGCCGGAGACCCAGGCGCAGTTTCCGGGTCGGGAAGGTCCCCTGGGGAAGGGAATGACTGCCCACTGCAGTGTTGCTGCCTGGAGAATTCCATGGACAGAGGAGCCTGGCGGGCTACAGTCCATGGGGTCACAGAGCTGGACACACTGAGCGACTGACACTTTGACTTTTTCACTCACTTTCTCATGCCTCACAGTTACGAGCCTGAAAACAGAGCACCTGGAATTTCACTATTATATTTCAGACTACTGGTAATTAATTATTTATGAGAGAATATCTTTTGATATTGTGATAACATATTTTGTAGTGTAGTTTAGTGATTCCCAGGTCCATGACTTTAGATCATTCAGGCGTGCTTATTGAAGGTTAGACTCTTAAGCAGGAATCTCTGATTCTGCTTTGCCTTACCTCTCTACTTGTGTTTTGTGACCAGTGAGGTTAGCATGCTTAGTTTATCACTATAGCTAGTCATGACTTTTGAACCTGAAATGCGTCTCATTTCAGAGAAAGCCCATGATGCAGCTGATAGATACTCCCAGCGTACTGACTGCTTTCCTTTGGACATGTTAGCTATTTTATTTCTATCATTTACAAAATAGGAAGAAAGAGGTTGCGTCGGAAGATATTCTATTCTTGTCTTTGCCAGATTTATTTATAAACCGCAAGCATTGGTAGGGGTATCATTACCATAATTATATGTCAGTATTTCCTGATTCTTAAATGATATGACAACCTGTTAATAAAGGGAAAGGCAAATTTGGATGAAAAAACAGGTTTTTGGAAATCAGGGCCATATTAAGAATTGTTTTCTTGGGCTTCTGTGGTGACTGACTGGTAAAGAATCTGGCTGCCAGTGCAGTCCCAGGTCCAGGGAGATCCCCCGTGCCAGTGCAGTTCCAGGTCCGGAGGGTCCCCCGTGCCACAGAGCAGCTAGGGCCGGGAGCCTGCGCTCTAGAGTCGCAACCGCTGAAGCCGGCACGCTCAGAGCCTGCTCCCCACGAGAGGCGCCAGGCGAGGGGAAGCCTGGACGCTGCAGCGAGAAGCAGCCCCCGCTCTCCACACAGCGGCCGACGCCCGGCTCAGCCGAAAATGAAAATAAATAAATGAGTGATTGTTTTTAAAGCATTAAAAGTTTTTTTTTCGTTACCATTTTCCCCCTGAGCAGGCATGGGAAAGGAGGCAGGACATGGAGATTAAAAAGAGAGGAATATAAACTAAATATAAAGTAATTTACTTTGTTAAAGTACTTTTTTTTAATTGGCAAATGTTTGATTTGTCGATTGCAGGGATTAGAAATCAAGAGGGAAAGAAAAGACCAGATGTGTGCAGTAGCGCGTGGTGTTCTGCTCACCTGCTGGTGGCAGCTCCATCCACGAGTTCCAGTTGTTGTTTCCGAATGTGTGAACAGCCCGTGTCAATATCCCCCCCTACTATCATCTGCTCTAGTCTCAATTCTAATACTTGATTGTTAAAAAATGGATTTGGCTAGTCTGTGAGGTATGTTTAGGGCTGTTTGATTTGTCTAGTTTGAAACTTTGGCTTCTTAACTTCTGTCTGAGCACTGAATTAGTGGCAATTTACTACTGAAGATCTTGGTCTTTGGATGGATGAATTACTGAAACTCAGTCGTTATTGCTTCCATAACTCATCATGGAAAACGCGTGTTTACCGTTTGCTGCCCCGACAGGTCAGCAGTCTGTTTCTTGCTCCTCCATGATGTTGGGCATTTGCAGAGGCTACTTTAATATGACTATTTATTAAATACCCTCTATAGGGAAGCCACTTTGCTTGGCATCCCAGAAATACCAAGATGGGTAAGTCACCATCTCTGCCTTTGAGGAGCTTGTAATTACTATCTGGAAGTGAAGGATGGACCACAGATGTGCTCCACAGAGCTGCAAGAACAGTGTGCGAGGGGGTGGAAGGGGAGATTCCCTCTTGTGGGGTGAATCAATCAGGGGCCTGTGATGGAGGAGGCGGCAGTTACGGTGGAACGCGAAGAGCGGAAAGTCTGTTGCCGCCTCAGGAGGATGGTCAGAAAGACGACTGTGCTCTGAGAAGCAGCCACAGGAAGGCAGTGGTGCCGGGAAGGTCAGAGGATCCGGTTGTAATCAGCATCTTCATTCAGAGCTAGAGACTGGTTCCCTTTCCCAGGCCTCTTATTGGATGCACTTCTACCGCTGAGTGAATTGAAAGTTAATAGCTTCTGTTTCTCGCAGACAAACCTTGTAAAACCTGTTTTGTGCTAGTCTTTAAAATAATGGAGTATGTTGAAAAATTGAGTCTTTTAAAACCTGTTAACCAAGTTAGGAAAAAAAACTTCACTCTTTGCAGTCTGAGTTTTCTTTAATCTTTGTTCCTTTTCTCATTGGGCTCTGTTGTTAAGAAACTGAGAGAGAATGGAAGTTTTTGTTTTATTTAATTTATATAAGAGTTCGAAATGGGGTGTGAGATGGATGGGTCCTAACCCAGCTGTAACTGCTGTAATAGTGAAACTTGATATAATACTCGAGCATGATCATTAGTTTGCATTTTCAAATGTAGAATTCAAATATGAAGTTTATTAAAGCTTCGTTGTTGAAAAACATTTAATAAATTTTGTTCACTGTGCAATTATTGTATTTAATTTCTCCTTTAAAGTTTAACATAAAATTTAGATAAGTTATTTAAACTAATCCTTGAGGTATTATTTGTCCAGTCACAAAGCATAATAAGTTGCGTGACTGTGACTTACTACTCAGTTTAGAAATCGCAACAGTATCAGTGCCAGTGTTTCTGCCGGAGTTCCCCTTTTACCTGTCACATTACCTCCTCCTAACCTAGAGAAGCCCACTGTCCTAGGATAGGTGTTCGTTATTCTCTTACTTTTTCGAAATAAACTTCATCACATGACTTTGCTTTGACCTTATAAAGCTGGGGTCACCCCGTTTGTAGTTTCCTGTGGTTGGATTTTTCACCCAGTGCCGCGCCTCACAGTAAGAGTCCTTGTTGCCTGCTGTCGGTCGTCTTCATTTCTCTGCGTCACCCTCTGTAAGTGTTCCAGGCTTCCAGAATTTCTCAAGCTGTTCTCCTGTTGGCGGATGTTTGGGTTGCTTCTAGTTTGGTATGGAAAACTCTCCTGAGATGGTCTTACTTTGATATGCCTCCTGGTATACAAGCAGGTTTCTAGAGCAGCGGTTCTGAACTCTTGCTGCTGTGCCTGAAGGGACATTTGGTAACAGGTACAAGCGTTTTGATTGTCAAATCGATGGATACTCTGTTGATACAAGCTGAGTTATGCTGTGGTAACAAAACGCCCAGATCTCAATGCCCAACAGCTACTTCTCACTCACATTGTTTGTCCAGTGTGGGATGGCGGAGATTTCTTCTTTCAAATGCTTATGTAGGGACTCAGCCTGATGGAGGCCCTGTCTCTTACCGTGTTGTAACATGTGGCTTCCTTCGCTGCTTAGGCAGGGGAAGAGGCACCTGTAGAGTCATTCGCTGGCTCTTGTTGGGGAAGTGGCACACAGAGCTTCTGCCCCTGGCTTACTGACCAGAACTAGCCCCATGAGTCCACCTGAATTGCCAAGACTCTGGGAAAAATAGATGGTGTGCTTGGTTAATACTAGTATCTTTTGCTGCAAGGGGACGCTATTGGCATTTAAAGTGCAGGGACTCAGAGTAAAATGTCACACAGAAGTACTAAACAGTTTTGCACAGTGTACACAAAAACTCTTCAACCCAAAATTCTGTGATGCCTGCCTTGAGAAATACTGCTCTTAAGAATGCAGCTGCTGGGCTGTAGGGCTCATAGGCACGCTTACTCTTACAAGGTGATACCCAGTTGATTTCCAAGGTTGTTGCACCATTTCATACTCACATTGGTGTACAAGTGTTCCTGTTTCTCTCTGTTGTCACCAAACTTTATTAAGGTGTGACTGATACACAACAGTACATTTTGATAACAAAAACATGCTCCTTTGTACCCTCCTGTCCTGCTTTTCTGTTCACTCCTGCTGCTGCGAAGTCGCTTCAGTCGTGTCCGACTCTGTGGGACCCCATAGACGGCAGCCCACCAGGCTCCCCCATCCCTGGGATTCTCCAGGCAAGAAGAACACTGGAGTGGGTTGCCATTTCCTTTTCCAATGCATGAAAGTGAAAAGTGAAAGTGAAGTCACTCAGTCATGTCCAACTCTTAGCAACCCCATGGACTGCAGCCCACCAGGCTCCTCCATCCATGGGATTTTCCAGGCAAGGGTACTGGGGTGGGGTGCCATTACCTTCTCCATCTGCTCACTCGTACCCATTCCCAAAAAACAGACTGATTTCTCTCAATACAGATTAGTTTAAATAGCATTTTTAAAAAATTATATTTTCTTCACGACCCAGATAATCATGATGATGTGATCACTAATCTAGAGCCAGACATCTTGGAATGTGAAGTCAAGTGGGCCTTAGAAAGCATCACTACGAACAAAGCTAGTGGAGGTGATGGAATTCCAGTTGAGCTGTTTCAAATCTTGAAAGATGACACTGTGAAAGTGCTGCACTCAATATGCCAGCAAGTTTGGAAAACTCAGCAGTGGCCACAGGACTGGAAAAGGTCAGTTTTCATTCCAATCCCAAAGAAAGGCAATGCCAAAGAATGCTCAAACTACCGCACAATTGCACTCACCTCACATGCTAGTAAATTCATGCTCAGAATTCTCCAAGCCAGACTTCAGCAATACATGAACTGTGAACTCCCTGATGTTCAAGCTGGTTTTAGAAAAGGCAGAGGAACCAGAGATCAAATTGCCAACATCTGCTGGATCATGGAAAAGGCAAGAGAGTTCCAGAAAACATCTATTTCTGCTTTATTGACTATGCCAAAGCCTTTGACTGTGTGGATCACAATAAACTGTGGCAAATTCTGAAAGAGATGGGAATACCAGTATGCAGGTCAGGAAGCAACAGTTAGAACTGGACATGGAACAACAGACTGGTTCCAAATAGGAAAAGGAGTACGTCAAAGCTGTATATTGTCACCCTGCTTATTTAACTTCTATGCAGAGTACATCATGAGAAATGCTGGGCTGAAAGAAACACAAGCTGGAATCAAGATTGCCGGGAGAAATATCAATAACCTCAGATATGCAGATGACACCACCCTTATGGCAGAAAGTGAAGACGAGCTAAAAAGCCTCTTGATGAAAGTGAAAGAGGAAAGTGAAAAAGTTGGCTTAAAGCTCAACATTCAGAAAATGAAGATCATGGCATCCGGTCCCATCACTTCTTGGGAAATAGATGGGGAAACAATGGAAACAGTGTCAGACTTTCTTTTTTTGGGCTCCAAAATCACTGCAGATGGTGACTGCAGCCATGAAATTAAAAGACGCTTACTCCTTGGAAGAAAAGTTATGACCAACCTAGATAGTATATTCAAAAGCGGAGACATTACTTTGCCGACTAAGGTCCGTCTAGTCAAGGTTATGGATTTTCCTGTGGTCATGTATGGATGTGAGAGTTGGACTGTGAAGAAGGCTGAGTGCCGAAGAATTGATGCTTTTGAACTGTGGTGTTGGAGAAGACTCTTGAGAGTCCCTTGGACTGCAAGGAGATCCAACCAGTCCATTCTAAAGGAGATCAGCCCTAGGTGTTCTTTGGAAGGAGTGATGCTAAAGCTGAAGCTCCAGTACTTTGGCCACCTCATGCGAAGAGTTGACTCATTGGAAAAGACTCTGATGCTGGGAGGGATTGGGGGCAGGAGGAGAAGGAGACGACCCAGGATGGGATGGCTGGATGGCATCACTGACTTGATGGACATGAGTCTGAGTGAACTCCGGGAGATGGTGATGGACAGGAGGCCTGGCGTGCTGCGATTCATGGGGTCCCAAAGAGTCGGACCCGACTCAGCGACTGAACTGAACTGATTTTCTTTCTGGTGTATAGAAATGTGGTTGATTTTTGAGTATTAATCTTATATCCAGTCACCTTACTAAATTTTCTTATTTTTCTTAAGTCTGTGGACTTTTTCATGTTTGCTGTGTAGCTAATCATTTCATATTCAGATAATGGCAGTTTTCTTTCTTCCTCAGTACATTTCTGTGTCTTTCTGTAATGGCCAGCACTCTAGTACAGTATTGAGCAGAAAAAGTAAGAGAGTGATATCACACCATTAACATTGAAGTGTGCCTCAGATAAATACCCTTTGTTGGCTTAAGTGAGTTATCTGTGTTCTTAGTTTGATAGAGTTTTTATCATGAATGATGAATGGGAGGAGAATGTTACCAAAAGCTTTTTCTGTAACTGAGGGGGTGACCATATGACTTTGTTTTTTTAATCTGTTAATGTGATTAATGATTTTATAGTTCCAGTAACATTAAACCATCTTTCCTGAGGTAAATCCAGCATTTGTTCTTGATGTGTTTTTTTCCATATTGCTGAATTCTGATGCCACATTTTGTTCAAGATGAGTGTTCGTGACTAAGGTTGGCCTTCAGTTTCCCTTTCTGTTATTGGTCTGGTCTGTTCTGGGTTCTACTGGCCTCGTATTTCTTTGCTTGTTTGGTGGATCGGTTTGCAGTGTTCTATTTCTTGGATTTTTTGTAAAACTTACCTACAAAATGATATGGTCCTGATCTTTTCTTGATAATTAAAAAAGTACTAATTTATTTTAATGGTAATAAAACTGTATGTCTGATTGTTTTCTTGACTTGGTGTTGGGCTTCCCCGGTGGCGCTAGTGGTAAAGAGCCTGCCTGTCTGTGCAGGAGACCTCAGAGACATGGTCTTGATTCCAGGGCGTCCCGTGGACAGAGGAGCCTTGCGGGCTACCTCCATAGTGTCACGAAGCAGGCATGCCTGGAGTGACTTAGCGTAAATAAAATGTGTTTTCCAAAAAATTTGCCACAAAATTGTTTATAATAACCTCTCTTTAATCCCTGCTTAATATGTTGTTTTCCTTTTCATTATTAATCTATATTTCTTCAATTGATATCATTGATCAGTATCAATTGATATTCAATTTTGTTAGCCTTTTCAAAGAATTACTCTTTTGCTTTGTTACCGTTCTCTACTGTGCATTTGATCTCCATTTTACTAACTTCTGCGTTTTATTACCACCTTCCTTCTGCTTGAGTCACTTTTTTCCCCTAAGTTTGCTAGATGCATGGCCAATTAAATTAATTTTCTGCCTTCTTTTCTAATATGAGTATTTAAAATAAAATTTCCTCTGTGTACCTGCTTTTTATTGCAGTCCATAAATTTCAATATGTAATATTTTTAATGGTGTAATTCTGAGAATTTCTAAATTTTGCCTGCAGTTTCTTTTTTTTAACCTGTGAATTGTTTAGAAGTATATTGATTTCCTAAATATTGGTTTTTACTTTATTACTGATTTTTAATTTGACTTTATTTTGGTCCGAGAACAGAGTCTGTGTGATACTGACCTTCTTGAATGGTTTTACATTTTCTTAGTGACTTGATTTGTGGTCATTTTTGTAAATGAGACATAGGAAAACATTCATTCTTTAAGTAAAACATAGGTGTTTGTGTAGTATCATGTTACTTTATTGTTTGGACTGTTTCTCCTTATGAAGAATTTATTGGGAGTAGAAATTTGATTCGACTATATCACTGCCTTATTGGGACTTGAAATTTCTCATGGTAGGGTTTTACTTCAGGTTAATCTCAATTTCACAATAAGCTAAAAGAAGAAAAAAGCTTACTTAACATGCTTGAAAATCTCTTTTTACAAGGGCATGTAGTTCAGAGCAATACAAAAGTCCCCTAAGTAAAAATCCACCTGCAGTAAAAATTCTTCAGTAAAATCTTAACTGCAGGTCCTCCTAAGAGGAAGTAAGAACCTTGAGAGTACAGAAGGATAAGAAAGGTAGTCTGTTCCAGTCTGAAACAGGAAGATGAGAATTTCACTATTGAGGGGAAATCTAATGAAGGTAAAACCCCCTTTTGGGTTTCCTTGTAATTCAGATTGGCTGGTCAGACTTGGGAGCTTGCGTGCTTGAAGCATGCTTGAAGCAGTGGGGGCACGCAGAGGGGTGAGTGCAGAGCCGCGTCGCTGGTTTGGGGGGAGGCGGCGGGCCAGGCGCACGGCCTGCGTTCTGACGTGCTGCTGCCACTGTTTGTCTTTGCAGGTAGAAGAAGTGAAGAGGCACCAGCACTGTTTAGCACTCAGCTCTTCTGGACCTCAAAGCCAGACGTACTACATATGTTTTGATACATTCACAGAGTATTTAAGGTGGCTTCGGCAAGTCTCCAAGGTAAGCAGGAATTTTGTTCAGCTTCTGGCTGGCTCGAGAGTTGCTTCTGCTTTACAAAATATAGTTATACACTCTTTTTTTTTTTTTTCCTTCCTCCAACTACTGCCAGTAGTTATCAGTGTTCAGTCTTTCGAAAAGCTCGCTTTGGCAAAAAGTAGCTTTTTAAAACTTGTATGTTCATTTGCCATTTTTGTTTATACTTAAAAAAGAATTCAGTATGTAGACTGTCATTATTATCTTAGTGGTATACAGAAGGAACATGAGGTTAAGAAATTTAAGGGACTGGCCCAGGGTAGGACAACTAGAAAACCACAGAATACCCAGAAATTGTCCCCAATTTCCCCTTTTCCTCTGACCATCTCTTCTTACAAGCAGTCTAATCTTGTACCATCGCCCTTTTACCTTTTCAACTTACATCTTTTGAATGACGTCATTTCTTTTTTTGTCTTAATTATTTTTACCACTTCATAGTCCTCTGTTTAAATAAGATTACCTTGACTTATGAAACCCAATGCGTCTGTGTGTGTGTGTGTGTGTGTGTGTGTGTGTGTGTGTGTGTGTGTGTGTGTACAGGAGCCCATGATAAAGTGACAGGTAAGTGGTTGTGTTTCGGGTGCTGTGTGTGAGGATACTCTTTCCGTCCCCTTTGTCGCATTTTGTACAGTGGGCTGCATGGCAGGACTGTGTGCCTTGTTTGGGGTGTTTATGAAATGATGGAGCCTCCCTAGGGGGCAGAAGCATGAAAGTGGAACCTGCTTCCATGGTTTTGAATCCATAACCCGGTCTGTCGTTCAAGTTCGCTGTGATGCAGACCGCTGCATGATGTGATTATTTGTCAAGTGAGTGAGTAACTTTGAAAGGAATGACTTTGTAAAGCAGTTAAGAGAAAGAGAATGTTGTTTAGAAAATCATTCTGAACTACTGGTCGCACTTGAATTACCAGGGGAAAACTGCATTCTCTGGTGATAATGATTTTCTTAGGAACGTTAGTTTTTCCTTTCAGAGAAGGTGTGGACAGAGTTTAGTTTGATAGATCTGAGGAGATTCTCCCAATCTCGTAGGCAGCTGAAGCTTTCACATGTACAAGACACTTCCCCTACTAGAGAAAATGGGAAAGATGACACTTCTCCTTCAGATATGCTTGTAGGATTAATGTGATGTAAGAGGCAACCAGTACATCCGTCTCATTGTTTTGAAATTACTCTTGTGGTTGCTAATGTGAGGAGACAAATACTATATAATACTGTGCTTTTAACATTAAGTGGGTGTATGGGTTCAAAGCAGTAAGTCAGTGGCCCACACTCTATTCAGAATAAAATGCCAAACTGGTCAAGGTGCTGTTTAAATTTCTTTCTGCATGGCAGTGTTGATTTTTTTTTAACTAAACTTTTTGTGTTGGAATAATCTTCTGTTTACAGAAAATTTGCAAAAACAGTGCAGTCTCCATATAGTCCTCCTTCAGTTTCCCAAACACCTACTGTCACCATGATCCTTGTGTCAAAACTAAGTAATGTGCTGACTTTGGTACATTGCTCTGAATTCGTTTATCTTTTACCAGGTTTTCCATGAGTGTCATCTTCTGTTCCAAGACTGAATCTAGGGCACGACAGTGTATTTGACGGTCATGCCTCCTGTGTCTGCCCTGGGCTCTGACAGCAGCCTTTTGGAGTGAAGTAATTAAGAATGGCAGACATCAGGGAGAAAGATTTCTTTCTGAAAAGTCAAGGTGGGGGGACAGAGGGCAAATATTTTAATAAATGCAGATTTTAGATAGATACAGTATCTTCCTTTTCTCCAACCTTAAAAACCAGATACACATTTTGAAATTTTTAGAAGTTATTATAGTTAGTGAATTAAAAGGGAAATGAGTTGTAAGGGGCTGGTTAAAGAGGTTAGGTATTATGGAAGGAATAAGAGTGAGAACTCCCTACTTGGGGATTAAGCCCATGTACAATGTGGCCACACTCTTTAAACTTTGTATGTTGAGGACAGCCCTATGATAGTGTCTTTTCCTTTGACCCAGCTTCCTGGGAGCGTGGGTTGGGACTGCGGGAAGAGGGTGAGAACTCGGCCCCTTTGGGGTAGTGTGTGTCTGGGAACCTGGAGTGGCACGGGCTGACGGTCACAGGGCTCTTCTACTTCTGGCTTCCCTTTTCCATCGTCTGTCCTTCCTCACACGTCGCTCTTCGGAAGCTACACAGTTTAGTCGCGCTAGGAGTTACTATGGAAACAGTGTCTTTTTCTTTTCTTCTTACTGAGAAACAAAACATTCACAGAAAGGATTACCCATATCCTGATGTTTAAATGAGGATTCATTTTAATAATAAGTATCTGAAAGAGAGACAAACCAACACCGGAAAGAAACATCGGAGTTTCTGATTCTTAATGACCATCCTCACCCGTGAGGTTGGAAGGATAGAGAAAAGGGAATTTCAATGATTTTTTTATTTAAAATGAATTAGGTCATTCATTTAAAATGAAAACTATTTTCAGTTGATGCTTCCAGATCTTTGCTACAAGAAAAATGTTAATCTTTGTTCTAATTTTTTATTTGATTCTGTGAACATTTATAAAAGGTTATTAATTAGCTGACTTCTACCAAGACAGGCTCTTATATATGTATTATTTTTAAACTTCATCTTAGGACTTAGTGTTGCTTGCCAAAACAACCCCCAAGGCTGTCCGTTTAGAGTTTTTCGTTTGGATCGGATGTTAGCGGTAGATGCTGTGCAGGAAAGAGCTCCTTGGGGAGGGTTATCTAACACAGTATCGCTTGTAAAGGCATCCCTGAAATATCGGTGCAGACGTGCTTTAGAAAGTCAGCAAGCATCCTGCTGTACACGGTGTAAAATGACTCTCCCCAACATGGATACGTGTCAGGGTTTTTTTTAATATTTTTAAAAAATTATTTTAATTATGAAAGTATGAGAACACATTTACAGGAGACTTGGAAAATACAGAACAAAGTTACACATAGTTCCACTATATATTACAATTATTTTTTTAGGTAGGTAACTGAAGATTCTTAGTAGGAGTTTCAGTATCAAACTCTCAAAAATGAACAGAGTGGACAGACAGCAGAAAGGATGCGGCAGACCTTACGAGCACGGATCAGTCCAGAGTGATGGAGACGGATGCAGGTCCACACAGCAGCAGGATGCAAACTCTATTCAGGTTCCTGCAGACTGTGAACCAGGAGACACTGGAACATTTCCAGGGACATAAAACAAGGTGCAAAAATTTCATGGCCTAAAGGTGTTGAAATCATACACTCTGTTCTCTTATCACCGTGGAATTAGGTTCAGTTCATTTCAGTCACTCAGTCGTGTCCAGCTCTTTGTGGCCCCATGAACCGCACCACACCAGGCCTCCCTGTCCATCACCAACTCCCAGAGTTTACTCAAATTCATGTCCATTGAGTTGGTGATGCCATCCGGCCATGTCATCCTCTGTCATCCCCTTCTCCTCCTGCCCTCAATCTTTCCCAGCATCAAGGTCTTTTCACATGAGTCAGCTCTTCGCATCAGGTGGCCAAGGTACTGGAGTTTCAGCTTCAACATCAGTCCTTCCAGTGAACACCCAGGACTGATTTCCTTTAGGATGGACTGGTTGGATCTCCTTGCAGTCCAAGGGATTCTCAAGAGTCTTCTCCAACACCACAGTTCAAAAGCATCAATTCTTCAGCGCTCAGCTTTCTTTATAGTCCAACTCTCATGTCCATACATGACTACTGGAAAAACCATAGCCTTCACTAGACGGACCTTTGTTGACAAAGTAATGTCCCTGCTTTTTAATATGGTGTCTAAGTTGGTCATAACTTTTCTTCCAAGGAGTAAGCATCTTTTAATTTCATGGCTGCAGTCACCATCTGCAGTGATTTTGGAGCCCCCAAAAATAAAGTCTGTCACTGTTTCCCCATCTATTTGCCATGGAATGATGGGACTGGATGCCATTAGTTTAGAAATCAAATATCAAAAGATACTTGAAAATAACCCATATATTTTCACGTGCAGCGTGGTTTCAGAGTGGTTGGGGGGCAGTGATGTGGGGGTGAGGGGGTAGCTGAGGAAGGGAGTTTCAGAGGTGCTCTGGTCAGACATGCGAGCAGCTCTAGACGAGCTGGCCTGACTGGCCACTTCTGTGGCTCGCTTTGTTGCATGGATTTGTCTCAGACATGCTGGCTAATCCTGTGAATTCTTTTCAGAGTGAGTCTGCATGTGAATCTATTGCCTGAAGACATACTTATTTTTAACGTCCTCGTCACTTCTGTAACGCTGTGTTGTCCCACTTGAAAGTTTGTTTGTTGATTTCAAGGAAGATTAAAGGGGATTCAGATCAGTGATTTAATGTTGTGCACAAATCTTGGGTTTTGGGCTTGTTGTATTCCCCAACCCCATGCAATAAGTATTTAAGTAACTTAATTAAATTAATTGAAGTATGCATGAAAATGTTTTTAACTTTTCATTACAGGAAATGTTAAATATTAAGAAGTAGAAATAATTGCCCACACACCTGTGACTCAGCTTCCACAGAGGTCGGCCTGTGGGCAGTGGTGTGTGCGGTGTGTGTGGCCCCACGGTGTGAGTTCACAGGCCGTAAGGCCGCATGGTTGGTCCCCAGGTCTCTATCCTTGTTGATCGGCAGTTAACCTTGTGCCTGTGGCCATCACACTGCTCATCTCTCTTTCTTTTAGTATCATAGTATTTTAATTTTCAGCATTTTCTCTTTTTAATGAAAAGATAGAAAGTGACCATGTTGAAGTTGCTGTGATATTTCGGTTCATCCTCAATATGCATAGCATAAGCCAGTCAGAGTCCCGTCTCTTGCGAAGTTAAAGATCACGTGAAATGATGAGTAAAGTCACCCTTTATATAAGAATAAGATGTATGGTCAATCACAGTCGAACTTTTGCCTTCATGTACTTAAAAAGAGTGTTTTACTGTCCAGAGTTTACTCAAAGAGTACACCACTAACCAGAGTCAGGGATTTCTTGTGTAATAGGTTATTTCCAGCATGCGGGTCTGTGTTATTTGATGCAGCTGCAAGGAACCCTTTCAGGTCACTTAGCATCTTGTACATGTATTTTGCCTCTTGGCTTGAAGTATTATGTAGGGAGTGTGCTGCGTTTTGTCAGCTTGGCTGGTCTCTTGGCTGGTCAGGGTGTGCTGTAGTTGTATAAGGGTAAGACGTTGCACTCTCAACCCTGTTCTGCTAAGACGCCAAGGGCTTCACAGGACTTTTATGGGAAACGCCTCCTTCACATTTTGTACCCGTTGCTTAGATAAAGGATCACGGTCATTTGATCCTGGCAGTCTGTGTCTCTGATAGAATCTGAAGTAGAATGGAGGGTCTGAGGGACGTGGATGTTAGTTTATGAAATGTCACCCCTATATCTAGAATATTGCTTTTGTATCAATTCTGTAGTGAGGTATGAGAAAAATTTGGAAATGCAGTATATCTAGTGTTTAGGGACAGGAAGCATTGAGGAGGTGATGCGCAGGCAGAGTCCTGAGGAGGGAACGTTCACCTGGAGGCAGGGCGGAAGCGCACTTCAGGGAGAGGAGACGTCTGCAGGCGCAGCTGCGCACCGTGTGACGTCAGTGTAACGTCAATGTGACGTCAGTGCGCGGCGTGGAGGGGAGCAGGGAAGCGCAACAGGAGGAAGTGCTTCCGGTCTGGGTGCTTTCCTGCGCGCTCATTCTATTTTCCTGGGAAAACTCGACGATGTCACCCACTAGTTTAACTAAATTTTCCAAGATGGTAATGGATTTGTTCCACAAAAATTCATACTGTGGAATCCTTCCTTGTTATAGATATAAATAGCAGTTATGAAATTAGGGAGCTTAGAAATTCATCTAATGTAAACTAATGATAAAGTGTTTGGGATTACCTTTTGTTTTTGTAATATATAAGACTGATTAGTGAAAATAAAATGATCTCTTTGCAGTTACGACAGTTCATCTTGTTTGCACATCGCTAGTCTCCCCCACTGTGGTAACTGTTGGTTCTGAAATCCTAGTTAACATATCTCTAAAGAAGGGGTTTTTCCTTCATTCTAAGTCATTTCCATTTTAAATTACTCAATTCTCTTTTCTTCACAGTTTTTCAATCTGCCTTTGTGCTGATGGAAAAGATAGCTTGTTTCTTACCGTATCCTGACCGAACCCCGTCTTGGGGAAGTGGCGCTCCTCATGTGCTTCCCTGTGAGGCTCGCCCAGCGTCTCTCTCCCTCCTCCCGGCCCCCTGCCCTGCCTCTGCTGGTCTCTCTGTTTAGGGCTGGCGGGTAAGAGTACTGAGGGGGAATGCGAGGGTACTCGCCCCACCCTTTCTCTGTGCCAGGCATGCTTCCAGGCTCCACTTCTCATCCAGACTTCAGCAGATGGGAGAAATGTATTGCTCATGTGTGTTTTAGCGGTATGTTGTTGTTAATCTTTAATAAAATACAGTCTAGGTTTTAAGAGAGGAACTTACAGCCATGTTTTAAAGTAACAGTACATGATTTTAAGATTGGGAAGTAGTTGCCAAAAACATAATGTTCCTTGTAGTTTTCTGGAATAATTGCCTTAACAGTTATTCAGCATTTTCTTCCAGAGTGGTCTTGGGCCTTCCCTGGCAGCCCAGTGATTAAGACCGCTGGCTCCCGCTGCAGGGCTGGGGTTCCCATCAGGAAGTAAGATCCTACGTGCCTTGCAGTGAGGCCAGGGGACGGACTGAGAAATAAGACTGTCTCTTGCCACTGTATTTTTTTAAAGTGTTTTTTAACCTGGGGTTCTAGTCATCATCAACTGTCTCTTAGTTGAGTGACTTAGCATTTAAGATTTGAGAAGGACCTTGTGGACTTCCAGACTGACTTCCCCCCTAAATAAAAAAGGGCTACTGCCTTTCAGACACCTGTGGTATCTCACAAGATAGTCCCTTCTTAGAAGTGAGCTGAGGTCTTTATCCCTCTGCGCTTGGCCCACTGCTCTGGCCTTTAACTCAAGGTAAGCACTGCAGTCCCTCTCCTGTTTGACGACCTCTTGGCTGTTTGAGTTTCTACGCCTTCCCCCACGCCTTGGCAATCCACTTCTAGGAGGAGCATCTCCGATAATTGCAGCAATTCCCTCATCACCTGGCTCCCAGACTCCTCCTCTTGGTTTTCCTTTGGGTACTCTGCAGTTTCCTGATAGACTTGCCATACCATCCGATGAGCACAGAGGATGTGCCCACTGTTGACCATTCTTCAGACGTTATTGCAAAATGAGTGAGTGAGTTATTCGTTCATGAGGTCAGCAGCAAAATCAAAAGACTCTTTGTTTCTCCCCAACCCCAAATTGTTAATAGGTACATTGTGTTAATAATAAAATCATTTAGCCAGTGAATTGATGTAGTAGTGACAACAAGTAGTGGTAACTGACGCTTGTAACTTTCTCCTGTGTGCCAGGGTCTGTTCTGGGTGCTCCGCAGTACCCCTGCGGGGCAGGTGCTCATGACAGTGTACAGGGCCGGGCTTTCGAGCTGAAGGAAAGCGCCCTCGAGGAGATGTCCTCATCGCCTCTTGGACGTGGCCCGTGAGGTGCCCAGCGTGCTCTGTGCAGGGGTTCTGCTGCCTTGCTCCTTTCCTTCTGGTTTACTTCCAGTGTTCTGCAGCCGCATGAAGGGACGAAACAAACCGCACTTCAAATAGCAGCTGAGATTTATTGGCTGAAAATATCAAAGGGAAGGCTCAGGGCTTCGTGTGCACAGCTGCCGGTAGCCTGTCGGCTGCTCAGTAGTAGAGCAGAAGGTGGCTTACAGGCAGTCTGTGGTGCTGCTGAGGGCATCTGAGCACCATCACTGCATGGACCACTGGCCTTCCTAAAGGGTGACCAGGAGGGACTTAGGAAGTCTGAGGTGCCTTCTGAGTCACCCAGGGCAGCTCAAGTCAGTGTCGGTGTTGAGGGCACTGCTCTTGTCTACCTCTTCCAAAACCAGTCAAGTCTGGCTGCGTCAAGAACTTATCATACGGTTGACCAGATCTCTGCATCTGGTCATATTATATTTTGAAGTGCAGTCACTTTCATCTGAGTGTTAGACCAGTGTAAAAATACATGGTGTGTGTCCATGTGAACCAGGGCACTTCGGTTGTGTCTGACTCTCCGTAACTGCAGCCCACCAGGCTCCTCTGTCCATGGGATTCTCCAGGCTAGAACACTGGAGTGGGTTGCCGTGCCCTCCTCCAGGGGATCTTCCTGACCCAGGGACCGAACCTGCATCTCGTGTCTCCTGCATTGGCAGGCGGGTTCTTTACCAGTAGCGCCCCCTGAGAAGCCTCCCCTCCAAATAAATACATGGAGTCTTAAGTGTTTAACTTCCATGATATATTTACTTACCTTGGAAGACGCCAGTGTTTGTAACCCAGAGTATTGGATTATCTGCAACTATTCTGAAGAGTTAAATCCTTCTACCCACTGGTCTGATTTATTTTATAAAGTAAGGAATACTAGAATAATTGAAAAAAATACCAGTGAACTCTCTAGGTTAAACATACCAGACCTTGTATGTTAGACTGGAACTTAAACATTGAGGTGTTTGTATAATTTGTATTTTAAATAGAAAACCAAGTAGCTTGTTTCTAGGCTCTTTAGAAATATTTCTGTTTAATGTGAATTTATGTTATTTCTTATAATAGAAAGCTCAAATGTAAGACTTTTGGGGTTAGCGATCTTCCCCCTGTCTTTTGTGGAGGAGCAGCCCCTTGGGGAAGCGCTCAGAGGCTCTCCAGTGGTCCCACTCTAAGGAGCTTGTTTACATGTATTCTGCCAATAAGGAAATGAGGAAGGAACTCTGAGTTCAGATTTGATCTCCATCCAAGCCGAGTCCTATTTTCCTGTTCCTACCGAGAAACACAATGGGATTTCTGTATGTGCAAAGGAGGCCACTCTTGGCCTGGAGACCCGATGAGCAATGCCGGAGGCCTTGGGGACCTTCTCCGAGCCTCTCACCGTGTGTGTGGCTCCAAGAGGGCGAGGCTCCAGGCCTGCTCGTCTGGTTTCCACCATCCCACGCGCTCCTGGGACATGTCCCACGGCTCTGCCTGCTCCTGGGGGTGCAGTGCCAGTCCGCACAGGGGCTTGCGAGGACCTGACCATCTTGTCCTGAGAGGGGACCGTCAGCGCTGGACAGCCAGGGGCTCGAGGTCTGTGCCCTCTGCCCCTCTGCACTGCTGCACGTGCCTTCTTGATTTATGCTTGTTGGGTATCTGTGCCCTCAAGGGGCCTGCGTTCTGAAGATGATCAGTCCAGGGCTGCTTCCTAGAGGCAGGTGGTAACCACGCTGACGGGGCACTCCTCCCCTTCACTTGCCTGGCAGAGAGCTCGGGACGCCTAGCAGGAATTCTAGGTCTCAATTTCTCAGTATTGGTGCTCCTTACTGTTGGCGTGCTTAGTCACTTCACTCCTGTCCAACTCCTTGTGACGCTGTGGACTGTAGCCCGCCAGGCTCCTCCGTCCATGGGATTCTCCAGGCAAGAATACTGGAGTGGTTGCCATTTCTTCCTCCAGAGGCTCTTTCCACTCAGGGACCGAGCCCGCGTCCCCGGCGACTCCTGCGTTGCGGGCGGGCCCTTTAGTGCCGCGCCCCCGGGGAGCCCGGCTTCCTTGTCACCCCTGGTCCTCTTGCAGGGACTCCTGTTTGTCTGCTTACCCGTCAGTCAGTCATCTGTCTAACGCTTCTCTTCTCTCTCTCTCTCTCTCCCTCCTTCCTTCTTTCCTTTTCCAGCCTGCCGCTCTCTGTACTGCTTTATTCCTTGGTCTCATAACTATGTTTTAACAGGTCCCTTGCAGCCTCAGTAAGCCTACTCTTGAAACCCACAGCCGCTCCGGGACCACTCTCGCCCGCCAGAGCTCCCGCTCTCCTTTGTGCTTGGCTGTGACGGCCTCTCCACACCTCTGTGTCTTCATTCATTTGATTACGTCTGGTGGCTCAGAATACTGTGTAAATTTGTGTGTTTTATTTCTTGGATTTTTAGCTGTTTCATATCATTTACTCATTTAAGGCTAAGACATAATTCCCAATGCAGGGATCAAACCTGGGTTTCCTGCGTTGCAGGCTGACTGTTTACCGTCTGAACCACCATGGACGCCTAAAGAAATAATAAAATATCAGAACTTCAGGTAGAACTTAATAAATCCAAAATCGGTAGTTTGATATGCCCGTATGAGGACATTATTAATGTATATATTGTAATTAATTTTATAGGAAGGTTTTCTGCATCTGCTGTTAAGCAGATTTTATGAAATGATAATGAATGCAGGTTCAAGAAATGAGAGGTCGTGAAAAGGTCTGGAATCAAGGCATTACATATGTTTGTAGAATTTTTTTTTAAAGAAATTATTTCATGTTTTGGAGCAGTGACAGTTTAAAGTTTATTAAAATGAGAAAATCTCTGATATCAAGTATTACAAAACTTTCATTGATGAGGATGAAATTAAAAGTAAGTTGTTAGAGTACTTAGCTAGTAAAGATTAATAAACCCTACCATAAATTCATGTTCTCCTACATGCTTATGCCTTCCCAAAGCATCTGGAAGCGGGGAGTGGGATAAGAATTAAAACCAAGTAAATTGAGGTTAAGAATTTTTTACAGAAATTTAGTAAACTCCCCAGAGACTCTCCCTATAGCCAGGGCATAATTTCCCAAACCACTGAACGCTAGGCCAGAGCAATTAATGACTCATAAAGTCAGTTTACAGCAATATTTTACTTTGCACAGCGGAATTATTTATGCTGTTTCAGCTGTTTCAACCAAGCCTTTCAGAATCATTTTGTTTAATTTTGAGCCTGCTTTGCACATAATAAGGATAAACAGTATTTCATTATAGTGGGGACAAAAAAAAAAAACATCTGGTTGTCATTCTGAACTTTCCCTTGCTTATGGAAGATGACTGTCCACTAAGTGAATGGTAGGAATAATGTGAGTGGCGTAGAGTGCAGGCCTGTTGCAAAAGGAAGATGATAATTTCCGAAGCACAGAGAGGGGATGGGTTAGGGCTAGGAGAGAGGCACTGGTTGAGAAACAAAGCCCACCAGACTCAGAGCAGAGATCGCTGATGCAAGGCTCCTAACAGCTGGCAGAGAGTCGACCGAGGAAAGGGTCCAGCTGAGTGGGATGGTAGAGTTGTGTAGAAGCCTGGTAGATAATCCGGAAAGTTTGTTGTTCATAGTACCATTTTTTTATGGTTAGTCTGCAGGGTTCTTTGGGGAAATAATTTGAGGGCCCAGTGAGCTTTTTGTTCATATGTGTTTATATGTTCCAGCCCTCAAGCTGGAAAAGACGACTTCTTGAGCCAGTGGCTGGGCTGTGTGTGCAGACTCAGTCGCGTCCAGTTCTTTGCAGCCCCATGGACCGTATCCACTGGGCTCCTCTGTCCATGGCAAGAATGCTTAAGTGGGTTGCCATTTCCTTCTGCAGAGGATCTTCCTGACTCAGGGATCAAACCCATGTCCCGTGCATCTCCTGCACTGGCAGGTGGATTCTTTTACTACTGGGAAGCTATGGTTGGGATTCATGTGCTTTTTAAGTATCTCCCAACATGTGTAGGCTCATGGGGGAAAATATCTCATTTGATTTACTGACTCTAAATTATTAGCCTCAAATTTTTTGGTCATTTTTAATACAAACTAGCGCTGATTTCCCAAGCCATGGTGACTTGAACTGATCTTCTGAAACCTGACTCCGTTCACATGTGGTTCACTCATGGTCTATGAGGAATGACATCAAACCATCTTTGCTCTGGGCTGAGGGCCCTGGGCTGAGGGCTCTGGGAGGAGAAGGGGATGACAGAGGATGAGATGGCTGGATGGCATCACTGACTTGATGGACATGAGTCTGAGTGAACTCTGGGAGTTGGTGATGGACAGGGAGGCCTGGTGTGCTGTGATTCATGGGGTTGCAAAGAGTCGGACACGACTAAGCAACTGAACTGAACTGAACTGAGGGCTCTGTTAGGATTGGACCGTGGCAGTTACAGGAGCCTCCCTCTGGGTAGGACTTGAACTTGAGGCTGTCATTCAGACTCTGTGTGGCTGGGCCTTCACCATGCGACCTTGAGCAGACCCTTTAACTTTCAGCTTTGAAGTGGAGATCAGTCCTTACTGTGCTGAGTTACTGTAAAGACGAAATTAAAAGACGCTTGCTCCTTGGAAGGAAAGCTATGACAAACCTAGACAGCATATTAAAAAGCAAAGACATCACACTGCCAACAAAGGTCCACACAGTCAAAGCTATGGTTTTTCCAGTAGTCATGTACGGATGTGAGAGTTGGACCATAAAGAAGGTTGAGTGCCGAAGACTTGATGCTTTTGAACTGTGGTGTTGGAGAAGACTCTTGAGAGTCCCTTGGACTGCAAGGAGATCCAACCAGTCCATCCCAAAGGAGATCAGTCCTGAGTGTTCATTGGAAGGACTGATGCTGAAGCTGAAACTCCAATACTTTGGCCACCTGATGCGAAGAGCTGACTCATTTGAAAAGACCCTGGTGCTGGGAAAGATTGAAGGCAGAGAAGAAGGGGACATCAGAGGATGAGATGGTTGGGTGGCATCACCGACTCAAGGGACATGAGTTTGGCTGGGCTCTGGGAGTTGGTGGAGCTCATCGCAGGCTCGGGGAGGCCTGGCGTGCTGCAGTCCATGGGGTTGCAAAGGGCTGGACACGACTGAGCAACTGAACAACAGCCACAGTAAGAGGCTGCTTGCCGTGAGGCGTATAGAGGTGGCTGTCTCCTTTCTTCCATTTCCTGCCTCGAGGAGGGTCTTAGATTTAATAGGCGCTGTGTAGGCAGGTTACAGCCTCTGTGGTTAGACCTGTTGGTAGTTCTTTCATTTGGGAGTTGTGTAAAACCTCTTTGTGATGGCGGCCTTACCTGCCCAGGCTGATCCAGGGGGAAGCCCTTGAATCTCCTTTATTGCAGGGCCTGGCACAGGGCAGAGGTGCCGCTCGCGGTTCGGTTCTCGTGGTCGTCTTGGCCGCCCTCTGCCATCAGGACATGTCTGGTTTCTGCTCTTCACCTCCCCCTGTTCGCCATGACCCCCACAGGCCCCTTGCTTGCTGGGCTTTTGCCCTGAGCCGTCTTCCCCCTGGCTTCCAGCAGGAACAGGCTTGCGATCCAGAATGAGGAAAGAAATCAAATCCGACTTGACATTTAATCATTATCTCGTAGTTGTTCAGGGAGAGTGTTTATTCAGCCTGATGCTTCAGCCAAAAGGGAACGTTTCCTCTGCAGAGCAGTCCCTGTAGGAGGAACGCCCCGGCCAGGTCGATGGCTGGTGAGAGACGAGGGCGGTGAAGCAGCGCTGTGTCATCGTCCCAGGAAGCGGTCCCGAGGGCCGCACTCAGCGCAGGGCAGTCCCCCTCTGTGAGCCCAACAGTCAGACAGAGACTCTTCTTGGAACCTTTGCACAACCACCCATTTTGCTGAAGCTGGGATCTTTACAGTGACCTCAAAGGAGCTGCAGGATCTCCTTACCTTTTCACTGAAGTCTTTATATCGAGATTACATTGCTTTTTTCTCAGTTAAACGCATGGACACGGAAGAGCACAAAGACTAATATGACAATTCCTGGTTGTCTAACACTCTGACATGTGTGTGCTAAGTCGCTTCAGTCGTGTCCAGCTCTTTGTGACCCCATGGACTGTAGCCCGCCAGGCTCCTCTGCCTGTGGGATTCTCCAGGCAAGAACACTGGAGTGGGCTGCCATGCCCTCCTCCAGGGATGGAACCCACGTCTCTTGCGTCTCCTGCACTGGCAGACGGGCTCTTCACCACTGGTGCCACCTGGGAAGACGCAGCTCCTCATACTTTCCGTCCTTACTGTACAGTGAATGAACAGACACATTCCAGATCCCTGTCTTTCCATTCCCACTTTCATTTCCTTCCCTGCTTCCCTAGAGGCAATCACTGGCATTAATCTGACACAATCACTGTATGTGCTGTGCTTAGTTGCCCAGTCGTGTCCAGCTCTTTGTGACCCCGTGGACTGTAGCCTGCCAGGCTCCTCTGTCCATGGGATTCTCCAGGCAAGAACACTGGAGTGGGGTAGCCTTTCCCTTCTCCAGAGGATCTTCCCAACCCAGGGACTGAACCCAGGTCTCCCGCATTGCAGGTGGATTCTTTACCATCTAAGCCACCTGGGACTGACCAGTGTGTGGCGTGTAGCTTTATTCACATATAACTAATACATGGACTCCTCATGTGTGTTAGAATTTTTTCATGCATGACATTATATGTGAAATTGTACAGCCTGCGTTACTTGTTTATTTGGGGCTTGGGTTTTTAATGAGTCCAGGTTGATGCACACAGATCCAGCCCAGTCATTTTAACTGCAGCTCTGAGTGGCAGGCTCGCTCGCTCTCGCGGGCTCAGAATACGCATCCCAGAGAAGGCCTTGGATTAGCCTGGCCGGGGTCGCATGCCAGCCCCAGCTGGACCAGCTTGTGGGCTCAGCAGTGCGGCTCGGGTGGCTGGAGCTGCGAGCACACGCCTCCTGGCCTGGAGCAGCGTGCTCCGCAGCTCCCACTGGGATCTCGTGCGGCTGAAGGCTGGTTACGGGAAGAAGTGCGAAAGGATTTGGGGCAGGCAGAAGCGCAGATTGCCCAGTGAGCTCCAACCTGAGCTTGGCCGGCGGGGCCTCTGGGGGCCTCCTGTGGCGCCTGAGGCCCTGCTCCGTGCCAGTGCCCGGACGATTGCTGAAACTCGTGTCAGAGTGTGTTGCTTGGGAAGACCGCTGCAGAAGGAAACGGCAACGCACGCCAGTATTCTTGCCTGGAGAATCCCATGGACAGCGGAGCCTGGCGGGCCGCAGTCCATAGGTCGCAGAGACTCAGACCCAGCGAAGTGACTGAACGAAGCACCGGCGACAGACCGTACGTGCCATCCTCCCGAGGTGATCTCACTCGGGCCGCCCCTCGGGAGATGGAAGGCCTGACACGCCATCACATCCTCACCACAGGCTTGCACCTGGATGGACGAGTCCAAGTAATCCTTTCAACCTTACTTCCCAAAATGGGTTCTGCCAGGGAATCTTGTGTGGCCGTGGCGTGTTTGCACCGGCTTTACAGGCCCATTAAACTCTGGCCTTTTTTTCACATCATTTGAGTGCGTGGGTGACCTGGCCCTGTTTGGGATTTTCTTTTTCTTACTTAAGGGTGAAAATTCAAAGGAAGATGAAATTGCTGAAACGTGAACTCAGACTGACTTTGTAAAATCTTTTGAGTTGAGCCCTGCCAGCCCTTTTCCATCCCACAGTCCCCTTAGCTTTCATAGGTCCTTTCCAACCTCAAAGGTGCCATCAACAGTGTTTGTCATGCAGATTTACTCCTGAGTACCTTTTTTAGCATCAGGAGAACGTGGGTTCTGGTGAGTGTGAGAGGTGTTTGGAAGTAGTCATAGCAGTCACCAGTTATGGAGTGCTGTCTCTGAGCCAGCTATGTAGACGGAGGTGTCATCTTAATGCCTGTTAAGCAGGGGACAAAACCGGAGTTTAGAGAACTCGGCGGGGCACTCAGGCTCTCTCAGCTCGGGATGATGGAACCAGAGCCAACCCCCCTGAGAACCATGTTCCACTGCCTTTTGTAATCACAGAAGAGTGAAGCTGGGGTTTGGTAACAGAAAAGGGCGTCAGACTGATCACAGACAAGGAGTGGAAGTTTTGCCGTGAAGCTTTGGTGAAGATAAAGAGCGTGAGGAGGTATCGACCCAGATCCTGGAACAGTAACCCCACAGCCTTGGGGGGCGAGAGGAGCCAAGGTTTGTGTCAGTGGTCCTAAAGCCATGTCCATGGCGTAGATCGGCACCGTGGTTCCCAGCGTACGAGAGAGAGAAGCGCAGGGCGCCCAGAGCTGTTTCTGCCTCCAGCACGCCCTGTAGCCCTGGGACTCTGGCTATCATGGGAGTCATTTAGCTGGGGATACTTTGAATATGTGGATAAACATTTAGACGTACAGTAAATTTCACTTAGATTACCTACACGAAGCAAAACTGACACCGCGGGAGACAGGACCTGAAAAGTTTACAACAGGCAGTAGTGGAATCTGATTATATGCTGCTGTTACTATTAAACGTAAATGCAAGGCCACTGAGTGCGCTTTTCTTTGTGCTGTTTTTAAATCAGTATTTACAAGGGCTTTTGTTTAAGTCCAGTGTAGACCTTAGTGTCTGTCTTCCAACCCTGCAGTTCACTCTAAGGTGTCTCACATTAGTTAGCTCTGAATGCCCTTACCATAAATGTGTCCGGGGACATGACCCCTGTAGTTGGCGGGGATCATGGGTGTCACTGCACCTGGCAGGATGGCCTGTGCTCTGTGTCACCTGTCTCCTATACTAAGTCACTGTCAGCACCTTCCAGGGAGGGGCACGATTTCCTCCCGTGGTAATGCTTTAATATGCTCAGTTCAGTTCAGTCGCTCAGTCGTGTCCGACTCTTTGTGACCCCATGAATCGCAGCACGCCAGGCCTCCCTGTCCATCACTATCTCCCGGAGTTCACTCAAACTCACGTCCATCGAGTCGGTGATGCCATCCAGCCATCTCATCCTCTGTCGTCCCCTTCTCCTCCTGCCCCCAATCCCTCCCAGCATCAGTCTTTTCCAATGAGTCAGCTCTTCACACGAAGTGGCCAAAGTACTGGAGTTTCAGCTTCAGCATCAGTCCTTCCAAAGAAATCCTAGGGCTGATCCCCTTTAGGATGGACTGGTTGGATCTCCTTGCAGTCCAAGGGACTCTCAAGAGTCTTCTCCAACACCACAGTTCAAAAGCATCAGTTCTTTGGCGCTCAGCTTTCTTCACAGTCCAACTCTCACATCCATACATGACCACAGGAAAAACCATAGCCTTGACTAGATGGACCTTTGTTGGCAAAGTAATGTCTCTGCTTTTGAATATGCTATCTAGGTTGGTCATAACTTTTCTTCCAAGGAGTAAGCGTCTTTTAATTTCATGGCTGCAATCACCATCTGCAGTGATTTTGGAGCCCCCCAAAATAAAGTCTGACACTGTTTCCACTGTTTCCCCGTCTATTTCCCATGAAGTGATGGGACCAGATGCCAGGATCCTTTGCTCAGTCCTGTCTAAATGCTCTTGGTTTGGATTTGAATAATGGTGCTGATGGCATAGCGAGTCTGTGCTCCCACATGAGGTTACCTTGTTTCTGTCTGTGGAAAACGGTTACAGGGTGAAGGGTGCTCTGGAAGCTGAACTGTGGCTTTTATCCCCCTGTAGGTCGTGTCACAGCGCGTTAGCTCAGTGGACCTCTCCTGCTGTAGCCTGGAGCATCTGCCTGCCAACCTCTTCTACAGCCAAGACCTCACTCATCTCAATTTAAAACAGAACTTTCTAAGGCAGAATCCCAGTCTACCAACTGCACGGGGGCTCAGTGAACTGCAAAGGTGAGCGTGCAGAAGCGGGTGGATAACTAGGAAGGGGAGGAGGTGTCAGCTTCTGATTGTTTCTGGACTGTTCAGGTGGAAAAGCTCCAGCGGGGCACCTTTCTCTTTCAGAGGCCGGGTAGCAGGACTCTGGTAGTGAAGACACTGTCAGTTCTCATTCTCAGATTGTCCTCAGGGTCCCTCTTTGAAATGAATGATGTAGATATTCATTAACTGGATACATTTGTACAAGAAGAGCACTTCTCCTAAACCACTTGTATTTCTTAACCAATCTACAAATGTGTCTGGGAAAAGTTAATATTTGGTGTGTTACTTCTGAACTATAGGGGTTTGGTCAGATACTTCTTTCCAGATTTACAAAAAGGTCAGTTTTTTCCATGAAAAGATGTTTCCTTTGAAATCTAAAAACTAAAGTTTAAATCCATTAATACCACATTATCTGGGTGATTAGTGTATAGGTTTCAAGAGTCACATGGTAAATGAAAAGGGTCTGCCCTTTCATAACTAGAGGGCAGGGACTTTACATCTTTCTGAAATAGATTGAAGGATTTACCAAATTTTCTTTCTTTCTTTCTTTTTTGAGCAATGATCAATCTTGATTCTGTGGTAAATAAAGCCTCTGATGCTTACGTGTTTGTTGCAAATATATGAGACAGTTACTCCAGAAGGATATAACTTTTAAAGAAAGAATGAATAGTCCATTTGTTTGTAAATGCCTATTAATGATCATAGATTAAGCTATGATCATTAACCATTGTGATTATGTGTTTAAGATTTTTAACATCCAGAAAGAATAATCCATTAGTATTAATGTGAAGTTTGTGTGGATGTGTTAGAGAAGGGAAGAGTGTTTCAATTGTCTTTTCAGATGATTGTGAGTATACTTCTTTGATATGCTCAGTTGCTAAGTTGTGTCCGACTCTTAGCAACCCTGTGGATTGTCGTCCGCCGGCAAGAACACTGGAGTGTTTCCTCTCCAGATTATCTTCCTGCCTCAGGGATTGAACCTGGGTCTCCTGCATTGCAGGCAGATTTAAGTGGTAATTTCTTACACATGGATTTCAATGTGGAATGTAAAACCCTTTCAGTAGACTTTTAAAGTTCTTCTACATTAGGATACACTGGTCTTCCTGGCACTTTGACTGGATCTTTGCCCATACATCATTTCATTGCATTAAGTGTTGGTCATTTGGAAAATACTGGTTTGTTGGGATAATACAGATATTCCAAATGTTAACATTCTTCGTTATGCAGTTTCAAGGAGTGGCTGTTGTTAATATCACCACTGATCTCATCAGAAAAAATTCTGAAGTATTGGGAAGTTGTCAGGCTCACTGGGGAAACGAGTTTTCCAGCATTTTAAATTTCAGTCGAAAGCTTGAAGGCTAGCCTTGGCAACAAATGCTGTCAGTTGTTTTCCCTGAAGTGACCTTCTCACTTCACTGTAGAGAAAGTGTCTGCCAAGAGCCCAAGTCTGAGCACTGAGCTTGTCGACTGTGCTTTCAGCTGAAAGTGGTGTTCCGTGCACACTGTGACCAGCGTGGCTCGCGGCTCACACGGTCGTGCGAGTGTTTCCGTGGGGTAACGGCGCACTGCAGAGGGCAGGGCCCTTTGTGTGCACTTCACATTTCATCACCCAGGGAATGAAGAAGGTGCACACAAGGGTCGAGACGTAGTGCGAGTAACTTTCTTGCCTCCTCATGGGCAGTTTTAAAGTAAAATTGGAGTTACGCATTTTTTGAAAGAGTATTTTGGTTCTGACGCGCTGGCCAAGAAGAGTCCTGGGACAGTCGGGACAGTTTGGTGCCTCAGTGAATTAGCTCCCTGGGCAGTAAGAACCCAGAAAGGTGTGCTCAAGCACTTCCTTATTTTTCCCTGGAGCTTTGGTTACAGTGAAAGGCAACCACAGGGAACTTCTCCAACTTGGGTGTTTATATGCCCTGTGCACTGATAATACTATTTTTACTGACTCTCTTGTAATAAAGTTACTGTGATTTTTTTTTTTTTTGGCTAAAGGGTGATCTCCTCATTTAGCCTGTCTTGGGTGCTTGGAATGTTTTGAAGCATCCTTGCGTATTTCCCATCAAGAGTTCTGCATCGTGCAGCTCAGTCCTGTCGTCTCAGAGCAGAAGGGGCTGCAATCCGTCCAGACCAACACCTTCACTCCAGAGCGAGGCAGAGGGAGATGTGAGATGCCAGAATCAGGTCAACATTGACCTTCCGGGGGCCGGTTAAGGGGGTGTGATTTGGGAATGGTTTGAAGAGGGTTTGAGCTACATCCATAATGTTTATTTTTTTTAAAAAAGTTAGAGACAAATAGGGAAAAGGTTCAAAATGTTAATATTTGAAAAGCTGAGTAGTGCATACTTGGATGATGATTATTGTTTTCTGTATTTTCCTGTTTGTGTATTTCATAATAATCCAAAAATTAAACCCTAAACAAAAAGAAAATCAAAATGCGTGTAATAACATAGGGGAGTATGATAGCCCCAAAGAGTCAGCGTTTATGGACTAAATAAATAAGTCTCTGGGTAGAGGGATCTTGGGGGGCATTGCCCTGCCTGTTGGTGCTTTCCAAAGCTCCTGATTGATCCCCCATGTCTGCTGATTCCAAATCTGTAAATAGCTGTTCAGTGCATCCACCCTTCTCCGCTGCTTCCCATCTCTCAGCACACACCCTCTCCAGGCAGCTGTCAGCTCTCACCTGGACTGCTGCAGAGACTGGGGGGAAATGGCCATCTCACTGTCATTTTCCCACTGCAGTTCACCCTCGTTCGCTTTCTTGGCTTCTGTTTTGTGCCTTTCTTGGTTTTGTTTTGTATTTAAAAAAATTTAAACTTTTGTCCCATGAAAGTAACATTTTATGTAAATTTGTAAAAAATCTTGCAGTAAGAAAAGACACAGGTGCTTGGAACTCCAGCCCCTCCTTACACCAAGTCCTGCCCCCTAGACAGCTGCTTCTGATTCTCGGGGCTCCTTGCGTGCTGTCTTCTTCTTCCCGGGTAGTAGTACCTGCTGCTGTTATGAACTGTTCGTTATTGGACTGCGGTTGACATCGCTGTGGAAAGTGGCGATTTGCTTCTCCCTGTCTCCAGCCGCTCAGTCCTGCGCCCCGACCGCTGCTCCCCTCAGCCTCTCGGTGTGGAGGTGTCCGTGTTCGGTTAAGTTGCTGTTGAAGGCTGACGTCACTTTGAGTATGCGACTGTAATTCATCCCTAAGGCACTTAAATGCGGTGGATGGTAGCATAGAGATGAGCGTCCTTTTCCTTTTCTCTCATGCTGTTAAGGTGACAGAACTCTAACCCTCTTCTCAACGCCCTTTTCCTAGAGACTGCTTCCTTCCTGGAGCCAGCACGGGTGCTGCTCAGGAGGTCTGGTACCCCCCTGTTCTCCTGGGGGTGCCTTTCACCATTTCCCTGATGATGCCCTTTTCGTCTCGCTGGGGCTTTCCATATGCTGTCCTGTGTCTAGCAGTTCCGTCTTGGATAACTCCTCCTTTTTAGTGGGAAATCTTCTAGGATCCTCCTGAGAAAGGGGACATGGGGACAAATTTATTACATACTTTGTATCTCTAAAAATATTTTCTCGTATGTTTGATGATTTGACTGGTTTCTGGATGAAAAACACGTTTCCTCAGGGTTCTGTAGCCAGTGCACTGGTGTTGTTTAGCTTCTACAGTTGCTATTAAACAATGAATGTCACACACTCTGATCCTTGCTTTGTAGCCCTTCTTTCTTCTTTTTTTCTTGAACGACTCTAAAGAGGTTTTCAGTTCAGTTCAGTCGCTCAGTCAGGTCCGACTCTTTGCGACCCCATGAACCACAGCATACCAGGCCTCCCTGTCCATCACCAACTCCCCAAGTCCACCCAAACCCATGTCCATTGAGTCAGTGATTCCATCCAGCCATCTCATCCTCTGTCGTCCCCTTCTCCTCATGCCCAGAATCTTTTTCAGCATCAGGGTCTTTTCAAATAAGTCAGTTATTTGCATCAGGTGGCCAAAGTATTGGAACTTCAGTTTCAGCATCAGTCCTTCTAATACACACCCAGGACTGGTCTCCTTTAGGACGGACTGGTTGGATCTCCTAGCAGTCCAAGGGACTCTCGAGTCTTCTCCAACACCACAGTTCAAAACCATCAATTCTTCAGCGCTCAGCTTTCTTCATAGTCCAACCCTCACATCCATACATGACCACTGGAAAAACGATAGCTTTCTAGTCTTAACTGGACGGACCTTTGTTGGCAAAGTAACGTCTCTGCTTTTCGATATGCTGTCTAGGTTGGTCATAACTTTCCTTCCAAGGAGTAAGCATCTTTTCATTTCATGGCTGCAATCACCATCTGCAGTGATTTTGGAGCCCCCCAAAATAAAGTCTGACACTGTTTCCATTGTTTCCCCATCTATTTCCCATGAAGTGATGGGACTGGATGCCATGATCTTCGTTTTCTGACTGTTGAGCTTTACGCCAACTTTTTCACTCTCCTCTTTCACTTTTATAAAGAGGCTCTTTAGTTCTTCACTTTCTGCCATAAGGGTGGTGTCATCTGCATATCTGAGGTTATTGATATTTCTCCCGGCAATCTTGATTCCAGCTTGTGCTTCTTCCAGCCCAGTGTTTCTTGTGATGTACTCTGCATATAAGTTAAATAAGCAGGGTGACAATATACAGCCTTGACGTACTCCTTTTCCTATTTGGAACCAGTCTGTTGTTCCATGTCCAGTTCTAACTGTTGCTTCCTGACCTGCATATAGGTTTCTCAAGAGGCAGGTTAGGTGGTCTGGTATGCCCATCTCTTTCAGAATTTTCCAGTTTATTGTGATCCACAGAGTCAAAGGCTTTGGCATAGTCAGTAAAGCAAAGTAGATGTTTTTCTGGAACTCTCTTGGTTTTTCCATGATCCAGCGGATGTTGGCAATTTGATCTCTGGTTCCTCTGCCTTTTCTAAAACCAGCTTGAACATCAGGAGGTTCACAGTTCACATACTGTTGAAGCCTGGCTTGGAGAATTTTGAGCATTACTTTACTAGTGTGTGAGATGAGTGCAATTGTGTGGTAGTTGGAGCATTCTTTGGCATTGCCTTTCTTTGGGATTGGAATGAAAACTGACCTTTTCCAGTCCTGTGGCCACTGCTGAGTTTTCCAAATTTGCTGGCATATTGAATGCAGCACTTTCACAGCATCGTTTTTCAGGATTTGAAATAGCTCAACTGGTATTCCATCACCTCCACTAGCTTTGTTTGTAGTGATGCTTCCTAAGGCCCACTTGACTTCACATTCCAGGATGTCTGGCTCTAGGTTGAGTGATCACACCATCATGATTGTCCGGGTCATGAAGATCCTTTTTGTACAGTTTTTCTGTATATTCTTGCCCCCTCTTCTTAATATCTTCTGCTTCTGTTAGGTCCATATCATTTCTGTCCTTTCTGGAGTCCATCTTTGCATGAAATGTTCTCTTGGTATCTCTAATTTTCTTGAAGAGATCTCTAGTCTTTCCCATTCTGTTGTTTTCCCCTATTTCTTTGCATTGATCCCTGAGGAAGGCTTTCTTATCTCTCCTTGCTATTCTTTGGAACTCTGCGTTCAGATGGGTATATCTTTCCTTTTCTCTTTTGCTTTTCACTTATCTTTTCACGGCTATTTGTAAGGCCTCCTCAGGCAGCCATTTTGCCTTTTTCCAGTTCTTTTTCTTGGGGATGGTCTTGATCCCTGTCTCCTGTACAATGTCACGAACCTCCATCCATGGTTCTTCAGGCACTCTGTCTATGAGATCTAGGCCCTTAAATCTATTTCTCACTTCCACTGTATAATCATAAGGGATTTGATTTAGGTCATACCTGAATGGTCTAGTGGTTTTCCCTACTTTCTCAATTTAAGTCTGAATTTGGCAATAAGGAGTTCATGATCTGAGCCACAGTCAGCTCCTGGTCTTGATTTTGCTAACTGTATGGAGCTTCTCCATCTTTGGCTGCAAAGAATATAATCAATCTAATTTCGGTGTTGATCATCTGGTGATGTCCATGTGTAGAGTCTTCTCTTGTGTTGTTGGAAGAGGGTGTTTTGCTATGACCAGTGCATTTTCTTGGCAAAACTCTATTAGTCTTTGCCTTGCTTCATTCCGCATTCCAAGGCCAAATTTTCCTGTTACTCCAGGTGTTTCTTGACTTCCTACTTTTGCATTCCAGTCCCCTATAATGAAAAGGACATCTCTTTGGGGTGTTAGTTCTAGAAGGTCTTATAGGTCTTTATAGAACTGTTCAGCTTCTTCAGAGTTACTGGTTGGGGCATAGACTTGGATTACTGTGATATTGAATGGTTTGCCTTGGAAACAAACAGATCCTTTTGTTGTTTTTGAGACTGCATTGAAGCACTGCATTTCAGACTCTTTTGTTGACCATGATGGCTACTCCATCTCTTCTGAGGGATTCCTGCCCGCAGTAGTAGATACAATGGTCATCTGAATTAAATTCACCCATTCCAGTCCATCTTAGTTCGCTGATTTCCTAGAATGTTGACGTTCACTCTTGACATCTCCTGTTTGACCACTTCCAGTTTGCCTTGATTCATGGACCTGACATTCCAGGTTCCTGTGCAGTATTGCTCTTTACAGCATCGGACCTTGCTTCATCTCTAGTCACATCCACAACTGGGTGTGGTTTTTGCTTTGGCTCCATCCCTTCCTTCTTTCTGGAGTTATTTCTCCACTGATCTCCAGTAGCATATTGGGCACCTACTGACCTGGGAAGTTCCTCTTTCAGTGTCCTACCATTTTGCCTTTTCATACTGTTCATGGGGCTCTCAAGGCAAGAATACTGAAGTGGTTTGCCATTCCCCTCTCCAGTGGACCACATTCTGTCACCTCTCCACCGTGACTCGTCCATCTTGGGTGTCCCCACAAGGCATGGCTTAGTTTCATTGAGTTAGACCAGGCTGTGTTCCGTGTGATCAGATTGGCTAGTTGTCTGTGATTGTGGTTTCAGTGTCTGCCCTCTGATCCCCTCTCTCAGTGCCTACCGTCTTACTTGGGTTTCTCTTACCTTGGACATGGGGTCTCTGTTCTCGGCTGCTCCAGCAAAGTGTAGCCGCTGCTCCTTACTTTGGACGCAGGGTAGCGCCTCTTGGCCACCACTCCTGACCTCGGGCGCGAGGTAGCTCCTTTAGGATTTTTTTTTTTTGCCACTCTGTTCGTTTCAGCCACTAAGATGAACACTTGATCTGGGGGGGAAAAAAAAAAAAGCATGTCCTTCAGTTCTGGAAAACTTTCTCATATTGTGTGATACTTTCTTCCCATTTTATTTTCTCTTTTCTTCCTCTGATTCTTCCTCTGAATTCCTAGTAGTTAGGCGGGACCTCCTCATTTGTCCTCTGATGCTCTAATTTTCCTCTTAATGCCCTACTTCTTAACAGCGTTTCTCTACTTCATCTTGACCTTCTGGATTTCTGCTGTCCTTATTTTCCAAGAGGTCTTTCTTATGTGTGTGTTTCATTGGTGTGCATTTTAGCAGCGTTCTGCCCCCACTGGCACCCGCCTTCCCCGCGACGGGTGCGTGTCTTCCTTTTCTGAGGACGTGTCCTTTGCTGCCTTGGTTTCTTGTTTCCTGTTTGTGTGGGTGTCTGACTTTTATGTCACTCACTGGTGATCCTTAGGGCTTCCCAGGCGGTGCTAGTGGTAAAGAACCCGCCTGCCGATGGAGGAGACGCAGGGGGCTTGGGTTCCATCCCTGGGTTGGGAAGATCCCCTGGAGGCGGTCATGGCAACGCACTGCAGTGTTTCTGTCTAGAGAATCCCATGGACAGAGGAGCCTGGCGGGCTGCCGCCCACGTGGTTGCGAAGAGTCAGACACGACGGACGCGACAGCACGCACCGCGACCCTTCGCTCCCGGGTCCTCTTTAACGGGAGCCCCTGCGAAGTGAGTGGCGCGCCGGGGTCTGTGGGCGAGGTCCCTCCTCCCTGCGTCTTCACGGCAGGGCTGTCGAGGGTGAGCCTTGTGGCTTCGTGGGGGAACTTCCGCAGCCGGCACCTGGGGCTCTTCTCTCGGGGGTGCGTCCCCGTTCCTGAGGGCCGTGCTTCGGTCTTCCCTGGGCAGGGCGTGCCGGGGCCCGGGGCGTGCAGCGCCGGCGGAGCTGGGGGCTCCGGGCGCAGTGTGTGCTTCTGCAGTCCACCCGCTGTCGGAGCGGTGCTCGCTGCTCCCCCCGAAGTCTTCGAGCCAGGGTTCAGTTTCCCCCAGGGAGTAAACCGGGCAGAGGGCCTGGGGTCCCATTTTATTCCTTGTATAGCCTTCGAAGGTCTTCTTGTGGAAGTGTAAGGAAAGGACGCTTGGATAGGCTGCCGCCAAGTGAGCGCGTGTGGCCGGTGCGCGCGTGCTGAGCAGTCGGCTCCTGGCGCGCGGTGCCCTCCTCTCGGCCCCCGAGGGTGACCACTGTCCCCACTGCTGACACCGTCCAGTGCTTCTGCCCGTTTCTGTTCATAGTATCTGTGAGTCGTGTCGTATGTACTTGGGTCCAGCATCTTTCATTTGCATTTTTAAGAGCAGAACAAAACATACCCAGTTACATACAGTCAGCTTGCTCTGCCTAGTACGTAGTTTTACTGTAAAGCCCTGACTTTGATTTAAGGTGGAAGACTTTCGAGGTTTTCGCTGCCAGCCAAGGTTTGTTGAGTGTCTGTGGCGCCGCGTGTGAGGGAGGCGGGCTGAGGGGGCTTGGTCTGTGGGGTCTGAGCATTTTATGAGGATGATGTTGTGTTGCCCTTTGTTAAAAACAAAGCGACAACAACAACAAAAACCTTAGGCTTTAAACCAATTTATTTACCACCACGTACTAATCTGAGATTTTTGTCTCCCATCCCCGTTATCCGTGAAGGATTTTATTGCTAAGTTTTCAAAGTAGTAAGTTTATATGTGTACATGCACACAGGTGTTCAATACTAGGAATTGAAATTATATATATTTATAACGCAGTTATACCTCAGAAAGCACTAGAGTGACTTATTTAGGGTTGTACAGGTAGTATGGTATTTTTGAGATATGCCATATATTTAATTTCTTGTTTTCAGTTTATGTTGAAGGAATTTTTGTTCATCTCAAGTCAAAGCACAGGGAATATGTTAGAGAAGAACCAAAGGATAATTTGTTTTTAAGTTTTTACCACATCTCAAGGGATGAATTTCTAGGTTACAGTGTTAGGGCAGATACCCAGAAAAAAACTTTACATATAATGCATTTACCACAGGCGTTGTGAGACTTCTTCTTTTAACCACATGTCCCCCTAATTATCCTTTCTATTGGAAATTCTCACGTAACCAAATGAGCAGTGTTCGAAGCGCATCCTAAGTGGCGTTTGCAGCGGCATTCTAATTCTGGAAAGGCGGCGTGCAGATGTCCGCGCGCAGGCCAGCAGTCTCAGAGAAAGCGTTGTTCTTGAAACTCCCAGGGTCTGTGTTTCCTTCATTGGCATTGGAGCTCTTCAGTTAGTTTTCAGAGATAGAGGAGAGGCAAAATCAGAGTAATTTTTGGTAGTTTCTGTGGTTTCCTTCTAGATTCCGTATGTTACTAATAATTAAGATGCATTATTTACCTCTATTTATTAGTAGATACTATTTCACTTATATTAATTGTATTCCACTTAGATGTTGCAGGTGGTATTAGTCCTAAGATTGTTAATAAAATATATTGTTTCTTTGTAAAGTCAATGAAGAGGACAAGTTTTTCCTGGCTTGAGCTCAAGGAATATAATTTTCCTTCTCATGTCTTAGTTTTATTGTTTTGAACACGGTATCAAAGCAGTGTGAACTTATTTATACTAAATGACTTTGGTGTTCAAACATTTGAAATGTACTTTTACATTAAAAGAGCTGAATCTGTCCCTTGTTAAAGTTTCATGAGTAGTGGTGTTACGCCGACAAGTCTGAAGTTTGCGGGGGGATCTGTCAGAGAGCTCCTCGGTGGTGATAGTCCAGTGCAGTGCTTACAGAGAGCAGGGTCAGAGGAAACTCAAAAGCAAAGTTTTTGATGCTAATAATTTGTATGTGTATGTTTCTGGTCGCTTTTCCATGGTACTTCAAAGGTTGTCCGATTAGATGTGAAATTCCTTTAGCTGAAAAGAGAAGAGAGATAGGAGGGGTGAGAATTTTTCAGATGGGAGTAAAGGAATGAAGTTGGGTTAGGTGTGCAAGTATGTGGGTGTAAAAGAATGGAAGCTGTAAAGAGATGAACATTTAGAAACTCATAATTATGCCTGGCAATTTATCAAGTACCTTTCTTCTTAGGAAGCTCAATTTGCTACATTTTGAGTCTTCATGAAATGAAAAATAAGTGACCTTATCTCCTGCTCTGCTCTTTCGGGGATCTTGACATTGTAGAGCTACAGTGAGTCATCTTAATTGCCCGTCCCTGCCGAAATCTCCAGGTGTTTACAGAAACAGAGATTTTAGTTTTTGTTTTTGTCAGTGATTCCTGAAAACTCACTTTTAATGGAAATAGTGATGATTCCTTAACATAGTGAGATCGGGAGTGGCATGCCAAAATGTTTTCTCGGCTTATTCGCTGGACGTGGACTGCAGCTCCGAACAGCTCCCGCTTCTGCGAAGATGCTCTGTCAGATAAAATATATTACAAGCAAACAGGAGCAGTTGATTGCTGAAGAAAGGGCGTAGCCGATGCTTTAGAGACAAGACACAGCACAGTTGCTGCTCAAGGAGAGAAAACCTCAGGAAGGAATTTGCACTGCTGGGCTTGGTGGGAGGCTTGCCAAGTGTCTAAGGGAGCTCAGAGGCTGCGTGGAGCGCCCTCCTCCAGGCCACTCTCCCAGCACTGGGCGCTCCTCTCTTGCGCAGCTGTGCTTTTCAGGTGGGCTGATCCTCCTGGGAAGTTTCCCAGCTCACACAGTTCACCTTCTCTTTTCCTGAGCGTCTGACCAAGGGAAAGCCTTTGCTCAAAGCTCGGGGCACTGAGATTGCGTAGCCTACGCTGCCCTCCTTGGCTACGGCTCCCAGCCTCGTTTCTGGCCGTAACAGCCTATTTTCTTCTTCCCTCGTACAGTGTGTTTAGAAGAGAGCTCAGAGAGAAACAAAAGATTTATTTATCAACCAGACTGCATTAAATTCGGTTTTCTCTGTTGACTTCTTGGGATCCTTTAAGATGTTCTTTAACTTTTTTTTCCCCCCACTTAAATGAAAAGTGGGCGGGAGTCTTCAGAGCCCTTGGCTTGAGTCCAGCGAGGCTGGACTGCACTCTGGCGGGTTCTGTTCTTCTGCTTATTTTCGTGGAGTTCTTTGCTGGACTCTCAAGTTTCAACTGTTAGAGTTTAATGTTAAACATAGTATTTCCAGAAATTTGCTATTCTGTGTGGAAACCAACTTTCCCCCCTGCCTGGCTCTTCGGGGACAGGTTAAGCATGCAGCAAGCGGGCCAGTTTTGTGGTGGTTGATGGTTTAATATCGTTACTGGTGACTCTGAAACAGTGTTTCTGTTGCTAGCCTGAGGCTGCTGATGGAAGTCAGTGATGTCCCCCGTTCTCCCTCTCTCCCCTGCCTCACGTCAGACTCACACGGCTGACTGGAGCGCCTCTGACAGCACACGGGGAACTGGGAAACCAGAGGCCTGCGAGGGTTCCTGTTGGTCCCGAGTGTAGTTTTGTGGTTTGCTGTCCCCTGGAGCCGTTGGGTTCCCGCTGTTGTTTCCGTGGCGAGTTAGGACGGTGCTGGAGCTGGCAGGGCACTTGACGGGGAGGCCTCCTGATGCCCGCGCGCCCATCCCGCCCTGGTGCTGTCTTTGGGACTCGGAATTAACGAGAAACCTAAGGGGAGTCTGACTCTCCAAACAGTTTTTCTTTCCTCCAGTTTAAAAATTTCCGCTGGAAGGCTCACTCTCACCCCAGTTGAGATGGCGTGTGTGTGTGTAGAGGGAGCACAAGAAGGGAGAGAGTGGGGTTCATTCATTCATGGGGTGCACGAACCTGTGCATTCCAGCAGGCTATTTCCCTGTCCGGTAATTTCCATAGGTACATAGCAGTGTCTTCATCTGGAATTTGAGGCACTCTGAAAAATCTTTAAGCATCCTTTACAATCACAAGCTTGCTTTCTTTGTGCTTAAGAGTGTATTTGCTTACTGTTTTCCAGAAATAGAGCTTTTGCCCTCCAAATTAGTGTTTCTCAAAATGTGATTTGTGCAGTGCCTACATGAGAATCACCTGGGATATTTACTAGGAACAGAGATTCCTGGGTCTCACCCCAGGCCTGCTGAATCAGAGCCTCTAGTGACGGGGCACGGACCGCTGCCTTCCAACGGTGCTTCCTGGCGTCTGAGGCATGGTCACACCAGACTGCTTTTTCTGAACGCCTCTTTTCGAGTCCCCATCTGCCTGTTCATGTCCCTTTGAGACAAGTGACTTTTCTGTAAGCACTCATGGTATTTTTTTTCCAGTGCGTTTTCATCTTCTGCTTTCCATTATAGCAGCTTCGCTCCCAAGCTGTGTCCAGTTCCTGAAGGGGAAAGCCATGCCTCATTCACACATGTGCGTGCCTCACACACCTCTGTGCCCAGTGAGAACTCTGAAAGTGTCCAGTGAGTGAATGGTTTAGTCCTAGGATCAGATTTTTATTATACCTATTAAACTTTGGGTATTGGATTTTTTTCTGTTTAAATACCAGATATGCCTGCTCTGTTTGTGATACGAGCTTTTGAGCTTTTCACGTCTAAGCATGTTTTCATGACATAAGTATTCTCTCCAGCCTTAGCTTGTGTTCCCCGTCTCCTTTGGTAATCTAATATCCTTGAAAGAGACATTACCTGGTTTTCATTTTTACATATCCTTGTATGACTCACCTGGGATTTTATCCAAGTATACTGCGTGGGTCTTCTCTGCTTTGAGAAGTAGAAATAGCTGTCTGTCTTCTGCCTGTTACAGAAATGTTTTTACATTTTCTAACTTGTCCTCCTAGTCTGGTGCTTTTGTGCTTAGTTGCTCAGTCGTGTCCGACTCTTTGCAACCCCGTGGACCACCAAGCTCCTCGGTCCGTGGGATTCTCCAGACCAGAACACTGGAGTGGGTAGGCGTTCCCTTCTCCAGGATAGTGTGGTGGTTAGTATTAAACATGCTTCGAACAGTATCGTGATGAAACTGGCTAACTATGGGCAGATCTGTTGGTGAGAAAATGACAAAATGTAGTCATAGATACCGTGAGAAACTATTTGATAAGAGATGTTTAACTGTAACTTAACATACTTTTTTTTTTATTGTCTTGCCAGTTTATGGAAGAATCAGAAAGTGACAGCTTTATGCCACTTACAACTTACTGTTTTCACCAGCTTAGATGGTGCAGAGCTCCTGTAATCTAGTGACTGCTGTTTCCATGTGGTTGCCGTCTGGTGGTTTGGGGTGGTCCTCTGTGTAATGTGGTTCCTGGATTTGCAGCACCCTGCTGCGGCATGCTGCCCCCTCCCTTGCTATGGGCAGGAACTCTGTCTTGTCGGCTGTTGTATCCATAGGGTTAACTGAGTCTAGGATTTGGCACAGAGGAAGTAACCAATAAATGCCTCTTGTTTGCATTATTTTAAAAGGGAGGATTAAAGTAAAAATTTCTCTCTTTAGGGAATGCTCTAATTTGCCCTTGCAGCAGCATGTCCATTCTAATTATTGCCCACACTTGAGTGTTCCTTATTTCCTTGATGGTTATTTTGGAAAAATTATGTCTGTGTGTTGTAGCTTTGGTTTAATTATTCGGCATTTTTAACATCTGCAGCAGTTCTTGAGAAAATGTTGCTCTGTTCCTTCTTGGCCATAAATGTTAAACTTTATCCGAGTAACACGATGCATGTGTTTATTTTTGTTTTCTAGCCCTATGAGAAGGTATCGTGCTTGTTTTGCGTATACTGACAGTCATTTACAGTGATGAGGACTAAGGTGGGTGGTTTCCATTTATTTTGCTCAAATGTTGAGAAGCCGGTTCAGTTCAGTTCAGTTGCTCAGTTGTGTCTGACTCCTTGCAACCCCATGGACTGCAGCACACTAGGCCTCTCTGTCCATCACCAACTCCCGGAGTTTACCCAAACTCCTATCCATCGAGTCAGTGATGCCATCCAACCATCTCATCCTTTGTCGTCCCCTTCTCCTCCCACCTTCAATCTTTCCCAGCATCAGGGTCTTTTCAAATGAGTCAGCCCTTTGCATCAGGTGGCCAAAGGATTGGAGTTTCAGCTTCAACATCAGCCCTTCCAGTGAACACTCAGGACTAATCTCCTTTAGGATGAACTGGTTGGATCTCCTTGCAGCCCAAGGGACTCTCAAGAGTCATCTCCAGCACCACAGCTCAAAAGCATCAAGTCTTTGGCGCTCAGCTTTGTTTATAGTCCAACTCTCCGTACATGACCACTGGAAAAACTATAGCTTTGACTGGATGGACCTTTGTTGGCAAAATAATGTCTCTGCTTTTTAATATGGTGTCTAGGTTGCTCATAACTTTCCTTCCAAGGAGCAAGCATCTTTTAATTTCATGGCTGCAGTCACCATCTGCAGTGATTTTTGGAGCCCAAGAAATTAAGGTCTCTCGCTGTTTCCCCATCTGTTTGTTGAGAAGCTGGTAGTGGCTCCCTTAGTGTTAGTCGTGCTGGACTTCCCAGGAGGACCCTAATGGGTGCTGACCATGGACAAAGCCAGCGGGCTACTCAGGCCTCGGAACAGAGTATTGTGTGTAAGTTCATGCAGCTTCGTTTCCGAAGTTGTAAAGGGACAGCTGGGAAAAGTGCTGGCCTAAGAAATGGATGGAAAAGTCACCAGTGAGAGTTCGGTGCCAGGGCAGCACGATTCAGGGGCGTGGAGAGGAGTGTGGACTCTGAGGAGCCGAGCCGTGCCTTCTGAAGTGGAAGTTCCCAGCAGTTCTGCAGCTGCCCAAAGACTCAAATGTTTCTCAGGCCGCACAACTGCAGGTGAGTCCGAGAAGAACATGGGGCAAAAAGCATTCTCTCTTTTCTTCATATCCAGAAGAGAAACTCTTAAGTGTCTGTCAAATTATTTTTCTTTCTTATAAAATAATTATAGCATGTCCAGGTTGCCCTATATCATTCCTGCACTTGGGCAAAAAATTTTATTAAAACAGGGTGTGGGAGTAAGTCCATAAGCCAGCAGCGTTTCACACGGAAGGAGTTTGAGGAGTCTGGAGGATGAGCAGGAAGCCGCTGAGTGACGTCTCTTTCACTCATTGACGTAACTAACATTTCTCTCGAAGAAAGGCCTTCAGTGCTTGTTTCACACCCTTCCCAAGATTTGTTCTTCTAAAGCTAAAAGAGGAGAGTTGCTCTGTCAGACCAATAATTTTATTAAAACATTTTGCTGGCACAAGGCCACAAGGCGGGCTGTTAGGAAGAACAGAAAATACAGGCATTTGATTTTTTAAATTCTCTTGGGGAAAAAAAGAAAAGAGAAACAATAAATGCAACTTGTTTGTACCCAGGCCTTTTTCTTCGTCTATTTTACTGGAACAGCACCACACTTTTCTCTTTTTATTGTCTTCCCCTAGTGCATGAAATTTATTTAAATTGAATAGAAATCCAAGTGGATGGTTAATTTGATAAATGGCATTGGCATATTTAGTTACCAGAAAAACAAAAAAAAGCAACTTGGACCTCCATCAAACATAAATATTAGGTGAAATAAAAATTAAATTTAAAAAATACAGATATTAGAAGGGAATACAGGAGACTATCTGTGCTGCTTTGGGGTGAGGGACCTTCTCAAGCAAAAGGTGAAAAACAGAGTCCATAAAGGAAAAAGCCGCCAAATTTGAACAAATAAAATTACTGTGTGGCTAAAGTCAGCATTAGCAGAGGGAAAAATGAAGCCGTAGGCTGGAGCGTCATGCGACTCGCGTGGAGCACACAGCGCCAAATGGCACGTAGTGTTCAGGGAGCTCCTACAAATTAATATGTAGAGGAAGAACAATCCAGGAGAAAAATAGTCAAATATGACTGTATTTCAAAGAAGGTGAACTTCACAAAAAGATGAACTTCATTGAGAAAGAGCAGTTGAAATGAGCTGGTACAGCTTTTTGCCCGTCAGATTAGCGACAAAGCTAACATTAGCAAAGGAGAAGGCAATGGCACCCCACTCCAGTACTCTTGCCTGGAAATTCCCATGGACGGAGGAGCCTGGTGGGCTGCAGTCCATGGGGTTGCTAGGAGTCGGACACGACTGAGCGACTTCACTTTCACTTTTCACTTTCATGCATTGGAGAAGGAAATGGCAGCCCACTCCAGTGTTCTTGCCTGGAGAATCCCAGGGACGGGGGAGCCTGGTGGGCTGCAGTCCATGGGGTCGCACAGAGTTGGACACAACTGGCGACTGACGTAACATTAGCAACGGCAGCTAACATTAAAGGGAGCGGAGACAGTGCAGAAAGAAACGCTCTCTGACTGGGAGTGTGAATTTCTACAACTTTTGCCATTTTTTTCCTGTACACATTAGTAAAAATAAGTGTGTAGTGGGGGATACAAACTCTGAGGTGTGAGATAGGCTCAAAGGTGTGTTGCACAGCACAGGGGATGCAGCCAGTACTTTGTAAAAACTGCAAATGGAAAGCAGCCTTTAAAGGTTGTATGAAAATGAGAAAGTTTAAGAATGTTTAATTGTACATACTCATAGACCCATCAGTGATATATTTAGAAATACAGGTTCACAATCTCTAATCCAAAACTCTTGAGGCTATTTGTGGCTCAGATTTCAGAGATTTTCAAAGATAAAACATATACTGTATAATATAATATACTGTATAATATAACACCTAGCTCAAGGTTTGGGAAAACACTCCATAAGCAAACCCCTTTGTATTTCTAAGGGAACAACAGATGGATATTCACATCAGTTTAGATCATTTTTGCCACCACATGAATCAAAGAAAAATCTCTCAATTTTTAGAGCTTGTTGGGTTTCAGAAATATCCATGGCATTGGGCAACCATAAACACTGCAAAATAAAAATCATTGATGCACAAACAAATAGGCTGAATTATTTCTGCCAGCAAACAATGGAGTAGCCGGCGTTGGCCGGCAGAGGGATGGAGTAAAAGGTGGCGCTTTTGTGCCCTGTGTTACGCGGCTGTCAGAAGAGTGAGTCAGACTCAAGGTGTTGACGCAGAAAGACGACTTGTTTGTATCAGGTGAGAAAGCAAGTTGGAAAAGTGTGTGGTACAGTCCCACTCAACAAGTAGGGAGGGAGGTTATCTCCAGTGTATTCATCTGTGTGTTTTAGAAGGAAGAATGCTTTGGAGGGATGTATACCAACTCTGCACACCGGTTATCCAGGAGGATGAGATTTGGGCTTCCCTGGTGGCTCAGATGGTAAAGAATCCACCTGCAGTTCAGGAGACCCAGGTTCAGTCCCTGGGTTGGGAAGATCCCCTGGAGGAGGGCATGGCAGTCCACTATAGTATTCTTGCCTGGGGAATGCCATGGACAGAGGAGCCTGGTGGGCCACAGCCCATGGGGTTGCAGGATCACACACGACTGAGCGACTGTACCACTGCTCTTGCCTGGGGAAGCGCATGGCGAGAGGAGCCTGGCGGGCCACAGTCTGTGGGGTCTCAGGGTCATGGGGTTGCAGGGTCACGGGGTTACAGAGCAACTGGGCGCCCACGGGAGGCTGTTAACGTTTTGTTTACCTGTTTCTCAAGTTTGTGAAAATGGGCACCTGTCATTTTGGTGACCAGATAAAAGCACTTTTTCTCTTAGAAGTGAATCTAGCTCGTATTATAGAGCACTGGGAGCCGGCACCCTCCATGAAGATGCAGCCTCTCCAGACCACAGGGGAGCCTGCTTTTCATAATTAACAATTAATGGAAAGCAGGGGGCTAAGCCTGGAGTCGTGCTCACGGCTCTAGCCCTCAAGCAGTGCCTTCATTACTCAGTACTAAAGCCTAATAATTTCCAACCTGTATTAGCCTGTCCCCCTACAAGGAAAAAAACAAGTTAGACTCGAACTGTTACTATGAAACGGAAATCTAGCCTCCCAGGGAACCTTTTTATAATTGACCCACTTGTGGGGAATAATAACTCCAGAAAGTAATATTGATTTTTCTTTAACTCGTTGAGTAAGACAAATGCAGTTTCCTCTTCATGAGTGCAGTGCGTGACACTCACTTTAAACACATTTAGAATGTGTTTAAAAATAGAACTGTTTCTACCATACTGTCATTTTATTTTACAGTCAAGTTTTCCTAGTACCTTAGTTTTTCCTTTCTTAGTACCCTTAGTTCCTGGAAGGAAATTTACTAAAGATTTAGATGGATCTAAAGCTCAGATAGTTATCATGCTATTTATCTGGTTTTATTTCCTAAATTAATATGGGCTGTATATACCCCTTACTTTAACTCAGACACAGAACCTTGGATATAAATCTTTGAGTGTGGGTAGACTGAGTGGATAGAGGCTGAGAAAGGAGAAAAGATTAAGCAAGTCTGTGATAGTAATAAAGCAAGCCTAGGCCAGGGAGGTATGTGAGAATTGATAGCATTTGTGTATTTGTTTTTCTCATCTGTGATGTCTTAGAACATTTATTTGCCTTTTCTTTCCTACCCTTGGAAAACATGACTTCTCTTTATTTTCTAAGGAGTACTTGCTCTCAGGCAGTTTTTCTAGAGGCCAAAATGAAATCAGCTGGTAGATCTGTTTTTAAAATCTGCGGTTGTTATTCAGTCACTCAGTCGTGTCCAACTCTCTGTGACTCCATGGACTGCAGCGCACCAGGTTTCCCTGTCCTTCACTATCTCCCAGAGTTTGCCCAGACTCATATCCATTGAGTCAGTGATGCCATTCAATCATCTCATCCTCTGTCGTCCCCTTCTCCTCCTGCCCTCAGTCTTTCCCAGCAATAAGTGTATTTTCCAGTGAGTCAGTTTTACGCGTCAGGTGGTCAAAGTATTGGAGTTTCAGCTTCAACATCACTCCTTGCAATGCATATTCAGGGTTGATTTCCTTTAGGATGGACTGGTCTGATTTTGCAGTCCAAGAGACTCTTAGTTCTCTAATAACACAATTCGAAAGCATCAGTTCTTTGCCTCTCAGCCTTCTTTATAGTCCAACTCTCACATCCATACACAACTACTGGAAAAACAATAGCTTTGACTATAAGGACCTTTGTCGGCAAAGTGATGTCTCTGCTTTTGAATATACTGTCTCGGTTTGTCATAGCTTTTCTTCCAAGGAACAAGCATCTTTTAATTTCATGGCTGCAGTCACCATCTGGTGATTTTTGGAGCCCAAGAAAATAAAATCTGTCACTGTCTTCACTTTTTCCCTTTCTATTAATACTTGCCATGAAGTGATGGGACCAGATGCCATAATTTTAGTTTTTTGAATGTTGAGTTTTAAGGCAAGTTTTTCACTGTCTTCTCTGACCCTCATCGAGATGCTCTTTAGTTCCTCTTCACTTTCTGCCGTTACAGTTGTGTCATCTGCATATCTGAGGTTGTTGATATTTCTCCTGGCAATCTTGATTCCAGCTTGTGATTCATCCAGCCCGGCACTTTCCATGATGTACTCGGCATATAAGTTAAATAAGCAGGGTGACAATAAACAGTCATACTCCCTTCCCAATTTAGAGCCGGTCCATTGTTCATGGCCCATTCTTGACCCACATGTAGGTTTCTCAGGACATAGGTAAGGTGATCTCTGTGGATTTTCCAGTTTGTTGTGATCCACATAGTCAACAGCTTTAGTGTAGTCAGTGAAGCAGGTGTTTTTCTGGAACTCCCTTGCTTTCTCTGTGACCCAGTGAATATACATAATAGAGACATAAGGAGTTGGATGCATGAATATGATGATGTTAACCTTTGGGTTTAATGTAAGAAACTAAACACCCTTTGATTTTGTCGAGTTGAATGACTTGTTGGAGAGAGTAGCTTGGAAGATGTTAGCCGGGAATTCAGTGACTGAGGAACAATATCCACTCAACGCTAAGTGAAGACTGCAACACCGTGGCGTGCTGTGGTGCTGCCTAGGTTTACCAGGAGACGAGGCCCGTGCGGGGACAGAACGAATGGCTGCCGTTCCAACAGCAGCATTAAGCTGTGTGCCCTTCCAGCCCTGCTGTTGATGAGTTATGGCTGAGAAGCTGGAGAGAGAAAGGAAAGGGAAGTAGGTTGAGCCCCTGGAGAGCGGAGCGCGTCTCGTGTCTGTGGGCAGCATCCTTCTTCCTGTCCTTCCGTCTCACACTCCTGTGAGCACGAGAGCGCAAATGGAAGAAGTACCATTTGCCTTGGCTGCAGTGACGTGTCTGCTCGGCGTTTGCTGTCCCCACCTTTGACCCCCTCTCGCCTCTCAGCCCCCACCCTTTGCAGATCGTCATGCATTTTGCTTTAGGATTCCTAGTTTGCAAGGGACCTTGATGATTTTTTTCTCACGAAACACAGTCAGAGGCTTGTCTCTGTAGATGACCAAGCGTGTTTAGTGATTGTGCTCTTGTGTGACACCTGAGATGGACACAGAAGTATGCCTGGGAACTTCAGATGAAGTCAGACCGGAGTTGACACACACTGCCCACCGTACCATGGAATTCGTTTGGAGAGCTAAGATCACTGTTTCTTAGAGTGGGTGAATATTAACTGCATTTCTCCCTATTCTGAGCTCTGTTACAGAACAAATGAGCGTGAGTTATATCCCTTTTCTTACAATGTTTTGCTTGCTCTGTAAAAGTAAAGTTGGACTTCTCAGGCTGTTGGGGGACTGAGAGTGTCGGCTGTGCCTGAGTCTGTGTGAAAGTAGAGTCGGTCTCTTCAGGCTTGGGCAACTGGGTATGTGGGCTGTGCCTGAGTTTGTGAGAGTACAGTCGGTCTCCTCAGGCTGTTGGGGGTCTGGGAGTGTGGGCTGTGCCTCACTCTGTGTGAGAGTACAGTCAGTCTCTTCAGGCTGTTGGGGGTCTGGGAGTGTGGGCTGTGCCTGAGTCTGTGTGAGAGTACAGTCGGTCTCCTCAGGCTTTTCGGGGTCTGGGAGTGTGGGCTGTGCCTGAGTCTGTGTGAGAGTACAGTTGGTCTCCTCAGGCTGTTTGGGGTCTGGGAGTGTGGGCTGTGCCTGAGTCTGTGAGAGTACAGTCGGTCTCCTCAGGCTTTTCGGGGTCTGGGAGTGTGGACTGTGCCTGAGTCTGTGTGAGAGTACAGTCGCTCTCCTCAGGCTTTTCGGGGTCTGGGAGTGTGGGCTGTGCCTGAGTCTGTGTGAGAGTACAGTCGGTCTCCTCAGGCTGTTGGGGGGTCTGGGAGTGTGGGCTGTGCCTGAGTCTGTGTGAGAGTACAGTCAGTCTCTTCAGGCTGTTGGGGCCTGGGAGTGTGGGCTGTGCCTGAGTCTGTGTGAGAGTACAGTCGGTCTCCTCAGGCTGTTGGGGGATGGGGATGTGGGCTGTGCCTCACTCTGTGTGAGAGTACAGTCAGTCTCTTCAGGCTGTTGGGGCCTGGGAGTGTGGGCTGTGCCTGAGTCTGTGTGAGAGTACAGTCGGTCTCCTCAGGCTGTTGGGGGTCTGGGGGTGTGGGCTGTGCCTCACTCTGTGTGAGAGTACAGTCAGTCTCTTCAGGCTGTTGGGGGGTCTGGGAGTATGGGCTGTGCCTCACTCTGTGTGAGAGTACAGTCGGTCTCCTCAGGCTGTGGGGGCCTGGGGGTGTGGGCTGTGCCTCACTCTGTGTGAGAGTACAGTCAGTCTCTTCAGGCTGTTGGGGCCTGGGAGTGTGGGCTGCGCCTGAGTCTGTGTGAGAGTACAGTCGGTCTCCTCAGGCTGTTGGGGGTCTGGGAGTGTGGGCTGTGCCTGTCTGTGTGAGAGTACAGTTGGTCTCCTCAGGCTGTTGGGGACTTGGGGTGTGGGCTGTGCCTGAGTCTGGGTGAGAGTACAGTCGCTCTCCTCAGGCTTTTCGGGGCCTGGGGGTGTGGGCTGTGCCTGAGTCTGTGTGAGAGTACAGTCGTCTCCTCAGGCTGTTGGGGGACTGGGGGTGTGGGCTGTGCCTCACTCTGTGTGAGAGTACAGTCGGTCTCCTCAGGCTGTTGGGGTCTGGGAGTGTGGCCTGTGCCTGAGTCTGTGTGAGAGTACAGTCGGTCTCCTCAGGCTTTTCGGGGTCTGGGAGTGTGGGCTGTGCCTGAGTCTGTGAGAGTACAGTCAGTCTCCTCAGGCTGTTGGGGCCTAGGAGTGTGGGCTGTGCCTGAGTCTGTGTGAGAGTACAGTCGGTCTCCTCAGGCTTTTCGGGGTCTGGGAGTGTGGGCTGTGCCTCACTCTGAGAGTACAGTCAGTCTCTTCAGGCTGTTGGGGGTCTGGGAGTGTGGGCTGTGCCTGAGTCTGTGTGAGGGTACAGTCAGTCTCCTCAGGCTTTTCGGGGTCTGGGAGTGTGGGCTGTGCCTGTGTCTGTGTGAGAGTACAGTTGGTCTCCTCAGGCTGTTTGGGGTCTGGGAGTGTGGGCTGTGCCTGAGTCTGTGAGAGTACAGTCGGTCTCCTCAGGCTTTTCGGGGTCTGGGAGTGTGGGCTGTGCCTGAGTCTGTGTGAGAGTACAGTCGCTCTCCTCAGGCTTTTCGGGGCCTGGGAGTGTGGGCTGTGCCTGAGTCTGTGTGAGAGTACAGTCGGTCTCCTCAGGCTGTTGGGGGGTTGGGAGTGTGGGCTGTGCCTCACTCTGTGTGAGAGTACAGTCAGTCTCTTCAGGCTGTTGGGGGGTCTGGGAGTATGGGCTGTGCCTCACTCTGTGTGAGAGTACAGTCGGTCTCCTCAGGCTGTGGGGGCCTGGGGGTGTGGGCTGTGCCTCACTCTGTGTGAGAGTACAGTCAGTCTCTTCAGGCTGTTGGGGCCTGGGAGTGTGTGCTGTGCCTGAGTCTGTGAGTGTACAGTTGGTCTCCTCAGGCTGTTGGGGGGCTGGGGGTGTGGGCTGTGCCTCACTCTGTGTGAGAGTACAATCAGTCTCTTCAGGCTGTTGGGGCCTGGGAGTGTGGGCTGCGCCTGAGTCTGTGTGAGAGTACAGTCGGTCTCCTCAGGCTGTTGGGGCTCTGGGAGTGTGGGCTGTGCCTGAGTCTGTGTGAGAGTACAGTTGGTCTCCTCAGGCTGTTGGGGACTGGGGGTGTGGGCTGTGCCTGAGTCTGGATGAGAGTACAGTCGCTCTCCTCAGGCTTTTTGGGGCCTGGGGGTGTGGGCTGTGCCTGAGTCTGTGTGAGAGTACAGTCGGTCTCCTCAGGCTTTTCGGGGTCTGGGAGTGTGGGCTGTGCCTGAGTGTGTGAGAGTACAGTTGGTCTCCTCAGGCTGTTGGGCGTCTGGGAGTGTGGGCTGTGCCTGAGTCTGTGAGAGTACAGTTGGTCTCCTCAGGCTGTTGGGGGGCTGGGGGTGTGGACTGTGCCTCACTCTGTGTGAGAGTACAGTCAGTCTCTTCAGGCTGTTGGGGCCTGGGAGTGTGGGCTGCGCCTGAGTCTGTGTGAGAGTACAGTCGGTCTCCTCAGGCTGTTGGGGGTCTGGGAGTGTGGGCTGTGCCTGAGTCTGTGTGAGAGTACAGTTGGTCTCCTCAGGCTGTTGGGGACTGGGGGTGTGGGCTGTGCCTGAGTCTGGGTGAGAGTACAGTCGCTCTCCTCAGGCTTTTCGGGGCCTGGGAGTGTGGGCTGTGCCTGAGTCTGTGTGAGAGTACAATCGGTCTCCTCAGGCTTTTCGGGGCCTGGGAGTGTGGGCTGTGCCTGAGTCTGTGTGAGAGTACAGTTGGTCTCCTCAGGCTGTTGGGGACTGGGGGTGTGGGCTGTGCCTGAGTCTGGGTGAGAGTACAGTCGCTCTCCTCAGGCTTTTCGGGGCCTGGGGGTGTGGGCTGTGCCTGAGTCTGTGTGAGAGTACAGTCGGTCTCCTCAGGCTGTTGGGGGACTGGGGGTGTGGGCTGTGCCTCACTCTGTGTGAGAGTACAGTCGGTCTCCTCAGGCTGTTGGGGTCTGGGAGTGTGGCCTGTGCCTGAGTCTGTGTGAGAGTACAGTTGGTCTCCTCAGGCTTTTCGGGGTCTGGGAGTGTGGGCTGTGCCTGAGTCTGAGAGTACAGTCAGTCTCCTCAGGCTGTTGGGGCCTGGGAGTGTGGGCTGTGCCTGAGTCTGTGTGAGAGTACAGTCGGTCTCCTCAGGCTGTTGGGGGACTGGGGGTGTGGGCTGTGCCTCACTCTGTGTGAGAGTACAGTCAGTCTCTTCAGGCTGTTGGGGCCTGGGAGTGTGGGCTGTGCCTGAGTCTGTGTGAGAGTACAGTCGGTCTCCTCAAGCTGTTGGGGGACTGGGGATGTGGGCTGTGCCTCACTCTGTGTGAGAGTACAGTCAGTCTCTTCAGGCTGTTGGGGGGTCTGGGAGTATGGGCTGTGCCTCACTCTGTGTGAGAGTACAGTCGGTCTCCTCAGGCTGTGGGGGCCTGGGGGTGTGGGCTGTGCCTCACTCTGTGTGAGAGTACAGTCAGTCTCTTCAGGCTGTTGGGGCCTGGGAGTGTGGGCTGTGCCTGAGTCTGTGTGAGAGTACAGTCGGTCTCCTCAGGCTGTTGGGGGTCTGGGAGTGTGGGCTGTGCCTGTCTGTGTGAGAGTACAGTTGGTCTCCTCAGGCTGTTGGGGACTGGGGGTGTGGGCTGTGCCTGAGTCTGGGTGAGAGTACAGTCGCTCTCCTCAGGCTTTTCGGGGCCTGGGGGTGTGGGCTGTGCCTGAGTCTGTGTGAGAGTACAGTCGGTCTCCTCAGGCTGTTGGGGGACTGGGGGTGTGGGCTGTGCCTCACTCTGTGTGAGAGTACAGTCGGTCTCCTCAGGCTGTTGGGGTCTGGGAGTGTGGCCTGTGCCTGAGTCTGTGTGAGAGTACAGTTGGTCTCCTCAGGCTTTTCGGGGTCTGGGAGTGTGGGCTGTGCCTGAGTCTGAGAGTACAGTCAGTCTCCTCAGGCTGTTGGGGCCTGGGAGTGTGGGCTGTGCCTGAGTCTGTGTGAGAGTACAGTCGGTCTCCTCAGGCTGTTGGGGGACTGGGGGTGTGGGCTGTGCCTCACTCTGTGTGAGAGTACAGTCAGTCTCTTCAGGCTGTTGGGGCCTGGGAGTGTGGGCTGTGCCTGAGTCTGTGTGAGAGTACAGTCGGTCTCCTCAAGCTGTTGGGGGACTGGGGATGTGGGCTGTGCCTCACTCTGTGTGAGAGTACAGTCAGTCTCTTCAGGCTGTTGGGGGGTCTGGGAGTATGGGCTGTGCCTCACTCTGTGTGAGAGTACAGTCGGTCTCCTCAGGCTGTGGGGGCCTGGGGGTGTGGGCTGTGCCTCACTCTGTGTGAGAGTACAGTCAGTCTCTTCAGGCTGTTGGGGCCTGGGAGTGTGTGCTGTGCCTGAGTCTGTGAGTGTACAGTTGGTCTCCTCAGGCTGTTGGGGGGCTGGGGGTGTGGGCTGTGCCTCACTCTGTGTGAGAGTACAATCAGTCTCTTCAGGCTGTTGGGGCCTGGGAGTGTGGGCTGCGCCTGAGTCTGTGTGAGAGTACAGTCGGTCTCCTCAGGCTGTTGGGGCTCTGGGAGTGTGGGCTGTGCCTGAGTCTGTGTGAGAGTACAGTTGGTCTCCTCAGGCTGTTGGGGACTGGGGGTGTGGGCTGTGCCTGAGTCTGGATGAGAGTACAGTCGCTCTCCTCAGGCTTTTTGGGGCCTGGGGGTGTGGGCTGTGCCTGAGTCTGTGTGAGAGTACAGTCGGTCTCCTCAGGCTTTTCGGGGTCTGGGAGTGTGGGCTGTGCCTGAGTGTGTGAGAGTACAGTTGGTCTCCTCAGGCTGTTGGGCGTCTGGGAGTGTGGGCTGTGCCTGAGTCTGTGAGAGTACAGTTGGTCTCCTCAGGCTGTTGGGGGGCTGGGGGTGTGGACTGTGCCTCACTCTGTGTGAGAGTACAGTCAGTCTCTTCAGGCTGTTGGGGCCTGGGAGTGTGGGCTGCGCCTGAGTCTGTGTGAGAGTACAGTCGGTCTCCTCAGGCTGTTGGGGGTCTGGGAGTGTGGGCTGTGCCTGAGTCTGTGTGAGAGTACAGTTGGTCTCCTCAGGCTGTTGGGGACTGGGGGTGTGGGCTGTGCCTGAGTCTGGGTGAGAGTACAGTCGCTCTCCTCAGGCTTTTCGGGGCCTGGGAGTGTGGGCTGTGCCTGAGTCTGTGTGAGAGTACAATCGGTCTCCTCAGGCTTTTCGGGGCCTGGGAGTGTGGGCTGTGCCTGAGTCTGTGTGAGAGTACAGTTGGTCTCCTCAGGCTGTTGGGGACTGGGGGTGTGGGCTGTGCCTGAGTCTGGGTGAGAGTACAGTCGCTCTCCTCAGGCTTTTCGGGGCCTGGGGGTGTGGGCTGTGCCTGAGTCTGTGTGAGAGTACAGTCGGTCTCCTCAGGCTGTTGGGGGACTGGGGGTGTGGGCTGTGCCTCACTCTGTGTGAGAGTACAGTCGGTCTCCTCAGGCTGTTGGGGTCTGGGAGTGTGGCCTGTGCCTGAGTCTGTGTGAGAGTACAGTTGGTCTCCTCAGGCTTTTCGGGGTCTGGGAGTGTGGGCTGTGCCTGAGTCTGAGAGTACAGTCAGTCTCCTCAGGCTGTTGGGGCCTGGGAGTGTGGGCTGTGCCTGAGTCTGTGTGAGAGTACAGTCGGTCTCCTCAGGCTGTTGGGGGACTGGGGGTGTGGGCTGTGCCTCACTCTGTGTGAGAGTACAGTCAGTCTCTTCAGGCTGTTGGGGCCTGGGAGTGTGGGCTGTGCCTGAGTCTGTGTGAGAGTACAGTCGGTCTCCTCAAGCTGTTGGGGGACTGGGGATGTGGGCTGTGCCTCACTCTGTGTGAGAGTACAGTCAGTCTCTTCAGGCTGTTGGGGGGTCTGGGAGTATGGGCTGTGCCTCACTCTGTGTGAGAGTACAGTCGGTCTCCTCAGGCTGTGGGGGCCTGGGGGTGTGGGCTGTGCCTCACTCTGTGTGAGAGTACAGTCAGTCTCTTCAGGCTGTTGGGGCCTGGGAGTGTGGGCTGTGCCTGAGTCTGTGTGAGAGTACAGTCGGTCTCCTCAGGCTGTTGGGGGTCTGGGAGTGTGGGCTGTGCCTGTCTGTGTGAGAGTACAGTTGGTCTCCTCAGGCTGTTGGGGACTGGGGGTGTGGGCTGTGCCTGAGTCTGGGTGAGAGTACAGTCGCTCTCCTCAGGCTTTTCGGGGCCTGGGGGTGTGGGCTGTGCCTGAGTCTGTGTGAGAGTACAGTCGGTCTCCTCAGGCTGTTGGGGGACTGGGGGTGTGGGCTGTGCCTCACTCTGTGTGAGAGTACAGTCGGTCTCCTCAGGCTGTTGGGGTCTGGGAGTGTGGCCTGTGCCTGAGTCTGTGTGAGAGTACAGTTGGTCTCCTCAGGCTTTTCGGGGTCTGGGAGTGTGGGCTGTGCCTGAGTCTGAGAGTACAGTCAGTCTCCTCAGGCTGTTGGGGCCTGGGAGTGTGGGCTGTGCCTGAGTCTGTGTGAGAGTACAGTCGGTCTCCTCAGGCTGTTGGGGGACTGGGGGTGTGGGCTGTGCCTCACTCTGTGTGAGAGTACAGTCAGTCTCTTCAGGCTGTTGGGGCCTGGGAGTGTGGGCTGTGCCTGAGTCTGTGTGAGAGTACAGTCGGTCTCCTCAAGCTGTTGGGGGACTGGGGATGTGGGCTGTGCCTCACTCTGTGTGAGAGTACAGTCAGTCTCTTCAGGCTGTTGGGGGGTCTGGGAGTATGGGCTGTGCCTCACTCTGTGTGAGAGTACAGTCGGTCTCCTCAGGCTGTGGGGGCCTGGGGGTGTGGGCTGTGCCTCACTCTGTGTGAGAGTACAGTCAGTCTCTTCAGGCTGTTGGGGCCTGGGAGTGTGTGCTGTGCCTGAGTCTGTGAGTGTACAGTTGGTCTCCTCAGGCTGTTGGGGGGCTGGGGGTGTGGGCTGTGCCTCACTCTGTGTGAGAGTACAATCAGTCTCTTCAGGCTGTTGGGGCCTGGGAGTGTGGGCTGCGCCTGAGTCTGTGTGAGAGTACAGTCGGTCTCCTCAGGCTGTTGGGGCTCTGGGAGTGTGGGCTGTGCCTGAGTCTGTGTGAGAGTACAGTTGGTCTCCTCAGGCTGTTGGGGACTGGGGGTGTGGGCTGTGCCTGAGTCTGGATGAGAGTACAGTCGCTCTCCTCAGGCTTTTTGGGGCCTGGGGGTGTGGGCTGTGCCTGAGTCTGTGTGAGAGTACAGTCGGTCTCCTCAGGCTTTTCGGGGTCTGGGAGTGTGGGCTGTGCCTGAGTGTGTGAGAGTACAGTTGGTCTCCTCAGGCTGTTGGGCGTCTGGGAGTGTGGGCTGTGCCTGAGTCTGTGAGAGTACAGTTGGTCTCCTCAGGCTGTTGGGGGGCTGGGGGTGTGGACTGTGCCTCACTCTGTGTGAGAGTACAGTCAGTCTCTTCAGGCTGTTGGGGCCTGGGAGTGTGGGCTGCGCCTGAGTCTGTGTGAGAGTACAGTCGGTCTCCTCAGGCTGTTGGGGGTCTGGGAGTGTGGGCTGTGCCTGAGTCTGTGTGAGAGTACAGTTGGTCTCCTCAGGCTGTTGGGGACTGGGGGTGTGGGCTGTGCCTGAGTCTGGGTGAGAGTACAGTCGCTCTCCTCAGGCTTTTCGGGGCCTGGGAGTGTGGGCTGTGCCTGAGTCTGTGTGAGAGTACAATCGGTCTCCTCAGGCTTTTCGGGGCCTGGGAGTGTGGGCTGTGCCTGAGTCTGTGTGAGAGTACAGTTGGTCTCCTCAGGCTGTTGGGGACTGGGGGTGTGGGCTGTGCCTGAGTCTGGGTGAGAGTACAGTCGCTCTCCTCAGGCTTTTCGGGGCCTGGGGGTGTGGGCTGTGCCTGAGTCTGTGTGAGAGTACAGTCGGTCTCCTCAGGCTGTTGGGGGACTGGGGGTGTGGGCTGTGCCTCACTCTGTGTGAGAGTACAGTCGGTCTCCTCAGGCTGTTGGGGTCTGGGAGTGTGGCCTGTGCCTGAGTCTGTGTGAGAGTACAGTTGGTCTCCTCAGGCTTTTCGGGGTCTGGGAGTGTGGGCTGTGCCTGAGTCTGAGAGTACAGTCAGTCTCCTCAGGCTGTTGGGGCCTGGGAGTGTGGGCTGTGCCTGAGTCTGTGTGAGAGTACAGTCGGTCTCCTCAGGCTGTTGGGGGACTGGGGGTGTGGGCTGTGCCTCACTCTGTGTGAGAGTACAGTCAGTCTCTTCAGGCTGTTGGGGCCTGGGAGTGTGGGCTGTGCCTGAGTCTGTGTGAGAGTACAGTCGGTCTCCTCAAGCTGTTGGGGGACTGGGGATGTGGGCTGTGCCTCACTCTGTGTGAGAGTACAGTCAGTCTCTTCAGGCTGTTGGGGGGTCTGGGAGTATGGGCTGTGCCTCACTCTGTGTGAGAGTACAGTCGGTCTCCTCAGGCTGTGGGGGCCTGGGGGTGTGGGCTGTGCCTCACTCTGTGTGAGAGTACAGTCAGTCTCTTCAGGCTGTTGGGGCCTGGGAGTGTGGGCTGTGCCTGAGTCTGTGTGAGAGTACAGTCGGTCTCCTCAGGCTGTTGGGGGTCTGGGAGTGTGGGCTGTGCCTGTCTGTGTGAGAGTACAGTTGGTCTCCTCAGGCTGTTGGGGACTGGGGGTGTGGGCTGTGCCTGAGTCTGGGTGAGAGTACAGTCGCTCTCCTCAGGCTTTTCGGGGCCTGGGGGTGTGGGCTGTGCCTGAGTCTGTGTGAGAGTACAGTCGGTCTCCTCAGGCTGTTGGGGGACTGGGGGTGTGGGCTGTGCCTCACTCTGTGTGAGAGTACAGTCGGTCTCCTCAGGCTGTTGGGGTCTGGGAGTGTGGCCTGTGCCTGAGTCTGTGTGAGAGTACAGTTGGTCTCCTCAGGCTTTTCGGGGTCTGGGAGTGTGGGCTGTGCCTGAGTCTGAGAGTACAGTCAGTCTCCTCAGGCTGTTGGGGCCTGGGAGTGTGGGCTGTGCCTGAGTCTGTGTGAGAGTACAGTCGGTCTCCTCAGGCTGTTGGGGGACTGGGGGTGTGGGCTGTGCCTCACTCTGTGTGAGAGTACAGTCAGTCTCTTCAGGCTGTTGGGGCCTGGGAGTGTGGGCTGTGCCTGAGTCTGTGTGAGAGTACAGTCGGTCTCCTCAAGCTGTTGGGGGACTGGGGATGTGGGCTGTGCCTCACTCTGTGTGAGAGTACAGTCAGTCTCTTCAGGCTGTTGGGGGGTCTGGGAGTATGGGCTGTGCCTCACTCTGTGTGAGAGTACAGTCGGTCTCCTCAGGCTGTGGGGGCCTGGGGGTGTGGGCTGTGCCTCACTCTGTGTGAGAGTACAGTCAGTCTCTTCAGGCTGTTGGGGCCTGGGAGTGTGTGCTGTGCCTGAGTCTGTGAGTGTACAGTTGGTCTCCTCAGGCTGTTGGGGGGCTGGGGGTGTGGGCTGTGCCTCACTCTGTGTGAGAGTACAATCAGTCTCTTCAGGCTGTTGGGGCCTGGGAGTGTGGGCTGCGCCTGAGTCTGTGTGAGAGTACAGTCGGTCTCCTCAGGCTGTTGGGGCTCTGGGAGTGTGGGCTGTGCCTGAGTCTGTGTGAGAGTACAGTTGGTCTCCTCAGGCTGTTGGGGACTGGGGGTGTGGGCTGTGCCTGAGTCTGGATGAGAGTACAGTCGCTCTCCTCAGGCTTTTTGGGGCCTGGGGGTGTGGGCTGTGCCTGAGTCTGTGTGAGAGTACAGTCGGTCTCCTCAGGCTTTTCGGGGTCTGGGAGTGTGGGCTGTGCCTGAGTGTGTGAGAGTACAGTTGGTCTCCTCAGGCTGTTGGGCGTCTGGGAGTGTGGGCTGTGCCTGAGTCTGTGAGAGTACAGTTGGTCTCCTCAGGCTGTTGGGGGGCTGGGGGTGTGGACTGTGCCTCACTCTGTGTGAGAGTACAGTCAGTCTCTTCAGGCTGTTGGGGCCTGGGAGTGTGGGCTGCGCCTGAGTCTGTGTGAGAGTACAGTCGGTCTCCTCAGGCTGTTGGGGGTCTGGGAGTGTGGGCTGTGCCTGAGTCTGTGTGAGAGTACAGTTGGTCTCCTCAGGCTGTTGGGGACTGGGGGTGTGGGCTGTGCCTGAGTCTGGGTGAGAGTACAGTCGCTCTCCTCAGGCTTTTCGGGGCCTGGGAGTGTGGGCTGTGCCTGAGTCTGTGTGAGAGTACAATCGGTCTCCTCAGGCTTTTCGGGGCCTGGGAGTGTGGGCTGTGCCTGAGTCTGTGTGAGAGTACAGTTGGTCTCCTCAGGCTGTTGGGGACTGGGGGTGTGGGCTGTGCCTGAGTCTGGGTGAGAGTACAGTCGCTCTCCTCAGGCTTTTCGGGGCCTGGGGGTGTGGGCTGTGCCTGAGTCTGTGTGAGAGTACAGTCGGTCTCCTCAGGCTGTTGGGGGACTGGGGGTGTGGGCTGTGCCTCACTCTGTGTGAGAGTACAGTCGGTCTCCTCAGGCTGTTGGGGTCTGGGAGTGTGGCCTGTGCCTGAGTCTGTGTGAGAGTACAGTTGGTCTCCTCAGGCTTTTCGGGGTCTGGGAGTGTGGGCTGTGCCTGAGTCTGAGAGTACAGTCAGTCTCCTCAGGCTGTTGGGGCCTGGGAGTGTGGGCTGTGCCTGAGTCTGTGTGAGAGTACAGTCGGTCTCCTCAGGCTGTTGGGGGACTGGGGGTGTGGGCTGTGCCTCACTCTGTGTGAGAGTACAGTCAGTCTCTTCAGGCTGTTGGGGCCTGGGAGTGTGGGCTGTGCCTGAGTCTGTGTGAGAGTACAGTCGGTCTCCTCAAGCTGTTGGGGGACTGGGGATGTGGGCTGTGCCTCACTCTGTGTGAGAGTACAGTCAGTCTCTTCAGGCTGTTGGGGGGTCTGGGAGTATGGGCTGTGCCTCACTCTGTGTGAGAGTACAGTCGGTCTCCTCAGGCTGTGGGGGCCTGGGGGTGTGGGCTGTGCCTCACTCTGTGTGAGAGTACAGTCAGTCTCTTCAGGCTGTTGGGGCCTGGGAGTGTGGGCTGTGCCTGAGTCTGTGTGAGAGTACAGTCGGTCTCCTCAGGCTGTTGGGGGTCTGGGAGTGTGGGCTGTGCCTGTCTGTGTGAGAGTACAGTTGGTCTCCTCAGGCTGTTGGGGACTGGGGGTGTGGGCTGTGCCTGAGTCTGGGTGAGAGTACAGTCGCTCTCCTCAGGCTTTTCGGGGCCTGGGGGTGTGGGCTGTGCCTGAGTCTGTGTGAGAGTACAGTCGGTCTCCTCAGGCTGTTGGGGGACTGGGGGTGTGGGCTGTGCCTCACTCTGTGTGAGAGTACAGTCGGTCTCCTCAGGCTGTTGGGGTCTGGGAGTGTGGCCTGTGCCTGAGTCTGTGTGAGAGTACAGTTGGTCTCCTCAGGCTTTTCGGGGTCTGGGAGTGTGGGCTGTGCCTGAGTCTGAGAGTACAGTCAGTCTCCTCAGGCTGTTGGGGCCTGGGAGTGTGGGCTGTGCCTGAGTCTGTGTGAGAGTACAGTCGGTCTCCTCAGGCTGTTGGGGGACTGGGGGTGTGGGCTGTGCCTCACTCTGTGTGAGAGTACAGTCAGTCTCTTCAGGCTGTTGGGGCCTGGGAGTGTGGGCTGTGCCTGAGTCTGTGTGAGAGTACAGTCGGTCTCCTCAAGCTGTTGGGGGACTGGGGATGTGGGCTGTGCCTCACTCTGTGTGAGAGTACAGTCAGTCTCTTCAGGCTGTTGGGGGGTCTGGGAGTATGGGCTGTGCCTCACTCTGTGTGAGAGTACAGTCGGTCTCCTCAGGCTGTGGGGGCCTGGGGGTGTGGGCTGTGCCTCACTCTGTGTGAGAGTACAGTCAGTCTCTTCAGGCTGTTGGGGCCTGGGAGTGTGTGCTGTGCCTGAGTCTGTGAGTGTACAGTTGGTCTCCTCAGGCTGTTGGGGGGCTGGGGGTGTGGGCTGTGCCTCACTCTGTGTGAGAGTACAATCAGTCTCTTCAGGCTGTTGGGGCCTGGGAGTGTGGGCTGCGCCTGAGTCTGTGTGAGAGTACAGTCGGTCTCCTCAGGCTGTTGGGGCTCTGGGAGTGTGGGCTGTGCCTGAGTCTGTGTGAGAGTACAGTTGGTCTCCTCAGGCTGTTGGGGACTGGGGGTGTGGGCTGTGCCTGAGTCTGGATGAGAGTACAGTCGCTCTCCTCAGGCTTTTTGGGGCCTGGGGGTGTGGGCTGTGCCTGAGTCTGTGTGAGAGTACAGTCGGTCTCCTCAGGCTTTTCGGGGTCTGGGAGTGTGGGCTGTGCCTGAGTGTGTGAGAGTACAGTTGGTCTCCTCAGGCTGTTGGGCGTCTGGGAGTGTGGGCTGTGCCTGAGTCTGTGAGAGTACAGTTGGTCTCCTCAGGCTGTTGGGGGGCTGGGGGTGTGGACTGTGCCTCACTCTGTGTGAGAGTACAGTCAGTCTCTTCAGGCTGTTGGGGCCTGGGAGTGTGGGCTGCGCCTGAGTCTGTGTGAGAGTACAGTCGGTCTCCTCAGGCTGTTGGGGGTCTGGGAGTGTGGGCTGTGCCTGAGTCTGTGTGAGAGTACAGTTGGTCTCCTCAGGCTGTTGGGGACTGGGGGTGTGGGCTGTGCCTGAGTCTGGGTGAGAGTACAGTCGCTCTCCTCAGGCTTTTCGGGGCCTGGGAGTGTGGGCTGTGCCTGAGTCTGTGTGAGAGTACAATCGGTCTCCTCAGGCTTTTCGGGGCCTGGGAGTGTGGGCTGTGCCTGAGTCTGTGTGAGAGTACAGTTGGTCTCCTCACAGGCTGTTGGGGACTGGGGGTGTGGGCTGTGCCTGAGTCTGGGTGAGAGTACAGTCGCTCTCACTCAGGCTTTTCGGGGCCTGGGGGTGTGGGCTGTGCCTGAGTCTGTGTGAGAGTACAGTCGGTCTCCTCAGGCTGTTGGGGGACCTGGGGGTGTGGGCTGTGCCTCACTCTGTGTGAGAGTACAGTCGGTCTCCTCAGGCTGTTGGGTCTGGGAGTGTGGCCTGTGCCTGAGTCTGTGTGAGAGTACAGTTGGTCTCCTCAGGCTTTTCGGGGTCTGGGAGTGTGGGCTGTGCCTGAGTCTGAGAGTACAGTCAGTCTCCTCAGGCTGTTGGGGCCTGGGAGTGTGGGCTGTGCCTGAGTCTGTGTGAGCAGTACAGTCGGTCTCCTCAGGCTGTTGGGGGACTGGGGGTGTGGGCTGTGCCTCACTCTGTGTGAGAGTACAGTCAGTCTCTTCAGGCTGTTGGGGCCTGGGAGTGTGGGCTGTGCCTGAGTCTGTGTGAGAGTACAGTCGGTCTCCTCAAGCTGTTGGGGGACTGGGGATGTGGGCTGTGCCTCACTCTGTGTGAGAGTACAGTCAGTCTCTTCAGGCTGTTGGGGGAGTCTGGGAGTATGGGCTGTGCCTCACTCTGTGTGAGAGTACAGTCGGTCTCCCTCAGGCTGTGGGGGCCTGGGGGTGTGGGCTGTGCCTCACTCTGTGTGAGAGTACAGTCAGTCTCTTCAGGCTGTTGGGGCCTGGGAGTGTGGGCTGTGCCTGAGTCTGTGTGAGAGTACAGTCGGTCTCCTCAGGCTGTTGGGGGTCTGGGAGTGTGGGCTGTGCCTGTCTCTGTGTGAGAGTACAGTTGGTCTCCTCAGGCTGTTGGGGACTGGGGGTGTGGGCTGTGCCTGAGTCTGGGTGAGAGTACAGTCGCTCTCCTCAGGCTTTTCGGGGCCTGGGGGTGTGGGCTGTGCCTGAGTCTGTGTGAGAGTACAGTCGGTCTCCTCAGGCTGTTGGGGGACTGGGGGTGTGGGCTGTGCCTCACTCTGTGTGAGAGTACAGTCGGTCTCCTCAGGCTGTTGGGGTCTGGGAGTGTGGCCTGTGCCTGAGTCTGTGTGAGAGTACAGTTGGTCTCCCTCAGGCTTTTTCGGGGTCTGGGAGTGTGGGCTGTGCCTGAGTCTGAGAGTACAGTCAGTCTCCTCAGGCTGTTGGGGCCTGGGAGTGTGGGCTGTGCCTGAGTCTGTGTGAGAGTTACAGTCGGTCTCCTCAGGCTGTTGGGGGACTGGGGGTGTGGGCTGTGCCTCACTCTGTGTGAGAGTACAGTCAGTCTCTTCAGGCTGTTGGGGCCTGGGAGTGTGGGCTGTGCCTGAGTCTGTGTGAGAGTACAGTCGGCTCTCCTCAAGCTGTTGGGGGACTGGGGATGTGGGCTGTGCCTCACTCTGTGTGAGAGTACAGTCAGTCTCTTCAGGCTGTTGGGGGGTCTGGGAGTATGGGCTGTGCCTCACTCTGTGTGAGAGTACAGTCGGTCTCCTCAGGCTGTGGGGGCCTGGGGGTGTGGGCTGTGCCTCACTCTGTGTGAGAGTACAGTCAGTCTCTTCAGGCTGTTGGGGCCTGGGAGTGTGGGCTGTGCCTGAGTCTGTGTGAGAGTACAGTCGGTCTCCTCAGGCTGTTGGGGGTCTGGGAGTGTGGGCTGTGCCTGTCTGTGTGAGAGTACAGTTGGTCTCCTCAGGCTGTGGGGACTGGGGGTGTGGGCTGT